>NC_143025.1:34569166-35206944 GCF_057628025.1 Oncorhynchus mykiss
AGTAAACGGTCTGAATACAAATGTGTATGTGATATTTCAGTTTTTTTTTGTCATTTCTTTGTCATTATGGGCTATTGTGTGTAGATTGATGAGGAAGACAAACACATGTAATAAATGTAATAAAGCTGTAACGTAACAAAAGGTGGAAAAAGTCAAGGGGTCTGAATACTTTCTGATGGTGCAGCTGTTGTGCCTTTTGAGGATCTGGGGACCCATGCCAAATCTTTTCAGTCTCCTGAGGGGGAATAGGCATTGTTGTGTCAACTTCACAACTGTCTTGGTGTGTTTGGACCATGATAGTTTGTTGGTGATGTGGACAGCAGGGAACTTGAAGCACTCAACCCGCTCCACGACGGCCCGTCGATGTGAATGGGAGAGTGTTCTGCCCTCATTTCCTTGTAGTCCATGATCAGCTCCTTTGTTTTGCTCACTCTGAGGGAGAGATTGTTGTCCTGGCACCACACTGCCAGTTCGCTGACCTCCTCCCTATAGGCTCTCTTGTCGTTGTCAGTGATCAGGCCAACCACTGTTGTGACGTCAGCAAACTTAATGATAGTGTAGGAATCCTGCTTGGCCAAGCAGTCATGGGTGAACAGGGAGTGGAGTGGAGTAGAGGAGGGGCCTAAGCACGCACCCCTGAGAGGCCCCTGTGTTGAGGATCAGTGTGACAGATGTTGTTGCCTACCTTTACTATCTGGGGGCGGCCCATCAGGAAGTCCAGGATCCAGTTGCAGAGGGAGGTGTTTAGTCCCAGGGTCCTTAGCTTAGTGATGAGCTTTGTGGGCTCTATGGTGTTGAACGCTGAGCTGTAGTCAATGAAAATCATTCTTACATACTGTAGGTGTTCCTGTCCAGGTGGGAAAGGAAAGTGTGGATTGCAATTGCGTCATTTTTGTATATTTATTATTATACATTTTTTACTTAACCTTTATTTAATTATTTAACAATTTCGTATTTACAATGACGGCCTACACCTGACGACACTGATACAATTATGCGCCACCCTATGGGACTCCCAATCACGGCCGGTTGTGATACCTCCTGGAATAGAACCAGGGTGTCTGTAGTGACGCCTCTAGCACTGAGATGTAGTGCCTTAGATCGCTGCGCCACTCAGGAGCCCATGTTGGGGCGGTTTGTGAATTAGAGTGGGTCTAGGGTTTCCGTCATGATGTTGTAGACGTGAGCCACAACCAGCCTTTCAAACACTTCATGGCTACCGACGTGAGTGCTACGGGTCGGTAGTCATTTAGACAGATTACCTCTGCGTTCTTGGGCACAGGGACTATGGTGGTATGCTTGAAACATTTAGGTATTACAGACTCGGTCAGAGAGAGGTTGAAAATGTCAGTGAAGACACTTGCCAGTTGGTACGTGCATGCTCTGAGTACATTTCCTGGTAGTCTGTCTGGCCCCGCGGCATTGTGAATGTTGACTTGTTTAAAGGTCTTTCTTACATCGACTATGGAGGGCGTGATCACACAGTCGTCTGGAACAGCTGGTTCTCGCATGCATGCTTCAGTGTTGCTTGCCTCGAGGCGAGCATAAAAGGCATTTAGCTCATCTGGTAAGCTCTCATCACTGGGCATCTTGCAGCTGGGTCCCTTTGTAGTCCGTAATAGTTTACAAGCCCTGCCACATCCATAGATTAGGGTCTAATGAATTCATTTAATTTGACTGGTTTCCTTATATGAACTATAAGTCAATAAAATCATTGAAATTGTTGCATGTTGTTTTTATATTTTTGTGCAGTATATTTATATATATCTATACATACATACATACACACACACAAAACCTGTCAATAAAAACCTATTGTGTGTACTCAAAGCTAATCAATAAAGCCATATGATTAAGGCATAATTCTAATGAAGTCATATCCTTCTTGATATTTTGGTAACATTAACGGAACATTAACTAGACAAAGGGCTGTGCTTAAATGTTTTTTTTTATTTTATTCCAGGTTATCATTTAACATTCGTCACTCTTTCGTCTCACCCCTCTCTCCTGTAACTTCTCCCTAGCTAACACCCAAGACTAGCTAGCATGATACTTGAAGCCTACGCTGTCATTTAGTCACTAGATGGGTAAAGAAAATGACATACTGTATGTTTGTAACCTTAAACAGCTAAACACAACTCTACAACCAAAAAACAAGCCCAGGTCTGTTTTTTTTACGTTGCTGAAAACAACGTTTTTGTTGATAACACGGCGAAACATGGTCGGACTGGGCTGCTCTTTTGCAGTAAGGTTGTCCTGCTCACTCAGATCGTGCTACATTATTCTAGTTTCTGTGTTATCTGAGAAAATGGGCGTGTTACTTTCGTCCCGGTTCTCCCCTATTTGCAAAGTAGAAAGCATTTGCGAAGTTGCTAATTATCTCAAATTGTCAGTGATGTGATTTGAACACACAAGCTTTGGGTTACTAGACATTCACCTTATACGCCCACCTATCCTCCCCAACCAAAAACCCCTCCTTTCATTTATGGCTTAAGTAACCTTCTGTCTTATGTAACCATACCAAACACAACTTATCTTACGAATTGAAGGGACTGGAATTTACATTTACTTTGGTAAGTCTCGTCTTTGAGGCCCGGCTTTATTTTGAACACTTGGAGAGAACGCTTATTTGGGCTGTTTTGTGATGTGGGAGCAGGGATCAAAACGTTGTGCAAACACCATGGGTTTTACCCAACAGCATGTGTTTCCCATTGTTTGCATACCAAACTGAGATAAGAACATCCACTATTTCCCTTTCTCTACAGTATTTCATTCTAAAATCAATAATTCACGTTGTGGCACAAATGATTGAAGTGTTGATTTCTCTATCACAGACACACATTCAAATGTATCATGGCTGCTAGATGCAGCATGTCACACTGCCTCTGTAAAAAGCAGGAGAAGAAGAAAGCCCTATGTTTTAAGACCTCCAGTTGAGAGCACTCCACAATTCATTCCCATTACACACAGATAGCCTGGTCACTCATTTACTCTCTCCCGTGGCAATTCCCAGACACTAATGCTCTGCAATGACGCTCAATACAGAGTCCACAAGAACAGTCGTATGTGCTGCAATGAAGCTAAACTAACACACATGGACTCTCGGTCCGCGCACCATCCCCCAGCAGTGCCATCGCAATATTGTTTTCTTCATAATGTATCTGGATTTGTCTTTTTTTGTTGTCAGCTCAAATAGCTTATTAATGAAAACTAGCTTGTACATTCCGGTTAGAGGGAGAGGGAGGCTATTAAGGCCTGGATGCGCTGTGAGGCCTTACAGCTCTCAATCCATCATATATGTCATCAACCATGAGTAGAAACTATGTATGCATCCCAAATTACACCCTATTCCCAATATAGTGCACTACTTTTGACCAGAGCAAGGCTCAGCCAACCTATAGACTATATTCTATCGAAGTAGAACCTGGTTTCCAAGGTAGGTAGAAGAAAACAACACGGATTGTTCCCACTCTGCGAGAAAGCATGTTTGCATTACTATGCTTTATACCCACATAATTGCATCAGGTTACGACACATTACCTCAGGAAAAGGCTGAGTTTATACAGAACACTACAGTGTATGAAAATCATCCACTTAATACAAATAAGTCAGATTTGTTTTTTTTCCAAAAACAAATGGCGTATTTCGTCATTCCCAAATTTCCAGAGAGTTGACATGCTTTCAATTCATTTACATTTCCCTCACTCATACAGGAATGCACAGTAGTTCAACTGGAATATTTATCATCCAAACCTTTTTATAAAGTATTCTGGGCTCAGACCATGTCTTATTATTCAACATGGCAACAAATAATTTTCTTGAATGAACCTATTTGTCTGGCTCCTAGACTATCTTAAACAGAGGAGTCTTAATTTTCCTCTGTCACTGAAGAGAGGACAAAATTGAGAATGGGCTGTGCATATTTTCTGTTAAACTGAAAAAGAGGTATCACTGTTATTAGATTCTCTAATTTGATATGCAGTCGAATACTGGCAGAAAATGTTATTTTCCATTCGGTGAGAACACCCCCTACAAAATACGAGATGTCAAGACGGTCGCTCACTAATTAGACACAGGCCTTTTGAAGCTATAAAGGTATAAGTTGACACTAGCCTTCTCACCAGATAACGTCTCCCTAAAGATTAAGATATCTGACAGGCAAATAAAATAAAATGTGTACTGTAACAACATGCAGATTAATAACACTTAAAATGGTTGCCTGTTTTGTGTTATATTATATGCTTTTGTTATTTTGAAAATGTTGAAACACATGCAAATAACATTGCTGTGATAAAAAAAACTCTTAACAGTCTAGTTAGGGCTGTGATGTTAAGAAGCTGCCTTTGTCTAAGACAGGTTGTTTTGAGAGACGTTTCTATCACTGCTGCTCCTGGGGGTGGCTACATGCACACAATAATACGATCATTGTGGTTGGTCAGATTAATGTAATAGTTTGTTGAAAATGTTTACATGCTTTGCAAGAAGAACAATGTCCTTAAAATCCTGTTAACACAGTCATATACCTAATGGGACTTAAATAAATGCAAAAATCGCCAATCAAAATAAACGTTTTACCACAGCGATCGTGTTATTTTTGCGAAGTCATTTTGATTCTGAGTTTGGACATATAACATTTTTTGTGTGAAACATTTCTAAGACGCATACTTTCAGTTTTTCCCAAACTCACTTCAAATCGTTCATAGGAGGGAGGCTTGCTCTACCCGTGCTGGCATGTGCAGATCAAATACACCGCAGGAACACAAGTTAAGCTATCTACAAGTCCTAATATTTTTAAAGATTGCTCAGAAAACCGGCGTATGATTACTTTGATTTTGACTTTACATTGTTGAAGATACGCAGAGTAAAATGTTTACATGACTATTGCCATACTCTGCCTTCTGCCATAATCAGTTTAAAATTGAATTATTAGTGTGCATATAAAACGTACTCAATGACTGTAGCTTCAGGACATCCTGAAAAGGATATGATGGACAACTGCTAGCTAGGAAAATGAAGGACAAACTTCAGTCTTCTTCTATGAAGCTGCCAGATACTGGAAAGGCTAACATCTGTATCAGGGAGATAACATCTGTATCAGGGAGATAGCATCCTAAATGGCATGCTATACTCATTATCGTGCACAACATTTGACCAGAGCCCGACGGGCCATGGTTAAAAGTAGTGCACTATAAAGCAAATAGGATGCCATTTGGGCTTATCCCAGCTCTGTGGTTCTCCTCTCTGATCTCTCATCAGCTGAAGTTGTGCTGCCTGCAGTTCTCCCAGACTGGAGGATCCACTTATCCATCGGCTCCCTGTCACTGCTGTTATGATGATGAAGGGGCCAAACGTTAATGGCAAAGCTGAGTCGATAACTGAGACTGTAGATATTTCCTGCAAACGGAATGGTTGTCAGAAAGCTCATTACAGAGTTTTACCCAGTTGTATGTTATTATTATTGTGGGAGATGGGGAGGGGGTGTACATACTGTTAAACAACATCTCTGGCATGAATCAGAAAACAGAAATTTAGACAAATAACCAATTCTGTGACCTTTGTATTCAGAGTTTTGTTTTGCCCTTTGCATGTCTGGGTCGATATGCAGTGCATTTGGAAAGTATTCAGACCCCTTCACTTTTTCCACATTGATGAGAAAAAGGCTGAGCGTAACAATCTACACACAATACCCCATAATGACAAAGGATAAACTGGTTTTTAGAAACTGAAATATCACATTTACATAAGTATTCAGTCCCTTTACTCAGCACTTTGGCATTGATTACAGCCTTGAGTCTTCTTGGGTATGACGCTACAAGCTGAGTACACCTGTATTTGGGGAGTTTCTCCCATTCTTCTCTACAGATCCTCTCAAGCTCTGTCAGGTTGGATGAGGGGCATCGCTGCACTGCTATTTTCAGGTCTCTCCAGAGATGTTCGATCGGATTCAAGTCCGGGCTCTGGCTGGGACACTCAAGGACATTCAGAGACTTGTCCCAAAGCCACTCCTGCGTTGTCTCGGCTGTCTACTTAGGGTTATTGTCCTGTTGGAAGGTGAACCTTTGCCCCAGTCTGAGATCCTGGACGCTCTGAAGCAGGTTTTCATTAAGGATCTCTCTGTACTTTGCTCCGTTCATCTTTCCCTCGATCCTGATTAGTCTCCCTGGGTTTCCCCCAATCTTGGTTTCATCAGACAGGAGAATCTTGTTTCTCATAGTCTACGTGCCTATTGGAAATATCCAAGCTGGCTGCCTTTTACTGAGGAGTCGCTTCCGTCTGGCCACTCTACCATAAAGGCCTGATTGATGGAGTGCTGCAGTGATTGTTGTCCTGGAAGGTTCTCCCATCTACACAAAGGAACTCTAGAATTCTGTTGAAGTGACCATCGGGTTCTTGGTCACCTCCCTGACCAAGGCTCTTCTCCCTCGATTGCTCAAATTAAATCAAATCATATTTTATTGTTTACATGCACATGGTTAGCAGATGTTATTGCGAGTGTTGAAAAATGCTTGTGCTTCTAGTTCCGACAGTGCAGCAATATCTAACAAGTAATCTAACAATTCCACAAAAACTACCTAATACACACAAATCTAAGTGAAGGGATGGAATAAGAATATATACATATAAATATATGGATGCGCAATGACTGAGTGGCATAGGCAAGATGCAATAGATGGCATAAAATACAGTATATATATAGTGGATGAGTAATGCAAGATATGCAAACTTCATTTTTAAAGTGGCATTAATAAAGTGACTAGTGATCAATTTGTTAGAGTGGCCAAAGATTTCAAGTCTGTATGTAGGCAGCAGCCTCTCTGTGTTAGTGATGGCTGTTTAACAGTCTGTTGGTCTTGAGATAGAAGCTGTTTTTCAGTCTCTCGGTCCCAGCTTTGATGCACCTGTACTGACCAACTGCAGGACAGGTAGTTTGCCCCCGGTGATGCGTTGTAATGACCGCACCACCGTCTGGAGAGCCCTGCAGTTGTGGGCGGTGCAGTTGCCATACCAGGCGATGATACAGCCCGACAGGATGCTCTCAATTGTGCATCTGTAAAAGTTTTTGATGGTTTTAGGTGACGAGCCAACTTTCTTCAGCCTCCTGAGGTTGAAGAGGTGCTCAGTTTAGCCAGGCGACCAACTCTAGGAAGAGTCATGGTTGTTCCAAACTTCTTCCATTTAAGAATGATGGAGGCCACTGTGTTCTTGGGGACCTTCAATGATGCAGACATTTGTGCCTCGACAAAATCCTGTCTCGGAGGTCTACGGACAATTCCTTCGACCTCATGGCTTGGTTTTTGATGGTTTTTGCTCTAATATGCACTGTCGACTGTGGGACCTTACATAGAGAGACATGTGCCTTTTCAAATCATGTCCAATCAATTGAATTTACCACAGGTGGACTCCAATGAAGTTGTAGAGAAATCTCAAGGATGATAAAGGGAAACAGGATGCACCTGAGCTCAATTAGAATTTTCCTATTAAAGGGTCTGAATACTTATGTAAATAAGGTATTTCTGATTATTTTTAATACATTTGCAAAAAAATCTAATTGCTTTGTCATGATGGAGAGTTGTGTGTAGAATGATTGGGATGTTTTCATTTATTTAATCCATTTTAGAATAATGCTGTAATGTAACAAAAGGTGGAAAAGGTGAAGGGGTCTGAATACTTTCTGAATGCACTGTAGCAATGAATCAGACTAGGGATTAATGGTTGGAATATTGTGTGTATTGGCATTTATTCCCTCCCTGTTACATTTGGTGTATTCTGCAGGATGAAATATTTACTATTTACCAATTTATAACTATATCCCGATGTGTACAGTAGACACTTACATTTGTAAACGACTGGTAACTTTGGTAATGAGACCCATATTAAGATATGTCTACAAGTGAGGAGTTCATTTCCAAAATGGTGTTTTATCATCAGAAATGAATGCTTACCTTTATGTGTTTGTAAAATATGAATGTTCTCAGATTTCCAATTAATATATTTTAGATGTGTGTAGTGCCTTCAGAAAGTGCCCCCCTTATTTACATTTTGCAGTGTTACAGCCTGAATTCAAAATATATAAAACAAATCCTCACCCATCTACACACAATACCCCATAAAGACAAAGTTAAAACATGTTTTTATACATTTTGGCAAATTGATTGAAAATGAAATAACTTATGTTAGAATCACCTTTGGCAGCGATTACAGCTGTGAGTTTTTCTGGGCAAATCTCTAAGAGCTTGGCACACCTGAATTGTACAATATTTGCACATTATTCTTTAAAAAAATCTTCAAGCTCTGTCAAGTTGGTTGTTGATCAGACAGCCATTTTCAAGTCTTGCTATAGATTTTCAGCGCAATTTAAGTCAAAACTCTATCCAGGCCACAGGAACATTCAATGTTGTCTTGGTAAGCAACTCCTGTGTCATTTTGGCCTTATGATTAAGGTTATTGTCCTGCTTAAAGGTTAATTTGTCTCCCAGTGTCTGTTGGAACGCAGACTGAATCAGGTTTTCCTCTAGGATTTAGCCTGTGCTTTACTCTATTCCATTTATTTGTATCCCTTAAAACTCCCCAGTCCTTGCTGACAAGCATTCTTATAACATAATGCTGCCACCACCACACTTGAAAATATGAAGAGTGGTACTGGATTTGCCCCAAACATAATGCCTTGTACCCGGGACATAAAGTTAATTTCTTTGCCACATTTTTACCAGTTGTACTTTAGTGTCTAATTCAAATCAAATTTTATTGGTCACATACACATATTTAGCAGATGTTATTGCGTCTGTAGCGAAACATTTGTGTTCCTAACTCCAACAGTGCTCCAACTGTTGCGCCTACTTCACCACACTGTCTGTGTGGGTGGATCATTTCAGATCATCAGTGATGTGTGCGCCGAGGAAGTTGAAGCTTTCCTCCTTCTCCACTGCTGTCCTTTCAATGTGGATAGGGGTGTGCTCCCTCTGCTTTTTCCTGAAGTCCACGATCAGCTCCTTCGTTTTGTTGACGTTGAGGGAGAGGTTATTTTTCTGGCACCGCTCCTCCAGGGACATCATCTCCTACCTGTAGGCTGTCTCATCATTGTTGATAATCAGGCCTTGTACGGTTGTGTTGTCTGCATACTTGATGATTGAGTTGGAGGCGTGTGTGGCCACGCAGTCATGGGTGAACAGGGAGTACCAGAGTGGGCTGAGTACACACCCTTGTGGGGCCCCAGTGTTGAGGATCAGTAAAGTGTAGGTGTTGTTTTCTACCGTCACCACCTGGATGTCCAGGACCCAGTTGCACAGGGCGGGGTGGCAGCTTTGCGAGGGTTAACCCGCTTAAATGTCTTACTCATGGCCACGGAGAACGAGAGCCTATAGTCCTTGGGAATGGGCCACGTTGATGGCACTGTGTTATCCTCAAAGCGGGCAAAGGTGTTTCGCTTGTCTGGGAGCAAGACGTTGGTGTCTGCAACGTGGCTGGTTTTCCCTTTGTAATCCGTGATTGTCTGTAGACCCTGCAACATACCTCTTGTGTCTGAGCCGTTGAATTGTGACTCCACTTTGTCTATGTACTGACGTTTTGCCTGTTTGATTGCCTTACGGATGGAATAGCTACACTGTTTGTATTCAACCATATTTGACAGGTCACCTTATCATGGTTAAATGTGGTGGTTCGCACTTTCAGTTTAGCGAGAATGCTGCTATCTAGCCACGGTTTCCGGTTTGGGTAGTTTTAATAGTCACCGTGTGAATAACATCACCTAAACAATTCCTGATGAACTCAGTCACCATGTCTGTGTATATATCAATGTTATTTTCCGAGGCTACCTGGAACATATCCCAGTCCGTGTGATCAAAATAATCATGAAGCAAGGATTCCAATTGGTCAGACCAGCATTGAATAGACCTTAAAACGTGTCTATTCAACACTTGATCTGATTCGCCAAAGGCAGGGCAGGGGGAGGGCCTTGTAGGCATCCCGGAAGAGAGAATAGCAGAGGTTGAGTGTTTTCCCGGGACGAGTACTACAGTCAATGTGTTGATAGCAATTCAATAGGGTTTCCTCAAATTTCCTTTGTTAAAATTGCAAACATGATGTATGTCTTGGAATATATTATATTCATTTAGGTTAGTATTGGGAAGTAACTGCAATGTTGTTGAATTTGATCCATCCACAGTTTTCTCTTATCACAGCCATTTTAAACTCTGTTTTATAGTCACCAATGGCCTCATGGTGAAATCCCTGAGTGGTTTCCTTCTTCACCGGCAACTGACTTAGAAATTACGTCTGTATCTTGGTAGTGACTGGGTGTATTCGTACACCATCCAAAGTGTAATTAATAACTTCACCATGCTCAAATGGATATTCAATGTTTATGCTTTAAAAAAAAACATTTACCAATAGGTGCCCTTCTTTTTAAGGCATTGGAAAGCCTCACTGGTCTTTGTGTTTGAATCTGAGTTTCTAATTCACTGCTCGACTGAGGGACATTACAGATAATTGTGTGTAGGGTACAGAGAAGATGTAGTCATTCAAAAATCATGCTAAACACTATTATTACACACAGAATGAATACATGCAACTTATTATGTGATTTGGTAAGCACATTTTTACTCATTAACTGATTTAGGCTTGCCATAACAAAGAGGTGGTATACTTGTTGACTCAAGACATATCTGCTTTACATGTTTTATTAAATTGTAAAAAACAAAATCTGACATTATGTAGTATTGTGTATAGGCCAGTGGCCATTTAAGACAACAAAATGTAGAAAAAGTCAAGAGGTGTGAATGGTTTCCGAAGGCACTTTTCCACCATTCAGTTTTCCCATTGGGGATTTTAGAAACACTTAAAATAAGGGCTTGTCGACATTAGCAACTAATTAACATTTCATTTGTTGGTGGTAAATACAAACAAATATATTGAGAGAAGTCACCTTGTCCGAGAGAGATTTACATGGTTATCAAAATGTCCCGCCAGGGTAAGCCTACACGAATCAAAGCACTTATTTGAAGTGTTTCTAAAATCCCTTATGGAAAAAAAATTAATGGTGGTAAAACGATTGGAACCATTGCTCTGTTTAACCGTTAGGTTTTATGGGGATTATGACACCCCTGCTGTGGGGCTCTATGGCACCCTGTTTCCTATATAGTGCACTATTTTTGTCCAGAGCCCAGATCTCATACTACTGTATTGATTACTTTTTAAATATATGTGTTTTACAATGTTGATGTCACAAACTTCCAGTGCTACTTTTTTCTGAGAATGTAATGGATAACTCATTTCACAACAGAATGTGATTGTCTCTCTAAAATAAAACCATCTAGTGATAGGATTCAAACAAATGCATGTCTGTCATTTAACAACCCCATGCCATGATTAGATGTGGCAAAACACACCAATCTATTTTATGTTTTTAAACAAGAAAAGCAAATTGACCAACGTTTCTGAAAATTGATTTACAGTTTAAGGTTTTGGAAAGACATTTGTCAAGTGCTCCTCTTATACTGACTTGAGACTGAAAAAATGTGACTGTATTATTTCTGTCCTGAGTATATGTTAAGCAGAAACTGATTGTCAAAAATTATATTGTACTGTAACATCAACATGCACATTTTTAGGGGGGGGGGGGGTGATCTGACACAGTGCCAGTTAAAGAGATAGCTGATGTTCTTATCAGAGCTCGTTCCCCATATGTGGATGACCTCTAACTTGGCCATAAACCAGTCCTGTGGTGTTCCCCTGCAATCGTTACCAATTGGATTAAACTAATCTGTCATGCCTCTATCTGATGGCAGATCCTAGGATAGCATCCGACTTTGAATGCTGCTTCTTTATATTCCGCTTATGAACACTCTCTATCTCTCTAACATTCCACATCTCAGTTCTTCTCAGAATAAATGGTTTACATGGCGAGAGAAGAAGAATAAGAATACAAAGCTACAGTGCCTTCAAAGTATTCACACACCTTGACTTTTTACACATTTTGTTGTGTTACAAAGTGGGAATAAATTTATTTAATTTTCATTTTTTGCCAACTACACAAAATACACTAATGTCAAAGTGGAAGAAAAAGTAAACCCTTTGTAAAGAATAAATAAAAATAAAGCACTAATAACATCTTGATTAGTTTAGTATTCAATCCCCTGAGTCAATACATGTTAGGATCACCATTGGCAGTGATAACAGCTGTAAGTTTTTCTGCGTAAGTCTCTAAGATCTTTCCACGACTGGATTGTACAGCATTTGCCTACATTTTTTTTTTTTCTTCAAGCTTTGTCAAATTGGTTGTTGATAATTGCTATACAACCATTTTCAAGTCTTGCCACAGATACTCAAGCAGATTTAATTAAGTCAAAACTGTAACTCGGCCACTCAGGAACATTCACTCTCTTCTTGGTAAGCAACTCCAGTATACAGTTGAAGTCAGAAGTTTACATATACCTTAGCCAAATACATTTCAACTCAAATCTTCACAATTGCTGACATTTAATCCTGGTAAAAATTCCGTTTTAGGTCAGTTAGGATCACCACTTTATTTTAAGAATGTGAAAAGTCAGAATAATAGTACAGATAATGATTTATTTCAGCTTGTATTTCTTTCATCACATTCCCAGTGGGTCAGAAGATCACATATACTCCATTAGTATTTGGTAGCATTGCCTTTAAATGGTTTAACTTGGGTCAAACGTTTCGGGTAGCCTTCCACAAGCTTCCCACAGTAAGTTGGGTGAATTTTGGCCCATTCCTCCTGACAGAGCTGGTGTAACTGAGTCAGGTTTGTAGGCCTCCTTGCTCGCACATGTTTTTTTAGTCCTGCCCACAAATTGTCTATAGGATTGAGGTCAGGGCCTTGTGATGGCCACTCCAATACCTTGACTTTGTTGTCCTTAAGCCATTTTGCCACAACTGTGGATGTATGCTTGGGGTCATTGTCCATTTGGAAGACCCATTTGCAACCAAGCTTTGTCTTGAGATGTTGCTTCAAAATATTCACATAATTTTCCAGCCTCATGGTGCCATCTATTTTGTGAAATGCACCAGTCCCTCCTGCAGCAAAACACCCCCACAACATGATGCTGCCACCACTGTGCTTCACAGTTGGGATGGTGTTCTTCGGCTTGAAAGCCTCCCCCTTTTTCCTCCAAACATAACGATGGTCATTATGGCCAAACAATTCTATTTTTGTTTCATCAGACCAGAGGACATTTCTCTTAAAAATTATGATCTTTGTCCCCATGTGCAGTTGCAAAATGTAGTCTGCCTTTTTTTGGGCAGTTTTGGAGCAGTGGCTTCTTCCTTGCTGAGCAGCCTTTCAGGTTATGTCGATAAAGGACTTGTTTTACTGTGGATATAGATACTTTTTTTTACCTGTTTCCTCTGGCATCTTCACAAGGTCCCTTGATGTTGTTCTGGGATTGATTTGCACTTTTCGCACCAAAGTACGTTCATCTCCAGGGAGACAGAACAAGTCTCCTTCCTGAGCAGTATGACATCTGCGTGGTCCCACGGTGTTTATATTTGTGTACAATTGTTTGTACAGATTAACATGGTACCTTTAGGAATTTGGAAATTGCTCCCAAGGATGAACCAGACTTGTGGAGGTCTACAATATTTTTTCTGAGGTCTTGGCTGATTTCTTTTGATTTTCCCATGATGTCAAGCAAAGAGGCACTGAGATTGAAGGTAGGCATTGAAATACATCCACAGGTACACCTCCAATTGACTCAAACAATGTCAATCAGCCTATCAGAAGCTTCTAAAGCAATGGCATAACTTTCTGGAATTTTCCAAACTGTTTAAAGGCACAGTCAATTTAATGTAAACTTCTGACCCACTGGAATTGTGAATTATAAGTGAAATAATTTGTCTGTAAACAATTGTTGGAAAAATTACTTGTCTTGCACACAGTAGATATCCTGACCGACTTGCTAAAACTATAGTTGATTAATTAACAAGAAATTTGTGGAGTGGTTGAAAAACTAGTTTTAATGACTCCAACCTAAGTGTATGTAAACTTCCGACTGTAAATTTTGCCTTGTGTTTTAGGTTTTTGCCTTGCTGAAAATTGATATACAGAAAAATGTTTTGGAAAGAAATTCGTCAAGTGCTCTTCTTATATCGATTTGAAACTGAAAAAATTTGACAATGTAATTCAGACTGACAAAATGTGACTGTATTATTTCTGTCCTGAGTTTATGTTAAGCAGAAACTGATTGTCAAAACTTATATTGTACTGTAGCATCAACAAGCACATTTTAGGGGGGGGGGGGGGGGAGAAAGTGATCTGACACAGTGCCAGCTAAAGAGATAGCTGGAGTTCTTATCAGAGCTCGTTACCCATATGTCAATGGCCCTCTTAGTCGGCCCATAAACCAGTCCTGCGGTATTCCCCTGCAATCGTTGCCAATTGGATTAATAAACTAATCTGTCATGCCTCTATCTGATGGCAGATCCTATAATAGCATCCGACTTTGAATGCCTTGTCTGTTGCCTTATATTCCGTTTATGAACACTATCTCTCCAACATTCCACATCTTTGTTCTTCTCAGAATAAATGGTTTATATGGTGAAAGAAGAATAAGAATGCAAAGCTACAGTGCCTTCAAATTATTCACACACTTTGGAAGAAAAATTATAATTTGTAAAAAAAATCCAAACAAAAGAAAACACTTGTTTAGATACAATGCATTCAGAAAGTATTCAGACCCCTTGACTTTTTTTGTTAATGTTGAAGATTTTTTTTCATTTAATCTACACAGAATATCCCATAATGACAAAGCAAAAACATTTTTTTGAGATTTTTGCAAATATATAATAATAGAAAAACCTTATTTACATAAGGTGCATCCAGTTTCCATTGATCGTCCTTGAGATGTATTTTTATTTTTTTTACCACAGATGGAGTCCAGCTGTGTTAAATTCAATTGATTGGTCATGATTTAGAAAGGCACACACACCTGTCTATATAAGGTCTCACAGTTGACAGTGCATGTCAGAAAAAAACAGGCTATGAGACAGGTGCCATGATTCTCCTGTGAGGATCACAATGGGTCAGATCAACTTGGCAATGAGTGACAATAACCAGACCTTCTCTCACCCACAGAAAAAGGGAGGAAGCAACTGGGCCGGTTTGGCAGTTCACACGCTGTTGTAAATTACAGAAGAAGGGTGGCTCTTTCTCCCCCTTTTGTATCAACCAAAGGAATTACTTTGTTTCGCAGACTTTGAAACAGAGTCAAAAGTGGATACTGGAACAATTTTTCTAACATATGGTCAGTGGGGTCAGTGGGGAGCTATAATAAACAAATGTCATATGGGTTTTCATTTTGTGATGTCATTAAAAATTGTAAGGATGAAATGCTGCAACTTGGAGTACAGTGCCTTGCGAAAGTATTCGGCCCCCTTGAACTTTGCGACCTTTTGCCACATTGCAGGCTTCAAACATAAAGATATAAAACTGTATTTTTTTGTGAAGAATCAACAACAAGTGGGACACAATCATGAAGTGGAACGACATTTATTGGATATTTCAAACTTTTTTAACAAATCAAAAACTGAAAAATTGGGCGTGCAAAATTATTCAGCCCCTTTACTTTCAGTGCAGCAAACTCTCTCCAGAAGTTCAGTGAGGATCTCTGAATGATCCAATGTTGACCTAAATGACTAATGATGATAAATACAATCCACCTGTGTGTAATCAAGTCTCCGTATAAATGCCCCTAAACTGTGATAGTCTCAGAGGTCCGTTAAAAGCGCAGAGAGCATCATGAAGAACAAGGAACACACCAGGCAGGTCCGAGATACTGTTGTGAAGAAGTTTAAAGCCGGATTTGGATACAAAAAGATTTCCCAAGCTTTAAACATCCCAAGGAGCACTGTGCAAGCGATAATATTGAAATGGAAGGAGTATCAGACCACTGCAAATCTACCAAGACCTGGCCGTCCCTCTAAACTTTCAGCTCATACAAGGAGAAGACTGATCAGAGATGCAGCCAAGAGGCCCATGATCACTCTGGATGAACTGCAGAGATCTACAGCTGAGGTGGGAGACTCTGTCCATAGGACAACAATCAGTCGTATATTGCACAAATCTGGCCTTTATGGAAGAGTGGCAAGAAGAAAGCCATTTCTTAAAGATATCCATAAAAAGTGTTGTTTAAAGTTTGCCACAAGCCACCTGGGAGACACACCAAACATGTGGAAGAAGGTGCTCTGGTCAGATGAAACCAAAATTGAACTTTTTTGGCAACAATGCAAAACGCTATGTTTGGCGTAAAAGCAACACAGCTGAACACACCATCCCCACTGTCAAACATGGTGGTGGCAGCATCATGGTTTGGGCCTGCTTTTCTTCAGCAGGGACAGGGAAGATGGTTAAAATTGATGGGAAGATGGATGGAGCCAAATACAGGACCATTCTGGAAGAAAACCTGATGGAGTCTGCAAAAGACCTGAGACTGGGACGGAGATTTGTCTTCCAACAAGACAATGATCCAAAACATAAAGCAAAATCTACAATGGAATGGTTCAAAAATAAACATATCCAGGTGTTAGAATGGCCAAGTCAAAGTCCAGACCTGAATCCAATCGAGAATCTGTGGAAAGAACTGAAAACTGCTGTTCACAAATGCTCTCCATCCAACCTCACTGAGCTCGAGCTGTTTTGCAAGGAGGAATGGGAAAAAATGTCAGTCTCTCGATGTGCAAAACTGATAGAGACATACCCCAAGCGACTTACAGCTGTAATCGCAGCAAAAGGTGGCACTACAAAGTATTAACTTAAGGGAGCTGAATAATTTTCCACGCCCAATTTTTCAGTTTTTGATTTGTTAAAAAAGTTTTAAATATCCAATAAATGTCGTTCCACTTCATGATTGTGTCCCACTTGTTGTTGATTCTTCACAAAAAAATACAGTTTTATATCTTTATGTTTGAAGCCTGAAATGTGGCAAAAGGTCGCAAAGTTCAAGGGGGCCGAATACTTTCGCAAGGCACCTTTATCTGTCAAGTTTCCATCCAATACGTTGTGCATAAAATATGAAAAAAAGATGAAGGTATTTTTGTTAAGATATGAATGATTTTAGGAGGGATAAGATAATTGATCTTCTATAAACTGTTCATAGTAAGTAGCCATGCCCCGAATGAGGGCAGAGAGCGTGTCAGACTGGCGGAACAATCTCATTTTGATGAGAGTGCATAAAAAGCACTGCCAACGAAATTAACGGTAGACCAGGAAATGTGAGGCGATAGCTACATGTTTGAAATGGTTGGAACTTTGAACCTCAACACGAGCTGAAGAAATAAACTCACCTTCCTTTAGACCAGAGTTGCAGCTCATGTCCATTGTGGTCCAAATCCTGAATAATCAACACGAGGTGTAGGCGAGAAGCTCACCTCTCAGACAATCACTGAGACACCTGATTAGCTGTCATGAGTCAAATATCTTGAACTCTTCAAACCATCCTACTAATCTTGTCAAATCACCTAGTACTCTACTTGCATCACCCCACTGGAACCATCGGCACAGCTGGCTAGCCATATTTCAGAGTGAACAACAATAGAAGATGGGAAAGGAAAGACCCCTTTTAGACAATGAGAGCCATACAGCTTGACGCTGAAAGGCCAATGACCTTCTTAAGGAGGGCTGGTTCTGACCGAACAAAGGCACTCACACGTAAATACATTAATGATTCCTTATTCAAACGGTCAGCAGTTCATGTGCAAACTATATGATTAATGTGAGAATAGTTCTGAAATGTATTGCCAATAAGTGTTGTTTTCTTTCTCTCTCTCTCTCTCGCTCTTCATCTCGTTGTGTAAAAGCCACCATGTTGTAAAAGTCCGCTAGGGATGTATTAAGTGTATATGTTATCCAGTTATTATTTAGTTAGCGAGTAAATTGACAATTAAACCAATTGGAGTAGTACTGAATCATTAGTAAGCTGGGTTTTTTGCAGATGCATGAGGTTACGAATGTTCAGAATGATGATATGATAAGAGATAATGATTAATAAGATGACTCTTTATCAATGTAATAGATACAGTGACTTTCAAAAATATTCAACCCCTTGCTGTTTTTCCTAATTTGCTGCATTACATCCTGGAATTTAAATGGATTTTTGGGGGGTTTGTATAATTTCATTTACACAACATGCCTTCCACTTTGAAGATGCAAAATATTTTTTATTGTGAAATAAACAGAAAATAAGACAAAAAAAAACAGAAAACATGAGCGTGCATATTTATTCACTGCCCCAAAGTCAATACTTCATAGAGACATCTTTTGCAGCAATTAGAGCTGTAATTTGCTTTTTGGCGATCGAGGAAAAAGCTATGTCTGGCACAAACCTAACACCTCTTATTACCCCAAGAACACCATCATGGTGTTGGCAGCATCATGCTGTGGGGATATTTTTCACAGGCAGGGTCTGGGTAACTGGTCAGAATTGAAGGAATGATAGATGGCGCTAAGTACAGGGAAATTCTTGAGGGAAACCTGTTTCAGTCTTCCAGAGATCTAAGACTGGGACGGAGGTCCACTTTCCAGCAGGACAATGACCCTAAGCATACTGCTAAAGCAAAACTGTAGTGGTTTAAGGGGAAACAGTTAAATGTATTGGAATGGCCTACTCAAAGCCCAGACCTCAATCCAATTGAGAATATGTGTTGTACACCAGTGGGGTGCAAATCAAATCACATTTTATTTGTCACATACACATGGTTAGCAGATGTTAATGTGACTGTAGCGAAATGCTTGTGTTTCTAGTTCCGACAATGCAGTAATAACCAACGAGTAATCTAACCTAACAAAATCACAACAACTGCCTTATACACACAAGTGTAAAGGGATGAAGAATATGTACATAAAAATATATGAATGAGTGATGGTACAGAACGGCATAGGCAAGATGTACAGTATATACATATGAGATGAGTAATGTAGGGTATGTAAACATATAAAAGTGGCATTGTTTAAAGTGGCTAGTGATACATGTATTACATAAAGATGGCAAGATGCAGTAGATGGTATAGAGTACAGTATATACATATGAGATGAGAAATGTAGGGTATGTAAACATTATATTTAGTGGCATTGTTTAAAGTGGCTAGTGATACATTTTTTACATACATTTTTCCATTATTAAAGTGGCTGGAGTTGAGTTATTATGTTGGCAGCAGCCACTCAATGTTAATGGTGGCTGTTTAACAGTCTGATGGCCTTGAGATAGAAGCTGTTTTTCAGTCTCTCGGTCCCTGCTTTGATTCACCTGTACTGACCTCACCTTCTGGATGATAGTGGGCAGTGGCTAGGGTGGTTGTTGTCCTTGATGATCTTTATGGCCTTCCTGTGACATTGGATGGTGTAGGTGTCCTGGAGGGCAGATAGTTTGCCCCTGGTGATGCGTTGTGCAGACCTCACTACCCTCTGGAGAGCCTTACGGTTGTAGGCAAAGCAGTTGGTGATACAGTCCGACAGGATGCTCTCGATTGTGCATCTGTAGAAGTTTGTGAGTGCTTTTGGTGACAAGCCAAAATTCTTCAGCCTCCTGAGGTTCTTCACCACACTGTCTGTGTGGGTGGACCAATTCAGTTTGTCCGTGATGTGTACGCCGAGGAACATAAAACGTACTACCCTCTCCACTACTGTCCCGTCGATGTGGATAGGGGGGTGCTCCTTTGTTTTGTTGACGTTGAGTGTAAAGTTATTTTCCTGACACCACACTCCGAGGGCCCTCACCTCTTCCTTGAAGGCCGTCTCGTCGTTGTTGGTATTCAAGCCTACCACTGTAGTGTCGTCTGCAAACCTGATGATTGAGTTGGAGGCGTGCATTGCCACACAGCCGTGGGTGAACAGGGAGTACAGCAGAGGGCTCAGAACGCACCCTTGTGGGGCCCCAGTGTTGATGATCAACGGGGTGGAGATGTTGTTACCTACCCTCACCACCTGGGCCCGTCAGGAAGTCCAGGGTCAAGACCCAGGGTTGACGATAACGAGTTTGGAGGATACTATGGTGTTAAATGCTTAGCTGTAGTCGATGAACAGCATTCTCACATAGGTATTCCTCTTGTCCAGATGGGTTAGGTCAGTGTGCAGTTTGGTTGCGATTGCGTCGTCTGTGGACCTATTGAAGCGGTAAGCAAATTGAAGTGGGTCTAGGGTGACAGGTAGGGTGGAGGTGATATGATCATTGACTAGTCTCTCAAATCACTTCATGATGATAGAAGTGTGTGCTGGTAAACGCATGCTGTTTTACTCACATCAGCCATGGAGAAGGAGAGCCCACAGTCTTTGGTAGTGGGCCATGTCTTTGGCAGTGTATTGTCCTCAGAGCGCGCAAAGAAGTTGTTTCATTTGTTTGGAAGCAAGACGTCAATGTCCGCAACTGGGCTGGTTTTCTTTTTGTAATCCGTGATTGTCTGTAGACCCTGCCACATATGTCTCTTGTTTGAGCCGTTGAATTGGTACTCCACTTTGTCTCTATACTGACACTTTGCTTGTTTGATTGCCTCACGGAGGGAATAACTGCACTGTTTGTATTCGGTCATATTTCCTGTCGCCTTGCCATGATTAAATGCGGTAGTACGTCCTTTCAGTTTTGTGCGAATGATGACATCAAGGGGGGGGGGGCCTTGTATGCAGCGTGGAAGTTAGAGTAGCAATGGTCGAGCGTGTTACTCGCTCGTGTACAGCAATCAATATGCTGATAGAATTTAGTTAGCCTTGTTCTCAAGTTAACTTTGTTAAAATCCCCAGCTCCAGCAGCATAAGGATATATGGTTTCCAGTTTGCATTAAGTCCGGTGAATTTCCTTGATGGCCGTCTTGGTATTCACTTGCAAGGGGATATACACGGCTGTGACGATAATTGAGGAGAGTTGTCTTCGGAGATAATACTGTTAGCATTTGATTGCGAAGAATTCTAGATCAGGTGAAGAAAATGACTTGAGTTCCTGTATGTTGTTACAATTACACCATGAAACATACATCCCTGCCCTTCTTCTTACCGGAGAGATGTTTATTCCTGTCAGCGGGATGCAATGAAAGTCCCATTGGCTGTATGGACTCCGACAGCATGTCCCCAGCTATCCATGTTTCCGTGAAACAGCTTATGTTACTATCCTGAATTTCTCTTTGGAAAGCAACTCTTGCCCTGGTTTCATCGACATTGTTAATTAGGGACTGGACATTAGCAAGTAATATTATCGAAAGCGATGGGTGGTGTGCGCACATCCGTAACCTCACTAGAAGACTTCTCTGGCAGCCTCTCCTCCGGCAGTGTTGTTTTGGGTCGGCCACTGTAATCCGTTCAAATGCCCAGGGAGGTGCAGACAAAGGATCCACATTGGGAAAGTCGTATTCCTGGTCGTAGTGCTGGTAGTTTCCTAAGGACTAGAAGTGAAGCTGCCATTTCTATCGGCGCTATCTTGCTTCCTCCCACTCCTACCTACATGTACATACATACCTCAATCACCTCAACTACCTCATACCCCAGCACATTGACTCAGTACCGGTGCTCCTTCTATATAGCCTCGTTAATGTTACTTTATTGTTTCACTTCATTTTTGCAAATGTTCATACTTTTGAACTATTCATTGGTGGGAAAGGGCGTAAGTAAGCATTTCACGGTAAAGTCTAAACCTGGTGTATTCAGCATGTGACAAATAAAATTTGAGTTTACAGCGTAATCCAGCACCATCAACAAAACACTAAATGATGGAATTTCTCATGGAGTAATGGTGTCACATCTCTCCAATAGAGTTCCATATACTTGTAGAATGTATGCCAAGGGACTTTGAAGCTGTTCTGGCTTGTTGTAGGCCAACGCCCTATTAAGACACTTAATGTTAGTGTTTCCTTTATTTTTGCAGTTAACAGTATGTTCTTTCATAGGCATTGGAATGATCACAATGTGCACTTTCCATTTAGCATACATCCATACAGTAAAAGTCTAACCTTTTGTATGTGAGCTGGTGAAATCGTCATACTGCAAAATATACTGTACTGTTTCAAATCACATACTATATATATATATATATATATATCTCTATTATCAGTGCAGTATTCTCACCTTTCCCAGTGCGCTCTAGCCATTTTCCTGCTAATAGTACATCATTAAGATCCATGTGTCAGTTAGAGTGAGGGGCTGGTAACCTTTCAAGCAGCTCATATGATCAAAAGCCTGGCTAGAACACTGGAGGCGGGTGAAGTGACATTATCGTGGGTCAGTCACAGATGCTGAAGAGTGAAGATTGAACTCTGGTCAGATCAATATAGTCATGGGTTGTGTCCCAAATTGTTAATTTTGTGAAAAATTTCAGCAAGGAAAAAAGAGAAAAAATGAAAGTGATAATCCTGCATAATTATACATTTACATAAACCCACTTCAGTAAAAATAGAAAGTCATCATCTGTACTGACGTAAAATAATGAGCACAATCCACCACCTCTGTTTGTTTTAGTTTATGTCATCAACACAGCATGACTACATCACAACAGTCACATGAGACACAGTTCGAATCTCAGGCTCCTCTATGATTGCGTCCCAATGGCACCGTATTCCTTAAATAGTGCACCGTATTCCCTAAATAGTGCACACTATTTTCCAAATAATGCGCCCTATTTAATACATATTGCAATACTTTTGACCTGCAATTGGACAAAGTTGTGCGCTAAATCAATCTGGACTCCAGGGTGGACATAACATAGTAAACTGAAACCCGGGACACTCAAATAAGTATGACATGTGACGTTTGGTATAGTAAACTCATCAAAAAAAGAAACGTCCTCTCACTGTCAACTGCGTTTATTTTCAGCGAACTTAACGTGTGAACATAACAAGTTTCAACAACTGAGACATAAACTGAACAAGTTCCACAGACATGTGACTAACAGA
Organism: Oncorhynchus mykiss; assembly: GCF_057628025.1. NCBI lineage: Eukaryota > Metazoa > Chordata > Actinopteri > Salmoniformes > Salmonidae > Oncorhynchus > Oncorhynchus mykiss. The sequence continues at coordinate 34,592,048 of NC_143025.1, forward strand.
AATTTAATAATGTGTCCCTGAACAAAGGGGGGGGGGGGGGGGCAAAATCAAACGCAACAGTCAGTATCTGATGTGGCCACCAGCTGCATTAAGTACTGCAGTGCATCTCCTCCTCATGGACTGCACCAGATTTGCCAGTTCTTGCTGTGGGATGTTACCCCACTCTTCCACTAGGAAGTTCCCAGACATTTCTGGGTGGAATGGCCCTAGCACTCACCATCCGATCCAACCGGTCCCAGACATGCTCAATGTGATTGAGATCCGGGCTCTTCGCTGGCCATGGCAGAACACTGACATTCCTGTCTTGCAGGAAATCATGCACAGATCGAGCAGTATGGCTTGTGGCATTGTCATGCTGGAGGGTCATGTCAGAATGAGCCTGCAGGAAGGGTACTACATGAGGGGGGAGGATGTCTTCCCTGTAACACACAGCGTTGAGATTGCCTGCAATGACAACAAGCTCAGTCCGATGATGCTGCCCCAGACCATGATGGACCCTCCACCTCCAAATCGATCCCGCTCCAGAGTACAGGCCTCGGTGTAACGCTCATTCCTTCAACGATAAACGCAAATCCGACCATCACCCCTGGTGAGACAAAACCGCGATTCGTCAGTGAAGAGCACTTTTTGCCAGTCCTGTCTGGTCGAGCGATGGTGGGTTTGTGCTCATAGGCAACGTCCTTGCCCATGATGTCTGGTGAGGACCTGCCTTACAACAGGCCTACAAGCCCTCAGCACAGCCTCTCAGCCTATTGTGGACACTGATGGAAGAATTGTGCGTTCCTGGTGTAACTCGGGCAGTTGTTGTTGCTATCCTGTACCTGTCCCGCAGGTGTGATGTTCGGATGTACCGATTCTGTGCAGGTGTTGCTACACGTGGTCTGCCACTGCGAGGTTGATCATCTGTCCATCCTGTTTACCTGTAGCACTGTCTTAGGCATCTCACTGTATGGAAATTGCAATTTATTGCCCTGGCCACATCTGCAATCCTCAAGCTTCCTTGTAGCATGCCTAAGGCACGTTCCCACAGATGAGCAGGAACCCTCAGCATCTTTCTCTCTGTGTTTTTCAGAGTCAGTGGAAAGGCCTCTTTAGTGTCCTAAGCTTCCATAATTGTGGCCTTAATTGCCTACCGTCTGTAAGCTGTTAGTGTGTTAACGACCGTTCCACAGGTGCCTGTTCATTAATTGTTTATGGTTCATTGAACAAGCGTGGGAAACCCTTTACAATGAAGATCTGTGAAGTTATTTGGATTTTTACGAATTATCTTTGAAAGACAGGGTCCTGAAAAAGGCACGTTTCTTTTTTTGCTAAGTTTGTTTGGTTATCTATTTAACTAACTATTTAGCAGTGTTATGGCTTGGGGGTAGAAGCTGTTCAGTTCCAGACCGACTACCGCCTTGCGGTAGCAGAGAGAAAATTCTGACTTGGGTGCTGGACTTTTAGGGCCTTCCTTTTATACTGCTTGGTATAGAGGTCCTGGATTCGGCCGTGCTTGTTACCCTCTATAGCACCTTGTGGTCGGATACCAATCAGTAATCCAACCAGTCAAGATGCTGTCAAAGGTGCAGTTGTATAACTTTTTGAAGATCTGAGGGGGAATATGCGGTGTCGTGCCCTCTTCACAGCTGTGTTGGTGGGTTTGGAACATGATAGATCCTTTGAGATGTGGACACCGAGGAACTTGAAAATCTCGCACTGCTCCACCTCAGCCCCGTCGATGTGAATGGGGGCGTGCTTGGCCCTCTGTTTCCTGTAGTCCAAGATCATCTCCTTTGTCTTGCTGACATTGAGGAAGAGGTTGTTGTTTTGGCACCACACTGCCAGGTCTCTGGCTTCCTCTCTATAGGCTGTCTCATTGTCGTCGGTGAGCAGGCCTACGAACGTCATGTCATCAGCAAACGTAATTTTGGTGTTGGAGTCGTGCACAGTTGTGGGTGAACAGGGAGTACAGCAGGGGACTAAGCACTCACCCCTGAAGGGGCCCAGTGTTGAGGGTCAGCGTGGCAGATGTGTTGTTGCTTACCCTTACCACAATGGGGCGTCTCATTCACAAAGTCCAGGATCCAGTTGCAGAGGAAGATATTCAGTCCCAGTGTCCTTAGCTTAGTGATGAGCTTGGAGGGCACTATGGTGTTGAACGCTGAGCTGCAGTCAATGAACAGCTTACTCTCTAGGTCTTTTGTCCAAGTGGGAAAGGTGTTGAGTGCACTAGAGATTACATCATATGTGTATCTTTTGGTGCGGTATGCGAATTGGATTGGGTCCAGGGTGACTGGGATGTTGATGTGAGCCATGGCCAGTCTTTCAAATCAGTTCATGGCTACAGATGTGAGTGCTGTGGAGCGATAGTCATTTAGACAGATTACCTTGGTGTTCATTGGCACAGGGACTATGGTGGTCTGCTTGAAACGTGTGCGTATTACAGATTGGGTCAGAGAGAGGTTGGTCATGTATGTCTCCTGGTAGTTCGCCTGGACCTGTGGCCTTGTGAATTTGAGCCTTTTTAAAGGTCTTACTCATATCCAGTAGTGGTGTGTGGAGAAAATCACTGGGGAAGCCAGAAGAAAAGCCATATTATACCCTTGTGTTGTGATAATTGCATTGCTTGCTCTATAACCTGTTAATTCATATGCCTTGCGACTGTGATATATATAGTTGAAGTCGGAAGTTTATATACATCTTAGCCAAATACAGTTAAACTCAGTTTTTCACAATTCCTGAAATTTAATCCTAGTAAAAATTCCCTGTCTTAGGTCAGTTAGGATCACCACTTTATTTTAAGAATGTGAAATGTCAGAATAATAGTAGAGAGAATGATTTATTTCAGCTTTTATTTCTTTCATCACATTCCCAGTGGGTCAGAAGTTTACATACACTCAATTAGTATTTGGCAGCATTGCCTTTAAATTGTTTAATTTGAGTCAAACATTTCAGGTAGCCTTCCACAAGCTTCCCACAATAAGTTGGGTGAATTTTGGCCCATTCCCCCTGACAGAGCTGGTGTAACTGAGTCAGGTTTGTAGGCCTCCTTGCTCGCACACGCTTTTTCAGTTTTGTCCACAATTTTCTATAGGATTGAGGTCAGGGCTTTGTGATCGCCACTCCAATACCTTGATTTTGTTGTCCTTAAGCCATTTTGCCACAACTGTGGAAGTATGCTTGGGGTCATTGTCCATTTGGAAGACCCATTTGCGACCAAGCTTTAACTTACTGTTGCTTCAATATATTCAATATATCCACATAATTTTCCAGCCTCATGATGCTATCTATTTTATGAAGTGCACCAGTCCATCCTGCAGCAAATCACCCTCACAGTATGATGCTGCCACCCCCGTGCTTCACAGTTGGGATGGTGTTCTTCAGCTTGCAAGCCTCCCCCTTTCTCCTCCAAACATAATGATGGTCATTATGGCCAAACAGTTCTATTTTTGTTTCATCAGACCAGAGGACATTTCTCCAAAAGGTACAATCTTTTTCCCCATGTGCGGTTGCAAACCGTAGTCTGGCTTTTTTTATGGCGGTTTTAGAACAGCGGCTTCTTTCTTGCTGAGCAGCCTTTCACTTTATGTCGATATCGGACTTGTTTTACTGTGGATATAGATACTTTTTTACCTGTTTCCTCCAGCATCTTGACAAGGTCCTTTGCTGTTGTTTTGGGATTGATTTGCACTTTTCACACCAAAGTACGGTCATCTCTAGGAGACAAATCGTTTATACTTGCATACTATTGTTTGTACAGATGAACGTGGTACCTTCAGGAGTTTGGAAATTGCTCCCAAGGATGAACCAGACTTGTGGAGTTCTACATTTTTTTTCTTAAGTTTGGCTGGTTTCTTTTGATTTTCCCATGATGTCAAGCAAAGAGGTATTGAGTTTGAAGTTAGGCCTTTAAATAAATCCACAAGTACACCTCCAATTGACTCAAATGATGTCAATTAACCTATCAGAAGCTTCTAAAGCCATGACATAATTTTCTGGAATTTTCCAAGCTGTTTAAAGGCACAGTCAACTTAGTGTATGTAAACCTTTGAGTAGCAGAATAAATTCAACAGCCTCTATCTGGATTAGAGCACAAAGCATATTGCATGTAACAGACAGTTACATACCTACAACATGTTCAAGTAAGTTTCTGCCATTTTCAGACCACTAAACTACTATTGATTTATAACCACAGAGAGTCACCACAAGTCGCAAAGATAACAGTAGCTGCCTCCACTATTCCAGCAAATTTTCAACTTTAACATTTCAACATCATCAAATCACCTCTCCTTAGTATAATACAGTGACTGTCACGCCCTGACCTTAGAGCTTTTTATGTCTCTATTTTGGTTTGGTCAGGGTGTGATTTGGGTGGGTATAGAAGACTTTCAAAAAGTAAGTGAATATTTAATCGCTATTCGTGAATTTATGAAACCTGGAAAAATATTTGGTTGTGGGGCACCGTCCTCAAACAATCGCAGGGCATGCTTTCACTGTAAAGCCTATTGTAAATTGGACAGTGCAGTTATATTAACAATAATTTAAACTTTTAGCCGATATATGACACTTGTATGTTCCTAAATGTTTAATAGCCATAATTTTCATTTATTTGAATTGCGCGCCCTCCAGTTTCACCGGAAGTTGTTCCGCTAGCGGGACACCTTTATTGAGCAATGATATGTTTCTGTGATTTTTCTTGATTTTTGAGTTTGGTACAACGTGTTGGAAGATCTTTTTTTCCCCACTGAAGGCCGAAGTCCAATAGCCACGGTTCGTCACAGTTGTTGTTTTATATTGTCAAGGAACGTCCAAAGAACCTGAGTCTAAAATGGCACCATATTCCCAAGTCTGAGTCCAGTTTAGCCAAGGAGAAAGCACTGAACTACATGCATTCGGAAAGTATTTAGACCCTTTCACTTTGTCCACATTTTGTGACGTTACAGAAATATCTTATTTACATAAGTGTTCAGACCCTTTGCTATGAGACTCTAAATTGAGCTCAGGTGCATCCTGTTTCCATTGATCATCCTTGAGATGTTTCTACAACTGGATTGGAGTCCTTCTGTGGTAAATTCAATTGATTGGACATGATTTGGAAAGGCACACACCTGTCTATATAAGGTTCCACAGTTGACAGTGTATGTCAGAGCAAAAACTAAGCCATGAGGTTGAAGAAATTGTCCGTAGAGGCACAGATCTGGGGAAGGGTACCAAAAAAATTATATATTATTGAAGGGCCCCAACAACACAGTGGCCTCCATCATTCTTAATGCACCCCACTGAATCACAGATTACACAGCCTATGGTAGCTTCACGCCATCACTATCACACTTTCACAAAAAGCGACAACAGTGACACATCAAAGGATGTGAGTGTGATCATAATTCTGATAGGACAGTGATCCTAATACCAGCGCAAACCATGAATGAGAGCATACTTCTTATTAAAAAAAACATATTGTAGGGCCGATGAACAGACAGCAGACACACACAGCATGATGTTAAAGAATGAGCATTCCATTCACTCGGACAAAATAAACCAGTAGGTCCCAAAATAAAAAATAATTTGGAAATGTTACTTCTCATTGCAAACATATTTTTCACGTTCAGCACACAAAGTAACTGGTCATCTAAAGTTTGAATGCAACAATGTTTCACGCACATTGGTTATTTTCAAAGACACACTACTGTTCAAAAGTTTGGGGTCACTTAGAAATGTCCTTGTTTTTGAAAGAATAGCACTTTTTTTGTCCATTAAAATAACATCAAATTGATCAGAAATACAGTGTAGACATTTGGAATGTTGTAAATGACTATTGTTACTGGAAACGGATGATTTTTTAAAATAGGTCACTGCTGTGTTCCAATGGGACGTTGTGTTAGCTAATCCAAGTTTATCATTTTAAAAGGTTAATTGATCATTAGAAAACCCTTTAGCAAATATGTTAGCACAGCTGAAAACGGTTGTTCTGTTTAAAGAAGCAATTAAACTGGCTTTCGTTAGACTAAAATAAAATAAGGCTTTTTCATGCGAAAAATTGGCAATAAACTGAAGATCTCGTACAACGCTGTGTACTACTCCCTTCACAGAACAGCGCAAACTGGCTCTAACCAGAATAGAAAGAGGAGTGGGAGGCCGTGGTGCACAACTGAGCAAGAGGACAAGTACATTAGAGTGTCTAGTTTGAGAAACAGACGCCTCACAAGTCCTCAACTGGCAGCTTCGTTAAATAGTACCCGCAAAACACTCTCAACGTCTCAACGTCAACAGTGAAGCGCCAACTCCGGGATTCTGGCCTTCTAAGCAGTGTCAAAGAAAAAGCCATATCTCAGACTGGCCAATAAAAAGAAAAGATTAAGATGGGCAAAAAAACACAAACACAGGACAGAGGAACTCTGCCTAGAAGGCCAGCATCCCAGAGTCACCTCTTCACTGTTGACATTGAGCCTGATGTTTTGTGGGTACTATTGCGGGTACTACTGAAGTCGTGCACAATTATCAATTTCTATTTAGGTTTATGTCGCCCATTCATTGTCAGTTAGAGACACAGTAGGGCCCAAAAGCATAATCAGTGCTCTAACTCGCCCTTGCACTGGTCTGGAGCATTGAAGTGGTGGCGCAGGGTACCGTACTAAACCACAAATTACTTCAATGTCCCGCCGTGTAAGTTTGCAACTTTAAAGGAGGAACCACTGTACGTGCTCTATTTCTATGCTTCTCATTGTCACGCCCTGACCATAGTTTACTTTGTATTTTCTATGTTTTGATTGGTCAGGGTGTGATCTGAGTGGGCATTCTATGTTACATGTCTAGTTTGTCTAGTTCTATGTTCGGCCTGATGGTTCTCAATCAGAGGCAGGTGTTCGTCATTGTCTCTGATTGGGAACCATATTTAGGTAGCCTGGGTTTCACTGTGTGTTGGTGGGTGATTGTTCCTGTCCTTAGTGTCCTTAGTGTTAGTTTGCACCAGTTTAGGCTGTTTCGGTTTTCATTACGTTTATTATTTTGCACTGTTTGTATTTAGATTCGTGTTGCTATAGTCACAATAAACATGGATCGTAATCTACACGCCGCATTTTGGTCCGACTCTCCTTCTCATAAAGAAAACCGTTACAGAATCACCCACCACCAACGGACCAAGCAGCGTGTCAACAGGCAGCAACAGCAGCGTAAAGAGGAATGGACATGGGAGGACGTTTTAGATGGCAAGGGCTGTTACACTTGGGAGGAGATACTGGCTGGAAGAGATCGCCTCCCATGGGAACAGGTGGAGGCACTTAGGAGAGCAGAGGCAGCCGGAGAGAGGAGCCGGCGATATGAGGGAACACGGCTGGCAAGGAAGCCCGAGAGGCAGCCCCAAAAATTTCTTGGGGGGGGGCTAACAGGGAGTATGGCTACGCCAGGTAGGAGACCTGGGCAGACTCCCTGTGCTTACCGGGGGGCTAGAGAGACCGGACAGGCACCGTGTTATGCAGTGGTGCGCACGGTGTCTCCAGTGCGGGTGCATAGCCCGGTGCGGTATATTCCAGCTCCGCGTGTCGGCCGGGCTAGATTGAGCGTCGAGCCTAATGCCATGAAGCCGGCTCTACGCAGCTGGTCCCCAGTGCGTCTCCTTGGGCCGGCTTACATGGCACCAGCCTTGCGCTCGGTGTCTCCGGTTCGCCTGCATAGCCCAGTGCGGGCTATTCCACCTCGCCGCACTGGCAGGGCGACCGTGAGCATTCAACCAGGTAAGGTTGGGCAGGCTTGGTGCTCAAGAGCTCCAGTGCGCCTGCACGGTCCGGTTTTTCCAGTACCACCTCCACACCCCAGCCCTCCGGTAGCAGCTCCCCGCACCAGGCTTCCTGTGCGTGTCCTCGGCCCAGTACCACCAGTGCCAGCACCACGCATCAGGCCTACAGTGCGCCTCGCCTGTCCAGCGCTGTCGGAGCCCTCCTCCTCTCCAGCGTTGTCGGAGTCTCCCGCCTGTTTAGCGCTGTTAGAGCCTTCCTTCTCTACAGCGCTGCCGGAGTCTCCCGCCTGTTCAGAACTGCCAGTTTGCAAAGAGCTGCCAGTTAGCATAGAGCTGCCAGTTAGCATAGAGCTGCCAGTTAGCATAGAGCTGCCAGTTAGCATAGAGCTGCCAGTTAGCATAGAGCTGCCAGTCTGCAAGGAGCTGCCAGTCTGCAAGGAGCTGCCAGTCTGCAAGGAGCTGCCAGTCTGCATGGAGCTGCCAGTCTGCAAGGAGCTGCCAGTCTGCAAGGAGCCGCCAGAGCTGCCTGTCTGCAGGATGCCGCCAAAGCTGCCAGTCTGCAAGGAGCCGCCAGAGCTGCCAGTCTGCAAGGAGCCGCCAGAGCTGCCAGTTAGCATGGAGCAGCCAGGGCCGCCAGTCAGTATGGAGCAGCCAGGGCCGCCAGTCAGCATGGAGCAGCCAGGGCCGCCAGTCAGCATGGAGCAGCCAGGGCCGCCAGTCAGCATGGAGCAGCCAGTCAGCATGGAGCAGCCAGAGCAGCCAGTCAGCATGGAGCAGCCAGAGCTGCCAGTCAGCATGGAGCAGCCAGTCAGCATGGAGCAGCCAGGGCCGCCAGTCAGCATGGAGCAGCCAGGGCCGCCAGTCAGCATGGAGCAGCCAGGGCCGCCAGTCAGCATGGAGCAGCCAGGGCCGCCAGTCAGCATGGAGCAGCCAGTCAGCATGGAGCAGCCAGTCAGCATGGAGCAGCCAGAGCAGCCAGTCAGCATGGAGCAGCCAGAGCTGCCAGTCAGCATGGAGCAGCCAGTCAGCATGGAGCAGCCAGAGCTGCCAGTCAGCATGGAGCAGCCAGTCAGCATGGAGCAGCCAGAGCTGCCAGTCATCATGGAGCAGCCAGTCAGCATGGAGCAGCCAGAGCTGCCAGTCGACCAGACTCTCCCAGATCTGCCAGTCGACCAGACTCTCCCAGATCTGCCAGTTGACCAGACTCTTCCAGATCTGCCAGTCGTCCAGACTCTTCCAGATCTGCCAGTCGTCCAGACTCTTCCAGATCTGCCAGTCGTCCAGACTCTTCCAGATCTGCCAGTCGTCCAGACTCTTCCAGATCTGCAGGTCGTCCAGACTCTTCCAGATCTGCCAGTCGTCCAGACTCTTCCAGATCTGCCAGTCGACCAGACTCTTCCAGATCTGCCAGTCGACCAGACTCTTCCAGATCTGCCAGTCGACCAGACTCTTCCAGATCTGCCAGTCGACCAGACTCTTCCAGATCTGCCAGTCGACCAGACTCTTCCAGATCTGCCAGTCGACCAGACTCTTCCAGATCTGCCAGTCGACCAGACTCTTCCAGATCTGCCAGTCGACCAGACTCTTCCAGATCTGCCAGTCGACCAGACTCTTCCAGATCTGCCAGTCGACCAGACTCTTCCAGATCTGCCAGTCGTCCAGACTCTCCCAGATCCGCCAGTCGACCAGATTCTCCCAGATCCGCCAGTCGACCAGATTCTCCCAGATCCGCCAGTCGACCAGATTCTCCCAGATCCGCCAGTCGACCAGATTCTCCCAGATCCGCCAGTCGACCAGATTCTCCCAGATCCGCCAGTCGACCAGATTCTTCCAGATCTGCTAGTCGACCAGGATCTGCTGAAACCGCCAGCCAGCCAGGTTCTGGTAGTTTCTACTACCTGCCTGGGCTTCTTCTCAGTGCTGAGCTTCTTCTCAGTGCTGAGCTTCTTCTCAGTGCTGAGCTACCCATCTGTCCCGAGTTACCTCTGTCCCGAGCTGTCCCTCTGTCCCATGTTATCATTGTGGTGGGTAACCTATTTAGGGACGTTTAGGAGGGGGATTAAAACTGTCATGGAGTGGGGTCCACGTCCAGCGCCAGAGCCGCCACCGCGGACAGATGCCCACCCAGACCCTCCCCTATAGGTTCAGGTTTTGCGGCCGGAGTCCGCACCTTGGGGGGGGGGTACTGTCACGCCCTGACCATAGTTTACTTTGTATTTTCTATGTTTTGATTGGTCAGGGTGTGATCTGAGTGGGCATTCTATGTTACATGTCTAGTTTGTCTAGTTCTATGTTCGGCCTGATATGGTTCTCAATCAGAGGCAGGTGTTCGTCATTGTCTCTGATTGGGAACCATATTTAGGTAGCCTGGGTTTCACTGTGTGTTGGTGGGTGATTGTTCCTGTCCTTAGTGTCCTTAGTGTTAGTTTGCACCAGTTTAGGCTGTTTCGGTTTTCATTACGTTTATTATTTTGCACTGTTTGTATTTAGATTCGTGTTGCTATAGTCACAATAAACATGGATCGTAATCTACACGCCGCATTTTGGTCCGACTCTCCTTCTCATAAAGAAAACCGTTACACTCATTCCCACGTTTTGTTTTGCGTCTTTTACTTTTGGTTTTGTACACCAGCTTTAAACAGCTGAAAAAAATATATTTGGGGTTATGGAAAATATATTTCACAGTGGTTTATATTGTTCAATGATTCTCCACACTATGGCAGCTTATTTGGTCACATAAACTGAAATTAGGCAAACTATTACAATTTTAGGAACCAGGAAATGGCAGAGTGATTTCTGCATATTGCACCTTTAAATGTACAGTAGTTTTCTAATTGACTAAAACAAGCAGACAAAAAAAGCATTTCTTTTTAAAAAGGTTATTGTCACGTGTGCTCCGTCTCCGTCCTCTAGGTCACCAGGCTGCTCATTAGGGTGCACACCTGTCACCAGCGTTCCACTCACCTGGACTCCATCACCGTCTTGATTACCTGCCTTATGTTTGTCACTCCCTTTGGTTTCTTCCCCAGTAGTCATTGTTCCTGTATCTGTTTCATGTTGGTGCGCTGTTCATGTTTTGGTCATTTATTTATGAAATGTATTCACTCCCTGAACTTGCTTCCCGACTCACAACGTACATCGTTACAGTTATGTTTTTGATGTGAGTCAATGGGGTAACCTACTGTAGGTCACCCCAGGTTGTTTCCACACAGGCAGGTTGGGCTGCATCGTTCTATCTAATATCGACTGGGAATATAGTTGAATGCCAGATGCCTTCTTTAGCTTCTGAGGGCCTAACCAATGGCTGAGTTAGCTAGCAAGGATTATCTCCCCAGATTGGATCTTAAATTAAATAAGAATATAATTGAATGTAATTAGAATACCATTGAAATATTATTGAAAATATTAAATATTTGAAAACTATAACAATTATTTTATAAATCCTTAGGCCTTCTCTGAAGGTGTAGAAATCCCTCAGTTTCCCACTGAACAAAAAAACGGTGAAAGTTAACAAGAAAAGATTGAGTTTTGAAGGAAACTTTCATTGTCCTACCAAGAGTTTCTGAATATCTCCATATCTCCAGACTGCTAATTTGTGACTACATGAATAAAATGACAGTGACCAGGGAAACATGTTGGGCATCCCAAATGGCACCCTATTCCCTTTATAGTGGACTACATTTGACCAGGGCCCATAGTGCACTATATAGGCAATGGGGTGCCATTTGGGACTCAAACATGGTTTGTCTAAAGTAGTTTTCTATTGGCGCTGGAGTACAATCTGATTTTACAGTTCTGCAGTGTCTTGCTGCAGGGCAGACTCTATATATATTGTATTTTCCTCCTACTGTAGCACTGACTGCTGATAAATACTTTGAGGGAAAATGACTTGATATGATTGTGCTTTGTTGTCTCAGCTAGCTATCTTAAGATGAATGCACTAATTGTCAGTCACTCTGGATAAGAGCGTCTGCTAAATTAGTAAAATGTAGAATGTAACCTCTCAGAGTTGGCCAGACGGCATCTGTTGTGTTTTTATTGTTAGTTCAACCCTAAGGCCACATGCCATATGTCCAACTTTATTTATTTAATGTACATTTATTCAAACGCATCATAATCCGGGACAGGAGAGAGTCCATTTAGTCGTTTTCAGCCTCTTCTCCTAGAGGTTAAAAATAACAGTTATGGTATGGAAGGTAACTTTTAATACAGGATATATCTTCTGTCAGATATGAGTTTACATACAAGTACTGTACAGTTTTTTTTTTACCTATGTTTGAGATTTGTTTGACGCCAAGGGATTTACTTCCCTAAACAACATATTTATATATTGGGGCGGCAGGGTAGCCTAGTGGTTAGAGCGTTGAATTAGTAACCAGAAGGTTGCAAGTTCAAATCCCCGAGCTGACAAGGTACAAATCTGTCGTTCTGCCCCTGAACAGGCAGTTAACCCACTGTTCCTAGGCCGTCATTGAAAATAAGAATTTGTTCTTAACTGGCTTGCCTAGTTAAATAAATGTTAATTCATCACAATTCAGGTTACCTGATATATTGCAGTTTCAGTAATGTCTGTCGTAATCCTTCTCATGAGGTGTATTAGTTTAGTCTATCGAATTGTATTTGTCAGATGCGCCGAATACAACAGGTGACTTACTTTACAAGCCCTTTTAAACAACAATGCAGTCTTTCCCTCACGATCTTCCCTTAAAGGAAACATTCACCTGTTTTGAATGTTATATCGTATTTGTGCATCTCTAACAATGTTCTATTGATTCCCGGGGTCATTTAATGTTAGCTATATTTGCTAAATAAGCAGGCAGAAATACAGCCAGTCTGACTCAAGATAAACATGACCCCGGGAATCGATAGAATATCGCTCAGAGATTCACAAATATGATAAAACATAAAGAAATTGAATATTTCCTTTTGAACAGTTGCAGTTGTTTTGCTGCAGCTGCATTGTTTGTTGTGTTAAGTCAATTAATTGCAAATGTGAGTTAGTGGGAGGCTTTTCGATCCAGGCTGGTCTTCTGCCATCTGTTTTGTGTGATTTTAATTGGTCTTGGGACCAGTTCGCCAACCAAGAGGTACATACTGTACGCCTCCATCATTTTCTATTATGGAGTTTGTTATCTGTGAAGGAATGAGACTCATCTAGAAGTTTCTCAATCTTCCTCTCACTGATCTACCACGGAGTGACTTATTACATTTTCCCTTTCGTAACTTTCTGATAACCTTCCCTCAACTTAGTGATGTAAGCTGTTTTGCTGTTTCATGAAGTATATACTTAGCATGGAATTATAAAGCAAGGATAGGGACGTGGGTGTGTGGACTGATACGCCTTTTCAGTAAACATGATAAGGTTACTGTTGCGGTTTTCTTCTATCGAAGGAGAGGAGGACCAAAATGCAGCGTGGTTATTTAGATTCTCCAGACAGCCATAGACTATACTAGATAACCCCACTAAGCCACAATCCCAATACCTACAAAAACCCCAAGACAAAACACACCACATAATAAACCCATGTCACACCCTGGCCTAACCAAAATAATAAAGAAAACACTAAATACTAAGACCAGGGTGTGACAGTTACCATGCTGATGTTATGATTATTGGCACAGGAGGAATGCAGGTAGGCTAACTGTTTAATAAAACTCAACACATGCAAAATTCCATAACACCCTATTGGATAACATTGGGGCGTTTTTTTTAGTTTATGTACATTTTGCCTCAATGTTAGGCTCAGTGTTGCTCTGGTCTATGACTAATCTATCCAGCATCATGTACTTTATGGATCTAATTTAAGCGCTGCTGGCTTCGCTGTTATCCATTTATTAGTCATCATCCAAATAATTTAGTACAGCATCCACATCCCATCACAACTGGAACATTATCATATTTTAACAATGCAAATATATGTACTGTGAACATGTATTTTGTCAGAGGGCACAGATAAACAGCGCTCTCCGGCTTTACAGATGTTCTTCCAACAGTATGTTAGGGGGTAAGTGGTCCTAATCTGACCTGATTATCCTTTCAGAATGACCCCTAACACAAAAACACATGGCAGAGGGAGTGGACAGCTGGGTTACGGATGTACTGTACTGTACGTTCTTGGAATGACCTCTGTGGCTGGGCAAGCACATCCATTGTCATTTAGAGGAATTTATGTATTTATTATTACATATGGCAAATAAAGTTGAACTCAACCTTGAACTGGTATAGTCGTGGTAATGTAATGTCAATTTTCTTTATCCCTCTCTCTCTCTCTCTCTCTCTTTCTTTCTTTCTTTCTTTCCAAATAAGAGCTTACCAACCACAGTCATTAAATGGTTAAAGGATGTAGGCTAAAGGCATCAGCATGCTTCAGTTTGGCTGGCAGCTTGCCAAAAAGAGGCAATAGTACTGTCAATCATTTTGAAACGCCTTAGTCAGTATTCACTTCCCCAAAATAGTCCAAATGTCTCTAAGATCACTCAAGTAATCTGTAATTGATTATGACGTTTTTCCTGAGATCTTAGTTGTGCGATTTTACATCTAACGAAGATGTTTGGTGCAATATTTCTAAATGAAAAAATATGCATGAAAATGAGTCTTTCGTTGAATGACAATAAAGACTTTACTGAAGAATCCCTACTGTTGGCCAATCACCGATGAAGGGGCGTAGACTGTGGCTAGCAACTTCGGCTTGCCTCAATAATAATTTGTTTGTTCACAAACAAAAGCATCACAAAAAGACATCATAATATATGCACAAACTATTGTGAACTGTTTCAGCTGTGAAGCATGCGGACGCCTAGAGCATCATCCCCTTATTGAAGCAGACATATCATGACAATCTGAGATTGCTCCAATTAAAATGAGAGCATTCAAGTTGCCTTTTTATGTTATACACTGCTCAAAAAAATAAAGGCAACACTAAAATAACACATCCTAGATCTGAATGAATGAAATATTCTTATTAAATACTTTTTTCTTTACATAGTTGAATGTGCTGACAACAAACTCACACAAATTATCAATGGAAATCAAATTTATCAACCCATGGAGGTCTGGATTTGGAGTCACAATCAAAATTAAAGTGGAAAACCACACTACAGGCTGATCCAACTTTGACGTAATGTCCTTAAAACAAGTCAAAATGAGGCTCAGTAGTGTGTGTGGCCTCCACGTGCCTGTATGACCTCCCTACAACACCTGGGCATGCTCCTGATGAGGTGGCAGATGGTCTCCTGAGGGATCTCCTCCCAGACCTGGACTAAAGCATCCGCCAACTCCTGGACAGTCTGCATATGGTCTCACAAGGGGTCTGAGGATCTCATCTCTGTACCTAATGGCAGTCAGGCTACCTCTGGCGAGCACATGGAGGGCTGTGCAGCCCCCCAAAGAAATGCCACCCCACCCCATGACTGACCCACCGCCAAACCGGTCATGCTGGAGGATGTTGCAGGCAGCAGAACGTTCTCCACGGCGTCTCCAGACTGTCACGTCTGTCACATGTGCTCAGTGTGAACCTGCTTTCATCTAAAGAGCACAGGGCGCCAGTGGCGAATTTGCCAATCTTGGTGTTCTCTGGCAAATGCCAAACGTCCTGCACGGTGTTGGGCTGTAAGCACAACCCCCACCTGTGGACGTCGGGCCCTCATACCACCCTCATGGAGTCTGTTTCTGACCATTTGAGCAGACACATGCACATTTGTGGCCTGCTGGAGGTCATTTTGCAGGGCTCTGGCAGTGCTCTTCCTGCTCCTCCTTTCACAAAGGCGGAGGTAGCGGTCCTGCTGCTGTTTTGTTGCCCTCCTACGGCCTCCTCCACGTCTCCTGATGTACTGGCCTGTCTCCTGGTAGCGCCTCCATGCTCTGGACACTACGCTGACAGACACAGCAAACCTTCTTGCCACAGCTCGCATTGACGTTCCATCCTGGATGAGCTGCACTACCTGAGCCACTTGTGTGGGTTGTAGACTCCGTCTCATGCTACAACTAGAGTGAAAGCACCACCAGCATTCAAAAGTGACCAAAATATCATCCAGGAAGCATAGGACCTGAGAAGTGGTCTGTGGTCACCACCTGCAGAACCACTCCTTTATTGAGGGTGTCTTGCTAATTGCCTATAATTTCTACCTGTTGTCTATTCCATTTGCACAATAGCATGTGAAATGTATTGTCAATCAGTGTTGCTTCCTAAGTGGACAGTTTGATTTCACAGAAGTGTGATTGACTTAGAGTTACATTGTGTTGTTTAAGTGTTTCCTTTATTTTTTTGAGCAGTGTATTTGTACTACCATACATTTACTTTCAGAAGTTTGTATTAGATCTTTGTTGGCATTTGACATTTTTACACTACTCTCCTTAAAAAAAAAATCCTAATTAGTTTAATTTGTTATGTAAGGAGCCTGAATGTCATCCTGGTCCTTCCCAGACTTGTAGAATATTCAACTGAATGTCAGCGTGAAGATCAGGGTCATAACGTAGGTAATGAACATGAAAAGGACACAAATAATACCACATTGTCTGCACCAATACATGCAGAGGATCCATAGACATATGTTTGCCTGCAATATGCATGTTAGTCCCAGTATGATTTATGTTATAGGCAAATTACTTGAGGCCCATAATAAAAACATGCAACTAATGATATTTCCACAGAGAGATGCATGAACAATGTGGGTTATAACAATTTTAATCTGACATTTATTATAGCTACCTGTTCCATAGACTTTTCACATACAGACTGCCTCAGAAAATAGCCCTTGATAACCACACTAAGACATTTCTTTAATTTCAACACTAAAACACCCTAAAATGCACGGTAACATACCGTAAATATGTTTTACCGCACACTGAAAGACATTTAAAGGTGACATTTAAACAAATAAAGGTGAAATATATATTTTTTTAATTATGTAATTCAACAGTAAAACACTGTAGAATGCACAATAAAATGCCTTAAATGTGTTTTACAGAATTAATTGTGGTGCATTGTGGACGGGGAAAAAAATCTCTGGCTCATTAACATATTTTAAGGCATGCCTTGTAAGAGGCTATATTTGTTGAACCCGTGAGTAAGAATGCTGTACCCCACAGAATAAACTAAATATACTGTAGTTAAAGAAATATGAAAAATGATGTCCTGTAAATCTACTTACTTGCCAAGTGCTTCCAGTAATTTACTGTAATTCAGAATGCAGTACCATACTGCATTATGGAGTGCCAAAAACCATTTCAACCCTACAATGTAAAACATTTCCTGTACAGTAATTGGCCAGTAAATTACTGTAATTTATTTTACAGTACACCTACTATAATCCATTTTGCTGTACCAACAATATTGCTGTAATTTGTTTACAGTACCAAGTCAGTTGCTGTAATCTAATTTACTGTACCAATTAGAGCATATTACTGTTATTACCCACTGACATATTACCCAATGTTTGCAAGTTTACATTTTAATATTTGTAGTTTCGTCATTTAGTGGGCGCTCTTGTCCTTAGCAACTCATTCAACCAAGGTTGATCTAAAAAAGATATCGTAGTCATAGCAAGTAAAGAATGATTTCACTGTTAAGGAAAATGTTGTTACAGTTAAGGATTCACTGGTCTTCAAAATAATGACATTACGTGCGAATGACTTGAAGATGGAGTCAGGGGAACCTATAGAGGTTGGTAAGAAGGTGGTACACATTAAGAGTAAATATGGAGCGCTTCAGAAGGAAATTGAACATGACAAGGAGGATGAATTTACTGCAGTGGCAGGTGTGGTGAAGACCGCAGAGTTTGAGAATTGTCCCGATGGTAATTAAGAAAATGTTTGCCCAGTGGGAGTGAGATTTCTGGATAGAATGGATACTTGCCTTTTTTGATGATCCATATGTGGTGTCAGGTTGGGTGGAGAAGAGGTTGGGGAATGTTGGGTCAGTGAAAGTCACTCGAAGTGGAATTGTGTAGTTTTTTTTGCGTTTCTGCCATCCACAGGGAGCGTGCTCTCCACACCACGGGACTGGGCACAAGAACTGTGACTTGCTTTCCTCTCTGGAGCAGGAAAAGGAGTAATGACCCAAGTAGCATTAAGTGTTGAGGAGGGTCAACTGAATTTGAAGATTCGGGTGTCTGTGACGACCGTCGTTTGATGCGACGCAGACCCGGTGGAGAGCGTGGTGAAACAGAGAAGACACTGTCTGTAAAACTGCGTTTTGATGCAGAGTTTTTACCAGATAAAGTCAAGTTAGGATGTGTCAGTTATCCTGTGAGAGATTTTTCCCGAACCCTTTATGATGTTTGTGTGAAAATGTTGTGTGTGTAAACTGTAGGGGTACTGGTGCTGGAGATCGGAGGTGTCCAGTGAGAGAAAGGCAGGTTGAGGTTGCCATCAGAGTAGTGACGAAGGTGTCGAATGCTGAGGCAGTGAAGAGAGAAGTAGAGGAAGATGAGTCCAGGGTGAGGGATCCAAAGAGGATCCCTATGAGTAGGCCGAGGTCAATAGAGAGTGTCACGAACCGGCTCAAAGTTCACAACATAAAGGGAGACAACGTGGAGCAAAGAAATAACAAAATATATTTCTGTGTGGTGTGTGTGCAGGCAGTAATCAGTAGTATAAGTGAGTGGTTGCGTGCATAAATATCATAATGAGAGGTGTTGAAAGGTACCAACGCAAACAAACAAACACACGCAAGCATGCAAGCATGCAAAGAAACAAACACAAACAAACAAACAAACAAACAAACAAACAAACAAACAAACAAACAAACAAACAAACAAACAAAAATGCCACAACCCAAACTCTATCAGTGTCTGCATGGAGAGTCTCTTCAATGAATGGGGAAGAGGTGCATTTATCCTGGGACACACCCAAGCCCAGGTGTGTCCCATTTTGCTGACGACACTCCCGGCTCCGCCCACCAACATCCTATTAAGGAAAACAAGAGCAAAGAGAAATAATTCGGCAGACAGAGTGGGAGGGTCATCACAAGAGTGATAGGAATAACATGTGCTTCAGTAAGGTTGTTTTTTTGGGCGTTCATGGCCATGATTGTCAACTGTACCGCAGGAATGGAACATAAATCACAGAGGGTAGATGTTCTGTGGGCAGCTGCAGAGAAGTAAAAGGGTGTATGATATTTTACTGCAAAAGAATTACAAGGTGTTTTGAATGATTGCGTCCGGTCCTCCCAGGCTTCTGGCCTGTGTAGGATCAGATAGAGCAAAGTAGTGGAAAAGTGAAGAGATTTTAATGGGTGTAGGGTCAGTTGGTAGGGCAAAGTGTAATGAATTGTCAATACAGTAGGTAGCGGGATGCACCTACTATATAACATTTGTTTGCAGCCTGCCGTAATACCAAAGAAGAAGAAATTCCAGACCATTATTCCTCTTCCACCAAACTTTATAGTTGACACTATGCATTTGTGCAGGAAGCGTTCTCCTGGCTTCACCCAAACCAAGATTAGTCTTCAGACTGCCAGATTCATCACTCCAGAGAACGAGCTTTACACCACTCCAGCTGATGCTGAAGATTATCAACCCCTTCAGCTGGCTGCCACTTCACCACAGAAATCACTGAGCTAAGCTGAAACACCTGCATTTTGGAGCAGCCTTACTCAAGAAAGCAAAATTGTGAGACGTATTAATGCCAAAATTACATGCAAAACAGGCAACAACAAACAATTTTTCAAAATTACGATATATATACAATACCAATCAAAAGTTTGGACACATACACATTCAAGGGTTTTTCTTTATTTTTTACTATTTGCTACATTGTAGAATAATAGTGAAGACATCAATGGTATGAAAAAAAACATATGGTATCATGTAGTAACCAAAAAAGTGTTAAATCCAAATCTATTTTAGATTATTCAAAGTATCCACCTTTTGCCTTGATGACAGCTTTGCACACTCTTGGCATTCTCTCATGCAGCTTCACCTGTAATGCTTTTCGAACAGTCTTGAAGTAGTTCCCACATATGCTGAGGACTTTTTCTTCACTCTGTGTTCCAACTCATCCCAAACCATCTCCATTGGGTTGAGGTCGGGTGATTGTGGAGGCCAGGTCATCCAATACAGCACTCCATCACTCTCCTTCTTGGTCACATAGCCCTTACACAGCTGGAGGTGTGTTTTGGGTCATTGTCCTGTTGAAAAACAAATGATAGTCCCACTAAGTGCAACCAGATGGGATGGCGTATCGCTGCAGAATGCTGTGGTAGCCATGCTGGTTAAGTGTGCCTTGAATTCTAACTAAATCACTTACGGTGTCACCAGCAAAGCACCCCAAAACCATTACACCTCCATCTCCATGCTTCATGGTGGGAAACTCACATGCAGAGATCATCCGTTCATCTACTCTGCATCTCAATCTCAAGTTTGGACTCATCAGGCCAAAGACATCTCTGAAGAGACCTGAAAATAGCTGTGCAGCAAAGCTCCCCATCCAACCTGACAGAGCTTGAGAGGATATGCTGAAAAGAATGGGAGAAACTCCCCAAATACAGGTGTGCCAAGCTTGTTGCGTCATATCCAAGAAAACTTGAGGCTGTAATCGCTGCCAAAGGTGTTTCAACAAGGTACTGAGTAAAGGGTCTGAATACTTATGTAAATGTGATATTTCAGTATTTAAAAAAATATATAAATTAGCAACTATTTCTAAAAACCTGATTTTGTTTTGTCATTATGGGGTATTGTGTGTAGATTGATGAGAAAAAATAATAAGGCCATAACCTAAGAAAATTTGGAAAAGTCAAAGGCTCTGATTACTTTCCGAAGGCACTGTATCCGAAGGCAATGTCTGCACTGTACGCCTGGGGCGGCAGATAGTCTAGTGGTTAAATTGTTGGGCCAGTAACAGGAAGGTTGCTGGATCGAATCCCAGAGCTGACAAGGTATATTTGTTCTGCCCCTGAACAAGGCAGTTAACCCACTGTTTAAATAAAGGTTAAGTAAAAAATAAATTCCTACACGCTGGGGAGCCAGCCAGTCAGAATACATTTTCCCCCACAAAGGGGCTTTATTACAGACAGGAATACTCCTCAGTTTCATCACTTGTCCGGGTCTCGGACCATCCACCAGGTGAAGAAGCAGGATGTGGATGTCCTCGGCTGGCGTGGTTACACATGGTCTGTAGTTGTGAGGCCGGTTGGACCTACTGCCAAATTCCCTAAAACAACGTTGGAGGTGGCTTATGGTAAATAAATGAACACTCAATTCTCTGGCAACAGCTCTGGTGGACATTCCTGCAGTCAGCATGCCAATTGCACACTCCTTCACAACTTGAGACATCTGTTGCACTGTGTGACAAAACTGCAAATTTTAGAGTAGCCTTTTATTGTCTCCAGCGCAAGAGGCACCTGTGTAATGATCAAGCTGTTTAATCAGCTTCTTGATATGCTACACTTGTCAGGTGGATAGACAATCTTGGCAAAGGAGAAATGCTCACTAACAGGGATGTAAACACATTTGTGTACAAAATGTAAGAGAAATAAGCTTTTTGTGCGTATGGAACATTTCAGGGATATTTTATATCAGCTCATACAACATGTTGCGTTTATATTTTTGTTAGGTATAAATAGAAAACTATGATCCTTCTGTCATCCCAGCCCCCCAGAGTGTTACTCCTCCATCCTCAAAGCTATGAGCTAAATGATGTCAGTCTTCTGTAATGACCTTGTGTCACATCTGTGGCCGGGGCCTTTATTAAGGCGTGTCTTCTACAATCTGCTTCCCCAGTATATGAGCTTGAAATAAATAAACAAATGGCCCCTCTCTTCCTTTATGACCTCTGTCTTCTTTGCCCATTTGATTGTTTCTACAATACCTTTACAGTAAACTACTGTTCAAATGAAGCAGCAATCTGTTGTTTTCTGATCAGCAGTTTCATGTACTCGTTGTATTAATACAATGTCTGGTCTTGGAGTGCATGACAGTGACATGATCAATCATTGTCATCATGTTTTGACAATATTCAATGTAACCATTTAAAATCCAGCGTGGCATTGCATTTCTTTATCCCCATGGAAGATGTTGTCTAGGAGAACAACCATGGTAGAATAGTTTCACCAAACAACGCCATACTGTTTGATGGGAGATCGTATATCAAAACAAAGTTATTCTTTTATATTACTTAACTTGACGTATTCTCTTTTACTCCATGAGAAAGCAGGCATAGGTTAATTTCCATGTTAAATAAGTGGGTGAAGACAGTAGGAGAAATCAGTTCCTTTTGATTCATTAATGGTAGTGAAGCTGGTCTGGGTTTAGTTAAGGTGAAATTACATGTCCTCTTACTTCTTAATTGACACAGGGGAATGTATCCTCAGTTTCCCTTGCACACTTAGACAGCTCTGTGTAATGCAGACCACATTGTGTTTAATTCATTCTGAAAACATATTCCTTCTGAATCATTCATTGGGACATGCTATAGCTATGACTTGTCCTCCACGTCTCTGAATATTTAAACAAAACTACCTCTGTTATTGATATATACACATCTCTCCCATGGTCTCAGGGTCCTTCCTAAATGGCAGCCTATTGCCTTTATAGTACACTACTTTTGACCAGGACCAATAGGGCTCTGGTCAAAAGGATTGCACTACACAGAGAATAGGGTGCCATCTGGGACATAGACTCATTGGGACACACTCATTATTACCATTTTCTTTAGAACATACTTTAACATTCTGGAACATATAGTACTAATATGTGTCCCGTGTGCAAGCGGAAAGTATTCAGACCCCTTGACTTTTTCAATATTTTGTTATGTTACAGCCTTATTCTAAAATTGATTAAAATGCACCCCACCCCACTCTCATCTACACACAATAGCCCATAATGACAAAAACAGGTTAAGAATTTTAATATATATAAAAAATGAAACCCATTTACATAAGTATTCAGACCCTTTACTCAGTACTTTGGTGAAGCACCTTTGGCAGCAATTACAGCCCAGAGCCTTCGGCACACAGCATCTCTCCTCCGGAGAGATCTCTCCCACTCCACGAGGTACTGAAGGACCCTCGCCCGACGCCTCGAGTCCAGTATGGATCAAACTGTATACGCCGGGGCCCCCTCGATGTCTAGATTGGGCGGAGGAACCTCCCGCACCTCAGACTCCTGGACTGGACCAGCCACCACCGGCCTGAGGAGAGACACATGGAACGAGGGGTTAATACGATTACCAGGGAGAAGCTGTAATCTGTAACATACCTCGTTCAGTCTCCTCAGGACTTTGAGCCGCCCCACAAACCACGGGCCCAGCTTCCGGCAGGGCAGGCGGAGGTGCAGGTTTCGGGTCAAGAGCCAGACCCAGTCCCCCGGTGCGAACACTGGGACCTCACTGCGGTGGTGATCTGCGCAGGTTTTCTTGAGCGTCACGGCCCGCTGAAGGTGCACATGAGCGGTGTCCCATGTCTCATCAACACACCTAAACCAGTCATCCACCGCAGGAGCCTCGATCTGGCTCTGATGCCAAGGCGCCAGAACCGGTTGGTACCCCAGTACGCACTGGAAGGGGAGAGGTTAGTGTAGGACGTTCCATGAACGCCCTCCAGACCCTTGACTTGAACTGGGGACCTCGATCAGATACTATGTCCTCAGGCACCCCGTAGTGCCGGAAGACGTGTGTGAACAGGGCCTCGCAGTCTGTAGGGCTGTAGGGAGACCGGGCAAAGGGAGGAGACGGCAGGACTTAGAAAACCGATCCACAGCAACCAGGATCATGGTGTTACCCTGTGAGGGAGGAAGATTCATCATGAAGTCCACCGACAGGTGCGACCACGGCCGTTGTGGAACGGGTAAGGGTTGTAACTTCCCTCTGGGTAGGTGCCTTGCGCTGAGCGCACACCGAGCAGGAGGAAACATAAACCCTCACGTCCTTAGCCAAGGTGGACCACCAGTACTTCCCACTGAGACAGCACACTGTCCGACCGATACCCGGATGACCAGAGGAGGGTGACGTGCGGGCCCAATAGATCAAACGGTCACGGACAGCAGACGGAACATACAGATGCCCAGCTGGACACTGGAGGGGAGTGGGCTCCGTACGTAATGCCCGCTCGATGTCCGCGTCCAGCTACCACACTACCGGTGCCACCAGGCAAGAGGCCGGGAGAATGGGAGTGGGATCCATGGACCGCTCCTCTGTGTCATACATCCGGGACAGTGCGTCTGCCTTCGCATTCTGGGAACCTGGTCTGTAGGACAGGCTGAAAACAAAAATGGGTAAATAACATGGCCCACTTTGCCTGGCGAGGGTTCAGCCTCCTCGCAGCCCGGATGTACTCCTGATTGCGGTGGTCTGTCCAAATGAGAAAAGGGTGTTTAGCCCCCTCAAGCCAATGTCTCCATGCCTTCAAGGCCTTAAAGACAGCCAACAGCTGTGGCGTACCCGAGCACTGAGAGAACACAGCTCCTATCCCTGCCTCGGACACATCCACCTCCACTATGAACGCCAAAGAGGGATCCGGATGAGCCAGCACTGGAGCCGCGGTAAACAGAGTCCTCAGGTGACCAAAAGCCCTGTCTGCCTCAGCTGATCACTGCAAACGCACTGACCCCCCCCCCCCCCCCCCTTCAGCAGTGAGGTAACCCTAGAAACCGCTGCACTTTCTTTATCTTGGTGGGAGTCAGCCAATTACTCACGGCTGAAATGCGGTCACTCTCCATCTCCACCCCTGAAGTGGAAATGCTGTACCCTACTAGGAAGGAGACAGACTGTTGAAAGAACAGGCATTTCTAAGCCTTGACATACAGGTCATGCTCCAACAGTCGACCAAGCACTCTGCGCACCAGGGACACATGCTCGGCGCGTGTAGCGGAGTATATCAGAATGTCGTAGATTTACACCACTACACCCTCCCCGTGCAGGTCCTGGAAAATCTCGTCCACAAAGGCCTGGAAGACTGATGGAGCATTCATCAACCTGTACGGCATGACGAGGTACTCATAGTGCCCTGAGGTGGTGCTAAATGCCATCTTCCACTCGTCCCCCTCCCGGACACGCACCAGGTTGTACGCGCTCCTGAGATCTAGTTTGGTGAAGAAGCGTGCACCGTGCATTGACTCGATCGCACTGGCTATGAGAGGTAGTGGGTAACTGTACCCCACAGTGATTTAGTTGATGCCTCGATAGTCAACATGGGCACAGATCTCCATCCTTCTTTACAAAAAAGAAACTCGAGGAGGCAGGTGAAGTGGAGGGCCGGTATGTACCCCTGCTCCAGGGATTCGGAGACATATGTTTCCATAGCCGCCATCTCCTCTTGCGACAGGGGGTGACTCCTGGGAAGTGCTGCGTCTACCAGGAAATGTATTGCACAATCCCCCCCTCAATAGGGTGGTAATTGCCTTCTTTTTTACGGAAGGTGCACGGTGGAAACTAGGTCTGGACTTTCCACCGTAAACCCCTAAACACCTCCCCGAGCACTTTCGTGACCACCCCGTGAGAGCCCTCTGTTGCCACGAAATAGTGGGTTATGACAGGCCAACCAGGGTAGGCCCAGCACCACGGGAAACGCAGGAGAATCAATAAGGAAGAGACTGATTCTCTTCTTGTGACCCTCCTGCGTAACCATGCCCAGTGGACCGGTGGTCTCCCTAATTAGCACTGACCCTAAGGGTCGACTATCTAGGGCGTGCGCAGGGAAGGGCATATCCACAGGAACAATGGGGATCCCTAAACTATGGGCAAATGATCTGTCAATAAAATTCCCAGCTGCGACTGACTCTACGAGCGGCTTATGCTGGAATTGCAGGGAAAAATAAGGAAAATGAATAAACAAAAACATGTGTGCAACAGGGTGCTCTGGGTGAGCCTGGTGCCGACTCTCCTGGGGTGACACGAGACTGCCCTGCCTGCTACCTCGACTCCCAGAGGAACCTCCCCAGCACTGACCGGCAGTGTGCCCTCTGTGGCCACAGATGGTGCATGGAACGGCCCCTCCTCCGGTCGCCCTAAGTGCAGCACCTCCCAGCTCCATGGTCGTTGGAGCGGTGGTGCTGGGGGATGGAACCGACAGACCCCGACCTGGACGTCCGTCCCAACGGGACTTGTGTGAAGTTGGTACCACCAATGTGCCAACTTCTTTCTGTGGCGTCCGAACCGTTTATGGGAAAGTGGAGACTCTCATGAACACGATGGTGTTCTCCATTTTGTTCTACAACCCCCTTAACTGTCATAGGTAACCCGGTACCGGATTAAAAAATTAATGGAAGTAGTTTTGTGCCCCATAAAAGGGAGTTGAATATGTTTAATACGGACATTTCAAACCCCTAATACTTATGATACATTTTTTTGCCATTTATGAATGTGTTATTCAATGCATTTCTATGGGCTACAGCAGTAAAGGCCAAATTCAAATTCAATATACAGCAGGTTGTTTCCTCTGGGGCTAATGCATCATAGCGTGTGCCCCAAATGGCACCCTATTTTCTACATAGTGCAATACCTTTTGACCAGGGAGTATAGGACTCTGGTCAGAAGTAGTGTACTAGGTAGCAAATAGGATGCTATTTTGGACGCAGACATATTATCTCCGAAGTCTCTTCTATTGTATCCTCTAAAATGTGTAGCTAAGAGCTGAGAGTTTTGCTCCCACAGCGAGGGAATGAAGAGCCAGTGAAATTTGTCAGGGTTAGAGTTTGAGGCTCTCTCCCTCACTTCACTCGCTTATGTAATCACATTCTTATTTTATTGTACAGGGTAATGCCTAATGTTTGAGCGTCTCTGATTTATATGCTTCTAAGCTCACTTGCTTTGACATTCATCTCAATATTCATTCCCAATAGTAACTACTGTATTTTACTTATCCTTGAAGTTCTAAACATTGGAAGAAAACTGAGAAATGTTATGAAGCAAAGCTACATTTAGCAACAACTATATCCCAAATGGCACTTTCTTCCCTATTTAGTGCACTACTTGGTCAAAAGTAGTGCACTGAATAATGAATAGGTTGCAATTTGGGACATAGACAGTGTTTAGCAATGGCTTCCTCTCAGAACAGGAGAACAAAGTGAGGCCTGGCCAAATCAGTCTACAAACCACAGTATAGAATCATTACGGAGCTCTCATCCACAAAGTAATACCTCATCCCATTCCAGGTTGGCTCTGCTCTGCCTCTACAGACACATTGAAATGGATTCACAGTGCTTCCTCTTCTTTTCTCATCTCATCTCTTTTCTTCTCTTCTCTTTTATTTTCTACTCTACTCTATTCTCTTCTTCTTCTCTTCACTTTTCTTCTCTTCTACTCTCCACTTTTCCCTCTGTGCCTTTTTAATCTGTCCTCCAATGTTTGGTATCGTGCGCTATCTGGCCTCGGTCGCCTTGTCCCCGCAACTCTACAAATGCCAGTGTTATTCTGTGGGCTTGTAGCATGCAGGAGGGCAAGCAGGGAATCCAATCTCATGACTCCCAACAGGGAGGCCAGACGTTTCATCTGGTCACACTCCGTCCTGCACCTTTCTCAGATTCCTCTGGGTGCATTCCACTGCTCAGGGAGGGAGATGGAGCATCTCAATCTCTGCAACCTACACTTCAAGCGTCTCTTTCTTCATTGCACCCTGCAGTTTGTTGTTGTGATTGTGTTTGTATGGCTGCTTCTCTCTTTCTCTCCTCTCTCTTTCTGTGATGGATCTGAGGGAAAGACATGGCTGTGTGGTGCTGAGAGGTGAGGCAGAGGGCCCTGTTTGTTCTTGCTGTAGTGGTCCTGGGCAGAAGCTAAAAAAGGATGGAGACATCCCTCCCAATAATTCCTCCTAGTGTTCCCACTCAGTATGTGTTTAGATCTATGACCATGGTTTTGTAAAAATAGATTCCGGTGAACTGCCAACAATGTATGATTATACAACAAATAACATCAAAACTGTACCTCAAATTCTTCACAAAAATATAATAAGTGAAGGTTAGTGCAACCCATGAGCAGGTTAGTCGCTACTTTGGAAATGTATTGATATGAAGGAAAGGAGAATATTAAATTGTGACTCAGCTCCTCAGTGTACTCATGCATTTTAGCAAACAATGGTTAATCTACAACAGATTACTCAAATTAAGTTGTTGAATAGACTCTTCGTACACTGACTGAATAGCCCACTTTCAATCATTTGTAATAATCCCTATGCTCTCCTGAAGGTTAGCTGACAATACTATGGGGTAAAAGCACTTAATTCCAAGCCAGTTTTGATATGTAGAAGGCCTACAGAGAGAGACCGACTCGGTGTGCATCCCAAATGGCACTCTATTCCCTGTATAGTTCACTACATTGACCAGGGCGTATATGGCTCTGGTCAAAAGTACTTCACTATGTAGGGAATGGTGCCATTTGGGCCACAGACAGTAACTGACTGACTGACTGGGAGGAGAGAGAAGCCTATGTCTCAGTGGACCAAACAGCCTTCACATTAATTGACTGAGATGCCCAGTTCCCTCTAATCACACAGTTTGTTAACCAAGCTGGCAACCTGTCTTTCATTTCTCTTCCAAATGGAAATCCCTGTTCCATGCTCCGACAAAATTAGCCGCGGTTAGCTGATTAATGTGGTGGCCATTGTGTTGTGTCCTCATGGAGTGGGTTTGGATTGGAAAGGGTGATAGTGGTGGCAAAAGTTTTTATATACTTGAGTACCACGGAAGTGGTAAGATGATGCGGAAGCTACAATACAGGACTGTTTTGCTAGCACAGACTGGAATATGTTCCAGGATTCATCAAAAAGTGCATTATTGACGTCGTTCCCACAGTACATTTCCTAACCAGAAGCCATGGATTACAGGCAACATCTGCACCGAGCTAAAGGCTAGAGCTGTCGCTTTCAAGGAGCGGGATACTAATCTGGACACTTATAGGAAATCCTGCTATGCCCTCATATGAACCATCAAACAGGCAGGACTAAGATTGAATCCTACTACACCGGCTTGAAAACTATTACGTACTACATTGGGAAACCCAGCCGCAAGCTTCCCAGTGACGCAAGCCTACCAGAGGAGCTAAATGCCTTTTATGCTTGCTTCGAGGCAATCAACACTGAAGCATGTATGAGAGTGCCAGCTATTCTGGATGACTGTGTGATCACATTCTCCATAGCCAATGCTAGTAAGACCTTTAAAAACGTCAACATTCACAAAGCCGCAGGGACAGATGGATTAACAGGATGTGTACTCAAAGCATGCGCTGACCAACTGGCAAGTGTTTTCACTGACATTTTCAACCGCTAAATGGCTGAGTCTGTAATACCTACAGTGGTTCCTCCTTTAAAAGTTGCGAGCTTGCACCGTGGGACTTAGAGGTACCCAGGGTCGCGGCTTCATTGCTCCAGACCACCACAAGGGGGGGGTTAGAGCACTCATTATGCATTAGGGTCCCAAAGTTTTTATAGGACCAATCATATCAATGATGAATTTAATGCAAGCCACCCATCCCTGGGTGAAGATGGCTGTCAAAACATTATGGTGGAACCAAATGTAAGTAGTCATAAAGTCTTAACGAGTCAAGCAAAAATGTAGAATTGAGAGGAATATGTTAGTTAATGTAGAGACACATTTTTTTGTCATTAAGTAAATTTTCTGAAAATCGCTATTAAGCAATTGATCTGACTAGCTAATATTAGCCAGAGAGCTAGCTAGTGTTATGACATGAGAATGAATTGTAATTTGTGTTGTTTAATGTTTTAGGGACTCCTGAGAACCAGCAAACCAGGCTGTTGTCTTGTGAAACAGGGGATGTAAAAAATCTAGCTAGCTAAAGCATTTACTGCAAATTGAATGTACAATTGTCTAAGCTTGCCTTGCAATGCAGCTGAAGTAACATAGCTAGCTAACTATTTACGTGCTTATTGTGTAGTGGAGGATAAAAATAACTGTATGACTATGGATGTGTAGCAAGCTACAGTATGTAGCCGATCTGTGTATGGACCCTCAAACGTTAGGTTCTGAACTAATATTCATACCAATCTATGCACCTCAGCTATCACAGTTGCTGTATCAACTTCAAGTCTGAATGGCATTAATGAAACCTATGGATTGAGTAGAATATGATACATTTATTATGCCAAGGATGCAAGTCCTATATACATACACTACGCATGAGATCCCCACATTGTAGCCTGTACATTGAATATATTCACTGATAATGTACTCTTCCTTGGCAAATAAAGGTGCGGTTCAGGAATTAATCTCTGAGACATTCTTTTTCAGGCATATCAAACTCCATTCTTTGAATGATGATGTGTCTGCATGAATGTATTTGTAATATTATATTATAAACAAGTTCAATCTGTACTTTAAGTTAAGTCTACCCCCTCCTTTTTCGAACATTCTGTTAAAAATCCGCAACATTTCAGCGTCCTGCTACTCATGCCAGGAATATAGTATATGCATATGATTAGTATGTGTGGATAGAAAACACTCTGAAGTTTCTAAAACTGGTTAAATCACGGCTGTGACTATAACAGAGCGTGTGTTTCATCGAAAAGCGCAAGAAAAACTGGTCACTGAAAACTGAAAAAAATATCCATGCGCCACTTGCATGTATTGTTTAAGGGGCACCAAATTAAATAGGGCCGAGATTGCAATTCCTACAGCTTCCACACGATGTAGCCAAAAATTTTCGTCATTTTCATTGAAAAAAATCCTTTGTGTCATGACAAATAGATCCTTCATTCCGTCCAGCTTGCAGCAATCGATTTTGGAAGAGAGAAAAAGGGACATTGTTTTCTTGAGTAGCTGCTATTGAATACAGATCGCCCAGTGATCAATTTGATCGCTTATTAACGTTTACAAATACCTAAAGTTGGGTTACAAAAGTAGGTTGAAGTGTTTTGTCAAACAATATAGGCAACTTATATAATTTTAAAAAATGACGTTGCGTGTTGGAAGAGAGCTTTTTTCCTGAACCAGACAGGCTATACAAATGGATATTTTGGGCATACACGGACGGATTTAATCGGGAAAAAGACCCAATTGTGATGTTTATTGAACATATAGGAGTGCCAACAAAGAATATCATCAAAGGTAATGAATGTTTTATATTTTATTTCTGCGTTTTGTGTAGCGCAGGCTACGCTAATTATTTTGTTTACGTCCCCTTCAGGTATATTGGGGTGTTGCATGCTATCAGATAATAGCTTCTCATGCTTTCGCCGAAAAGCATTTTAAAAATCTGACTTGTTGGCTAGATTCACAACGAGTGTAGCTTTAATTCAATACCCTGCATGTGTGTTTTAATGAACGTTTGAGTTTTAACGAGTACATTTAGCATTTAGCGTAGCGCATTTGCATTTCCAGGTGCCTAGTTGAGACGTCTGCGTCTCAAGTAGGATCAACAGGTTAATGAACATATGTTGTGCATTATAAAACAAGGAAGAAAGACAAGGTGTAGAAGACAGAAACGGAAAGAGGTAAGAACAGAGGCAGACAGCATATGACTCATGAATTACAGTGCTAACCTAAT
The DNA here is from genome assembly GCF_057628025.1 of Oncorhynchus mykiss. Classification (NCBI taxonomy): domain Eukaryota; kingdom Metazoa; phylum Chordata; class Actinopteri; order Salmoniformes; family Salmonidae; genus Oncorhynchus; species Oncorhynchus mykiss. The sequence continues at coordinate 34,623,190 of NC_143025.1, forward strand.
ATTCTCTCAGTTCATCACAATTACAGTCTCTCTGGCGGTGTTTCCTAACCAGCCTTGGGCCCCCAGTTGGCTTAAAGGTTATCTTAAGAGCGGGTGAGATAGCGATGACGGGACTGGCTCCTCTCTCACATAAAAACATACATGCAGACGAGAGACAGATGGATAGAGAGAGAGCATGATTAAGCTTTTATTTTATTTTATTCTAACACGGTCAGTCATCATAATTACCAGGATGTGAAATGCAAAACTGACCTTGGATCATTAACTCTAGGGGCAGTATTTTCATTTTTGAAAAAAAAACGTTCCCGTATTAAACGGGATATTTTGTCAAGACAAGATGCTAGAATATGCATATAATTGACAGCTTTGGATAGAAAACACTCTAACGTTTCCAAAACTGTAAAGATATTATCTGTGAGTATAACAGAACTGATGTTACAGGCCGAAAGCCTGAGAAAAATCCAATCCGGAAGTGCCCCATATTTTGAAAGCGCTGCGTGCCAATGAGTCCCCATTGAGCTGTGAATGTGCTATGAACCAGTTTACGCTTTCTACATATTCCCCTAGGTGTCTACAGCGTTGTGACATAGTTTTACGCATTTATGTTGAAGAATACCCGTAGGGGGCTACATTGCGCAAGTGGCCACATGATGCTCACAAAGAAAATCTCGCGTAAAGTACAGAGGTAGCCATTATTTCAATCGCTTCTACTGACAAACCAATTGTCCCGGTGGATATATTATTGAATAGATATTTGAAAAACACCTTGAGGATCGATTCTAAACAACGTTTGCCATGTTTCTGTCGATGTTATGGAGCTCATTTGGAATATTTTTCGGCGTTGTCGTGACTGCAATTTCCGGTTGATTTCTCAGCCAAATGTGAAGAACAAACGGAGCTATTTCGCCTACAAAAAACATTTTGGGGAAAAAAATGAACTTTGGCTATCTACCTGGGAGTCTTGTGAGTGAAAACATCCGAAGTTCATCAAAGGTAAACTATTTAATTTGATTGCTTTTCTGATTTTCGTGACAAGGTTGCCTGCTGCTAGCAAGGCATAATGCTATGCTAGGCTATCGATAAACTTACACAAATGCTTGTCTAGCTTTGGCTGTAAAGCATATTTTGAAAATCTGAGATGACAGGGTGATTAACAAAAGGCTAAGCTGTGTTCCAATATATTTAACTTGTGATTTTCATGAATAGGAACATTTTCTAGGAAGATGTATGTCCGATGCTAATTAGTGTCAGATGATGACAACGGTCCCGTTCACGGGATGGGGTGTCACTAGAGGTTAATAATACTTCCTGTTGACCCGACAAAGTGACCTCTCACCTATGATCATGCTGTGCCCTCTGTGTCAGCCAGTTCAGACGCGGGAGGGGTTCACCAAAACAGCTGATATATCCTAGAGGATTTGGGGAAAAGGATGAGAGGGATGAAGTGAAGGAGAGAGACTGTTATAGTTTGTATGTGGTCTCACCTGGTGTCCACACTGTCTACAGAGTACTTTATGCTGAAAAACAGACACATGAGGACAAACAACAGAAGATAATGTCGATAGAAGATACTGTATGTGACGCAGACACCTATCGGAGTGTATCTGAAACACTTAAATATTGAGGGCTATGTGTCTCACCACTTGGATATTGCAAAGCTAACCCCCAGGGAAATCATGACTTGGCAGCAACAGATTGCAACAGATAGTCCAGTGAAAATGGCTGTGTATATGTGGTGTAAATCTGAAAATTAGCAGCTGACATTTTATGTTTTTTTAAATTAATGCATGTTCCATGTACAACAAGACAGGCAGAGAGGACGAGAGAAAAATAACACAGAACAGTTTAATTACCTCTAGTTATGGAGGTTTTTCCAGCAATAAAGCTTCCACGGCTTGTTCCTCGGACAGTGAACATCTGGTAATATCTACATTTTCAACCCCTTGATCAGCTCGCTCTCTGAAAGTAAAGAAAATAGCTTATTTTTTACAGATATGAAAACAATAACTGAGATATGACCGTTCAATCTAAAGCAGCAGATGTCATTTTTAGGATACGTCAATACAGCACAGAAAGCTTAACACCAGACTGGTATTGTGGTTGTTCATTAGGTGATAGGAAATATGCAATGATACCTGCATCATCTACACGCTACAAAGACTCCCTAATTCTTTGCCATTGTACATGATGGCCCATTGCTCTGAGACTTCCTTTGAACATTCTAAAGCCAACATGGGGCATCCTTGCCTTAAATAATGGCACTGACATTCTGGTCTAACTCTTCATCTGACATATCAGAATAGCATTCCCTGACAGACACATTGTGTTCTTTCATCCTTATGTAAAAAATGCTAACCGTTACACTGCCATGAAATATGATTGCATATCAACTATGAAACAAATGACATGGCCTGCTCATGAATTGCCATGAAAGAAAGTTAGATTAATTCAACTGAAAATGTTGAGAACAGGCGTTCGTAGCTAAATGCTTTTGGTTAGCTTGAGAATAATAATTGCATATGATTTATCATTCTATGGTATGTATGTATGTAATATAGTAGAATGTTATGAACCGAAACTGAATCGTAGGAGCTAACCATTACAGTAGCTATGTAAAAGTTGGACGGAAGAACGCCCAGTGCTGCTTACCTGAGATGCCATCATCACACAGTCCTTACTCTGGAAACCCAGAGGGTTTTTCATTTTTTCTTGGAATAGAAACACCATAATATGAATCACATTAGCAAGTATCAGTCAAAGGTTTGGACAGACCTACTCATTCCAGGATTTTCGTTTATTTTTACTATTTTCAACATTGTACAATAATAGTGAAGACATCACAACTATGAAATAACACCTGTCTCTCTCCATAACCAATTACTATGGGAATAAATGTCACTGATTTACAGAAACATTGGAACAAAGTTGTCTAATGAAGGCAAACAATTTAGAATCTTCCAATCCTGTAGCCTACTCCCGACCTTCACGTTGTACAGCGGAAACCCTGAGGGTTTCGATGTTCTCTGAATAGAAACACCATAATATTAATCAAATTACTTCAGCCAAATTTCTTAGAATCAATCTCATATACTATGTTATTACAAAAAAGGTTTTAATTTCTCTGGTAATGGCAATACGGAATACAAATGCTTCTATCAAATGCTTCTCAAAGATGCGTGGTCAAACTAGCAATCACTTGCAGTAACAGAAAAAATGGCTGAAAATTAAATGACATGCCACAGAATGCTACTGCAGCAGCATGCAAGGTGTGCCGCAGTGTGACAACTTTTAAAGGAGGAACCAATATGTTCCAGGACTCATCAATAAGTGCAGCGACAACGTCGTTCCCACAGTGACTGTACAAACATTTCCCAACCAGATGCCATGGATTAAACAGACCACCATAGTCCCTGTGCCCAAAAAAGTGAAGGCAACCTGCCTAAATGATGATTACCACCCCGTAACAGTTGGTAGCGATGAAGTGCTTTGAAAGGCTGGCCATTGCTCACATAAACACGATAAGGCCAGAAACCCTAGACCCACTCCAATTCGCTTACCGCCGCAACAGATCCACAGATGACGCAATCTCAATCGCACTCCACACTGCCCTTTCCCACCTGAAACGAAAGGAACACCAATGTGAGAATGCTGTTCATTGACTACAGCTCAGAGTTCAATACCATAGTGCCCACAAAGCTCATCACTAAGCTAAGGACCCTGGGACTAAACACCTCCCTTTGCAACTGGATCCTGGACTTCCTGAAGGGCCACTACAAGGTGGTAAGGGTAGGCAACAACACATCTGCCACACTGATCCTCAATACTGGGGCCCGGGGGCTCGGGGGTCTATGCCTAGTCTCCTCCTGTACTCCCTGTTCACCCACAACTGCGTGGCCAAGCATGACTCCAACAACATCACTAAGTTTGCTGACAACACAACAGTGGTAGGCCTGATCACCGACAATGATGAGACAGCCTATAGATCAGATACCTGGCAGTGTGGTGCCAGGACAACAACCTCTCTCTCAAAACAGACAAAGTATCTGATCGCGGACTATAGGAAAAGGAGGGCCGAACAGGCTCTCAGTAACTGAAGTGGAGTGGGTCGAGAGTTTCAAGTTTATTGGTGTCCATATCACCAACAAACTATCACGGTCCTAACACACCATGACAGATATGAAGAGGTCACGACAACACCTTTTCCCCCTCAGAAGACTGAAAAGATTTGGTGAGGGTCCCCAGATCCTCAAAAACTTCTATAGCTACACCATCGAGAGCATCCTGACCGGTTCCATTACTCCTTGGTATGGCAACTACTCGGCATCTGACCGCAAGGTGCTAGAGAGTGTAGTGTGTACGGCACTGTACATTACTGAGGCCAAGCTTCCGGACATCCATGACCTATATAATAGGCGGTGTCAGAGGAAGGCCCAAAAAATTGTCAAAGAGTCCAGTCACCCAAGTCATAGGCTGTTTTCTCTGCTATCGCACGGCAAGTGGTTCCGGAGCACCAAGTCTAGGACCAAAAGGTTCCTTAACAGCTTCTACCCCCAAGCCTGCTGATAAAATAAATAATAAAATAAAATGGCCACCTGGACTATTTACATTGCACCCTCCTATTGTTTTACACTGCTGCTACTCGCTGTTGATTATCTATGCATAGTCACTTTACAAATTACCTCAACTAAACTTTACGCCTGTGCATTGATTCGGTACCGGTACCTCCTGTAAATAGCCTCATTGTTGTTGTAAATTTCCTGTGTTACTTTTTGATTGATTTTATTTTATATTAGTTTATTTAGTAAATATTTTATTAACTCTATTTCTTGAACTGCATTGTTGGTTAAGGGCTTGGAGAGTAAGCATTTCATTCTTTTTGACAACCTTTACCAGAATGTTTCATATAAAAAATATTTCGTTTTGCACAGTTCTTCCTCACGTTGATGTTCTGTGAAGAAAAATTGCTATAGATTTTTCATGACCTTGTAAACTGCTTGAAACAAACCTATGCTTTTGTGGAACTAGAGGTGCTTTGTCTAAACTCTAAATACCTTATTCATTGACTGTATATTTACAATTAACGAAAGACATAAAAACAGAATGTTTTTTTTGTCAGCATTGGGTGTAGTAGAAAATCATAACCTTGATGAGAAGCTTTTTCAGATTAAGAAACTTCTTGATGCACCCATCCTGTTAGTGTGATCATTTTCGTCAACATCAGCTGAATTGCAGAGCGCCAAATTGAAATTAAACTACTAAAATATAGAATTTTCATGAAATCACAAGTGCAATATAGCAAAACACAGCTTAGATTGTTGTTAATCCACCTTGTCACCTTGTCCACTTGTCAGATTTCAAAAAAGCTATTCGGTGAAAGCATACCAAGTGTTTATGTAAGGACATCTCTCTCAGTAGACAAAACATTACAAACAGCTAGCAGCCAAGTACATTGGTCACGAAAGGCAGAAAAGCAATAAAATGAATTGCTTACTTTTGATGATCTTCAGATGTTTGCATTCATGAGACTCCCAGTTACACAATAAATGTTCCTTTTGTTCCATAAAGATTATTTTTATATCCAAAATAACTCAATTTGGTTGGCGCATTATGTTCAGAAATCCACAGGCTCGAGCGGTCACGACATCACAGACGAAAATAGTATCCTTAAAGTTCGTAGAAACATGTCAAACGTTTTTTTTATAATCAATCCTCAGGTTGTTTTTACAATATATAATCGATAATATTTCAACTGGGACTGTAGCTTCTTCAATAGTAGAGAGAGAGAAAATGTCTGCTCCAAGCTGTTGCGCATGCTGCTGCTTGCACCCAGCCATACAATGACGCGATGTGATCTTTTTCGCTCATTTTTGAAAATAAAAGCCTGAAACTATGTCTAAAGACTGTTCGCACCATGGGGAAGCCATAGAAAAAGGAATCTGGTTGATATCCTTTTAAATGGAGCGAAGGCAGGCAATGGAACAGAGAGCTTTCAGAAAAAACAGCACTCCCGGGTTGGATTTTCCTCAGGTTTTTGCCTGCAATATCAGTTCTGTTATACTCACAGACAATATTTTGACAGTTTTGGCAACTTTAGAGTGTTTTCTATCCTAATCTGACAATTATCTGCATGTTCTAGATTCTGGTCCTGAGAAATAGGCAGTTTCATTTGGGTACATTTTTCATCCAAACATCAAACTACTGCCCCCTAGTCTCAAGAGGTTTTAAGAAACACACTTTAATCCAACCAAGGTTTCAGCTATAGGATATGATATGAGCCATTGCATGTGGGTAAAACACAGAAGTTCAGAGGAAGAAATTCAAAGCCTTGGAATGGACAATGATTACTTACAGTAACATTCGTGTTAAGTGTTTAAGGTGTGGAGTGAGGAGATACGCGAGAGCGTCTGAAAGATACGGCCACTTACACACACACACACACACACACACACACACACACACACTTTAAGTCCCTCAACATATCCCCTAGCACAGAAAACATTAAGACGACTGACAGAGATAATTTCAAAGTCACACAAAACAAGCTGTCGGCATCTTTAACAATTACTTCTTTTATCTTGAAAGTAGGGTGAATGACGGTATGAGAAGTCTTTAAATGATTATGATACACGATTCCTTCAGGGGAGTCTACATTTCAGTGTTTTCAATTCTCCATACTTAGACAGATCTGACTTGAAAAGATGATACATTGTGTGGCAGCTGGCTGTTCCAGATTATTTACAAACACTGCCTTCCAAATGGCAATTTATTCTCTATATAGTGCCCCTGGTCAAATGTAGTGCACTATACAGGGAATAGGGTTCCATTTGTGATGCAGTTTTTGAAGTGTTGTGAACAGTATGGCTTCCTTTCCTTGGCGGAGAGAGAAAACAATATGAGGATGTAAATTATTATCGGAGACATCCGAGGGAAATCAGAATGTAATGGTAGCTGGCAAAAAAAACGTGTGGTCAAAGAAGAGGAGTTTAAATTGCTCCTCAAAGAAACCAATTGTCAGTGTACATTTATTTTGTTACCCTGCTGTTACAAGTGTTTCTGCTGTTGGCAGTGGACAGGATGCTGGAGATAGAGACACTAAAACAGTACAAAAAAATGAAAAGATAGAAGGAACACATTTTCAGAAAACAGCTCAATGTGATTGGAGAATCACCATGTCAGTCTATGTCATGGAAAGAGTAGGTGTTCTTGATGCTTTGTATACTCACAGTGTTTATTGGTGTCACGACTTCTACCAAAGGTGGTTCCTCTCCTTGTTCGGGCGGTGCTCGGCGGTCGGCGTAGCCGGCCTACTAGCCGTCACCGATCCATTTTTATTTTGTCGGGTTGTTTTGTCTTTGGTTCATTCACACCTGGTTTTCATTTGCTTTAATTTCTGTGTGTATATTTACCCCTGTTTTCCGCTTAGGTTTGTTAGGGATTATTTTCATGTTGCTCGTTGAGGTTGTCCTCAGTTTATTCACGCGTGTGTCATGTTATGGGATAAGTAGGAGCATTGTTTTCTCCTTCCGTGAGTGACTGTGTGTTCCATTGTCTTGGGCGTTTATTTCGTATTGTACCTGTACCAGTTTTGGATTTGCCTATTAAAGATGCTTATTTGACATCTCTGCTCTCCTGCGCTTGACTCCTAACTACCTTAGGCACTAAGTTGCAACAATTGATCAACACTAGAACAGTCTGCAGCACTCGGCCTCACCCTACTGTACTCAGAAATCAAATGTCTACTGTTTGCAGATCATGTGGTGCTTCTATCCCCAACCACGGAGGGCCTACAGCAGCACCTTAAACTTCTGCGCAGATTGTGTTAGACTTGGGCGCTGACAGTGAAGCTCAGTAAGGCAAAAGTAATGGTGTTCCAAAAAAGGTCCAGTTGCCAGGGCAACAAATGATATCAAGACACCGTTGCCCTAGAGCACACAATGAATTATACCCTGGCCTAAACATCAAGAATGTAATTTACAATCAAAGTGCCTAAAAATCTGAAAGCCATGCCCCTAAAATGTAGAGTCTCCAGTCTTCTGATCTGACCCACATATCTCAATAACCAAGCACCAATAACCCAGCACCCAGCATCAGTAACCCAGCAGTTTGAAAGAAAACAACCCAACTAAGTGACCCAAATCCTGCAACACAGCAGTTGGGTCAACCAAACAACCCAGTATTTTTCAGAGTGCACTAAGATTTGATACATTGATCAAATCAAATGGTATTTGTCACATGCGCCGAATACAACCTTACAGTGAAATGCTTACTTACAAGCCATTAACCAAAGATGCAGTTTTAAGAAAATACCAAAAAAATGTAAGAGATAAGAATAATAAATAATTAAATAGCAGCAGTAAATAACAATGGCGGGGCTATATACAGGGGGTACCGATACAGAGTCAATGTGTCAATGTGCTGGGGCACTGTTGTCGAGGTAATTAGATAATAACAGAGAGTAGCAGCAGCGTGGGGGGGAGGGGCAATGCAAATAGTCTGGGTAGCCATTTGAGTAGCTGTTCAGGAGTATTATGGCTTGGGGGTAGAAGGCCTTTTGGTCCTAGACTTGGTGCTCCTGCACTACATACCGTGCTGTAACAGAGAGAACAGTCTATGACTTGGGTGGCTGGAGTCTTTGACAATTTTTAGGGCCTTCCTCTGATTCCGCCTGGTATAGAGGTCCTGGATGGCAGGAAGCTTGGCCCTGGTGATTTACTGGGCCGTACGCACAACCCTCTGTAGTGCCTTGTGGTCGGAGGCCAAGCAGTTGCCATACCAGGCAGTGATGCAACCCGTCAGGATGCTCCTGATGGTGCAGCTGTAATACCTTTTTAAGGATCTGAGGACCCATGCCAAATATTTTCAGTGTCCTGGGGGGGAATATGTTTTGTTGTGCCCTCTTCACTATTGTCTTGGTGTGCTTGGACCATGTTAGTTTGTTGGTGATGTGAACGCCAACCTGCTCTACTACAGCCCTGTCGATGAGAATGGGGGTGTGCCCGGTTTTCCTTTTCCTGTAGTCTACAATCATCTCCTTTGTCTTGATCACATTGAGGGAGAGGTTGTTGTCCTTGCACCATACAGTCCGGTCTCATTGATAAACTCTGATATCTGGTAGGAGAAATACCGCAATGTGCATTCACAGCAGAAAGATATTTGGCCTGTTGCAATGAGAAAAAGGCAACCAGTGGAGCACAAACAACATTGTAAATACTGCCAATATTTATCTGTTTATTTATCTCCCCCCAACCATTCGTACTGCAACTATTTGCACAAAGCAAAAATACTGCACATAGCTAATAATATAATACTTGAATGTCTTAATCTTTTTGAAACCTTTTGAGGTCTGGGGTCAGCTCACCAACCAAGAATTCTCAAAATGGGGCAATCACCAAATTGAGAGTGTGAATGCATGCATGTTTTGCTCACAGGAATCGTCTGAAGTCGGTCCCACCGATGTGCCAACATATGTCTGCAGCATCCAAACCATTTGGACTACAAACTAATATGACCCTACTAAGTGACACTGGACTCATCTGAAGGTAATCTGGTACTGTTTTTTAAAAATTATGGAAGTATGTAGGTAGTTTTGTGCCAACAAGAAAAAGGGGTTAAATATGTGTCCAAAAAAAATAAATATTTCCTGAGTTTTCTTATATCTCCTAGATATAGGACAGACCTTCAAAACCTTATTCCTTCAGATTTACTTTTGGACTGTCTGTTTTGCTATTTATGAATGTGTTATTACATTTCTATGGGCTTTAGCAGTAATGGCCAAATTCAATATTATATCAAATATATTATTTTGGGGTGATACCTTCAGGGGTCTTAAAATTAAAATTCCCCCCAAAGGCTTAGACCTTTAGAGGTTAGAAACAGATTGACATCCCATGGATGACGGGGGCGTCGATTCTGTCCATTGTGAAATGATTGCCAACCTAATGACACCAGTAAGGCTCCTTTAGTTGTAATCTTAGACTGCTAGCTAAACACTAAACAGCACTCAGTGTTGCCTGCCTGCCTGCAAGCCTCCAAATGGAAAGATTTCTTGATGACCTCAATTATCTATTGTTCCGGGAATCTTGGCAGGGGACTAATACATCTCTAGATTGGAGTGTCTGATTGGATTTCTCATACTGTGCCCTGGCCTCTTACTGTGTTCAAGTAGAGCTGTGTTCTGCACTGCATTTTGATGCTGTTGATTTTCTTCTTGTGTTCTTGAACTACTTTAGTTTTCTCAATATTCGTTGACGTCTTAACTTCGTGTTTTTGTATTTCTGGTCATAAAAATCAACTGTTTACCACAGTATATCAATACAATAGCGGAATGAATCAGAATGTACTGTCCCTGTTTTGGATAAAAATGTCTCTAACGTCCTGTGCTATGTATTGAACGTAAAGCAAACTGTAGTTATTTTTGCTGTGGCCAGAATACCTTGAAACTAGAGAACTGCTGTATCCATGTTGATGTATTAATTAAAAACGGTTTGGATCCAACTGAGGAACACAGGGGGATGACCTCATCAGTCAGAGGTTCAAGAGATGTGTGGATTATTGCAGAAAAGAGATAACAAGGACATTTCTTTATGACATTTTATGTGGGGAGCGTGGTGTGTGTGTGCGTGTGTGGCGTAACACACCTTGCACTGGAGGTCGCCCCCCCCCACCCCTTCCCCAGTTAGAATATGAACACATAATAAGCCATGTCACAAAATGTGCTGTAAAACTGCAAAACTGAAACATTCTCTCAAGGCAAAATGTATTGAAAAGCAGGACATTTGCTTTAAAATGCACAATTCTCTTAGCCCCATTGCAAAATGTTTAGAATAGCATACAATTAGTTATAAAACTGCACATTTGTGTGGTATTGCAGTACATTCATTTTTAAAAGAGGAAACTTGTCTCTCAGCTTCATGTCAAAATGTGTAAAATAGCACGAGATTAGCTATAAACTGAAAATATTTATCTTTGCCCCCTGACAACGTGAATAATTGTAGGATTATTAGCTCTTTTCCCCATAAAAATCCACCTGCCAAAATTCGACCTTGTGGTATGCTGCAGTATGTTGCTGGTGTGTGGATGGGTGTGTAAGTGGGTGGGTGGGGACCATTCCGGAGATCCTTGAGGTCCCTTTTCTTGGGGATAAGAGAGACCTTACTCTGTTGCATGGACCCACCCAGCTTCTTTTCCCTGTTTACATCTCTGAAGACATCCACCACATTGTAATTAAGAAGTTACCAGAAGGTCTGATAGAACTCTCCTGGGATCCCATCCTATCCAGGTGCTTTGTTTGTTCAGGGAGCACACGGCCCGAGTGACCTCCTTGACGCTTAGGCGCCAGGATGTCCTCACTGTTGGTCACAGAGTCTCCTTGGTTGTTGGAAAGGAACAGGTTGGGTTTTTGCTTTCACTGTGCCCTGCGAAAGAACAAGCAGTTGCATCTCTCCTCCTCCTCCTCCTCCAGATCCTGGAGTTTTTACTTGTGCTGGATCTTCCGGATAGAGTGTGGAAAGGTGTTCTTTGGTTTCAGCGAGCTCTCTGGCCATCTCCCACCCCTCTAGCTGGAGGAGGCTAAGACATTGGAGGGCCGTATTGTGGTATTCAAAAATGTCCCTGTTTTCCTTAGCTTTCTACCCAATTTCCCTGAAATAGCCCTTGGTCCTGGCCTTGACCATTTTCCACCCCTCTATCGGGGTGTCAAATAGCTCTTTCAAAGTTCTCCACTCCAAGTAGCATCTGGAGAAGGAGCGCTTGACTGCTTAATCCTGTAGGATAGATGTATTCATCCTCCAAGACCTCCTACCCACTCTCACTAGGCCTTCCCAATCTACGGACATGGTCAGCTTACCATGGTCTGAGAAGTGCACCGCCTGGCTTGTCAGGGAGCAAGATCCTGTCAATCCTGGATTAGGATGCTCCGGAGGATCTCACCCACTTTGGTGTTGGAGGGGAGTTGACAAGGCGTCTGTTAGGGAGAAGTTGTCGATGATTGATTGTAGTTCCTGTGTGCTACGGTCTCTACTGGGACTACTGCGGTCTCTGTCTTGGAGGGCACAGTTGAATTCTCCCCCTACCAGGACTGGTGTGATGGTGAGCAGGAGTGACGGAAGCTGTTTGAAGAGGGATGTTCTCTCGGGCACATTGGTTGGGCCATACACATTGTTGACCCTGTGACGACCCTCCCACTCTGTCTGCCATATTCTCTCTTTGTTGTTTCCTTATTAGGATGCCGGTGGGTGGAGTTGAGGGTCGTCAGCTACATGGGAAACACCTGGGCCCGGTGTCTCCCAGGATAAATACACCACTTCCCCATTCATGGAGGAGACTCTCTCCATGCATACACCTTTATGGATTTTGTTGTGTTTCTTGGTGGTTTTTGAGTTGTTTGCTTTAGCATCTTTTCAACACCCTGCATTATCACCTTCATGCATGCAAAACACTCACTTACACTACTGATTACACACACCATTGTATATTTTCCTTAGTTGCTTTAGTTAATAAATATATATTTTGTTACGCCTTATCTCCACGTTGTCTCCCTTTTGTTATGGGCTTTGAGCCGGTTCGTGACAAGTGGGGGCTCATCCGGGATTTTTGAACTATTGGTTTGGGAGACCAGGGAGGTACGTGTTTGGTTTGCATATTTTGTTTGAGTTTGATAGGCCCAGTATTGGTTGCCTTTGTTGTTTGGGTTGTGTGCTGCGTTGGAGAGAGTATAATGGTTAGTTTCCAGGCCCTGCCTAGTCTGGAAACGTTTGTTCTACTTTCTGTTGGGACGTCAGTCTGAGGTGAGTAATCGGCTGTGTACCTCGGTGGGAGATTTGGGTAGGGTAGTGGAACTTGCTACCCGAAGCTATAGCCTTTTTCCCCTGATAGGCTTAGCGACATGTTTAATTTTTTGGAATATGTTGGGCATGGTTAATGTTTGTTATTTTTGTGTGGTGTCTATGGACTGAGCAGTTGTCTCGGGGGCACATCCGTGGCTTGGTGGAATTTGCCAGCATGCTGGGGAGTTGTATTTCCTTGCCAGCGGGCTACAGTGCATAAATTCCCACCGCAAATCCGCACAAAGACTAGGGTTGAGTTATTGTAGGTTTTGGGGAAGCTCCGTATCTCATCTCTCTTCTGTGGTGAGATTTTGTGACTATGGCGTCTTATGTAGATGAGTTCATTCGCTTTCCATCAGAGGAATTGTTAGATTTAAGTACTAAAGAACACTACAAGGTTGAAATTAGTGATAAACGTTCTATTAGGTTGATATTGAAGGCCAATTTGATGGAGAGTGGTATTCTTGAAGTTACCACTGGGCCAGCCTCTGCTGAGGACTTGTCGTCCCCCCATAACGTTACAATGGCCATTCCATCGGTTAGTCCTAGTAGCCTTCTTTTTGAACAGCAGAAAGAACTGCTTCTGTTACAGCTAGAGCATGATCGGCAGCATGAACGTGAGAAAAGAGAGCATGATCGTGTAAAGTTTGAAAAGGAATTGGCATTTAAACAAGATATGGAGCGTGCTAAAATCAAGTTACAACAAGAACGTACAGAGTTGGTTAGGGAAGGAAAGATCTCAGGGGAGAGTTTGTTCTGGGAAGGTGACCCAGATTTACCTAGGGGTAGTTCCTCTTTTGGTCGTGCCCCAGAGACATTTGATATTGTTGGGAACTTACTTACTTATTGCCTCAGTTTAATGAAAAGGACCCTGAGACATTATTTTCGTTGTTTGAGCGTGTTGCTGACGCTAGGAGTTGGCCTGATTCTGACCGCACTTTAATGTTGCAGTGTGTGCTGACCGGTAAAGCGCAGGAAGCATATTCAGCTCTTAGTGTAGCAGACAGTGCCAGTTATGATAAAGTTATAACAGCTGTGTTACAGATTTATGAATTGGTCCCTGAGGCTTACCGCCAACGATTTAGAACTTTAAAAAGGGATGATAAGCAGACTCATGTTGAGTTTGCGCGACAATTATCTTTACAGTTTAATCGCTGGTGTTCCTCCTCTGCAGATGTGACTTTCCAAGGGCTGTGTGATCTGATTATGTTAGAGCAATTTAAGGACACAATTCCTGATCGTATTGCCACGTATATTAACGAACAGAAAGTAAAGAATGTCGCTGAAGCTGCGGTTTTGGCGGACGAGTATGTGTTGACTCACAAAAGTGTCTTTGCAGAGCCCCGTATTCGGAAAGAGTGGGGGTGTTCAGATAGATTTGGGCTTCGCTCACCGAGATACTTTGGTTCACGGGGAGAGTTCTATTCAACTAGGGTTGAGCCTGACTCCCATGGTAAAGCTGACTTTGGGCAGGAGTGTCACTACTGTCAAGGTTCAGGTCATTGGAAAAACGAATGTCCACTTCTCAGGTCAAAGGGTGCTTACGCTAAATCTAAGCCTACCGCGTTAGCTGCACCTGTTCCACATCAGTTCACTCATGACTCATTTCCTCAGGCCCAGGAGAATGTGAAAGTCCATATTGATCCAGACTATTTACCTTTCATTACGGAAGGTTTTGTGTCTATGTTAGGAAGTAAAGACCTAGTGCCAGTGAAGATCCTGAGAGACACAGGTGCCTCTGAATCATTTGTGTTGGAGTCTGTGTTACCCTTTTCTGCTGAGACTGATTCGGGGAATAGTGTTCTAATTAGGGGAATAGGTTTGAACACTCTGTCAGTTCCATTGCATAAACTGATGTTGGATTGTGGACTGGTGAAGGGTGAAGTTGTTGTGGGGGTGCGTCCTTCGTTGCCTATTGAGGGTATCAACGTTATCCTTGGGATTAACTTGGCTGGTGAGCGTGTATGGCCTGTCGTGTTTCCATCTCTAGTGGTTTCCACTAAGCCGTCATTTGTTGGGATTCCTGATGAGAGTGTACAGAGTTTCCCAGAGGTGTTCTCTGCGTGTGCAGTGACACGTTCGTGGTGAACTGGTCACTGCGCCGACTAATGATAATAATACAAAGAAGTATGTCACTGTTTTCCCTGTTCCGTTATCTGTAACCCGCTCAGATCTAATCAATGCGCTACGGGATGACTCCACGTTAGAAGAGTTGCGTGACCAAATTGTGCCTGTAGAATAGCCCATGGCTATTTTCTCCATGAGGATGTCCTGATGAGAAAGTGGGTGTCTCATGATAGTTGTTTTTTGGGGGAGGCAATTAGTCAGGTTGTTGTACCAGTTAAGCTTCGTTAGTTGGTGTTGGAAACTTCTCACAGCGACGTTGCTGGACATATGGGGGTGAGGAAAACCTACAATCGCATATTAATCTTCCGTCTACCCCCTCCTTTTTCGAACATTCTGTTAAAAATCGCGCAACATTTCAGCGTCCTGCTACTCATGCCAGGAATATAGTATATGCATATGATTAGTATGTGTGGATAGAAAACACTCTGAAGTTTCTAAAACTGGTTAAATCACGGCTGTGACTATAACAGAGCGTGTGTTTCATCGAAAAGCGCAAGAAAAACTGGTCACTGAAAACTGAAAAAAATATCCATGCGCCACTTGCATGTATTGTTTAAGGGACACCAAACTAAATGGGGCCGAGATTGCAATTACTACAGCTTCCACACGATGTCGCCAGTCTTGTCATTTTCCTGGGAGTTATTTCTTGGTCAAACAAAGGAGAGAGATTCCATTCCATCCGGTCTCCGACAGGACGTCTTGGAAGAGAGATTTCCCAAACATGATTTGAAGACGTGGAGCTATTGAATACACGTCGCCCCGTGTTCAATTTGATAGATTATTAACGTTTACTAATACCTAAAGTTGGATTACAAAAGTATTTCGAAGTGTTTTGTGAAAGTTTATCGTCGACTTTTTTATTTTTAAAAATGACGCTGCGTTTTGAAACAGTTTTTTTCTGAATCACACAGTTTCCATAGATGGATATTTTGGGTATATATGGACCGATTTAATCGAAAAAAAAAGACCCAATAGTGATGTTTATGGGGCATATAGGAGTGCCAACAAAGAAGCTCGTCAAAGGTAATGAATGTTTTATATTTTATTTCTGCTATTTGTGTAGCGCCGGCTACGGTAATTCTTTTGTTTACGTCGCCTTCAGGTATTTCGGGGTGTTGCATGCTATCAGATAATAGCTTCTCATGCTTTCGCCGAAAAGCATTTAAAAAATCTGACTTATTGGCTAGATTCACAACGAGTGTAGCTTTAATTCAATACCCTGCATGTGTGTTTTAATGAACGTTTGAGTTTTAATGAGTACATTTAGCATTTAGCGTAGCGCATTTGCATTTCCAGGTGTCTAGTTGAGACATCTGCGTCTCAGGTAGGAGCAAGAAGTTTTAAAGAAAAAAAGAGACTCCCCAAACATTTGGAAGAAGGTCAGATGAGACCAAAATTGAGCTTTTTGGCCATCAAGGAAAAAGTTATGTCTGGTGCAAACTCAGCACCTCTCATCACCATCCCCATGGTGGAGGCAGCGTCATGCTGTGGGGATGTTTTTCATTGGCAGGGACTGAAGGAATGATGGATTGCACTAAACACATGGAATTTCTTGAGGGAAACCTGATTCAGTCTTCCAGCGATATGAGACTAGGACAGAGGTTCACCATCCAGCAGGACAATTACACTAAGCATACTGCTAAAGCAACACTCGAGTGGTTTAAGGGGAAATATTTAAATGTCTTGTAATGGCCTAGTCAAAACCCAGACCTCAATCCAATTGAGAATCTGTGGTATGACTTAAAGATTGCTGTACACCAGCAGAACCCATCCAAATTGAAGGAGCTGGAGCAGTTTTGCATTGAAGAATGGGCAAAAACCCCAGTGGCTAGATGTGGCAAGCTTATAGAGACGTACTCCAAGAGACTTGAAGCTGTGGTTGCTGCAAAAAGTGGCTCTACAAAGTTTTGTCTTTGGGGGGGGTGAATAGTTATGCACGCGCAAGTTTAGTTTGTGTTATTTCTTGTTTGTTTCACAATAAAAAATATTTTGCACCTTCAAAATGGTAGGCATATTGTGTAAATCAAATGATACAAACACCCCAGAAGTCTATTTTAATTCCAGGTTGTAAGGCAACAAAATAGAAAAAATGCCAAGGGGGGTGAATACTTTCGCAATTCACTGTAGAGGAAGAGGAAGGTGGGAGAGAACACTGGTAAGCCCTGACAAGACGAACTGGCAACAGACAAAATGAGAATGCAGGTATAAATACACAGGGGATAATGGGAATATGGGCGACACCTGGAGAGGGGTGGAGACAAGCCCAACGACAGATGAAACAGATCAGAGTGTGACACAATTATGTAGTACAATAGAGAAATCAGGCCCAAAGTAGCCTACACAATCGCAAAGCGCGTGAAATATATTAACATGCGTGCCGTACACAGCCTAGATTCAGCAGAATATCATCTTCAGGCAGCAAGAGTGTGCAGCTTTCAAATCGTTTTTGCATGAAGCAGCTCACAGAAGAATGACATCGGTATCCGTCATTCAACTTAAGATATCTATCAGTAAATGCTAACTAAGTCAACAATGGGTATGCAAACAAGGTATTGAAAATGTTTCGTCCGAAGTGTTGGTTAGTAGGCTATTTGTGATGTGAAATTGTCATCATGCTGCCGTTTACATCAGGTGTGTATACATGGATGGGTCTGGGTGGACAGGTCCACCCGCTGGTGAGCCAGGCCCTGACAGGCCCACCCAATCAGATTGATGTGATTTAAAACAAAAGCTAGCTAGCTAGCTAGAGCGTGGGAAAAATACTGCTCGCTGTTACACAGTGACCTGTTGACCTTCAAGAAGGCAGAAGTTTCTGATTGGATAATTTTCTCTTCAGTGTTAACCCTTTCCTTTCCAACAAAAAACTGAAGAGATTAAATCAGAACATCATTGAAAATAATTATATTATTTGTATTATTGTTATATTATTGTAATCATTGTTTTATAAATACTTATCACTTCTCTGAAGGCGTAGAAGGCCCATTGTTCCCCAATGTGTTTGAGTTAGTAATAATTTGTATAGTGGCTCTATTTTCCCTCAGCATGTATTTTCTCACCATTATTAATGTCTAAAGAATCCATATGACGTTCTGACATGAACACAGAAATACTGGACATTTTGAACTCTTAATATGTGGTGATTTGCCAAAATTACAAGTGTGGTCTTGAATTGAACTTGCATTTTTCTACTCACATTTTTTTCTGGTCTCGGTCTCGAACCCCTTGTCCCCCTCCCTGTCTCGGTTGGGACTCAGTCTAGATTTGCTCCGGTCTTGGTCCTGAATCGGTCTTGCTTTAGGTGGTCTCGAACAGAACACAGATTTTTACAACTACTTTAGCATGTAAATCTTGGTGGGAAAACCCGCAACAATGTTTTAGATGCATGCCAAGCAAAGCCACTACACAACACAACACTAAACAATTGATGAATTGCACTGTAACGGTAACAAACGGTGCCCACAAACTGTTAGGGCCTACATAAAGCTGTCCAATGATCAGTCCCAACACCTTACCACTGCTACACCTGGCATTTATTGACATAAACAGGGGGCAGGCAAAAGACCGGTCAAAGGCAAGCAGAGGTCCATAATCCAGGGAAGAGTCAGGCAGGTACAGAACCGCAGACAGTCTCGGGTTCAGGGCAGGCAGAGGTTCGTTAATGGCTCAAAGTCAGGCAGGTACAGAAAGGCAGGCAGGCTCGGGGTCAGGGCAGGCAGAATGGTCAGAACTGGGGAAATGAGGAAACAGAACTTGAGAATGCAGGGAAAAGGGAAAACACGCTGGTACAGTGCATTGCGAAAGTATTCGGCCCCCTTGAACTTTGCAACCTTTTGCCACATTTCAGGCTTCAAACATAAAGATATAAAACTGTATTTTTTTGTGAAGAATCAACAACAAGTGGGACACAATCATGAAGTGGAACGACATTTATTGGATATTTCAAACTTTTATAACAAATCAAAAACTGAAAAATTGGGCGTGCAAAATTATTCAGCCCCCTTAAATTAATACTTTGTAGCGCCACCTTTTGCTGTGATTACAGCTGTAAGTCGCTTGGGGTATGTCTCTATCAGTTTTGCACATCGAGAGACTGACATTTTTTCCCATTCCTCCTTGCAAAACAGCTCGAGCTCAGTGAGGTTGGATGGAGAGCATTTGTGAACAGCAGTTTTCAGTTCTTTCCACAGATTCTCGATTGGATTCAGATCTGGACTTTGACTTGGCCATTCTAACACCTGGATATGTTTATTTTTGAACCATTCCATTGTAGATTTTGCTTTATGTTTTGGATCATTGTCTTGTTGGAAGACAAATCTCCGTCCCAGTCTCAGGTCTTTTGCAGACTCCATCAGGTTTTCTTCCAGAATGGTCCTGTATTTGGCTCCATCCATCTTCCCATCAATTTTAACCATCTTCCCTGTCCCTGCTGAAGAAAAGCAGGCCCAAACCATGATGCTGCCACCACCATGTTTGACAGTGGGGATGGTGTGTTCAGGGTGATGAGCTGTGTTGCTTTTACGCCAAACATAACGTTTTGCATTGTTGCCAAAAAGTTCCATTTTGGTTTCATCTGACCAGAGCACCTTCTTCCACATGTTTGGTGTGTCTCCCAGGTGGCTTGTGGCAAACTTTAAACGACACTTTTTATGGATATCTTTAAGAAATGGCTTTCTTCATGCCACTCTTCCATAAAGGCCAGATTTGTGCAATATACGACTGATTGTTGTCCTATGGACAGAGTCCATAGATCTCTGCAGAGATCTCTGCAGTTCATCCAGAGTGATCATGGGCCTCTTGGCTGCATCTCTGATCAGTCTTCTCCTTGTATGAGCTGAAAGTTTAGAGGGACGGCCAGGTTTTGATAGATTTGCAGTGGTCTGATACTCCTTCCATTTCAATATTATCGCTTGCACAGTGCTCCTTGGGATGTTTAAAGCTTGGGAAATCTTTTTGTATCCAAATCCGGCTTTAAACTTCTTCACAACAGTATTCCGGACCTGCCTGGTGTGTTCCTTGTTCTTCATGATGCTCTCTGCGCTTTTAACGGACCTTTGAGACTATCACAGTGCAGGTGCATTTATACGGAGACTTGATTACACACAGGTGGATTGTATTTATCATCATTAGTCATTTAGGTCAACATTGGATCATTCAGAGATCCTCACTGAACTTCTGGAGAGAGTTTGCTGCACTGAAAGTAAAGGGGCTGAATCATTTTGCACGCCCAATTTTTCCGTTTTTGATTTGTTAAAAAAGTTTGAAATATCCAATAAATGTTGTTCCACTTCATGATTGTGTCCCACTTGTTGTGGATTCTTCACAAAAAAATACAGTTTTATATCTTTATGTTTGAAGCCTGAAATGTGGCAAAAGGTCGCAAAGTTCAAGGGGGCCGGATACTTTCGCAAGGCACTGTAAGTCCTGACAAGACAAGATGAACTGGCAACAGATAAACAGAGATCACAGGTAGTCTTCTAATTGATGAATTATTCTTTACCTCACATTAGTCTCATTCCAAACGTCGTAAATTGTTGGTTATCTGCACGAACCCAGCCTTTACTATGAATTATTATGCTCTACAGCAGGTAGATTTTTTTAGGAATGTTTTTAATATCTGTGTTTTTGCATGTACATTGATGATTGATTAATCTGAATGGTGCCAACGCAAACAAACAAAAACAGCCACAAAAATGCTACAACCAAAATCTATCAGTGGCTGCATGGAGAGAGTCTTCCCAATGAATGGCGAAGAGGTGTATTTATCCCGAGACACACCCAAGCCCAGGTGTGTCCCATTTCGCTGACGACCCTCCCAGCTCCGCCCACCGACATCCTATTAATAAAAACAAGAGCAGAGACAGAATACGGCAGACAGAGTGGGATGGTCGTCACAGGGTAAACTACTGTAGGCTATCAAAGTAAGGGCTTATAATATACTGTATGTATATTTTAATTGTAATGATAGCAGAATTGTTAAGAAGGCGCCAAAGAGGATGGCTGATGTTTCACATGCTCCTAACCAATTGTGCTATTTTGTTAATTTTTTGTAATGTTTGTAACTTGTTTTTTTTTTTACATATTTTGTACAAATTGTTGCTGCTACCATCTCTTATGACCGAAAATAACTTCTGGACTGCAGAACAGCGATTACTCACTACGAACTGGAAGAAGCTTTTTCCATTAACGAGTCAGATGAGAAGGATATACTGCTCTCCCGAAACAGGCCCAAACCCCTTTCATTTGCGTGAAGTAAGACTGAGGAAAAGAGGAGGCAGATCGGGTTGCCTTCTGAGAATCCGTAGGCAACAGAGTAAACTCCCACTGCTATCCATTATACTTGCTATCATGCAATCATTGGAAAATAAAATTGATGACCTACGATTGTGATTATCCTACCACGGGACATTACGTACTGTAATAACTTATGTTTCACAGAGTCATGGCTGAATGACGACACGGATAATATGGAGCTAGAGGGACTTTCCATGCACCAGCAGAACAGAGAAGCTACGTCTGGTAAGACAAGGGGTGGTGGTGGTGTCTTTTTGTCAATAACAGCTGGTGTGCAATGTCTAATATTAAAGAAGTATCGAGGTATAACCTCGCCTGAGGTAGAGTACATTGTGATAAGCTGTAGACCACACTATCTACCAAGATAGTTCTCATCTATATTATTCATAGCCATTTATTTACCACCACAGACCGATGCTGGCACTAAGACCACACTCAACCATCTATATAAGGTCACAAATAATTTCATATTCAAACATTTAAATTGAACAACAATTCCATGTGAATCCGATAACACTGATGTGTAGACTTTCCACTGTAGAGTTTGTCATCTTATCATTGATGAGAATGTCATTAAGTACCACTGCATATGTTCAATTGTTCAGATTACCAGAATATAGTTTATTTCCTCCCACATTCTGACATCCCAGAATCTCTATGTTAACCAAGGGTTATGCAAATGTAACCTTAGTAGGGTAGAGAGAGGAAAAAGGATGGAAGAGGTATTTATGACTGTCATAAACCAACCCCCCAGGCCAAAGTCATGACAAAGGCCATAAGCAAACAAGAAAATGCTCACCCAGAAGTGGCGCTCCTAGTGGCTGGGGACTTTAATGCAGGCAAACATAAATCAGTTTTACCAAATGTTTACCAGCATGTCACATGTGCAACCAGAGGGAAAACCACCTTTAGATGGCAGAGATGCATACAAAGCTCTCTGCCACCCTCGATTTGGCAAATCTGACAATAATTCTATCCTCCTGATTCCTTCTTACAATCAAAAACTAAAGAAATATGCAAATTTGGTTTTACACCAAACAGTGTTAAAACAACACCCAAAAATGTACTGTAGCACTACAGGTGTTAATGTCTTACACTGAGAAATTGTAACAGCATCAGCACTAAGCAAAATTAGTCCAGTTTACTTAAGTGTTATGTTTTAAACTGTAGGTGTAAAGTTCATTTGAACACTAAGAGTTGAATGGGGAAAACTGCAACAAAGTTAAATATTTTACACTTTAAAAATAGTTATTTTACACCAGTTCAGTGAGACTCATATGTTCACAGAAAATAGTGTACATTTAACACTTTCAGAGTAAATGTGCACCATTGATTTTGTGGTTTAGGGTGAGTCAGAAAGGTTCAGCTGTGATAGTTTTTTTTAAAGTATAATGATTGAGTTCTATTAATTTTTATCTTACTAACGGAATGGAAGTCTGGAATCTGTGTATACTGTGTATCTGTTTTTTTATTTTCAGTCTTGTTTCTTATTCGCAGAGCTTCCTAATTTGTTGGGCCAGTGCACTCAATTATTCCATTTTTTTCTGTCTTACCAGGGAGAATATTCATGCTTCTTATGTAATGGGTCTCATTTGTGAGTGATCAGTTAGTCATGGTTGCTGTGTGGATGAACAGGCAGGGCCTCCCCAGAGTCTTACTATTAATGACAGAGCAAGAATGAAACCTCTTGGGAAAAGAATATATATTCATATTTAACATCGCTTATATAATTTATATGGTTAGGATGCTCTTAGTAAGAGATTTATGTGACTTACACTATCCAAGAGAGGTTTAATACTAGCTCAATCCCTGGCTGAGTGATATACAGTACGTCTTGACACTTCTTGACATTGACTACACTTCCTGACACTGACTGCCACAAATGTTGGGATTTCAAGATAATCTCTCTGTCTATATCTGCTTTTCTGCTATTTTGTTTTCCAGTTAGTTTTCCTCATAGGGCTGTCAGACTAAATATAAGTCTACAGTCTATAAAGCAGAGGACCCCAAAGCTTCACCTCCTCTTGACTCCTCTAAAGCAGTAAGCCTCAGCCATGCTGTCACCAGACTCTCTTTGTGGGCTGACAGCCACACTCAAATTCTCTTTACAATAGCTGGAAACAGGCCAGGTGAGCAGTGCCTCTGCTGTGCTGCAGCCTCAGTCATACTGAGGATAGGTTATATGGCTTCAGCAATTTATCCCAGGTAGGTAGCATCACACACACACACACACACACACACACACACACACACACACACACACACACACACCCAGGGAGGTGGATTTCCTTCAATTTCCATCAGGCCATATTTGTATATCAGAACTCCATATTTGCTGCACTTCTGAGAAGGGTCATTAAACAAGCACACAACAAGCTTCTTGGCAATCAGTGTGTCACCATGGTAACATTTGTATTGGTGCACATCACAATCTATTAAACGTATTGATGCCATTTGATGATCACATTTAACCCATGACAAGTTGATGTGTAACACTTGTATGTTTTGTAGTGAGAAAAGTATTCCAATATACAGAAATGAACTAGGAGGGAGGTGGGCTCCCTTCCAAAATGTAATAGGCCTGAGACTGATAGGGTTAAAATCAAATTTGAACGTAGGCTACTGTGGCATAATATATTCAGATATTATTACACTGATAAGATATTATTACCATGTTCCTGGATTATTTATTGTTTTACCCAATTGGTAGTTATATATATCCACTAGTTCCAATATATCCATGAAATTAGTGATTTCCGTGCATGAGGTTGATAGTTTGTAGTGTGATTTCCTTTACGGTCCATTGAGGTATTTAAAACCATGTTATAATCCCCCACCATAATAATAGAGTCTTTGATAAATGATTATATACAGTATTTTCAATATATTTTCAAAGCAGCATGGGTCATCAATTTTTCGACTGCATAGAATAATGATCTATAGCTTTAAATGGTCCAATAACATACTTAAAATCATACTTCTAACCTTGCGGATCTGTTTGGACAATTTGCACATTCCGATCAAAATTATTGTTAATTAGTATCATTACCTCTTTTGATGTTTTTTTTGCCCAAGGGAGAAGTATATTTTTCACATTTGAAGAATTATATGCCTAATAATGTAGGCAGTTCATGCAAATGATTGTTACCTATGAACAGTATTGCCATTACAAAGATTACAGTATTGGCAAGCAATAATTATTTTAATTATTTTGATTAATCCTGTATTGTCCCTAACATCATAAGACCATAGCAATAGATGTGGGATACATACACACACACATACTCGCACACTTCCGGAAGCCGACAGAGATGGCCTCGCTTCGCGTTCCTAGGAAACATGTTATTTCTTACATTGGTACCCCAGGTAATCTTAGGTTTTATTACATGCAGTCTGGAGGCACTACTGGATATAAGAGCAACGTCAACTCACCATCATTACGACCAGGAATACGACTTTCCTGGTTCCTTATCCTCAAACTCAACGTCAACAAAACAAAGGTGATGATTGTGGACTTCAGGAAACAGCAGAGGGAGCACCCCCCTATCCACATCGACGGTACAGTAGTGGATAGGGTAGTAGGTTTTAAGTTCCTCGGCATACACATCACGGACAAACTGAATTGGTCCACCCACACAGACAGCGTGGTGAAGAAGGTGCAGCAGCGCCTCTTCAAACTCAGGAGGCTGAAGAAATTCGGATTGTCACCAAAAGCACTCACAAACTTTTACAGATGCACAATCGAGAGCATCCTGTCGGGCTGTATCACCGACTGGTACGGCAACTGCTACACTCTCATTAACATCTGCTAACCGTGTGTATGTGACAAATTAAGTTTGATTTGATTTGACTTGACCCTTGTCCCCCACAAACAACCACAAGCTCAGACAATGAACAGTGTTCGATAACCGAGCCCAACTCAAGAAAGGACTTGATGTGCGAATGCACATACAGTTGCAGCTGTTTGAGAAGGCATGCAAAATTTAGCAGAAATGTTGACATTTGATTAACCAATGTCAAGTTCTAGCTGACAGAGATCAGGTACACCCCATCCTCTGAAACACACACACACTGGTCCCCCGTTGTGACAATTTCCCAAGCATGTCTGTGCAGTCAGACCTTTGATCATTCCGTGCCACCAGGGCCACAATAATTTGGCTCCTCTCTGATTGTCTTAGTTTGACCCCCTCCCCATGGGTTACTGCAGCTAGTGTTGCCATCACTGCCACTACCTGGGTGAGGACACACCAGGCTACTTACAGTAGGCCCATAAAACATATAAGGACTTCTCCTTAGTGTATAGGTCACTTAGGTGGGTGTCTAGGGTATAGGGCTGGGGACTGTTCCATCATGATAGGACAATAAACTATAATTATGATTCATTATAAAATGTATATCCCATATCTTTACAAAATTGAAAGCTCTCTCATAACCCCTTCTCACAGACAAACATGGGCTCTGGTATTCGCAGCCATTTTCCTTTTTAACTCACTCAACTCCACACTTTTCCAAACACAAAAACACACACACCATCTTCTATCACAATACACTCGCACATACCCACATAATGTGCCTTCTATATCCTCTGTTTGCTGTGTTTTTATCTGTACCATGTTGATTGAGTACTTTTGTTTTCTAGTTCCTTATATTTGAATATGTATTATTTTGCTAATTATCCTTTCTTCTAATGCTGTCTTATCTATTTACGAGTGCTAGATGTTTATATTTTAATCTATTCTTCTTGAAGAATGACTACAGAAATTTGTGCCGTTCTGCAATTTCCTTCGGGAAATGATCATTCATGCCTATTTACGTGCCAGCGAGTCTTTTACCCAGGCTTTTAACCATTATTTTATCTTTGAAGAATGCAAATTTGGCAACGATTGGGTGCCCATATCTCTGTCCTCTCTGTCTGATATGGTGTACACGTTCAAATTAGATTTTGTCGACAACATCACCTGGGATCTGTAGCGCAATGAGAAAGAATTCAGGGTTTTCGCATTATTTTCTTCTATACCAGTAAGTACCAGCTTTTCTCACATAGAGCTAGTTCTCTCAGAAACATGTTCTCCTTTTTAAGTTCATTAAAATTTTAACATGTGTTTCCATCTTATTGACTGTAGCTTTTAGCTTGTTTGTTACTTACTCCGTCACTCATCTCGAAGGCTCGTCGTCAACTCCTTTATATCTTTACTGACTAATTCAAGTATGCACAGTTTATCATTTATCGACTTTAACAGATCGGTTTACACCCATACCATTCAAGGTGGTGAAAAGCATAAATTGTCTGTGTCCGTCGAGGAGTTGCATTTTCTTTTGGTAATTGGTTCTCTGTGTTTGCTCTCCGTCATGTTTGGGTGTTAATTTTTTGGTAATATTTGTCGATATACTTCTCAGGCCTTGGGCCTCCCGAATGGTGCAGTGGTCTAAGGCACCGCATCGTAGTGCTAGAGGGGTCACTTCAGACCCGGGTCGGATTCCGGGGTGTATCACAACCGACCATGATTGGGAATCCCATTGGCTCATCGCACTCAAGCGTCTCATTGTGGCAGGCTGGGCACCTGCAGGCTGACCTCGGTTGTCAGTTGAACAATATTTCCCCTGACTCATTGGTGCAGATGGCTTTCGGGTTAAGCCGGCGGGTGTTAAGAAGCACGGTTTGGCGGGTCAAGTTTCGGAGGATGCATGACTTGACCATCACCTCCCAAGCGTGCTGGGGAGTTTCAGTGATGGGATTAAAATTGGGGAGAAAAAGAGGGGTTAAACACAAACAATGTAAAAACGTTTTCTCTAGCCTTATTTGTTTTGTGTTGTTATCCAGATTGAAGGCTATTACCCACGAGTATGTGGAGTGAAATGCTAATATTTAGTCAAACTTACAGATATTGAATATTACCTTTTTATCTTGAGGCGATCTGCACTGCTGTGTTCTATCCTCCATCTTTACTTGTTCCTCTCACCACAAAGCATTACTCTTTCCATGACATTGACTCTGGAAATATTATGGACTATTCCAATACTTTAACCCTATCTGATCATACCCCAGGCCAACTACCTGAGAGGACGGGAAACGACCACTCAACACACCCTGTAACTCTTTTGAATTCATATCTCGTACCCCTAAGTACTTCTCTGCAGCTGCCACCACAACATTTATTTTCTGTGACTTTTGTTCCATCTCTGCGGTACAGCTGATGGCCATTGCTATGAATGCTAAGAAGACAAACTTACTGAAACATACTGTATATCACTCATGTGCCTATCCTTTAGTTCTCTCACATTTATACAATTCACAGGGATCCTCTCAAGATCCCTCACCCTTGAACCATCCTCCTCTTCTTCACTGCCAGAGCATATGACATCTTCTGCACTACTTTGACCTTGGCCATCTCAACCTGCCTCTTTCGCACCGGACACCTCCGATCCCCAGCAATATAAGCACCTTTACAGTTGACACACACAACTTTTTCTACAAATATGACACATTCCTCTGCCCCATGTCCTCCTGCACACTTCCCACATCTTGGATTCTCCCTCCAACACACTGCTCCAGTATACCATAAACGTGACACCTACAGTGGCTTGCGAAAGTATTCACCCCACTTGGCATTTTTTCTATTTTTGCAGCCTTACAACCTGGAATTAAAATAGATTTTTGGGAGGTTTGTATCATTTGATTTACACAAGATGCAAAATATGTTTTATTGTGAAACAAACAAGAAATAACATAAAAAACAGAACTTGAGCGTGCATAAAAATTCACCCCCCTGAAATCAATTCTTTGTAGAGCCACCATTTGCAGCAATAACATACGTCTCTGCAAGTCTCTTGGGGTTTGTCTCTATAAGCTTGGCACATCTAGCCACTGAGATTTTTGCCCATTCTTCAAGGCAAAACTGCTCCAGCTCCTTTAAGTTGGATGGGTTCTGTTGGTGTACAGCAATCTTTAAGTCATACCACACATTCTCAATTGGAATGAGGTCTGGGTTTTGACTTGGCCATTCCAAGACATTTAAATGTTTCCCCTTAAACCACTCGAGTGTTGCTTTAGCTGTATGCTTAGGGTCATTGTCCTGCTGGAAGGTGAACCTCTGTCCTAGTATTTAGTGCCATCCATCATTCCTTCAATTCTTACCAGTTTCCCTGTCCCTGCCAATGAAAAACATCCCCACAGCATGATGCTGCCACCACCATGCTTCATAGGATGGTGCTCATGGGATGGTGCTCTCAGGGTGATGGGTTTACATAGCGTTTTCTTTGATGGCCAAAAGGCTACATTTTAGTCTCATATGACCAGAGCACCTTCTTCCATATGTTTGGGGAGTCTCCCACATGTTTGCTTGTTTTCTTCTTTAAGCAAGGGCTTTATTTCTGGACACTCTTCAGTAAAGCCCAGCTCTATGGAGTTTTCAGCTTAAAGTGATCCTATGGACAGATACTCCAATCTCCGCTATGGAGCTTTGCAGCTCCTTCAGGGTTATCTTTGGCCTCTTTGTTGCCTCTCTGATTAATTCCCTCCTTGCCTGGTCTGGGAGTTTTGGTGGACAGCCCTCTCTTGGCAGGTTTGTTGTGGTTTCATATTCTTTCCATTTCTTTATAATGGATTTAATGGTGCTCAATGGTATGTTCAAAGTTTCAGATATTTTTTTATGACCCAACCCTGATCTGTACTTCTCCACAACTTTGTCCCTGACCTGTTTGGAGTGCTCATTGGTCTTCATAGTGCCACTTGCTTGTTGGTGTCCCTTTCTTAGTGGTGTTGCAGACTCTGGGGACTTTCAGAACAGGTGTATATATACTGCGATCATGTGACAGATTATTTAACACTTAGATTGCACACAGGTGGACTAATTATGTGACTTCTGAAGGTAATTGGTTGCACTAGATGTTATTTAGGGGCTTCATAACAAAGGGGGTGAATACATAAGCACACACCACTTCTCCGTTTTACATTTTTTGAATTTTGTGCACTGTCATGCCATGGCCGCCGGGTCCTTAGACGTTGTGGGGGACCCTTTGTCTGGGGTCGAAGCTTCCTTTTGTTTATACCACCCCAGGACTTCTGTCGTTATCAAGGCCACTGGCTGGGGGGTGGTCCCCACACGTTTCCCAACCATCAAGTTGTGGAAGGACCACAGTGCGTCCTTCAGACACATGAGGGTGAGCCAGAGCTTTGGCCCACCCCATACAGCACAAACTGATGTGCCAATGGTGCAAAGCAAGATTCAGGTCTTTCACAATTTGTTTATTTTCCTTGGAGTCTTCCTTACTTGCTTGGTCTGGTGGGGTTGTTGACAGAGTGTTTGTCTTTTTCTTGTGGGAGGAGAATGGGTGGGGTCTGGGCTGGTAGATACTGGATGGAGGTGGCAGTTGTGGTTGGTCGGTGCTGTGTCCAGGGTTGGTGCTGGTGTTGGGACCTGGGAAAATCTAGGGTTGGTGCTGGGTCTGGGGTTCTGGGAGAAATCAAGAACCGGGGATGGGTCAGAGTCTGTAGAAGGGTGGAAGGACAACCTAAGGAGCAAGAAAACACACAAGGGAAAGCTAAACCCAGAGGTAAAATGTGGCACTCCCCTGTGGTCAGCTTGCTCCTGGTGAAGTTTTGGTCTTTGGTCCCTCCTCCACGACTCTTCTCATGTTGTGACTGGAACTGGTGTTGGATATGCAGAGGAAAGGAAGGACAACCTGAGGAGAGCACAGACATGCAAGGCAGCCCGACACCCGGAGGTAAATCATGGGACTGCCCCTGTGGACCTGTTATTACATTGATCGGTTTCCTATACTCATGTAATATGACTAACTACTACCACATATCATTTACATTGGTACAGAACTCTCACTAACGGGTGCAACAAATCTAACCACTTACAAAGCACGCCTAAAATATGTTAATGAGTCTGCAATTCTCTCTTTTCCCACAATATTTCTCCACAATGCACCATCATTTACAGTGTGCTGCATTCAGAGATGCAGTAACTAGCTCACACCAGACACAGTTGAAATGGGAAATATATGTATTTTTGCCAAACATTTATAGGGTAAACTTTTATATTTGCAGACACCCTACATTCATGTTTTGGCACCAGTAGAGTACCTAGCTAGCTATATATACCACACCCTTTTGCAAACACGCCTTATCCAATGTTGGTTACAAAGTGGTAGGTACTTATTTAAATTTGGTAAGAGTATATCCTGTAACCATTGGTGCATTAAAATGAGAGTTAAGGTTATGTCACCTTGTCCACTTAATAATGAATCCAAGTGTTTGAAATGGGGGAGGGGACCAGTAACTTTATGATATAATTGCATCAATGTAGAAGCAACAGTTCATTTTCATACTTTGTTCATCATACCTTGATCTAGTTTCCTGCAAATATCATTCCATTGCATGAAAACCATGATTTTCACTGTTTATGACCTTTATTAAAGGCTAATAAGGCTGGCAGAACTGTCATAGAGGGTTCCAGGAAGAACCCTTCATAGAGGGTTCTAGATAGAACCATATACAGGGGGTTCTTTGAAGATCCATACATAGAACCCTTCTAGATAGAACCCTCTGCAAATGGTTCTACCCAGCACCAAAAAGGGTTTGCCTATCAGGGAAAACTGAAAAACGCGGTATGGTTCTACTTAGTACCATTTTTTTCTAAGAGTGTAATTACGGTGAGATAGCGAGCAGATGATTTCTGTCACTCTTTGATATTTCCGTCACTTGTAATAGTATTTCAGGGGCCTTATTAGGGATGACAATGGTTCCATGAATAGATTGGAGGCTGCAGGTTGGAGAATGAGGAGAGAGGAGAGTGTCAGCGTAGTGCTAGCTGGCTGGTGGTAAAGGAAGCCTCCCAAATGGCACCTTATTCCCTATATAGTGCACTAACTTGATCAAAGCCCTTGGGCCCTGGTCAGAAGTAGTGCACTACTAAATAGTGAATAGGGTGAAATTTAAGATGAGTCAGAGTGATAAATCATGACATTCAGCCAAACGCAGATTTTCATTGTTTAATTTCCTATCAGAGCATGCAGAGGACGATCTTGATGCACAGCAAGGCCCCTTACCTGCCCCTCCCCTATACCCTGTGAATCACAAACAGAACATATCATGAACAATCTCGTCTGAAAGGTCCTTTAGGCAGATGCTGGGAGGTATATGCTAATAACAGATACACTCACATAATTGCAAGTGCAT
The DNA here is from genome assembly GCF_057628025.1 of Oncorhynchus mykiss. Taxonomy (NCBI): domain Eukaryota; kingdom Metazoa; phylum Chordata; class Actinopteri; order Salmoniformes; family Salmonidae; genus Oncorhynchus; species Oncorhynchus mykiss. The sequence continues at coordinate 34,654,618 of NC_143025.1, forward strand.
GATTTTTAAAGGAGGTACAACTGTTTGACTATATTGACAGTGATTGGATATTTTGGTTGAAAGGGTATATGCATAAGAAAGAGCAATAATGTCAAGATCCCCAAGGCTCTGAGCACTAGTGTGTAAGGCTGATGAGATGGTTGGATAATGGATGATAATAATAATAATTAAATATATATATTTAGCAAAAGCTTTTATCCAAAGTGACTTACAGTCAAGCATGCATAAATATGGTTTCCTCCAGTCAAATGGAACAGCCCTGAGTGAAAGAGAGCGAGCAAGTTTCTCTGTGATTGGAAAATTTGTAAAGAATATTGAAATTCATTTCAGAGGTTAGTTGATATAGGGCAAAATTTACAGGGGAAAAAGGCGCATTGCATTATAATGGTCTCTTTCCGAGAAAGGAGAAAATGTCTCTTCTCTCTCTCACCCTCCCTCCTCACCTGGCCCTCTCCATCTTTCTAACGCACAGCATATTCTCCAGTGTTAAAAAACAACACAGAAAGTGTTCTGTAGATCCATATAGACACCGGAGCAGTGTTAAATTAACAACACACTGTTCAGTGTAAAGCCTTATTCAAATATTTCCCAGAGTGCCTTGACTTTCATGTAAATTGTTACCACCCATGACTGTATTTGTTAGTGACAGTTAAATTGCTTGTGCCATTCATCTGTTTAGGTCCCAAGTACTTCACCAAGTAAGATCCTAACAAATAAGTTATCTTAAATTGTGTTTATAATAACACAATACCATATGTACATTCTTAAAGCTATATTTTGAGGGCCTAGTTTAACCCTAATGCAGGGGCCTGAAACTCATACACATAACTTTGAACCAAAACCACACCCATCATTATCATATTTCACAGCATGTACTATTGCAGTTGTTTTTTAGAATTGTTTGTTTCAATATCTATGTGTTTGCATATACATTGGTTGATTGACTAATCTTGTGCTACACAAAGACAAATAAAATGTATTTTTTCTAAACTAATCAAATCAGTTTTTGCACCCATTACTAAAATATTTAAATGTCTTAGCCAGTCTACCCAACATGTTGAAGCAACTGGTTTCCAGACAGATAACAGATCGTCTTGCGACACCTCTCCAATAACCTGGTAAATATCTACCTCCTCCAGGACTGTGGCATTCTGTATAAGGAGATGGACCCTGGGGGATTTCTCTGCTAAATTTGAGCCCAACCCCTACCTCCAACTGAAGTCCAGCAGGGTGGTCGAGAGTGGGCGAATCCTGGTCTTTGACCTTAAGATTCAGGGTTTGCCACTGAGGGTTGTCACGAACCGGCTCAAAGTCCGTAACAAAAGGGAGACAACGTGGAGATAAGGCGTAACAAAATATATATTTATTAACTAAAGCAACTAAGGAAAATATACAATGGTATGTGTAATCAGTAATCAGTAGTGTAAGTGAGTGTTTTGCATGCATGAAGGTGATAATGCAGGGTGTTGAAAAGATGCTAAAGCAAACTCAAAAACCACCAAGAAACACAAAATCCATTTTTATTTTTTTATTTTTTGTTTTTTTTATTTCACCTTTATTTAACAGGTAGGCTAGTTGAGAACAAGTTCTCATTTGCAAGATAAAGCATAGCAGTGTGAACAGACAACACAGAGTTACACATGGAGTAAACAATTAACAAGTCAATAAAACAGTAGAAAAAAAAGAGTCTATATACATTGTGTGCAAAAGGCATGAGGTAGGCGAATAACAACATTTTTGCAGATTAACACTGGAGTGATAAATGATCAGATGGTCATGTACAGGTAGAGATATTGGTGTGCAAAAGAGCAGAAAGGTAAATAAATAAAAACAGTATGGGGATGAGGTAGGTAAAATTGGGTTGGCTATTTACCGATAGACTATGTACAGCTGCAGCGATCGGTTAGCTGCTCAGATAGCAGATGTTTGAAGTTGGTGAGGGAGATAAGTCTCCAACTTCAGCGATTTTTGCAATTCGTTCCAGTCACAGGCAGCAGAGAACTGGAACGAAAGGCGGCCAAATGAGGTGTTGGCTTTGGGGATGATCAGTGAGATACACCTGCTGGAGCGCGTGCTACGGGTGGGTGTTGCCATCGTGACCAGTGAACAAAGATAAGGCGGAGCTTTACCTAGCATGGACTTGTAGATGACCTGGAGCCAGTGGGTCTGGCGACAAATACAGTATGTAGCGAGGGCCAGCTGACTAGAGCATACAGGTCGCAGTGGTGGGTGGTATAAGGTGCTTTAGTGACAAAACGGATGGCACTGTGATAAACTGCATCCAGTTTGCTGAGTAGAGTGTTGGAAGCAATTTTGTAGATGACATCGCCAAAGTCGAGGATCGGTAGGATAGTCAGTTTTACTAGGGTAAGTTTGGCGGCGTGAGTGAAGGAGGCTTTGTTGCGGAATAGAAAGCCGACTCTAGATTTGATTTTCGATTGGAGATGTTTGATATGAGTCTGGAAGGAGAGTTTAAAGTCTAGCCAGACACCTAGGTACTTGTAGATGTCCACATATTCAAGGTCGGAACCATCCAGGGTGGTGATGCTAGTCAGGCGTGCGGGTGCAGGCAGCGCACGGTTGAAAAGCATGCATTTGGTTTTACTAGCGTTTAAGAGCAGTTGGAGGCCACGGAAGGAGTGTTGAATGGCATTGAAGCTCGTTTGGAGGTTAGATAGCACAGTGTCCAAGGACGGGCCTGAAGTATATAGAATATAGAGTATATAGACCTCTGCGTAGAGGTGGATCAGGGAATCGCCCGCAGCAAGAGCAACATTATTGATATATACAGAGAAAAGAGTCGGCCCGAGAATTTAACCCCGTGGCACCCCCAGAGACTGCCAGAGCACCGGACAGCATGCCCTCCGATTTGACACACTGAACTCTTTCTGCAAAGTAGTTGGTGAACCAGGCAAGGCAGTCATCAGAAAAACCGAGGCTACTGAGTCTGCCGATAAGAATATGGTGATTGACAGAGTCGAAAGCCTTGGCAAGGTCGATGAAGACGGCTGCACAGTACTTTCTTTTATCGATGGCAGTTATGATATCGTTTAGTACCTTGAGCGTGGCTGAGGTGCATCCGTGACCGGCTCGGAAACCAGATTGCATAGCGGAGAAGGTTCGGTGGGATTCGAGATGGTCAGTGACCTGTTTGTTGACTTGGCTTTCGAAGACCTTAGATAGGCAGGGCAGGATGGATCTGTAACAGTTTGGTTCCAGGGTGTCTCCCCCTTTGAAGTGGGGGATGACTGCGGCAGCTTTCCAATCCTTGGGGATCTCAGACGATATGAAAGAGAGGTTGAACAGGCTGGTAATAGGGGTTGCGACAATGGCGGCGGATAGTTTCTGAAATAGAGGGTCCTGATTGTCAAGCCCAGCTGATTTGTACGGGTCCAGGTTTTGCAGCTCTTTCAGAACATCTGCTATCTGGATTTGGGTAAAGGAGAACCTGGAGAGGCTTGGGCGAGTAGCTGCGGGGGGGGGGGGGGGGGGGGGGCTGTTGGCCGAGGTTGGAGTAGCCAGGCGGAAGGCATGGCCAGCCGTTGAGAAATGCTTGTTGAAGTTTTCGATAATCATGGATTTATCGGTGGTGACCGTGTTACCTAGCCTCAGTGCAGTGGGCAGCTGGGAGGAGGTGCTCTTGTTCTCCATGGACTTCAGTGTCCCAGAACTTTTTGGAGTTGGAGCTACAGGATGCAAATTTCTGCCTGAAGAAGCTGGCCTTAGCTTTCCTGACTGACTGCGTGTATTGGTTCCTGACTTCCCTGAACAGTTGCATATCGCGGGGACTATTCAATGCTATTGCAGTCCGCCACAGGATGATTTTGTGCTGGTCGAGGGCAGTCAGGTCTGGAGTGAGCCAAGGGCTATATCTGTTCTTAGTTCTGCATTTTTTGAACGTAGCATGCTTATCTAAAATGGTGAGGAAGTTACTTTTAAAGAATGACCAGGCATCCTCAACTGACGGGATGAGGTCAATGTCCTTCCAGGATACCCGGGCCAGGTCGATTAGAAAGGCCTGCTCACAGAAGTGTTTTAGGGAGCGTTTGACAGTGATGAGGGGTGGTCGTTTGACTGCGGCTCCGTAGCGGATACAGGCAATGAGGCAGTGATCGCTGAGATCCTGGTTGAAGACAGCGGAGGTGTATTTGGAGGGCCAGTTGTTCAGGATGACGTCTATGAGGGTGCCCTTGTTTACAGATTTAGGGTTGTACCTGGTGGGTTCCTTGATGATTTGTGTGAGATTGAGGGTATCTAGCTTAAATTGTAGGACTTCCGGGGTGTTAAGCATATCCCAGTTTAGGTCACCTAACAGAACAAACTCTGAAGCTAGATGGGGGGCGATCAATTCACAAATGGTGTCCAGGGCACAGCTGGGAGCTGAGGGGGGTCGGTAGCAGGCGTCAACAGTGAGAGACTTATTTCTGGAGAGAGTAATTTAAAAAATTTGTAGTTCGAACTGTTTGGGTATGGACCTGGAAAGTATGACATTACTTTGCAGGCCATCTCTGCAGTAGACTGCAACTCCTTCCCCTTTTGCAGTTCTATCTTGACGGAAAATGTTATAGTTGGGCATGGAAATCTGCAAATTTTTGGTGGCCTTCCTGAGCCAGGATTCAGACACGGCAAGGACATTAGGGTTAGCAGAGTGTGCTAAAGCAGTGAGTAAAACAAACTTAGGGAGGAGGCTTCTGATGTTGACATGCATGAAACCAAGGCTTTTTCGATCACAGAAGTCAACAAATGAGGGTGCCTGGGGACATGCAGGGCCTGGGTTTACCTCCACATCACCCGCGGAACAGAGGAGGAGTAGCATGAGCGTGCGGCTAAAGGCTATCAAAACTGGTCGCCTAGAGCGTTGGGGACAGAGAATAAAAGGAGCAGATTTCTGGGCATGGTAGAATATATTCAGGGCATAATGCGCAGACAGGGGTATGGTGGGGTGCGGGTACAGCGGAGGTAAGCCCAGGTACTGGGTGATGATGAGAGAGGTTGTATCTCTGGACATGCTGGTTGTAATGGGTGAGGTCACCGCATGTGTGGGAGTTGGGACAAAGGAGGTATCAGGGGTATGAAGAGTGGAACTAGGGGCTCCATTGTAAACTAAAACAATGATAACTAACCTGAACAACAGTATACAAGGCATATTGACATTTGAGAGAGACATACAGCGAGGCATACAGTAATCACAGGTGTTTAATTGGGAGAGCTAGCTAAAACAGTAGGTGAGACAACAACAGCTAATCAGCTAGCACAACAACAGCAGGTAAAATGGCGTTGACTAGGCAGGGAGGGTCGGATTAACTACACACAGAGTCTGAGTGCGGCGGGGGCCGACAGATAAAACATAAACAAACAGAATGGAGTACCGTGATTAATGGACAGTCCAGCATGCATCAGCTATGTAGCCAAGTGATCAGTGTCCAGGGGGCAGCGGTGGATGTGGCAGGGAAGCGAGACTGGCGAGTATTATCCAGGTTTAAAAAACTGGCTGGCTGTGCAGAAGGTAAAAGCCGCTAGCAGTGGCTAACAATGACTAAATAGCTTGTAGCTAGTTAGCTGATTAGCTTCTGGAGGTTCTTGAATGTGTTGGCTAAACAAGCTAGCAGTTAGCAGGCCGAATTAGCAAGCAAGCAGATAGCAAGGGCTAGAAAGTTAGCCTTTGGGGGACGTCGCGATGGGGTGAGTCTGTTTATGCCTCTTCATGCAGTGACATCGATAGACCGGTCGTGGGTCCGGATATTGTAGCCCAGGAGTATGCTTCGGTTGTAGCCCAGGAGTATGCTTCGGTGGTAGCACAGGAGCTCTGGCCGGGCTAGCTTCAAGCTAAGTGGATGGAAACGCTAGCAAGGAGTAATCATCCAGGGTTGCGGTTAGCTAACCGGTATAAAAATAATAGGTCCGTTATGCTCTGGTTAGAGTCGCGTTGTTGGAACTGGCGAGAGCTTTCCGAGCTAAAGGTTAGCTGATGACCGCTAGCAATGGTTTGCTGACTGATAGCTGGTAGTTAGCTGGCTAGCTTCAGTTGAGGGGTTCCGGATCCGAAGTAAATATAAATACTTTAGGAAAAAAAAGCAGATCCGCGCTACATTGGGTGAGGCGGGTTGCAGGATAGTATTTAGATGTTGAGGTTTAGCAAAATGTTTTAAAAGATATGCGAAGAAAAATATGTAAAAAAAAAAACAATATATAGAAGGGACACGACAACACGTCTGACTGCTACGCCATCTTGGATGTTGGAGGTGTCTGCATGGAGAGAGTCTCCTCCATGAATGGGGAAGTGGTGTATTTATCCTGGGAGACACCGGGCCCAGGTGTTTCCCATGTAGCTGACGACCCTCCCAACTCCACCCACCGGCATCCTAATAAGGAAACAACAAAGGGAGAATGCGGCAGACAGAGTGGGAGGGTCGTCACATTCCCCCCCATAAAACCGGGGACCAACAAGGGCCCCGGAACAACGACACAGCCCTCTGCGTCCCAACTTGACACAGCTTCTTTGTCCCAAATTGATGAGGGGTTACGTGTTCACTTACAATTTGCCCCAGCCAATCTCCTCCCTAGACCTCAGCAACCTTCGCACAGGAAGCAACATTTAAGAGGAAAGAAGAAAAAAAAAACAGGAGGGAGCAGACAGGACAGAGAGAACATGACAATGCGAACAATGGTCAGTCACGTAAACATTTAGGAACAGGGCGCACGAGAGAGCGCATCAGCAATCACGTTTTCAGTCCCCCGGATGTGCCGCACATCGAGATGGAATGATTGTAAAAATAAACACCACCGCATTATCCTCTGGTTTGGACACATCATGGACCTCAAAAAAGCAAGGGGGTTATGGTCGGTGTAGACCACAATAGGTACTACCCCCCGACCCGACATACACTTCGAAGTGTTGTAGGGCCCAAATGAGTGCTAGCGCTTCCTTTTCAATAACCGAATAGTTCAACTGATAATCGTTAAACTTTTTAGAAAAGAAACAAACAGGCCTCTCAATCCCAGACACATCTGCTTGCAGCAAAACGGCACCTGCTCCCACATGACTAGCATCCACCTGCAAGGTAAATGACAAATCCATGCGAGGAGCAGCCAGCACCGGAGTTGAAGTAAGCAACCTCTTTGCATTTTCAAAAGCGTGTTGACAACGAGTAGACCAAACGTAAACAGCCTTAGCTTTCAGCATATCTGTCAAAGGAGCGACCACAGTAGAGAAGTTATTACAAAAACTACGGTAATAACCAATCATGCCCAAGAAACGCATCAGTTCCTTTTTAGTAGTTGGTGGTGGAAAAGCATCAATAGCCAACACTTTAGCCCGAACAGGACGCACTTCACCCTGCCCAACCACTTTTCCAAGGTATGTAACGGTCGCCTGAGCAAACGCACATTTAGCCAGATTAATTGAGAGGCGACCCGCAGCCAGACATTCGAACAAGGCTTGAATACGGGACATATGATCTTCCCAAGTATCTGCATATATCACTACATCGTCCAACCCGGTCAGACCGGCGACAACCCTGTTCATAAGTCGCTGAAAAGTGGCAGGTGCATTACACAGACCGAAACTCATAACCGAATAGGAGTAGACTAAAGGGTGTAATAAAGGCAGAGATTTCACGTGCCCTAGTCGTCAGTGGCACCTGCCAATAGCCTTTTAACAGGTCAAATTTGCTCACACACGTAGCTGCACCGACTTGATCAACACAGTCCTCCATCCGAGGAAGAGGAAAATAATCTGGCTTCGTGACACTTTACCTTACGGACGTACAAAATCGGTTTGTTCCATCCGGTTTACTGACCAAGATACAGGGAGAAGCCCAACTGGAGAAAGAAGGCTCTGCTATCTTACTCTCCAGCATGTACTTGACCTCAGCATCCAGACAACGTAGTTTCTCTGAAGAAACTCTATAGAACCGCTGACGAATGGGGTCAGCATCTCCAATGTCAATATCATGTTCTATTAAGGTTGTAGGTGTATCAGAAAACAAACCTGGAAATCTCTGAATCAGACCAACCATCTCTTTCCGCCCATCAACAGGTAGGTGAGTGAGAAGACTGAAAAATTCAGAAACACTGGATATTTTAGACAATCTACCCTGCAATATACAATCGTCAGGACCAGGAACATCTTCCTCCTCATGCACAGATCTAGCACAACAAGAACCCAAGGAAACAACGGTATCAGCCAAAAGAACAGGTTTACCGTCCTCTGTGGACTTCCACTGTTCAGTCTCAGAGGGACGTGCATAATAGGGTTTTAACAGATTTACATGGCACAGCTGGTGTGCTTTCCTCCGTTCTGGAGTGGCAACTAGATACTTTTGCTCAGTGTACTGGCGCACCACTGTATATGGACCTTGAAACTTGGCTTGAAAATGAGTACCAACAATTGGCAGCAGAGCAAGAACCTGGTCACCCGGACTAAAGTGACGAGGCTCAGTTCGGCGATCAAATATGCCCTTCATCCTCTCCTGTGAAGATGTTAACTTCTCCTTAGCCATTTCACCGGCGGCGTACAGGCGTCGCCGGAAATCACACACATACAATAACAGGGACTGAGGAGGCTCGGGAGACTTCCAGTCATCCTGGAGAACAGATAAGTCCACGCACCCTATGTCTAAACAAGGTCATTTGGACTGAAACCCGTGCTCTCCTGTGAAACCTCCCTAGCGGCTAACAGTAACCAAGGCAACCCCTCCTCCCAATCCTTATCCATCTCAATACAATAAGCTCTCAACAAAGACTTAAGTGTTTGATGGAAACGTTCCAGTGCTCCTTGACTTTGCGCGTGATAGGCGCTAGACAAATTGTGTTTAATATGGAGCTGTTGCAGAACCTGACTAAACAGATTAGAGGTGAAATTAGATCCTTGATCACTCTGAATGACCTTGGGGATTCCAAACAATGAGAGAAACTGAGTCAAAGCTTTTAACACAGACTTAGTCGTGATAGATCGGAGAGGATAGGCAGCAGGAAACCTAGTGGTCTGACACATCACAGTGAACAGGTAACTGCTACCCTTTTTTAGAATGAGGCAGAGGACCCACACAGTCAATAATCAGATACTCAAAAGGTTGTCTGAGTACAGGAATAGGAAACAAGGGTACCGGCTTAATAGCTTGATTAGGCTTACCAGTTAATTGACAGGTGTGACAAGTTTTGATAAAATCAGAAACATCCCTCTTTAATCTAGGCCAAAAGAAATGTCTTAATTAAGCGATGGCTTTTTTCTGGCAACTTCCATAAAGCCCAGCTCTTTGGAGTGTACGGCTTAAAGTGGTCCTATGGGCAGATACTCCAATCTCCGCCGTGAAGCTTTGTAGCTCCTTCAGGTTTGTCTTTGGTCTCTTTTTTGCCTCTCTTATTGATTCCCTCCTTGCCTGGTCCATGAGTTTTGGTGGGCAGCCCTCTCTTTCCAGGTTTGTTGTGTTATCATATTCTTTTCATTTTTGAATTATGGATTTAATGGTGCTCCATGGGATGTTCAAAGTTTCTGATATTTTTTTATAACCCAACCCTTCTCCACAACTTTGTCCCTGAACTGTTTGGAGAGCTCATTGGTCTTCATAGTGCCTCTTGCTTGGTGGTGTTGCAGACTCTGGGGACTTTCAGAATATGTGTATATACAGTGGGGAGAACAAGTATTTGAAACACTGCCAATTGTGCAGGTTTTCCTACTTACAAAGCATGTAGAGGTCTATCATAGGTACACTTCAACTGTGAGAGATGGAATCTAAAACAAAAATACAGAAAATCACATTGTATGATTTTTAAGTAATTAATTAGCATTTTATTGCATGACATAATAATTTGATCACCTACCAACCAGTAAGAATTACGGCTCTCACAGACCTGTTAGTTTTTCTTTAAGAAGCCCTCCTGTTCTCCACTCATTACCTGTATTAACTGCACCTGTTTGAACTCGTTACCTGTATAAAAGACACCTGTCCACACACTCAATAAAACAGACTCCAACCTCTCCACAATGGCCAAGACCAGGGAGCTGTGTAAGGACAGGGATAAAATTGTAGACCTGCACAAGGCTGGGATAGGCTACAGGACAATAGGCAAGCAGCTTGGTGAGAAGGCAACAACTGTTGGCGCAATTACTGGAAAATGGAAGAAGTTCAAGATGATGGTCAATCACCCTCGGGCTGGGGCTCCATGCAAGATCTCACCTCGTGGGGCATCAATGATCATGAGGAAGGTGAGGGATCAGTCCAGAACTACACGGCAGGACCTGGTCAATGACCTGAATAGAGCAGGGACCACAGTCTCAAAGAAAACCATTAGTAACACACTACGCCGTCATGGATTAAAATCCTGAAATTAAATGAAATATATTGAGACACAGCTTAGCCTTTTGTTAATCACACTGTCATCTCAGATTTTCAAAATATGCGTTACAGCCAACGCTAGACAAGCATTTGTGTAAGTTTATCATAGCCTAATGCTATTTTATGCTAGGCTCTGCTGGCAGCAGGCAACATTTTCACAAAAATAAGAAAAGCAACCAAATTAAATCATTTACCTTTGAAGAACTTCGGATGTTTTCACTCAGGAGACTCCCAGTTAGATAGCAAATGTTAATTTTTTCCAAAAATATTATAGCTCCCGTTTGTTCATCATGCTTGGCTGAGAAATCGACCGGAAAATGCTATCACTACAACGGCAAACTTTTTTCCAAATTTGCTCCATAATATCGACAGAAACACGACAAACATTGTTAGGATCAATCCTCAAGGTGTTTTTAACATATATATTTGATAATATATCCGTCGAGGCAATAGGTTTCTCATAAGAAGCGATTGGAAAAATGGCTACCTCAGTATTTTATGCAAGATTTTCTGCGGGAGACACCATGTGACCACTTGCTAAATATGGTCCCTTACGGCTATTCTTCAACAGAAATGCGTAAAAAGACGTCACAATGCTGTAGACACCTTGGGGAATACGTAGAAAACGTAAGCTCATTCGTAGCTCATTCACAGCCATATAAGGAGTCATTCGCATGAGGCGGTTTAAAAAAATGCTGCACTTCCTGATTGGATTTTTATCTGGGTTTTGCCTGTAACGTCAGTTCTGTTGCACTCACAGACAATATCTTTGCAGTCAATTATATGCATAGTCGAGCATCTTTTCGTGACAAAATATTTTATTTAAAACGGGAACGTTTTTCATCCAAAAAATAAAATATCGCCCCCTAGTCATAAAAGGTTAAAAATCATACAATGTGATTTTCTGAATTTTTGTTTTAGATTCCGTCTCTCACAGTTGAAGTGTACCTATGATAAACATTACAGACCTCTACATACTTTGTAAGTAGGAAAACCTGCAAAATCGGCAGTGTATCAAGTACTTGTTCTCCCCACTGTATATTGAGATCATGTGAAACTTAGATTGCACAAGTGGACTTTCTTTAACTAATTATGTGACGTCTGAAGGTAATTGGTTGCACCAGATCTTATTTAGGGACTTCATATGATAAAATAATTTATATGTTTAGAGATAATGATTAAATAATTATACCCTGAAACTTAACCATTAGGGATTACATTTTATGTAGCATGTATAAGGAATAATTAAAGTTTTAAAAATAAGTCCAACTAGGTTGGACTGTGAGGGAGAGAAATGTGTGTGTATGTGTGTGCCTAAGAATATACTGATAACAATTAAACTGTGTTTGAAACGACCTGGCTAGAACTCTGAGAAATTTATGATAGGACAGTGAGTACTTCAAGGTTTCCCTAATCTCGGGGGAATGGAACTGTCGGCTGGGTAGTGATACACAGTGGTGAGAACTATGGAGAAGGATACAACTCACCTACTGTTTGTGTGTATGTATGTGCGTAGGATATCTACTGTTTGTGTGAAAGTATGTGCGTAAGTATGGAGCAAGTATAAAATGGATGTCAGAACGTTCTCTGAATAAACTGTACTAACCTTTTGCATAAGCTGAGTCTTTGCCTAATTATTATTATACCCATGGTTTTACAAACCTCTGGGATTGGTCAAAGCTATTGATTGTTAGTTATTATCATTGGGATTGTAAATTCTCATGACATCATCGCAAAGGGGTTGAATACATATGCAGCCACTACTTTTCAGTTTTTACATTTAAAAAAATTTATATATTTTTTTTTCATTTCACTTCACCAATTTGGACTATTTTGTGTATGTCCATTAAATGAAGTCCAAATAAAAATCAATTTAAATTACAGGTTGTAATGCAACAAAATAGGAAAAACACCAAGGAGGTAAATACTTCTGCAAGGCACTGTATTCCTCTGCCTATATCCTAATCTGACTTTGATGCAGGTCATGTTCTTCACATAACAGTCTCTGGTAAACACAAACTCTATCAAATAAAATCTGTTTATGTCACATGTACAGGATACAGAAGGCGTAAACAGTAGAGTGAAATGGTTACTTGCATAGTGGAGTCTTTGGTTTAGACATAGCTAGCTAGCTAAACAATGAACCATAACCCAACCCATACCACTAGCAATACAAACTGATTGTCATAGCCAGCCACGATGCATGAATCTGCAGGTGGCTAAAGCTAATCAATTGGGTTCAAGCTATCTATAGGCTATAACTAGCAGTGCAAATGGATATCTGAGATACAAATAATATTACTAGACAAGATCATGCATGTACCATTAGCTAGCAAGCTATAGCTTTAACTTGCAATGAAAATGACTTTCTGACCAAATTAGAAACGTAGCTGAAATTGTAGCTAGACTATCTTAGCTGTATACATGGATGAACGCTTCTCCCTCTGTCATGAATGCCATGGTTGGCCTTAGTACTCTTTTTGACTCCTTCTGAATTTGCAATCATACACTGACCCAACCAGGTATTCCACTGATTTCAAAACTGGGTCAGCTTCTTCTGTGACAACCACACTTTATCTCTGTTTCTTCCTCTTCGCTGTCATCAGAAGACTCTACAATCGTCTGATTAATTGTCAGAGTCAGCATGGAACGATCATCATCCAGAAAGTAGTCCATCACGACTTTTTCCCACTGATCTTTGTCGATAGCGCCTGTTAAATTCAGGGCAGCAATATTGAGAGCAGTGGCAACACTGGCAAGGATTATCTACACATACTGAGCAGCTCATGTTATACACAGAAACATTGCCATAGTACATGGCAGACCTATCTGAAGTCATCTCTCAGCATGTCCAGCCCATCCATTATCTAGCCAATCATAGCTAGCGGGAAGGTTCCTGTGGCTAAATCAACTAGCCCCATAATTTAAATGTTTTATTTGTAGTTAAATATGGCATACAAGTTTCTTATTGAGGCACATGAAAGTTCACATGGTCCAGAAGGCATTTCTGCAAAAAATAACAACACATTTTGTTAAAAAAGGAAAATTCAATTCAAATGTCTCTTCTGTGAAGTAGTGACATGTGACATATGCCTAGCTTCCCGAAACTTGTCACGAATAGGCCATGCCTTACAGGTATGTGCCACTCACTTTGATGTTACACTGCACTGGACTATGATTTTACAAGCAGCGGAGCTATATTTTACTTATTTGCTTAGAGAGCAGCAGCAAAATTCAGAGAATAAATACCACAGGATTTTTACTATTGATCAAACAATCAACAGATGGTGCATATCGCCTTCAGTTTACACAGAACAACAACAATGTTAACCTGAGCCAGATTAGCTCAGATCTAGCACAAGGGACCATGGATAAACCCACACATTTTTTCAGCATTTAGTTGACAGTCAAAACTGCACTGTGAATACAACAGGTGAAAAATGTCTACCACTCACCCACTTGTCCAGGTGATGACATGACATCCTTCCCGCTGATTGCTAGCTAGCTACAGTACAAGCGCTGTGTCATTTTAGGTTATAGATAACTAAATTACTTAGCTATCAAGCCATATAGCTAGCTTGCTAAATAAGTAGGCCTAAATAAATAGATAAGGTATAGCCTTAGCTACGTATTCCATAGCTAGATTGATTGTGTTGAGAGGACTTTTTCATCAGTTTTTGATCAAAATATTAGGTGAGTGAATCTGAAATACTTAATCCCCTGAATTACAACCTGATAGCAATATTTATTAAACTATATACAGCATTGACTGCATCAATTTAATTCAGCCAACAATGCCTTACTTTAGCAATGGAATTTAGAGTCAAATATAACCTATTTTTAGAAACTTTTATACATTTGGTTTTGAAGCATTCAATGCAAATGTTATATTTTACAACGATATTATGATTATCTGTTTATTTAATTTCTTCAAAGTAGTTAAAACAGTGCCAGTTCCACATTAAATAGCATAAGACATTGTGTGGTCATTGTCGTTTGTCAGACAGCTTCACTCCAAATGTGCAGACAGATGTTAGGCTATCTGACATAAAACAATGATTTTAAGATATAACTAACGTGTGTGATAATTCTGGCTTTCTTTATCTCCTTAATAACCCTGAACTTTTATCCAATAGAAGGTGGGAGGATGAGAGAAAGATGGCAGAAACCATCAAGTCACTCAGGTTGTGTCCCAAGTTGCACCCTATTCCCTGGTGCACACAGTACTTTTGACCAGGACCCATAAGGTTCTGGTCAAAAGTACTGCACTATATCGGGAATAGGTTGCCATTTGGGATGCAATCCCAGACAAGGTTGTGGCTCATTGCCATGGGGGTGACCAACCTGCGTGACTACCTGATGACAGAGCCTCATATAAAAATGATTGACACAGGTAATTGCATGACATTTCCAGATATTAATTGAATGTCATCCTCTCTATAATAAGCCCATCAATATCTCATATTGTATTTTTTCTGTGAGTATCCCAAAAGCTGTCACTGGTCTGTCTGCTGTCTGGACAGCTCTGAACATTAAGGCTGGTCTACACACACCACATGAGGGAGAGAGTTTTACTGTGTGTGTGTTTCAAATGTATTTCTTGCACTTCATGCATGTGTACTGTGTCTTCCTGCCTTTCTTGGGTCCACATACAGTGGGGCAAAAAAGTATTTAGTCAGCCACCAATTGTGCAAGTTCTCCCACTTAAAAAGATGAGAGAGGCCTGTAATTTTCATCATAGGTACACTTCAACTATGACAAACAACATGAGAAAAAAAATGCAGAAAATCACATTGTAGGATTGTTAATGAATTTATTTGCAAATTATGGTGGAAAATAAGTATTTGGTCACCTACAAACAAGCAAGATTTCTCACTCTCACAGACCTGTAACTTCTTTAGGAGGCTCCTCTGTCCTCCACTCGTTACCTGTATTAATGGCACCTGTTTGAACTTGTTATCAGTATAAAAGACACCTGTCCTCAAACAGTCACACTCCAAACTCCACTATGGCCAAGACCAAAGAGCTGTCAAAGGACACCAGAAACAAAATTGTAGACCTGCACCAGGCTGGGAAGACTGAATCTGCAAAAGGTAAGCAGCTTGGTTTTAAGAAATCAACTGTGGGAACAATTATTAGGAAATGGAAGACATACAAGACCACTGACAATCTCCCTCGATCTGGGGCTCCACGCAAGATCTAACCCCGTGGGGTCAAAATGATCACAAGACCGGTGAGCAAAAATCCCAGAACCACACGGGGGGGACCTTGTGAATGACCTGCAGAGAGCTGGGACCAAAGAAACAAAGCCTACCATCAGTAACACACTACTCTGCCAGGGACTCAAAACCTGCAGTGCCAGACATGTCCCCCTGCTTAAGCCAGTACATGTCCAGGCCCGTCTGAAGTTTGCTAGAGAGCATTTGGAGGATCCAGAAGAAGATTGGGAGGATGTCATATGGTCAGATGAAACCAAAATATAACTTTTAGTAAACTCGTCGTGTTTGGAGGACAAAGAATGCTGAGTTGCATCCAAAGAACACCATACCTACTGTGAAGCATGGGGGTGGAAACATCATGCTTTGGGGCTGTTTTTCTGCAAAGGGACCAGGACGACTGATCCGTGTAAAGGAAAGAATGAATGGGGCCATGTATCGTGAGATACAGCAAGGGCATTGAAGATGAAACGTGGCTGGGTCTTTCAGCATGACAATGATCCCAAACACACCGCCCGGGCAACGAAGGAGTGGCTTCGTAAGAAGCATTTCAAGGTCCTGGAGTGGCCTAGCCAGTCTCCAGATCTCAACCTCATAGAAAATCTTTGGAGGGAGTTGAAATTCCGTGTTGCCCAGCAACAGCCCCAAAACATCACTGCTCTAAAGGAGATCTGCATGGAGGAATGGGCCAAAATACCAGCAACAGTGTGTGAAAACCTTGTGATGACTTACAGAAAACGTTTGACCTCTGTCATTGCCAACAAAGGGTATATAACACAGTATTGAGAAACTTTTGTTATTGACCAAATACTTATTTTCCACCATAATTTGCAAATAAATTCATAAAAAATCCTACAATGTGATTTTCTGGATTCAGGCCTCTCTCATCTTTTTAAGTGGGACAACTTGCACAATTGGTGGCTGACTAAATACTTTTTTTGCCCCACTGTAAGGATGTGGACACCCCTTCAAATTAGTGGATTCAGCTACTGTATTTCAGCCCCACCCGTTGCTGACAGGCATACAATCTCCATATACAAACATTGGCAGTAGAAGAGCTCAGAGACTTTCACCATGGCACCGTTATAGGATGCCACCTTTCCAACAATTCAGTTCATCACATTTCTGCCCTGCTAGAGCTGCCCCGTTCAACTGTAAGTGCTCTTATTGTGAAGTGGAAATGTCTAGGAGCAACGACGCCTCAGCCGTGAAGTGGTAGGTCACACAAACTCACCGAACGGTACTGCAGAGTGCCGCAGCGCGTAAAAACCATCTGTCCTCAGTTGCAACACTCCCTACCGATTTCCAAACTGCCTCTGGAAGCAACATCAGCACAATAACTGTTCGTCAGGGGTATCAGGAAATGGGTTTCCATGGCCGAGCAGCCGTACACAAGCATAAGATCACCATGCGCAATGCCAAAATACGTCTGGAGTGGTGTAATGTCGCCGCCATTGGACTGGAGCAGTGGAAACGTGGTCTTTGGAGTGATGAATAACATTTCCCACCTGGCAGTCCGACGGAATAATCTGGATTTGGTGGATGCCAGGAGACACTACCTGTCCCAATGCATAGTGCCAACTCTAAAGTTTGGTGGAGGAGGAATAATGGTCTGGGGCTGTTTTTCATGGTTTGGGCTAGGCCCCTTAGTTTCAGTGTTGGAAAAGCAGGTGTCCACATACTTCTGGTCATGTAGTGCATGTGGTAGCATTTCCCTAACAATTAAATGTATATTGCAGACATACCAGAGTGTCAGCAAGACTCAAACCTTTAAAGATGCACTATGCATAAATCGCTCCGCCATTTCCTAGTTGCTAGAATTCTAATAGTTTGCCAAATTTCAGTTTATGTGACAAAACAAACAAGTTTAATGTAAAGAATCGTTGTACGAACAAAACCGCTGCCGAAATCTCTTTGTATTTGTATTGTATTTTCAGCTGTTTGAACCTGGTGTACAAAACGTAAACTTAAGAATGGGAAGCACAAAATAGTGCACAAAAAACAGATCTAACGCTTCTTAGACTTGCTTCCAATGAGAATGACAGACATTTAAGACACATTGCTATGTGAATTTGGTCGGGTCGCCCAAAAAGTTAATTATTGCAGCTTTAATACCACTTTGTTTTCTCTTCATTATGCACAACCTTGCATGATGGAGATTTTCTGGGGTTGTGTCCCTCTCTCTACCCTCCTTCTCACTATCCTTTTCTTTGGACGGACCAGGAGCCAGCAGCAGTAAGTGGCTGGTCCAGCGGACAAGGACAGAATCTCTGGAAGGAATGGGGAAAACGGAAAGGTAATAGTTGCTTGATGCATCGGCCCGACCTGATTCCCCAGTCCACAGACCACCACAGCATCCACAACCAGCACCAGACCAGCTACCTGAGGAGGAGACGATGGACTGCAGGCATTGAGGTGAATAGCGTGCTGCTGAGGCTAGTCTTAATTCCTTTACCTGTGGCCTGCAGCCATCCTCCCCTGACTTTCTTTTTTTCCATCTTATTATTTTTCTCACCTTCATATAACCAGGTAGGCTAGTTGAGAACAAGTTCTCATTTAACTCTGCGACCTGGCCAAGATAAAGCATAGCAGTGTGAACAGACAACAACACAGATTTACACATGGAGTAAACAATAAACAAGTCAATAACGCAGTAGAAAAAAAGAAAAAGAAAAAAAGAGTCTATATACATTGTGTGCAAAAGACATGAGGTAGGCGAATAATTACAATTTAGCAAATTGACACTGGAGTGATAAATGATCAGATGGTCATGTGCAGGTAGAGATACTGGTGTGCAAAAGAGCAGAAAAGTAAATAAATAAAAACAGTATGGGGATGAGGTAGGTAAATTGGGTGGGCTATTTACCGATGGACTATGTACAGGTGCAGCGATCGGTCAGCTGCTCAGATAGCAGATGTTTAACGTTGGTGAAGGAGATAAAAGTCTCCAACTTCAACGATTTTTGCAATTCGTTTCAGTCACAGGCAGCAGAGAACTGGAAGGAAATGCGGCCAAATGAGGTGTTGGCTTTAGGGATGATCAGTGAGATACATCTGCTGGAGCGTGTGCTACGGATGGGTGTTGCCATCGTGACCAGTGAACTGAGATAAGGCGGAGCTTTACCTAGCATGGACTTGTAGATGACCTGGAACCAGTGGGTCTGTCGACGAATATGTAGCGAGGGCCAGCCGACTAGAGCATACAGGTCGCAGTGGTGGGTGGTATATGGTGCTTTAGTAACAAAGCGGATGGGACTGTGATAAACCGCATCCAGTTTGCTGAGTAGAGTACTGGAAGCTATTTTGTAGATGACATCGCCAAAGTCGAGGATCGGTAGGATAGTCAGTTTTACTAGGGTAAGTTTGGCGGCGTGAGTGAAGGAGGCGTTGTTGCGGAATAGAAAGACGATTTTAGATTTGATTTTGGATTGAAGATGTTTGATATGAGTCTGGAAGAAGAGTTTACAGTCTAGCCAGACACCTAGGTACTTATAGATGTCCACATGTTCTAGGTCGGAACCATCCAGGGTGGTGATGGTAGTCGGGCGTGCGGGTGCAGGCAGAGAACGGTTGAAAAGCATGCATTTGGTTTTTACTAGCATTTAAGAGCAGTTGGAGGCCACGGAAGGAGTGTTGTATGGCATTGAAGCTCGTTTGGAGGTTAGATAGCACAGTGTCCAAGGAAGGGCCAGAAGTATACAGAATGGTGTCGTCTGCGTAGAGGTGGATCAGGGAATCGCCCGCAGCAAGAGCAGCATCATTGATATATCCAGAGAAAGAGTCAGCCCGAGAATTGAACCCTGTGGCACCCCCATAGAGACTGCCAGAGGACCAGACAACATGCCCTCTTATTTGACACACTGAACTCTGTCTGCAAAGTAGTTGGTGAACCAGGCAAGGCAGTCATTAGAAAAACCGAGGCTACTGAGTCAGCCGATAAGAATATGGTGATTGACAGAGTCGAAAGCCTTGGACAGGTCGATGAAGACGGCTGCACAGTACTGTCTAATATCGATGGCGGTTATGATATCGTTTAGTACCTTGAGCGTGGTTGAGGTGCACCCATGACCGGCTCAGAAACCAGATTGCACAGTGGAGAAGGTACGGTGGGATTCGAGATGGTCAGTAATCTGTTTGTTGACTTGGCTTTCGAAGACCTTAGATAGGCAGGGCAGGATGGATATAGGTCTAACAGTTTGGGTCCAGGATGTCTCCCCCTTTGAAGAGGGGGATGACCGCGGCAGCTTTCCAGTCCTTGGGGATCTCAGACGATATGAAAGAGGTTGAACAGGCTGGTAATAGGCGTTGCGACAATGGTGGCGGATAGTTTCAGAAATAAAGGGTCCAGATTGTCAAGCCCAGCTAATATGCACGGGTCCAGGTTTTGCAGCTCTTTCAGAACATCTGCTATCTGGATTTGGATAAAGGATAAATTGGGGAGGCTTGGCGGAGTAGCTGCGGAGCTGTTGGCCGAGGTTGGAGTAGCCAGGAGGAAGGCCAGCCGTTGAGAAATGCTTGTTGAAGTTTCGATTATCATGGATTTATCGGTGGTGACCGTGTTCCCTAGCCTCAGTGCAGTGGGCAGCTGGGAGGAGGTGCTCTTGTTCTCCATGGACTTTACAGTGTCCCAGAACTTTTTGCAGTTAGAGCTACAGGATGCAAATTTCTGCTTGAAAAAGCTGGCCTTTGCTTTCCTGACCGACTGCGTGTATTTGTTCCTGACTTCCCTGAACAGTTGCATATCGCGGGGACTATTCGATGCTATTGCAGTCCGCCACAGGATGTTTTTGTGCTGGTCAAGGGCAGTCAGGTCTGGAGTGAACCAGGGGCAATATCTGTTCTTAGTTCTGCATTTTTTGAACGGAGCTTGCTTATCTAAGAAGGTGAGGAAGTTAATTTTAAAGAATGACCAGGCATCCTCAACTGACGGGATGAGCTCAATATCCTTCCAGGATACCCGGGCCAGGTCGATTAGAAAGGCCTGCTTGCATAAGTGTTTTAGGGAGCGTTTGACAGTGATGAGGGGTGGTCGTTTGACTGCGGACCCGTAGCGGATACAGGCAATGAGGCAGTGATCGCTGAGATCCTGAATGAAGACAGCGGAGGTGTATTTGGAGGGCCAGTTGGTCAGGATAACGTCTATGAGGGTGCCCTTGTTTACAGATTTAGGGTTGTACCTGGTGGGTTCCTTGATGATTTGTGTGAAATTGAGGGCATCTAGCTTAGATTGTAGGACTTCCGGGGTGTTAAGCATATCCCAGTTTAGGTCACCTAACAGAACAAACTCTGAAGCTAGATGGGGGGCGATCAATTCACAAATGGTGTCTCGGGCACAGCTGGGAGCTGAGGGGGGTCGGTAGCAGGCGGCAATAGTGAGAGACTTATTTCTGGAGAGATTAATTTTCAAAATTAGAAGTTCGAACTGTTTGGGTATGGACCTGGAAAGTATTGCATTACTTTGCATGCTATCTCTGCAGTAGACTGCAACTAATCCCCCTTTGGCAGTTCTATCTTGATGGAAAATGTTATAGTTGGGTATGGAAATCTCAGGATTTTTGGTGGCCTTCCTAACACAAGATTCAAACACAGCAAGGACATCAGGGTAGGCAGAGTGTGCTAAAGCAGTGACTAAAACAAACTTAGGGAGGAGGTTCTGATTTTGACATGCATTAAACCAAGGCTTTTTCTATCACAGAAGTCAACCAATGAGGGTGCCCGGGGACATGTAGGGCCTGGGTTTACCTCCACATCACCCGCGGAACAGAGGAGGAGTAGGATGAGGGTGCGGCTAAAGGCTATCAAAACTGGTCACCTAGAGCGTTGGGGACAAATAATAAAAGGAGCAGATTTTGGGTGTGGTAGAATATATTCAGGGCATAATGCGCAGACAGGGGTATGGTGGGGTGCGGGTACAGTGGAGGTAAGCCCAGGCACTGGGTGATAAGAGAGGTTGTATCTTTGGACATGCTGGTTGTAATGGATGAGGTCACCGCATGTGTGGGAGGTGGGACAAAGGAGGTATCAGAGGTATGAAGAGTGGAACTAGGGGCTCCATTGTAAACTAAAACAATGATAACTAACCTGAACAACAGTATACAAAACATATTGACATTTGAGAGAGACATACAGCGAGGCATAAAGTAGTCGCAGGTGTTGATTCGGGAGAGCTAGCTAAAACAACAGGTGAGACAACAACAGCTTATCAGCTAACACAAAAACAGCATGTCAAATGGCGATGACTAGGCAGAGAGTGTCGGATTAACTACACACAGAGCCTGAGTTCGCGGCTGGGGCCGACAGATAAAAAAAGAAATAAACAGAATGGAGTACCGTGATTAATGGACAGTCCAGCAGGCATCAGCTGTGTAGCCAAGTGATCATAGTGTCCAGGGGGCAGCAGTAGATGGAACAGGGACGCCGCCACTACGCTAGTGAAACAGCGTTTAAAGTTAGTAGCCCTGGGCTAGTAGGAGCGTCTGCTCCGACGGAGGCCGGATGAAGGCACAGCGGATAGAGTATTCGTCGGCAGACCAGTCGTGGTGGTGCGGTGGGGAGCCTTGTCGACAGAGAATCCAAGCCAGATGGCAAAAGAGGTATTGTGGAATTTAGTTTGCTAACCGGGAGATGTGCCTGGCTCACGGCTAACTGGTGCTAGCTTCGTGGCAGTGGCGTTAGCCACTATAGCCAATCGGTAGCAGCGGTGATCCGGTGCCAAGGTCCAGAGTTTGCAGCAAGGATCCGGTGGAGTATTGGGCTCTATCCGTGTATGAGTGGGGTTCGGGTGAACAGCTGAGTAGGCCGGGAGGTGGGCCTCAGGGAAAGCTTCGGTACTGGGTGCCACGGTGAGTGCTAACTGTGAGCTAGCTAGCTGCAAGCTGTGAGCTAGCTAGCTGTGACCAAAGTAACCAATCTACATTGCCTGGAAAGTATTCAAACCCCTTGACTTTTCCACATTTTGTTAGGTTAAAGCCATACTCTAAAACTGATTGAATTATACACACTTTACCCTATAAAATCAAAGCAAAAACAGGTTTTAGATATTTTTGCTCATTTATTAAAAATACAAAACTGAAATATCACATTTACAGTATTCAGACCCTCATTACTTTGCTGAAGCACCTTTGGCAGCGATTATAGCCTCGAGTCTTCTTGAGTATGACGCTACAAGCTTGGCACACCTGTGTTTGGGGAGTTATTATTCTCTGCAGATCCTCTTAAGTTCTGTCAGGTTGCATGGGGAGCATCACTGCACAGCTATTTTTAGATCTCTCCAGAGATGTTCGATTGGGTTCAAGTCCGGGTTCTGGCTCGGCCACTCAAGGACATTGAGGTTCTGAGCACTCTGGAACAGGTTTTCATCGAGGATCTTTCTGTACTTTGCTCCGTTCATCTTTCCCTCGATCCTGATTACTATCCCAGTCCCTGCTGCTAAAACACATCCTCACAGCATGATGCTGCCACCACCATGCTTCACCGTAGGGATGGTGACATGTTTCCTCCAGACATGATGCTTGGCATTCAGGCCAAAGCTATCAATCTTGGTTTCATTAGACAGGAGAATATTGTTTCTCATGGTTTGTCTCGCCTGGTTCAGCAACTACTTTTCCGATAGAGTTCAGTATGTCAAATCGGAGGGCCTGTTGTCCGGTCCTCTGGCAGTCTCTATGGGGGTGCCACAGGGTTAAATTCTCAGCCCGACTCTTCTCTGTATACATCAAGGATGTCGCTCTCGCTGCTGGTGATTCTTTGATCCACCTCTACGTAGACGACCCCATTCTGTATACCTCTAGCACTTCTTTGGACACTGTGCTAACTAACCTCCAGATGAGCTTCAATGCCATACAACTGTCCTTCCATGACAACCAACCGCTTTTAAATGCAAGTAAATCTAAATGCATGTTCTTCAACCGATCGCTGCCCACACCTGCCCGCCAGTCCAGCATCACTACTCTGGACGGTTCTGACTTCGAAGATGTGTAACTCTGTGCTGTTGTATGTGTCCAACTGCTTTGCTTTATCTTGACCAGGTCGCAGTTGCAAATGAGAACTTGTTCTCAACTAGCCTACCTGGTTAAATAAAGGTGAAAAAATAAATAAAATGGTATGAGAGTCTTTAGGCGCCTTTTGGCAAACTCAAAGTGGGTTGTCATGCATTTTACTGAGGAGTGGCTTCTGTGTGGCCAATCTACCATAAAGGCCTGATTGATGGAGTGCTGAAGAGATGGTTGTCCTTCTGGAAGATTATCCCATCTCCACAGAGGAACTGTAGAGCTCTGTCAGACTGAACATCGGGTTTTTGGTTACCTCCCTGACCAACGCACTTCTCCCCCGATTGCTCAGTTTGCAGCTCTAGGAAGAGTCTTGGTGGTTCCAAACTTCTTCCATTTAAGAATGATGGAGGCCACTGTGTTCTTGGGGATCTTCATTGCTGCAGAAATGTTTTGGTACCCTTCCTGAGATGTCTGCCGCGACACAATCCTGTCTTGGAACTCTATGGATTGTTCCTTAACCTCTAGCGTCGAGCAATCCCGTATCCGGGAGCGTAATCATAGCCTCAAGCTCATTACTATAACGCAACGTTTCCTATTCATGAAAATCACAAATGAAATGAAATAAATATATTGAAACACAAGCTTAGCCTTTTGTTAACAACACTGTCATCTCAGATTTTCAAAATATGCTTTAACCAAAGCTACACAAGCATTTGTGTAAGAGTATTGATAGCCTAGCATAGCATTAAGCCTAGCATTCAGCAGGAGACATTTTCACAAAAACAAGAAAAGCATTCAAATAAAATAATTTACCTTTGAAGAACTTCGGATGTTTTCAATGACGAGACTCTCAGTTAGATAGCAAATGTTCATTTTTTCCAAAAATATTATTTGTGTAAGAGAAATAGCTCCGTTTTGTTCATCACGTTTGGCTAAGAAAAAAAAAACAAATGCAGTCACTTACAACGCCAAACTTTTTTCCAAATGAGCTCCATAATATCGACAGGAACATGGCAAACGTTGTTTAGAATCAATCCTCAAGGTGTTTTTCACAATTCTATTCGATGAAAAATCATTCCTGGCAGTCGGTTTCTCATCAGAGGCAAACGGAAAAAATGCTGCAGCTGGAGATTACGCGATAATTGCGACGAATTGCACCAAGCGACCACCTGGTAAATGTAGTCTCTTATGGTCAATCTTCCAATGATATGCCTACAAATATGTCACAATGATTCAGTCACCTTGGGGAAAACGTGGAAAAGGTAAGCTGACTCCTAGCTCCTCCACAGCCATATAAGGAGTCATTGCCATGAGGCGGTTTCAAAAAATGCAACACTTCCTGATTGTATTTTTATCTGGGTTTTTTCTGTAACATCAGTTCTGTGGCACTCACAGACAATATCCTTGCAGTTTTGGAAACGTCAGGTGTTTTCTTTCCAAAGCTGTCAATTATATGCACAGTCGAGCATCTTTTCGTGACAAAATATCTTGTTTAAAACGGGAACGTTTTTCATCCAAAAATTAAAAGAGCGCTCCTTATGTTGAAGAAGTTAAACCTCATGGTTTGGTTTTTGTTATGAGATGCACTGTCACCTGTTGGACCTTATATAGACAGGTGTTTGCCTTTCCAAATCAATTTAATTTTCCACAGGTGGACTCCAATCAAGTTGTAGAAGCAGCTCAAGGATGCACAGGATGCACCCAAGTTCAATTTTGAGTCTTACAGTAAATGGTGTGAATACATTATTTATGTTTTTTATTTGCAAACATTTCTAAAATCCTATTTTCACTTTGTCATTTTGGGTTATCGTGTGTAGATTTAGGATGGGGAAAAATACAACCATTTTAGAATGAGGCTGTAACATAACAAAATGTGGAAAAAGGGAAGGGGTCTGAAAACTTTCCCGAATGCACCATATACCTGCTATAAACTGTGTACGTGACAAATAAACTTTGATTCGATTTGATGTTTTGTTTCATGATTTTCAAGTTGAGCATCATTATTTTTATTTACCCTACATTCTCTTTCTAACCTTTCACTGCTGGTCGGACAGCTGTGGCTTTGTGACAATGATAACAAGAGCAGCTGCATTCCGATTTGACAGCTCCAAAACATTACACCTCTAACCTTGCCTAAAAAAACAACAACTATATGCTATTCAGTGTGTTGTTTATCTCTGGCTAAAACTCAAAGGATTGAATCTAAGCTTATGAGAATTTATGAATGGTTTTCTCCTTTGTCACATCCTTTTTTTTCAGTAGTATATTTTTATATTCTGAAGGTGTTTATTTCTACTACCGTGCGGTGGGAAACATTGTAGATCAGACGCAGATGTACACGGCTGGTACAGTGTAGTCTGCCGTTGTCATTTTCTTTGAGTCCACATTCATCACTGAGATAAATAGAGAGCCTCACAGGCAAGAAACGCCACCGACTAAAATGCACTTGTTCACACCTGTTCATATTCCTTCCAAGCGCTGGGGGTATTGTGTTACAAAAGTAACGCATTACGTAATCACATTATTTTCATGAGTAACAGAGTAAAGTAATGTTTTTTCAAATTGGTAATATTGTCACAGGTACTTTGTCAAACCACGCATGCGTCACTTTCAGAACAATATCAAATCAAATCAAATCTTATTTGTCACATACACATGGTTAGCAGATGTTAATGCAAGTGTAGCGAAATGCTTGTGCTTCTAGTTCCGACAATGCAGTAATAACCAACGAGTAATCTAACCTAACAATTCCACAACAACTACCTTATACACACAAGTGTAAAGGGATGAAGAATATGTACATAAAGATATATGAATGAGTGATGGTACAGTACGGCATAGGCAAGATGCAGTAGATGGTATAGAGTACAGTATATACATATGAGATGAGTAATGTAGGGTATGTAAACATAAAAGTGGCATTGTTTAAAGTGGCCAGTGATACATGTATTACATAAAAATGGCAAGATGCAGTAGATAGTATAGTGAACAGTATATACATATGAGATGAGTAATGTAGGGTATGTAAACATTATATTAAGTGGGATTGTTTAAATGGGACTAGTGATGTATTTTTACATCAATTCTTCCATTATTAAAGTAGCTGGAGTTGAGTCAGTATGTTGGCAGCAGCCACTCAATGTTAGTGGTGGCTGTTTAACAGTCTGATGGCTTTGAGATAGAAGCTGTGTTTCAGTCTCTCGGTCCCTGCTTTGATGCACCTGTCCTGACCTTGCCATCTGGATGATAGCGGGTAGAACAGGCAGTGGCTCGGGTGGTTGTTGTCCTTGATGATCTTTATGGCCTTCCTGTGAAATCGGGTGGAGTAGGTGTCCTGGAGGGCAGGTAGTTTGCCCCCGGTGACGCATTGTGCAGACCTCACTACCCTCTGGAGAGCCTTACGGTTGTGGGCGTAGCAGTTGCCGTACCAGGCGGTGATACAGCCCGACAGGATGCTCTCGATTGTGCATCTGTAAAAGTTTGTGAGTGCATTTGGTGACAATCCAAATTTCTTCAGCCTCCTAAGGTTGAAGAGGCGCTGCTGCACCTTCTTCACCATGCTGTCTGTGTGGGTGGACCAATTCAGTTTGTCCGTGATGTGTACGCCGAGGAACTTAAAACTTACTACCCTCTCCACTACTGTCCCGTCGATGTGGATAGGGGGTGCTCCCTCTGCTGTTTCTTGAAGTCCACGATCATATCCTTTGTTTTGTTGATGTGAGGTTATTTTCCTGACACCACACTCCGAGGGCCCTCACCTCCTCCCTGAAGGCCGTCTCGTTGTTGTTGGTATTCAAGCCTACCACTGTAGTGTCGTCTGCAAACTTGATGATTGAGTTGGAGGCGTGCATGGCCACGCAGCCGTGGGTGAACAGGGAGCACAGGAGAGGGCTCAGAACGCACCCTTGTGGGGCCCCAGTGTTGAGGATCAGCGGGGTGGAGATGTTGTTACCTACCCTCACCACCTGGGGGTGGCCCGTCAGGAAGTCCAGTACCCAGTTGCACAGGGCGGGGTCGAGACCCAGGATCTCAAGCTTGATGATGAGTTTGGAGGGTACTATGGTGTTAAATGCTGAGCTGTAGTCGATGAACAGCATTCTCACATAGGTATTCCTCTTGTCCAGATGGGTTAGGAAAGTGTGCAGTGTAGTTGCGATTGCGTCGTTTGTGGACCTATTGGGGCGGTAAGCAAATTGGGAAATTTTCTTGTTACTTACAACCTCATGCTAATCACATTAAACCTACGTTATCTCAACCGCCCCATGGACGGGACACAGATCCCTCTTCTGAACCATTTAACCTCTCTGCGCACAGAACCGCGTTAGCGGGATGAAATTCGACAACATACAGTGATCGCTACATAAATAGTCATATTAAACATTCATGAAAATTCAAGTGTATCACATGTTTCGAAAGCCTAGAATCTTGCTAATCCAACAGCATTGTCAGATTTAAAAAAGGATTTACTGCGAAAGAATACGATGCGATTATCTGAGGATAGAGACCCATAAAAAAACAACTATTTCAACCAGCACAGGCGTAACAAAATCACAAACTGCAATTAAATAAATTGTTTAGCTTTGACGATGTTCCCCTCTTTGCAATCCCAATGCTCATTGTTACACAATAAATGGTATTTTGTTTGATAAAATCCATTTTTATAGCCTAAAACAAAACATTTTGTGAACCGCTTGTGTCATGAATTCCGTCTCATTCTATTTTCGACGATGTAAATACACACACGAAACGTGACTTTTCCAGTAATGTTTGGTTTCATTGCAACCAACTGGTTTGTTTTTAACACAACCATTGATACGTTTGTAACACAACCAAACCTTATGGGTCATTCCGCGGGACGTATTGACTGAAAGAAACCGTTTTGAAGACAACAAGTAATGACATCATTGTGCACCAATGATATGACCGCTATTTCGTTGATTGACTGTATTTTAACCCAATGACCACTGATCGTCTTGAAATCTAGCTGGGTAGATAGCCAATGAGCTGAGGTAAACGTCAAAATGTAATGTTTATGTGTTGGAAGACTAACCCATGTAGTAAACTCTGGCGTAAAGAGAGTCATTCGCCATTGAAGTAAGCTAAATCTAAGTCTAGATATACAGATGTACACACAATTTTAGAAGAATTTGATCGGGAAAATGAGACAGAGATTGTTAGAAGACGATTAATTTAGTGATTCCCAAATGGAGTAATATTTTTGGAACGGAGAGGGTATCGTTTTGGACTGGTAAGTTTTTCTCATGCCAATGCCGTTGTTTGAAATTAATAATATAAAATGTTATTTGTGAAATTAAATAGCCTATTTGAGGCTGTTGAGGGGAGGGCAGGCCCACAACAATGGCCAAAGTTAAATGGAGACAGTAGATACAGCTGGTCTGTTGTAATATAATAAGGACAGTAGATCTAGCTGAAATGTCATAATATAAAATAGACAGATCTAAATGGTCTGTCATAATATGAATGACAGTAGATCTAGCAGGTCTATAACAATATATTCAACCTTATCTGTTTATTATACCTGTTAATACAGGGCTCATTTGTGAAACTATTCGAACTGAACGTTTTCTTTCACAGTGACACTGACTCCGAATGGGAGCCCCCAGTGCCAAGGTGTCCATCCCCCACTGAAGCTGGTTCATCCAGCTCCTGCCACAAGTGGTGTTCATCTGCCCAAATGTATTTCTGCAGGCATGGATGTGCCTCAGGGCCAAAAGGGCACAGCATGGAGGCATCGCTGTGTTCTTTGCAAAATGAAGTCCCCCATCACCTGCACCACATGCTTGGTGACCCTCTGCTCTACAGCAGAAAGCGACTCTTATTGCACCTGGCATCAACAGCACAATATTGGGTAGAGGACTGAGGATCTTCCAAATATTGAAAGAGTTATTTTATATATATGTTTTTCATGTTTTTTCTCCATTTTTTGGGGGGGTGTGTTAGAATACCATTTTGGTATTTTGTATATAGTTATTCTATTCAAAATGTATAACTTCACCAATTTGGCCACTTGGGTACATTTGGGCTAATTGTGTGGGAGACCTGGGTGATTTCATGATAAATGTCATGTAGCACACTCATTTTGGAAGTTATCATTCTGAAACTTTGCACAAGTACTGTTGCCCTCTTATGTTTTTCACTGAAATTGTCCCCTTCATCCTATCTGAATGTTTGTTTTGTCTTGTTCTTTTTAAAGATGATGATACAACAATAAAAATGAAAAAACTTATGGTTGGGGGTAAGTCTGTTTTTGCCTCTTCGTGTGGTGACGTCGATAGACCAGTCGTGGAGTTCCAAGTAGCTCTAGGTAGTTTGCAGGTTAGCAGAATGGGCCTTCAGCGGGCGTCGCGCCTGAGGGACCTGTTGGTATCCTCGGGCAGATTATGTTGGTATTCCAGTCGTAGAGGATCGGCGGGGTTCTGTGCCCCATACCGGCAGTAGAAGGGGTCCGGATATTGTAGCCCAGGAGTGAGCCGGGAGATGGTTCTAGCATGGGCTAGCCCCAGGCTAGTTGGTGCTAGCTCCGGGACTGAAACGTTAGCCAGGAGTAGTCAACCCTGGTTGCGGTTAGCTAGCTGTGATGATCCAGATGAAAAGGGTCAGAGTTTGCGGTAGGAATTCGGGGATATGGAGAGAAAAATAGGTCAGGTATGCTCTGGTTTGAAACGCGTTGTACAAACTGGAGAGATCTTTCCGAGCTAAAGATTAGCTGATGACCACTAGCAGTGGTTAGCTGACTGATAGCTGGTAGCTAGTTAGCTAGCTAGCTTCAGTTGAGATATTCCATTTCGGAGGTAAATATAAATACTTTAGGGGAAGAAAAAAAAATCCACACCACATTGGGTGAAGCGGGTTGCAGGAGAGTATTTTGAAGTTGAGGTTTAGGAAACATATTAAAAAGAATGCGAAGAAAAAGATATATACATATGGGACAAGACGAAGACAAAGACGTCTGACTGCTACGCCATCTTGGTTTAGAAAATCATACATCATGCGTTCTATCTGGTGGCTCTGTCTGGGGGAGACATCAAGCATAGGTACAGGAGAATGGGGAGAACACTTGCCTTCAGGACCAGGATCTTATTGTGACAGACCGTGCCCTCCATTCACAGATCGTCTGTTGAACATGGCGAATGGTCTCCTCCCAGCTGTCAGAGCCATCTCCATCCCTCTGGAAGGTGACCCCAAGCAGCTTGATGGTCTCTGTTTAGACAGGAAATGAGGGCGCCAGTGGCTGCACAGTAGTCTTCCACTTTTGTTGCTGTGGCGATGGAGTGACTATCTGTGCCGTCGTCCATGTATGCCACCACGATAAGCCTTTCCCCATGGGCCCCTAGCATCTGGTAGCCAGGGATTCCTGGTGTTGACCTGCTTTTCTGGTGGAAAGGCTCTAGGTACATGACGTACAGCAGAGGAGTAAGGGACAGCCTTGGCGTACATCGGCTCAGATAGGGAATGGGTCTGTGAGGGTTTTGGATTACCAGAACTCTGCTTTCGATGTTCTGGTAGCATGGTTCCATCCAGTGGATGAGGTGTTGGGGGAAGTTAATCTTGGTTAGCACCCTCTGCAAAAAGCCATGGATAAACCTGTCAAAAGCCTTCTCCTGGTCTAGGCTGAGAAGGCCCAAAGGTGACCTCAGGATGAGATATCTCACCAGGAGCAAATTGTCATTGATGGACCTACCAGGGATGCTGCAGGTCTGGTCTGGGGGCTATTACTGAGAGGAGGTATTGTTTGGTGAGGGCCTTGGTCATGATTTTGTAATGGTCTGAGTGGATGTTAAAGGATCCAACCTTTTTTTTTGCCTAAAATAACATACCCAAATCTAACTCCCTGTAGCTCAGGACCTGAAGCAAGGATATGTATATTATTGATACCATTTGAAAGGAAACACTTTGACGTTTGAAGAAATGTGAAATTAATGTAGGAGAATACCATCATGATGATGTACCATCATCTTTGAAATGCAAGACAAAGGCCATAATGTACTATTCCAGCCCAGGCGCAATTAACATTTTGGCCACTAGATGCCAGCAGTGTATGTGCAAACTTTTAGACTGATCCAATGAACCATTGCATATCTTGTAAAAAAAGGCTAACTTGCTAACCTGGTCTAACTGCTAGCCCCTGCTAACTGCTTGCTTGCCTGCCCCAGTCTGCTAACTGCTAGCCCCTGCTAACTGCTTGCTTGCTAACCCAGTCTGCTAACTGCTAGCTTGTTTAGCCCCGGCCTACTAACTGTTAGCGTGTTAGCATCGGCCTGCTGACTGTCTGAATCGCCATGTTCCTAGTCAGCGCAACCACTCACTGGACCCATATGTTCACTTGGCTATGCATGCCTCTCTCTAATATCAATATGCCTCGTCCATTACTGTCCTGGTTAGTGATTACTGTCTTATTTCACTGTAGAGCCTCTAGCCCTGCTCAATATGCCTTAACCAACCATGTTGTTCCACCTCCTACATATGCAATGACATCACCTGGTTTAAACATCTCTAGAGACTATATCTCTCTCATCATTACTCAATGCCTAGGTTTACCTCCAATGTACTCACATCCTACCTTACCTTTGTCTGTACACTATGCCTTTAACCTATACTATCATGCCCAGAAACCTGCTACTTTTACTCTCTGTTCCGAATGTGCTAGACGGCCAGTTCGTATAGCATTTAGCAGTACCCTTATCCTACTTCTCCTCTGTTCTTCTGGTGATGTAGAGGTTGATCCAGGTCCTGCAGTGCCTAGCTCCACTCCCACTGCCCAGGTGCTCTCATTTATTGACTTCTGTAACCGTAAAACCCTTGGTTTCATGCATGTTAACATTAGAAGCCTACTCCCTAAGTTTGTTTTACTCACTGCTTTAGCACACTCTGCCAACCCGGATGTCTTAGTCGTGTCTGAATCCTGGCTTAGGAAAACCACCAAAAACCTTGAAATCTACATCATTAACTATACCTTACCTTTGTCTGTACACTATGCCTTTAACCTATACTATCATGCCCAGAAACCTGCTACTTTTACTCTCTGTTCCGAATGTGCTAGACGGCCAGTTCATATAGCATTTAGCAGTACCCTTATCCTACTTCTCCTCTGTTCTTCTGGTGATGTAGAGGTTGCCAAAGGGGGAAGTGTTGCAATCTACTGCAAAGATAGCCTGCAGAGTTCTGTATTACTATCCAAGTCTGTACCTAAACAATTCTAGCTTCTACTTCTAAAAATTCACCTTTCCAGAAACAAGTCTCTCTCTGTTGCCGCTTGCTATAGACCTCCCTCTGCCCCATCTGTGCCCTCGATACCATATGTGAGTCGATTGCCCCCCATATATCTTCTGAGCTTGTGCTACTAGGTGACCTAAACTGGGACATGCTTAACACCCCGGCCTTCCTACAATCCAAGCTTGATGCCCTCAATCTCACACAAATTATCAATGAACCTACCAGGTACAATCCCAAATCCGTAAACACGGGCACCCTCATAGATGTCATCCTAACTAATTCACCCTCCAAAGGGTTGTAGTGATGAGACAAGATAGCAGCTACTAAAACAATTGGATACCACGACATTGGGGAGAAAAAGGGTTAAAATAAAATGTTTAAAAAGTGCCTTCCTCACCATCTAAATAAGCATGCCCCATTCAAAAAATGTAGAACTAGGAATAGATATAGTCCTTGGTTCACTCCAGACCTGTCTGCCCTTGACCAGAACAAAAACATTCTGTGGCATTCTGCATTATTATCAAATAGCCCCCGTGATATGCAACTTTTCAAGGAAGTTAGGAACAAATATACACAGGCAGTTAGGAAATGTCATGACGTTGGCCTGGGGGTTGGTTTATGACAGTCATAAATACCTCTTCCCCCCATTTTCCTCTCTCTACCCTACTGATGTTACATTTGCAAAACACTTAGTTAACATAGAGATTCTGGGAACATCAGAAGGTGGGGGGAAATTAACTATATTCTGGTAATCCGACCACTTGAACATATGCGGTGGTACTTAATGCATATGATGTCAGTTTGGTTCTCATCTGAGACATTCGCATCAATGATAAGATGACAAACTCTACAGTGGAAAGTCTACACATCAGAGTTATCGGATTCACATGGAATTGTTGTTCAATTTAAATGTTTGAATATTAAATTATTTGTGATGGGATGTGATTTTAGCTTCTAAAATGTGAGATTTGGGATTTCATAAGATAGGACTCTGCTCAATCAGTGGCCCGCCCCTGTGAAGGGAGATGGGCTATAAAAGTTTTCAAACACGCCCTCCTCTCCCTTCCTATATAAGCCCTTGAAGACAATATAACCTCCTGTTCCGAGGACATGAGGACGACGGTCCGATGTCAGAATGGTTCAGATAATAACTACAGAACGAAGCCAACATCAGCATGAGCTTTGGTTGCGAATGGTATGAATTTTGAACTCCTATTCACTACAGAAGTGATACCTCCTAGCCGTTGAGTTCGCCACAGCCGCTGCAAACGAGGGTTAGGAAGGAACAGACAGAGTTTCCCGTCTACCACACAACGACGTTACTACAACGTATTGTAGCTACCCGCACAGACAGCTGTGTGTTATGTGTTAGGCTAGTAGGTGGTTGTGTTGTATTTACCAGTACCCAGTGTTCGCGGGGTCCGACATGCCAATCAACCTGCTATCACAGGAATTCCTGGAATGTTCTGATGCCGGGCATCCTGGCGGTTGGCGGAGTGGTGTGGAGGGAGGTTGGGCAGGGGGATGGAGCATTGGAAGTTAAGACCAGATTTAGCCTTTGTTCTCTCTCTTACGTCTGGGCTTCACAAGAGAAGGTCACAATTGGCTTGTGGGTTATCTTTCATTTATTTGGCGTGGGCTACGGCCAAACAGTAGCCTGTGTAAAGTTGGTTTAATAAACCGTCAATTCGTAAACTCAATCCTCTGTCTGGACAATTGTTCCTTTATGATCTAGTCAGGTCATTACAGTATTTAATTTACCAGCAGAGACAATCTTCAAAGGACGAAGGACTCGGTTGGGCAAAACAGCCTTCCATCTACCCCCAACCTACCGAAGCGCAGCTCAGAGTAAATGTTTATTGCATTTTCCTTTTCCAAATGGGGGGTAATTTAGAATGCATGAGATACTGTATTTACGATAGCACAGCTTCGCCCTTTGTTCCTCAGCCTTCCTGCTCTTTCACTCAAACCCAGTCCTTTTCTTTTGTGTAACAAGCTGTCATATCTGTTCCGCCCGCTAGGGACGTTTCCTTTATGACCTAATTTGTAATCAAGTTATGATTTATTTATGTGTAATTCTGTGTGATTAGTTAGGTATTTAGTAAATAAATAATTAACCCAATTTTGTATTGCTAGTTCAACTTGTTAGCCAGGGTTCGT
This sequence comes from Oncorhynchus mykiss, assembly GCF_057628025.1. Classification (NCBI taxonomy): domain Eukaryota; kingdom Metazoa; phylum Chordata; class Actinopteri; order Salmoniformes; family Salmonidae; genus Oncorhynchus; species Oncorhynchus mykiss. Next base: position 34,689,556 of record NC_143025.1, read on the forward strand.
GCAGGTAACCAAGAATTTACAACTTTCAGATGAGACTGAATTAAAATGACGATTAATATTGACTGCTATTGATGTACAATATTACTAGGTCTTTAAGAGTTTATTCGGAAGATAACAGCTCTATAAATATTATTTGGTGGTGCCCGACTCTCTAGTTAATTACATTTACATGATTAGCTCAATCAGGTAATATTAATTACGGATAAATTATTTTATAGAATAGCATGTCATATCACTTAATTTGACATAGCCAAAGACACGACAGAAAGCTAAGGCTAGCTTTTTCAAACAGAAATTTGCATCCTGTAGTACTAACTCAAAAAAGTTCTGGGACACTGTAAAGTCCAGAATAAGAGCACCTCCTCCCAGCTGCCCACTGCTCTGAGGCTAGGAAACACTGTCACCACTGATAAATCCACTATAATTGAGAATTTCAACAAGCATTTCTCTACGGCTGGCCATGCTTTCCACCTGGCTACCCCTAACCCGGTCAACTGCCCTGCAACCTTCACAGCAACCCACCAAAGCCCCCACCATTTCTCTTTTCTCTAGATGGCCAGGTAGGTATGGAGTCGGAGACAGCGGGAGTCCGGCTGGATGGATGAACAAGCTTAAGAGGGAGATGGACACATAGACATTGGCGGCTCACAATCAGAATCACTGCCACTGTGAAAGATTTTAAAAATCATTATCAATACTTTCACGTATGAGCCCTGTATCAACACGTAAAATAAACAGCTATATACAGTGCCTTGCGAAAGTATTCGGCCCCCTTGAACTTTGCAACCTTTTGCCACATTTCAGGCTTCAAACATAAAGATATAAAACTGTATTTTTTTGTGAAGAATCAACAACAAGTGGGACACAATCATGAAGTGGAATGACATTTATTGGATATTTCAAACTTTTTTAACAAATCAAAAACTTTTGGGCGTGCAAATTGGACGTGCAAAATTATTCAGCCCCTTTACTTTCAGTGCAGCAAACTCTCTCCAGAAGTTCAGTGAGGATCTCTGAATGATCCAATGTTGACCTAAATGACTAATGATGATAAATACAATCCACCTGTGTGTAATCAAGTCTCCGTATAAATGCACCTGCACTGTGATAGTCTCAGAGGTCCGTTAAAAGCGCAGAGAGCATCATGAAGAACAAGGAACACACCAGGCAGGTCCGAGATACTGTTATGAAGAAGTTTAAAGCCAGATTTGGATACAAAAAGATTTCCCAAGCTTTAAACATCCCAAGGAGCACTGTGCAAGCGATTAATATTGAAATGGAAGGAGTATCAGTCCACTGCAAATCTACCAAGACCTGGCCGTCCCTCTAAACTTTCAGCTCATACAAGGAGAAGATTTATCAGAGATGCAGCCAAGAGGCCCATGATCACTCTGGATGAACTGCAGAGATCTACAGCTGAGGTGGGAGACTCTGTCCATAGGACAGCAATCAGTCGTATATTGCACAAATCTGGCCTTTATGGAAGAGTGGCAAGAAGAAAGCCATTTCTTAAAGATATCCATAAAAAGTGTTGTTTAAAGTTTGCCACAAGCCACCTGGGAGACACACCAAACATGTGAAAGAAGGTGCTCTGGTCAGATGAAACCAAAATTGAACTTTTTGGCAACAATGCAAAACGTTATGTTTGGCGTAAAAGCAACACAGCTGAACACACCATCTCCACTATCAAACATGGTGGTGGCAGCATCATGGTTTGGGCCTGCTTTTCTTCAGCAGGGACAGGGAAGATGGTTAAAATTGATGGTGAAGATGGATGGAGCCAAATACAGGACCATTCTGGAAGAAAACCTGATGGAGTCTGCAAAAGACCTGAGACTGGGACGGAGATTTGTCTTCCAACAAGACAATGATCCAAAACATAAAGCAAAATCTACAATGGAATGGTTCAAAAATAAACATATCCAGGTGTTAGAATGGCCAAGTCAAAGTCCAGACCTGAATCCAATGGAGAATCTGTGGAAAGAACTGAAAACTGCTGTTCACAAATGCTCTCCATCCAACCTCACTGAGCTCGAGCTGTTTTGCAAGGAGGAATGGGAAAAATTTCAGTCTCTCGATGTGCAAAACTGATAGAGACATACCCCAAGCGATATACAGCTGTAATCGCAGCAAAAGGTGGCGCTACAAAGTATTAACTTGAGGGGGCTGAATAATTTTGCACGCCCAATTTTTCAGTTTTTGATTTGTTAAAAAAGTTTGAAATATCCAATAAATGTCGTTCCACAAAAAAATACATTTTTATATCTTTATGTTTGAAGCCTGAAATGTGGCAAAAGGTCGCAAAGTTCAAGGGGGTCGAATACTTTCGCAAGGCACTGTATAGAGTACAGGGAACATAATCACTATGGTGAAGTGGTGAAGGGCTGTTTCATTCCATGTTTATGTCAAATACATTTTTTAAACATAACACACACAGTTTAGCCAATGTGTACTTTACACATTTCATTACAGATTATATTTTTATATATGGAAAATAAAATAAGAAAATCAAAAAATAAATCTCACATTAATAATATTTGATATTATTAATTTCAAACAATGACATTAGCATTAGATCTTACCAATCCAGCATGGCATCCTCGCCATGCAGAAACATGTCTTCTGCCTGGGAGTCAAAACTAGCTTCATTGAAAGATTAATCAATCAATCAATCAATCAAATTTATTTTATATAGCCCTTCGTACATCAGCTGATATCTCAAAGTGCTGTACAGAAACCCAGCCTAAAATTAATCTTCCTGAAGCAACTCGGTCTCGCTGTATCTATCTATTTCCTTTATAATTTGGGTTAAATCTGTATACCTAGACTTTGTTTTAGCTTTTCCTGATTTATTCGCCATATTTTAAATATATAAACTTGTTGAAAATGTTATTGAATATGTACTGCTATGCGTAACATCAGTGGCTCCGCAAAGTAGGATTTGCAATGGCGAATTAACCTCCTTTACGCCAGAGTTTACGACAAAGGCTGGTCTTCAAACGTATAACCATTACATATTGCCGTTTACCTCAGCTCATTGGCTATCTTCCAAGCTAGATTTCAAGATGATCAGTGGTCATTGGGCCAAAATACAGTCAATCAACAATAGACCAGTCCTACCATTGGTGCGCAATGATGTCATTGATTGGTGTCTTCAAATCGGTTTGTTTAGGTCAATACGTCCCGGGAAAAGAACCATCAAGTATGGTTGTGTTAGTAACAACCAGAGGAATGCAATGAAACCTACCATGACTGGATAAACGTTTGTTTAGTGTGTGTAATTACCACGAACGCATCGTCCAAAGTTGAATGAGATGGAAATCAAGACGCAAGCGGTTTACAAATGTTTCATGTTAGGCTATAAAAATGGATTTGATCAAACAAAACAAACATTCACTGTGTAGTTAGGACACTTGGCATTGCCACCAGAGGAATATCTTCAACGGTAAGCGATTTATTTTATTGTTACTTCTGACTTTCATGACGCTAATGCTTGGTTGGAAAATGCTAGTAATACTTGTGTGTGCGTGGCGCCGTCCTCAGAAAATAGCATGTTTGCTTTCGTAGTAACAGCTTTTTGAAATCTGACACAGCGGCTGGATTAATAAGACGTTCATCTTTTAAATGATGTAAGATACATGTATTTACAAGAATGTTTACTATAATGGTGTATTTAGAATGTTAGCTCTCTGCAGTTTCACCGGATGTTGGCCTGGTGGGACGTTAGCGTCTCACCTACCCTAGAGAGGTTAACTAACCTCCAGACGAGCTTCAATGCCATACAACTCTCCCTCCATGGCCTCCAGCTGCTCTTAAATGCAGGGAAAACTAAATGCATGCTATTCAACCGATCACTGCCCGCACCTGCTCGCCTGTCCAGTATTAATACTCTGGACGGCTCTGACTTGGACAACTATAAATACGTGGAGAACTATAAATACCTAGGTGTCTGGTTAGACTGAAAACTCTCCTTCCAGACTCACATTAAGCATCGCCAATCCAAAATTAAATCTAGAATCGACTTCCTATATCGCAACAAAGCCTCCTTCACTCATGCTGCCAAACATACCGTCGTAAAACTGACCATCCTACCGATCCTCGACTTCGGTGATATCATCTATAAAATAGCCTCCAACACTCTACTCAACAAACTGGATGCAGTCTATCACAGTGCCATCCAATTTGTCACCAAAGCCCCATACACTACCCACAATTGCGACCTGTACGCTCTCGTTGGTTGGGTGGTTTCTACTCATTCTCCTACCAGCAGGTTGCAGGAGGGCCACAGTGCATCCTCCAGACACATGAGGGTGAGCTAGAGCTTGATGAAGGCCTTCGGTGGGATGGGCCTTTGGCCCACACCATACAACACAAGCTCCTCCTCTGCTGGCAGACACGGGAAGATCAGGGGTCTGCTTCCTTCCACATGTCCCTGGCAGCTCTGCACTCCCAGAGCAAGTGCCTCACCGACTCGTCTTGGCCATGTCCTCACCATGGCCCGGGAGTGCATAACAGCCCTGACCAGGAGGATCTCGTGGGCGACCATTCAAGACGGGTCCCGGTGCTGGTTCAGCAGAGCAGGATGGGCCACGTTGTGCCAAACCATTGTGGGCTCACCTATAGCGAGTCCGCACACTGGACACACTGTTTCTCATTCCTGCACAAGAGAGAGAGGAGAGCATTTTTAGTTAAAAGCGTGAATGGCTCTTTTTCCAGTTTAAAATGTCTTAATAACTTTTTGAGCTGTGCATAGTGTATGGGGAGCAGGAGGGAGACTGGTGCTCGCAGGTCAATGAGGATCAGCTTCAGGATCCTGAGGTAGGACCCCAGCAAGAACCGTGCGAGGGCCTTGGTCTTGTTGTTGACCAGGGAGGTGGCAAGAGTGAGGTGTAACACCATGTACCGGCTGCCAAGGAACATGTATCAGTCAGGAAAGCCTTCCCCCCCCCCCCCCCCCCCCCCCCCCCAAACCTGGGCCTCTTCACCACCTCAGACTCTCCCACCTGCTTCCCCACAGGAAGTAAAACACCATCCCATCCAGGGATAAAAGCGTTGTTTGTGGTGGGATTAAAACAGAACTGATTAGTAAAAGTACAGGTAAATTATTAAAATCTTACGCTCAAAAAGTACAGCCTTAATGATTAAAATCTTACGCTCAAAAGTCAGCTGTCATAGCCCTCAAAGCCCCGTCTCTGTCTCACTGTCCCTAAAATCCCAGTCCAATTGCTTTTCCCTCCTCCCTCCCGGTCAAACATTACTCCCAGTACCCTTATATCCGTCATGTTAACTGTTAGTGGTAGTCTGGTCAAGTCTGAGTCTGCCCAAAAATTGGGCCTCCGTCTTGTCACTATTCAGTCTCGCCCCAGAGGTTTGTCCGTACCAGTCAGTCCTGTCCAGGGTCCTATCAATGGATACAAGGCCGGTGCATAGAATGTTAACGTCATCCATATAAAACATGCACTTGGCGGTCATCCCCCCACTCCCGGGATACCCACCCCACTGACCCGTTGGTCCTTTCTCAAGGCCTGTGCCAGTGGTTCAATACAGGCCACAAACTAAAGAGGAGATAACATACACCCCTTACGAACACCGCAGTGTACTCCCACTGCTTTTGACAATTTCCAATTTAGAAGGATTTTGCTGGTAATGTCCCCATACACCAATCCCACCCAAGCTAGAAACTATTCAGGGAACCCCATTTGTTGCACTACACTGAAGAGGTACTGATGCGAGACCCAATCAAAAGCTTTCTCAAAATCTACATTTAATACAACAAGCCGCATATTTCTGTCTCTCGCATAACAGAAGGCATGTCTCACCCATCAGTACCAGGCTGTCCGTGATCTTCCTTCCAGGGATGGCACAGGCTTGGTCCGGGTGCATCACCTCCCCTAAAACAGAAGAACATTCTGAGTGTTAAAACCTTTGTAAAAAGTTAACAATCAAAGTTTAAAAGGGTAATCGGTCTCCAGTTTTTCGTTTATCTTGTCATTTTTCTCATGTAAAAGGGTCACAATTCCTACTCTAAAACTGTCAGGTAGTCTGTTGAGTCGTTCAAAGTCCGTAAAAACAGTCAGAAGGCCGTTGGCTAAAACATCCCAGAAAGTCAGATAAAACTCCAAAGGAGTTCCTCTCCCGGTGATTTACCACTCTTAAAATGTTTTAGTCCTGTGTCTTAGTCCTTCATTGTCCAGTCTTTTACCAGGTCGTCTGTGTTAGATAAAGTCTTGTCGATGTATGTTAAAACCTCCCCCGTGGTTTCCTCACACACTTCGTTATCTCCAAACAGTTCCCCATGAAAATACTTATTTTATTCCTTCTGTGTCTGTTTTTAAAACTCCATCTTTGTTTTTTTAACTCTGTAATTGTCCTTCCCTTAATCACAATTTTCTTTAAAAAGTACCTTGTACACTTCTTCTAGTTCCCTCTCTTTGCATCTTAAAATAATCCACTTGCTCTTTTGTTCTGCTAATAATGCCATCTCTTTCTTTACCTCTTTAATCATAATTAAAATCCAGGCCTTGTTGTAAAATACCTTTCCAGTCACCTCTGCAGTCCCACCATGCGTCTGTTCTTTTCTTAATTTTTTAAATTCCTATCTCTCGAAAGAAGGTCCTCGTCTTAGCCTTCAACCTTTCCCACCACTGTGTTTGTGTGTCACAGAAGTCCTATAACATCTGCCACTGGCTGAACTGCTCTCTGTACTGACTAACTACTCTATCATCTTCTAGAAGGGAGCAGTTCAGTTTCCAGGGACCTTTTCCCAGTCACACCCAGAGTTAGTGAAAGGGTGCACGTCAGCATTACGTGATCTAAGTAGAAAGCAGGGGTTATTCTAGCATCAGTTGGGGGACAGAGACGGGTAAAGAGATAGTCAATGCAAGAGGCTCTGGTGCCGTCTGTTGTACTTAAAACAGAGTTAAAATCCCCACCCACAACTAGAGGATCAATCCCTAGCATGTGGGACTGCAGGTCTTCTAAAAGTGCGCACCAGTCATTTTTGTAATTAAAACCATAAACATTTAGCACATTAAAATCCCTTCCCATAAAGGTACAGTTGGCTAAAAGAGCACTCCCACCAAACACCACTGTGCTCCCCTTCACCACCAGCTGTGGGATTAAAATGTCAACGCCATCATTTTTGTTCAAATTGGATCAACTCCAAATGGAGGGCCCATGCTGTCATTTCTCCTCCCATTTCCTGTGAGGTTGAAAAGGGTAGACCACACTCCTATAATAAAAATACATCTGAATTAAATATTTCTAAAAGGTAGTACGTACAGAGAGCTGCCCCCACACATGCACTGACACTGAAAACATCTACCAGCTGTTTGTTGAGTGCACCGTGGCCAGGCGGGTCTTGGCCCACTTTGCTCCCTCTGTCTCCCCCAACAGGTTGATGACACTACCTCGCTTGACGGCAGAGAACATCCTGGATGGTATATCATATGGAAGACAAGGACCATCAGGTTATAACAACAACAAACTGGGGAAGCCAATTCCTCCTTTGGTCGCCTTTCCTTCCAGTTCTCTGCTGCCACTGACTGGAACGAACTGCAAAAATCACTGAAGCTGGAGATTCTCATCTCCCTCACTAGCTTTAAGAACCAGCTGTCAGAGCAGCTCACAGATCGCTGCACCTGTTCATAGCCCATCTGTATACAACCCATCTGTATTTATTTATTTTGCTCCTTTTGCACCACAGTATATCTCTACTTGCACATCCATGTTTTGCACATCTACCATTCCCGTGTTTAATTGCCATATTGTAATTACTTCCCCACCAGGGCCTATTTATTGCCTTAACTCCCTTATTTGCACTCACTGTATATAGACTTTGTTTTCTTTTTTTCTACTGTATTATTGACTGTATGTTTTGTTCATTCCATCTGTAACTCTGTGTTGTTGTATGTGTCAAACTGCTATGCTTTATCTTGGCCAGGTCGCAGTTGCAAATGAGAACTTGTTCTCAACTAGCCTACCTGGTGAAATAAAATAAAAAACAAATGACTCTGAGGAAGAGGATTACCACCCGTCTTATTAAGGATCACGCCATCAGAGATATCCATAAAGACCCAGAAGAGATGAAAGCGGTATTGGGGGTGGCAAGATGGAAGGACATCAACATCTAAACCGCCACCCGAGCCTTCCAGACTAAGACAAACGCCAGACCCGTCCTCTGGTCTTCATCAGCCAGCCTCGTCGCCGCATTGCTGCCATCCAGGACCTCTATACCAGGGGGTTTCAGTGGAATGCCCAGAAAGGGTCAAAGTCTCCAGCCACCCAAGTCCCAAAATGTTTTTTCTGCTACTGCACGGAAAGAGGTACCATTGTGTAAAGTCTGTGACCGAATGGTTCCTGAGCAGCTTCTACCCCCAAGCCATAACGGCTGAACAGTTAATAAAATGTCTACCTGGACTATTTGCATTGTACCCCTTTTTTTTGCACTGAATTTCAAGCTCTGGGTCTATGCACACTCACTGGACTCTACCCACACAAACTACACACACACACATACACAGAGAGAGGCTACAGAAACACAATCATAAATAAACACAATCTTCACATACGCTGCTGCTATTCTGTTAATTTTTTATCCTGATTGTCTAGTCCCTTTTACCCCTACCTCATGTACATATTACTTCAATTACCTCGTACCCCATCACATTGACTCAGTACCGGTACTCCTTGTATATAGCCTCATTATTGTTGTTTTATTGTGTTACTATAAAATTTTGTTATTTAGCAAATCTTTCTTAATTTTAACTTTGCATTGTTGGGAATGGGCTCGTAAGTATGCATTTCACAGTAGTCTACACATGTTGTAGTCAGCATATGTGACAAATACACATTTATTTGATTTTAATTGCGGCTCAATTATGCACTTATAACTAAAGGTACAAATGATGACCTTACAGGGTATGACTAAAGTGACAAGTTATTGTACCCCTTTAAGAATAAATAAAAATAAAAACATCTGATAGTTTAATACAGTGGCCTGAAACTCATGGTTTACAGGCCACATCTAGTGATGGGAGACCGAGGCTTTCCGAATGCTTTGGAGCTTTCAGCAAATTGTGCAGAAAAATGATTCATTACTCATGATTCACGAGGCACATTAGTAACATCTGCTGGTCAACAATAAATAGAAGCATGTGATTATGAGATGTTTTCATCAAACCTCCATGGCGCAGCGGAAATTCGTTGGCTTTAGTAGCCAACAATCATTTGGAATACCAGATTCTAATCATGCCTCCCTTTTTTGCCTTCAGGTATACTCTATTTTCTTTACGGAACCGATGGCAATATTTAGGATGCAGTGCAGAAAGTGTGGTTTCACATAAAACTATTTTCAAAAGTGTGCCATTAACAGGATTCAACCTCGTACCCTCACCTCCCTGAATTCTCTATAGCTCCCTACTCAATCTGCAAGCTACCAGCCAGGTGAAACTACATGTACAAAATCCTAATTATATACTGCTCAAAAATATAAAGGGAACACTAAAATAACACATCCTAGATTTGAATGAATTAAATATTCTAATTAAATATTTTTTTCTTTACATAGTTGAATGTACTGACAACAATATCACACAAAAATGATCAATGGAAATCAAATTCATCAACCCATGGAGGTCTGGATTTGGAGTCACACTCAAAATCTAAGTGGAAAACCACACTACAGGCTGATCCAACTTTGATGTAATGTCCTTAAAACAAGTCAAAATGAGACTCAGTAGTGTGTGTGGCCTCCACGTGCCTGTATGACTTCCCTACAACGCCTGGGCATACTCCTGAGGAGGTGGCGGATGGTCTCCTGAGGGATCTCCTCCCAGACCTGGACTAAAGCATCCGCCAACTCCTGGACAGTCTGTGGTGCAACGTGGCGTCGGTGGATGGAGCGAGACATGATGTCCCAGATGTGCTCAATTGGATTCAGGTCTGGGGAGCGGGCAGGCCAGTCCATAGCATCAATGCCTTCCTCTTGCAGGAACTGCTGACACACTCCAGCCACATGAGGTCTAGCATTGTCTTGCATTAGGAGGAACCCAGGGCCAACCGTACCAGCATATGGTCTCACAAGGGGTCTGAGGACCTCATCTCTGTACCTAATGGCAGTTAGGCTACCTCTGGCGAGCACATGGAGGGCTGTGTGGCCCTCCAAAGAAATGCCACCCCACACCATGACTGACCCACTGCCAAACCGGTCATGCTGGAGGATGTTGCAAGCAGCAGAACGTTCTCCACAGGGCGCCAGTGGCGAATTTGCCAATCTTGGTGTTCTCTGGCAAATGCCAAACGTCCTGCACGGTGTTGGGCTGTAAAGCCAACCCCCACCTGTGGATGTCGGGCCCTCATACCACCCTCATGGAGTCTGTTTCTGACCGTTTGAGCAGACACATGCACATTTGTGGCCTGCTGGAGGTCATTTTGCAGTGCTCCTCCTGCTCCTCCTTGCACAAAGGCGGAGGAGCGGTCCTGCTGCTGGGTTGTTGCCCTCCTACGGCCTCCTCCTGATGTACTGGCCTGTCTCCTGGTAGCGCCTCCATGCTCTGGACACTACGCTGACAGACAAAGCAAACCTTCTTGCCACAGCTCGCATTGATGTTCCATCCTGGATGAGCTGCACTACCTGAGCCACTTGTGTGGGTTGTAGACTCCGTCTCATGGTACCACTAGAGTGAAAGCACCGCCAGCATTCAAAAGTGACCAAAACATCAGCCAGGAAGCATAGGAACTGAGAAGTGGTCTGTGGTTATCACCTGCAGAACCACTCCTTTATTGGGGGTGTCTTGCTAATTGCCTATAATTTCCACCTGTTGTCTATTCCATTTGCACAACAGCATGTGAAATTTATTGTCAATCAGTGTTGCTTCCTAAGTGGACAGTTTGATTTCACAGAAGTGTGATTGACTTGGAGTTACATTGTGTTGTTTAAGTGTTCCATTTATTGTTTTGAGCAGTGTATAAGTATGGTGTCCAGTAGAGGTCGGTATTTGAAAGCAGTTTAGAATCAAAGAAAGCACTGGAACAACGGCAAATTCAGTGGGATCTCGCATTTTGCAACACACGACTTGAAAAAGCACGTTATCAAACAAAGCTTTGGACGTCATTGATGACATTACTTCTGATACACGCATTGGCACATGATTTGTTTCACGATATCCAATTGGTAGTTACAGTCTTGTCCCATCGCTGCAACTCCCCTACGGACCCAGGAGAGGCGATCCACCTGGCAACTCTAGTCAGCTTACAGGCACCCGCCCGCCACAAGAAGTCGCTAGAGAGTGATTGTATGAGGAGAGAAGAAGTTGTGTTGAGTAGACTACAGTTTGGGAACTTAGGTTTGAATGCCATGTTGTAGATGATAGGGAAACATGAAACCGGTCTGGTGATGAGTGTTTAGTGGAGAAAACGGTGGAGCATGTGTTGATATTTTGTCAACTGTATTTTTGTAGATAGGGAGAGATTGTATGAAAAGGTTAGAGAGGCTGGGCAGGGTTGAGGTTTGGGGGGTGTAGTAAGATGAGGAAAGCGAAAGGAAGTGATGTCCAGGGCTCTATTTCACTTTCTTAGAGGAACAAGACTAAGGTTGAGAATTAGGTAGGTCGGCCGTGACTGGCCTCACACTCAAGTACGGTAGGTGGCGGTATTTCCATCTTAGAAGTTGGATGCAATCTGCCAACCCAATACAAAAAAAGAAGGAGAAGAAGATGCTTTAGGTAGACTCATAACTTAGTCTTCCCAACTCTGGCAGTCATTATCAATACAGGTTGAGGGTGATTAAAAATTACAAACGTTTAAATCCCCACACTGCCTCGATTCCAATAGGAATCCAAACCCTCCCCTAACCCGGACGACGCTGGGCCAATTATTTGCCGTCTCATGGGTCTCCCGGTCACAGCCGGCTGTGACAGAGCCTGGGATCGAACTCGGGTCTGTAGTGACGCCTTATACGGCTACACCACTCGGGAGGCCCTCACATTGCTTAGAATTAAGCTGCTTAGCAATTTCTATGCACGCCTCGGAGCTCCCGGAATCATCACTAGACACATCAGGCCTGCAAGTCACATTGTGCTGGCTTGCAAGGTGATCTGTAATTCCTATTGTAATCAAGGCAGTGTGTAGTCTACTCCACACAGCTTCTTCTCTCCTACACACCATACTCCCCACCTCTTCCTTTACTGACCGATGTACATTATAAAATTGCCTCCCTTTGCCAAAGATCAATCCTTTTTGCCCAGATCAAAGACTTCCCTGCGGCCCAGCGGGATTTGAATATCTACCCCCTCTCTCACACCACTGTTAGCCACCACATCATCCTTCTCATTACCCTCCACACCCACATAGGCAGGAACCCAGCAAAATCTTACCACCCCTCCCATCCTATACAATCCCATTAACAGCACCATTATCTCCACAAACAGGTCTCTCATCTGACCTGCCCATCTTCACACTACTCAACACTGCATCCGAATCAGATTAGATCACCACTGAGTGGTTTCACCTCCTCCACCCATCTCAAATCTATAATCATTGCCATCAACTCAGCCGCATACACTGTCACATAATCAGTTAATCGCTTACATAGTCTAACATTGAAATCTGGGGTATACAGCCCTGCCCCCACCTTACCACCTTTACTCTGACTGTAGGTTGCAGCCTAACATCTTTAAACTTCCTCCTGGAATACACCGTAAAGCAGGACTTGGACACAGACTTCTTAAACCCCCATGTTAGAGACCAATCTTCCACAGCTTCTTGGCTCTTCCTCATCACATATTTCACATTCCCATCTCTCTTCCATACAGCCCCATCAACGGCATACAAGACCACACCCACTCACTGTCCCACATCCTTAAATATGTTATCTATCATCAAGGCGAACGATACCATACTAAACACACTTCCCTGAGGAGTACAGTGCCTTGCAAAAATATTTGTCCCCCTTGGCGTTTTTACTATTTTGTTGCATTACAACCTGTAATTTAAATGGATTTTTATTTGGATTTCATGTAATGGACATACACAAAATAGTCCAAATTGGTGAAGTGAAATAAAAAAAATGGCATAAAAAAAAAGGTCAACATATTCACCCCCTTTGCTATGAAGCCCATGAATAAGATGGTGCAACCAATTACCGTAAAAAGTCACATACAGTGCCTTGCGAAAGTATTCGGCCCCTTTGAACTTTGCGACCTTTTGCCACATTTCAGGCTTCAAACATAAAGATATAAAACTGTATTTTTTTGTGAAGAATCAACAACAAGTGGGACACAATCATGAAGTGGAACGACATTTATTGGATATTTCAAACTTTTTTAACAAATCAAAAACTGAAAAATTGGGCGTGCAAAATTATTCAGCCCCCTTAAGTTAATACTTTGTAGCGCCACCTTTTGCTGCGATTACAGCTGTAAGTCGCTTGGGGTATGTCTCTATCAGTTTTGCACATCGAGAGACTGAATTTTTTTCCCATTCCTCCTTGCAAAACAGCTCGAGCTCAGTGAGGTTGGATGGAGAGCATTTGTGAACAGCAGTTTTCAGTTCTTTCCACATATTCTCGATTGGATTCAGGTCTGGACTTTGACTTGGCCATTCTAACACCTGGATATGTTTATTTTTGAACCATTCCATTGTAGATTTTGTTTTATGTTTTGGATCATTGTCTTGTTGGAAGACAAATCTCCATCCCAGTCTCAGGTCTTTTGCAGACTCCATCAGGTTTTCTTCCAGAATGGTCCTGTATTTGGCTCCATCCATCTTCCCATCAATTTTAACCATCTTCCCTGTCCCTGCTGAAGAAAAGCAGGCCCAAACCATGATGCTGCCACCACCATGTTTGACAGTGGGGATGGTGTGTTGCTTTTACGCCAAAACATAACGTTTTGCATTGTTGCCAAAAAGTTCAATTTTGGTTTCATCTGACCAGAGCACCTTCTTCCACATGTTTGGTGTGTCTCCCAGGTGGCTTGTGGCAAACTTTAACCAACACTTTTTATGGATATCTTTAAGAAATGGCTTTCTTCTTGCCACTCTTCCATAAAGGCCAGATTTGTGCAATATACCACTGATTGTTGTCCTATGGACAGAGTCTCCCACCTCAGATGTAGATCTCTGCAGTTCATCCAGAGTGATCATGGGCCTCTTGGCTGCATCTCTGATCAGTCTTCTCCTTTAATGAGCTGAAAGTTTAGAGGGACGGCCAGGTCTTGGTAGATTTGCAGTGGTCTGATACTCCTTCCATTTCAATATTATCGCTTGCACAGTGCTCCTTGGGATATTTAAAGCTTGGGAAATCTTTTTGTATCCAAATCCGGCTTTAAACTTCTTCACAACAGTATCTCGGACGTGCCTGGTGTGTTCCTTGTTCTTCATGATGCTCTCTGCGCTTTTAACGGACCTTTGAGACTATCACAGTGCAGGTGCATTTATACGGAGACTTGATTACACACAGGTGGATTGTATTTATCATCATTAGTCATTTAGGTCAACATTGGATCATTCAGAGATCCTCACTGAACTACTAGAGAGAGTTTGCTGCACTGAAAGTAAAGGGGCTGAATAATTTTGCACGCCCAATTTTTCAGTTTTTGTTAAAAAAGCTTGAAATATCCAATAAATGTCGTTCCACTTCATGATTGTGTCCCACTTGTTGTTGATTCTTCACAAAAAAAGACAGTTTTATATCTTTATGTTTGAAGCCTGAAATGTGGCAAAAGGTCGCAAAGTTCAAGGGGGCCGAATACTTTCGCAAGGCACTGTAATTAGTTAAATAAAGTCCACATAATCTGTCACATGATCTCAGTATATATACACCTGTTCTGAAAGGCCCCAGAGTCTGCAACACCACTAAGCAAGGGGCACCACCAAGCAAGTGGCACCATGAAGACCAAGGAGCTCCCCAAACAGGTCAGGGACAAAGTTGTGGAGAAGTACAGATCAGGGTTGGGTTATAATTTTTTTTATTTGAAACTTTGAACATCCCACGGAGCACCATTAAATCCATTATTAATAAACAATGTAAAGAATATGGCACCACAACAAAACTGCCAAGAGAGGGCCTCCCACCAAAACTCACAGACCATACAAGGGGGGCATTAATCAGAGACGCAACAAAGAGACCAAAGATAACAATGAAGGAGCTGCAAAGCTCCACAGCGGAGATTGGAGTATCTGTCCATAGGACCACTTTAAGCCTTACACTCCACAGAGCTGGGCTTTACGGAAGAGTGGCCAGACAAAAACCCATGCTTAAAGAAAAAAATAAGCAAACATCATATTTTTCAATGAGAATCACTATTGGCTCCTTGATTTGCTGCTAGAAATCACTAGAAAACTTGCTAAATATAGC
Organism: Oncorhynchus mykiss; assembly: GCF_057628025.1. Taxonomy (NCBI): domain Eukaryota; kingdom Metazoa; phylum Chordata; class Actinopteri; order Salmoniformes; family Salmonidae; genus Oncorhynchus; species Oncorhynchus mykiss. Next base: position 34,704,911 of record NC_143025.1, read on the forward strand.
GACAAAGTTGCTAAATTGCCAACACTGGTGGTAGCAGGCACAGTACACTGTTGCTATATCCATTCAGATCGCACAAGATTCACTTAAAAAGTTGACATTTGTCCATGTCCTGAGGACGTCTGGAAATGCCTTCAAAACCGACTCTGGATCCGACGGTTGCGTGTTCAATCCCAGTGGTAGACACCTGTTTTTTGTCTTAACCATTCAGAATCAATACCAAAACTTTATGTTTTAACCCTATCCAAAACCTTAACCCTTAACCATTCAGAACGATGCAAAACAGGACGAGCAACCCAGGGTGTCAAAGAACTTCTAAATTTGACATTTGGAGCAACTTTGAAATTTGATGTTTGGAAAAACGTGGAAAAACATCAGAATTAATACATATTTATTTCACTTTTGGTCTCTTTCTTATCCTGTTATTTTAATAGTAAATAACTCCCCATAAAACTAGCTATTTTCTTATTTTTGAATCTTGGAAAATGTCCCTCCCCCACTCCTCCACATGTAAGCACACACTGCACCCATCCTGCAGCTGCACAAGTAGAGGATTATGAGTAGAATGAGAGAATAGTCAGATTAATTGATAACTAAAATGGCAGTGCAGATGGCACTCTTTTACTAAATGCAGAGAGGTATTATAGGTAATGAATGTATATAGACCCCTTTCCAGTACACAACACACTGGATGCCCACGACTCTTAGCTGCAGTAAGAAAGCCATTGACATCTGTGCCCATTTAACATAGCCTAGATTTATGTTTTTATTACTTTAAACAAAATGACATTTTGGGGTTCTCGTGCTTACAATTATGTTTTGATTCTTACTTGAACAGTCGTTAAGATTATACAGTATTTGGTTGTGATCTTTGCAAAATAAGACTTTGGATTCAGCAGTTGTTAGTTATTGTCATAGGCTGTAGCAAAAGATAGCCAAAGAGACAATTTACTGGTTTGAGTTTCACAGGAATCATTTGAAGCCAGTTTTAAGAACCCCAAGTTACTAGAACAGTTTTGGTTAAAATGCAGAAATTGGAGCCTCCCGGGTGGCGCAGTGGTACTGCAGCGCCAGCTGTGCCACCAGTGTCCCTGGGTTCGTGCCCAGGCTCTGTCGTAACTGGCCGCGACCGGGAGGTCCGTGGGGCGACGCACAATTGGCCTAGCGTCGCCCGGGTTAGGGAGGTCTTGGTCGGTAGGGGTGTCCATGTCTCATCGCGCACCAGCGACTCCTGTGGCGGGCTGGGCGCAGCATTGATATCCCAAACAATGAGATATTAAACCAATGAGTAAGCAGGCAAATTGAACCACTACCCCAGGAGGAGTGGGGGTCTAACACTGTTTCCCAGTCTATCCTGTCTCAGGTGCCAGACTCATTATGGATGGAGCAGTGCTAGCCCAGTTATAATAACTGTTGATCCCAGAAAGAAACTCTCGTCTCGAGAGCTACCTTAAACTTTGAAGGGAGCTTCCTTTTTATCTCTCCACTTCTGAATTTGCCAACGTAATTTATAATTTTGGTGCATTACATATGAAAAACAAAATAGACATTTAATGAATCGAAGCAGAATTTTTATTAATTAATTAATTTATTTCACCTTTATTTTAGCCAGGTAAACTAACAACAACACAGAGTGTTGGAATAAACAAGTGTACAGTCAATAACACAACAGAAAAAATAATATATACAGAGTGTGCAAATGGCGTGAGGAGGTAGTAGTAGCGAAGTAATTACAATTTAGCAGATTAACACTGGAGTGATACATGAGCAGATGATGATGCGCAAGTAGAGATACTGGTGTGCAAAAGAGTAAATAAAAACAATATGGGAATGAGGTAGGTAAATTGGGTGGGTTATTTACAGATGGACTATGTACATGACTATGTACTATGACTATGTACTATGGACTATGTACAGCTGCAGCAATCGGTTAGCTGAATATCCAACAGAAATTGTTAATACATATTAAGAGTAACATTGTTAGGGTAGACTAAAAGGCAAACAATGCTTCCAATTAGGAGAAAGTTATCATGATTGTTTTTATTTGTTTTTCAATCTTACAATGGGGTAAAAGCAGAACATAGTTTGCGAGTGATCATGTGCATTAGCAGTAGTGATTGAGAGGATTTGTATTATTGGGAAGAAAGGGAGTGTCCTAGTTGAAGGAAACAGATAGGGAACCTAGTGAAAGTAACAAAGTGAATGATAATATTAGTGGTTTTCAGATAGCACCCCAATAATGCAATATTTTAGTAATTTGAAGTAAATGTTTCAATACATGGACACATTACAAACAGAGAGATTGAGCCTTGGGACTAACATAGCATTAAAAGCTTCCATCTTGTGTTTGGTTTAAAGATAAGCTTCCTGTGGACCAATAGATAAGCCAATAGTGAAAGTGAGTGGTACTCAATTCAGACTGTAAGGGACACAGTGGGAAAATGTGTGACAGAGGTATGAATAATTGAATAACATACGTTTTTGACAATTTCCGCTTCTTATTTCCAATAATTTCTAATTTGAACATACCAGTGATTCAAATGAGAAGGTAATGTCATCAAAAATAATAATCTGTTTCCATGACGTGGAACACTATCTAGAATTGAAGTAGATAAAAGCCAATATTTTTAGTACAGAATATTTAGCTGATAAGTCAGCACCAACGTTTTGAAGGCCCTAGCGGATTTGTTAAACAGCAGGTTTTATATTTTGACTAGTTGATGTCCCAGGGACATTTAGTACAGAACAGGTCAGTGCAACCCAATTGTGGTAAGAACTATGGAAACAATGGTTAAACATTGAGATATTTATTTACCTCTGAGTCTATAGATCCCTTGTGTGTCTGTGAGTATTTTAGATTGCACAACCCTGAGTGAAGTGTTTGAAGGGATAAAGTGTCTGGTTTCATGTGTTGATTTCACTTACTTTATAAGTATTTTGATAGAACCTCCTTTGATATAAATTATAATCTATTGCTCACCTTAAAACTTCAGGAAAACTATCGCAGAGTGATAAAAGGAAGGAATGTGAGGGAAAATGTTTGTGTCGATCAGATCATACACAGATCGTGTGTTTAGCACAAATGCTGCTTTTCTAATAACCAACTCTGCTGGGTTCATGCTTGTGACTGATTGATTGTACATGGGAAGAATCCTCATTATCACTGTTTAAGCAATTTGGAGGAAAGTACCCAGAACATTGCTTTGGGAAACAAGGAGTACCTCAGTTTCAATGGCTCAGCTTTGAGAGAAAAAGCCTCTTGAGGTATCGGTCAGTCACATGCAGGAGCCAACGTTAATAATGAATAATGTCAATCATGCTTATATGTCTTGTTTGTGTAGCAGTATTTAAGAATTGAGAGGGAACGCCCTTTTCATCAAGCTTGGATTGATTTTGTGAACCTCTCCGGCCATGATAAAAAAGATTTTGAGTTTGAGTCCTTAGTGGTGCATTTCCACCACACAGTATTCCTGGAGGGGCAGATGAGTGAGGAGGATATTGTGCAGACTGACTCTTTCTCTGCATGCATCACCAGAACAGAGATACTCTGAGAACCAGACACTGCTGTGGTCTGTCCGGTGTTTTTCTTCTCACACAAGTCAACAAAGTCTGTTTTTTTAACATCCATTTATTAATACCCCCTTGCATGGTCCATGAGTTTTGGTGGGCGGCCCCTCTCTTGGCAGGTTTGTTGTAGTGCCATATTCTTTCCATTTTTTAATGATGGATTTAATAAGGATCCGTGGGATGTTCAAAGTTTCTGATATTTTTTATAACCCAACCATGATCTGTACCTCTCCACAACTTTGTCCCTGACCTGTTTGGAGAGCTCCTTGGTCTTCATAGTGCTGCTTGCTTGGTGGTGCCCCTTGCTTAGTGTTGTTGCAGACTCTGGGGCCTTTCAGAACAGGTGTATATATATACTGAGATCATGTGACACTTAAATAAAGTCCACATGTGTGCAATCTAACTAATTATGTGACTTCTGAAGGTAATTGGTTGCACCAGATGTCATGACTTCCGTCGAAGTTGGTCCCTCTCCTGGTTCGACGTCACCGACCTTCTAGCCATCGCTGATCCATTTTCCATTGGTTTTGTCTTGTCTTCCATCACACCTGGTTTCAATCCCATCCATTTCCCCTCATGTCCTTGTCTGTGATTGTTTGATTGTATGTTATGTGCGAGTACAGTCATGGTGTGCCTCGGGTTTTGTACAAGTTGGTTTTTGGAGTTTGTGAGCACTTATTACCAAGTTCATTCTCCTGCGCCTGACTTCCCTGCCACCAGCACGCACCCAATACACCAGATCTTATTTAGGTGCTTCATAGCAAAGGGGGAAATACCTATGAATGCACCACTTTTCCATTATTTAGAATTTTTTTAAACAAGCATTTTTTTAAATTTCACTTCACCAATTTGGACTATTTGTGGATGTCCATTACATGAAATCCAAATAAAAATCAATTTAAATGACAGGTTGTAATGAAACAAAATAGGAAAAGCGCCAAGGGGGGTGAATACTTTTGCAAGGCACTGTAAGTAAGCATTTCACCAAACCAAAACCGAACCAAATATCTCAAATTTGGACTCATCAAACCAAAGGAGAGATTTCCACCGGTCTAATGTCCCTTGCTTGTGTTTCTTGGCCCAAGCAAGTCTCTTCTTATTATTTGTGTTCTTTGCAGCAATTTGACCGTTGAAGGCCTGATTCACGCAGTCTCCTCTGAACAGTTGATATTGAGGTGTGTGTGTTACCTGAACTCTGAGGTGCAATTTGAGGTGCAGTTAATTACTGATTTCTGAGGCTGGTAACTCTAATGAACTTATCCTCTGCTACAGACGTAACTCTGGCTCTTCCTTTCCTGTGGCGGTCCTCACGAGAGCCAGTCTCATCCTAGCGTTTGATGGTATTTATGAGTGCGCTTGAAGAAACTTTCAAAGTTCTTTAAATGTTTCCTATTGACTGACCTTAATGTCTTCAAGTAATGATGGACTGTTGTTTCTCTTTGCTTATTTGAGCAATTCTTGCCATAATATGGGCTTGGTCTTTTACCAAATAAGGCTATTTTCTGTAAACCATCCCTATCTTGTCGCAAGACAACTGATTGGCACAAACGCAATTAGAAGTAAAGAAATGTAACAAATTAACTTTTAACAAGGCACACCCATGAATTAAAATGCATTCCAGGTGACTACCTCATTTAGCTGGTTGAGAGAATGCCAAGAGTCTGCAAAGCTGCCATCAAGGCAAAGGGTGGCTACTTTGATGAATCTCAAAATATTTTGATTTGTTTAACACGTTTTTGGTTACTATGTGATTCCATATGTTTTTTCATAGTTTTCATGTCATCAATATTATTCTACAATGTATAAAATAAAGAAAAACCCTTGTATGAGTAGGTGTGTCCAAACTTTTGACTGGTACTGTTGGAGGTCCCCTGAAAAAAACGTGTCCGCCTATGGAAATCAAAGGCCTGTCCAAATGATTCGTTCTGGCACGAGCCCTGATTATAGGGAATAGGCTGCCACTTGGGATGTAGCCTTCGTGTGAGCTGTGCCAACATCTGGTGGAGCTGATTAACTGAGTCCTGTAACTCTCCTAACAGAATGCTGGGCTGGTTGGGAGCAGGCAGATGACAAATAACATCCTGGGGAGTCTTGGCAGCGGTAGGGCTTATATTTAGAGAGAGGTCACCTTTGATGCGTCCCAAATGGAACCCTATTCCATTTACAGTGCTAGTTTTTTTAAACCAAAACCCTATGGGAAATAGGCTCCATTTGGGACAAAGGCATAGTTACACTTCCTGTCTGGGTCTGGTCACAACAGAATGTTGTACAGTAGACTGCACAGTGTTGTGCAATTATTTCCAGGGTGGGTGCATTATATAACTATAAACAATTCTCTACCGGGGTACGATTATAATACAATGTCCAGAAAGGTTTCTGAGCAGTGAGCACAAGCCTCTCTGGGACTTAAGTCCCTCTTCAGAGAACCTACGATGTATTCAGGATTTTTTGGGGGGGGTCATACTTTTAAGAGACTGCTTGTATTACAAGCCAATCATCAAGCCAACATGTTCAACCATTTCCCCTCTTTTCAGGACAAAATGTATTATTGTTTTAAATCCAGTGCTGACACCAGGCTGGCCAAACCACAGTAAACACAGGCAGCCCAATAGAATGGTTCTCTGGAACTAGGATCAGACACCATGCCACCACAGGCAGTGTCTGTTCTGCTTGTCTGTCCATCTGAAAACTGACTGGACTGTCTCCTCTCCCGGTCCATCCTGACAGCCCTGTATATTGACCACTACCCTGAGATGCCATCACTGGCGAGCTTCCAGGAGCTGGTTGGGGGAGACTGTGATGGACCCCCTCCCCACACCACCACAGGACAGCCTCCAACATCATCATAATTACAGGGAGGACTGAAGGATGGAAGCGCTCTGAATGGTAATAGGTTCAGTAGCATTTATAGAAGTCATGAGAACCTCTAGGCCCACTTTGTTAAATTCTGTTTAATACTATTGTTCAGTTCTAACATTGTTAAAATGTCAATTGCATGTTATTGTTATCAATATTATGAATATATACCCTAAATAAGGTTATGTGTAATATACAGGCATATAAACGACACTTGGAAAACTATTGTTGCCCTTAAATTGTCTATATGACTTTAAAAGCAGCATGTATTGTTCAGATGAAAGCATTACAAAGAAAGCAAGGATAAAGAGATCTCTGTAATGACAAAACTCTGCATATACCTATAATTTTAAAACCCTGTCGTTCCAGTTTCTCCATTGCAAAATGACAACAGCAGCCTGGGACTCTCTCCTCCCGTGGCTCCAGAAATATGCATTACCATTCCAGCAGGGTCCATTGCATAGCAGACTCAATGGGGAATTGAGATAGTTTTCTCTGCTAGTGGTGATCCCATGGAGATGAGTGTAGCAGTGTAGTGGTGAGATATGGCTGGCATGCTGCTAACAGCTGCCTCTCCCAGAGAGAAGGGTAGCGTCCCAATTGTTACACTATTTCCTATATAGTGTATTTTTTTTGAGCAGAGACTTACAGTAGCAGTGCGTGGGTTAAAATCACTGGCTAAGACAGAAAAAAAGCCATATTACAACCTGTGTTGTGATAATTGCGCTGTTTGCTCTATAACCTGTTAGTTCATATGCCTTTCTAAATTCAACTACTCGTTTGTTTCATCCAGTTTCGATTTAGACATGTACATCTTGGTGGGTCAAGCAAACCCACTACACAACACAACACAGCACTAAACAATACATTCATTGCACTATAACTGTGCCCACAAAATGTTAGGGGCTACATAAAACTGTCCCAACAGCAGAGCTGTCTTTTCAGCACCATGGAATGAATCCTTACCACCGCTACACCTGGCAATCAGAAGAGCCTTGTCTGTCAGTGAAACAGTTCCATCGGCCTCCTGTACTGCCTTTTTAAAAACCCTAGCTGATATAGCTGACTTGCTTAAACAAATGTGATTTCTACTGACAATTGAGATGCACAAACTATGGCATAAGGGAACGACAGGCGAATAAGAGGCAGTCCGTAATTTTGATTAAGACATTAATGAGCGAGCTAGGACGGACGTAGTCAATATATAACTATTCAGCATTTTTTAAATGTACAGCGACAGAATTCAGAACATGGGCCGTTCTTACAGTATTCTACCTGTACACCAAGTCAGAACCGTAGGATAAAAAGGGGGCATATAAGCAGACAATGAAAGCTCTTACAATATTAAATAATTACATTTCTCTAAAACAGGCTATAGGCTACATGTGCACCATCAAGTCAGAACAGTAGACTAAGTTATGAAGGAGGAAAGGGACCAAATCACTAGGGTGAGGCATATGGGATAATAACAGTTTACTACACAACATACACTTAGTATTACTTTATTGGCTACAATATACATATCTCCCTGGCATATTGGAACAGCCACTGCCTGTTCACCCCGCTATCATCCAGAAGGCGAGGTCAGTACAGGTGCATCAAAGCTGGGACCGAGAGACTGAAAAACAGCTTCTATCTCAAGGCCATCAGACTGTTAAACAGCCACCACTAACACTGAGTGGCTGCTGCCAACACACTGACACTGACTCAACTCCAGCGACTTTAATAATGGGAAATGATGGGAAATGATGTAAATATATCACTAGCCACTTTAAACAATGCTACCTTATATAATGTTACTTACCCTACATTATTCATCTCATATGCATACGTACAGTGCCTTGCGAAAGTATTCGGCCCCCTTGAACTTTGCGACCTTTTGCCACATTTCAGGCTTCAAACATAAAGATATAAAACTGTCTTTTTTTGTGAAGAATCAACAACAAGTGGGACACAATCATGAAGTGGAACGACATTTATTGGATATTTCAAACTTTTTTAACAAATCAAAAACTGAAAAATTGGGCGTGCAAAATTATTCAGCCCCTTTACTTTCAGTGCAGCAAACTCTCTCCAGAAGTTCAGTGAGGATCTCTGAATGATCCAATGTTGACCTAAATGACTAATGATGATAAATACAATCCACCTGTGTGTAATCAAGTCTCCGTATAAATGCACCTGCACTGTGATAGTCTCAGAGGTCTGTTAAAAGCACAGAGAGCATCATGAAGAACAAGGAACACACCAGGCACGTCCGAGATACTGTTGTGAAGAAGTTTAAAGCCGGATTTGGATACAAAAAGATTTCCCAAGCTTTAAACATCCCAAGGAGCACTGTGCAAGCGATAATATTGAAATGGAAGGAGTATCAGACCACTGCAAATCTACCAAGACCTGGCCGTCCCTCCAAACTTTCAGCTCATACAAGGAGAAGACCGATCAGAGATGCAGCCAAGAGGCCCATGACCACTCTGGATGAACTGCAGAGATCTACAGCTGAGGTGGGAGACTCTGTCCATAGGACAACAATCAGTGGTATATTGCACAAATCTGGCCTTTATGGAAGAGTGGCAAGAAGAAAGCCATTTCTTAAAGATATCCATAAAAAGTGTTGTTTAAAGTTTGCCACAATCCACCTGGAAGACACACCAAACATGTGGAAGAAGGTGCTCTGGTCAGATGAAACCAAAATTGAACTTTTTGGCAACAATGCAAAACGTTATGTTTGGCGTAAAAGCAACACAGCTGAACACACCATCCCCACTGTCAAACATGGTGGTGGCAGCATCATGGTTTGGGCCTGCTTCTCTTCAGCAGGGACAGGGAAGATGGTTAAAATTGATGGGAAGATGGATGGAGCCAAATACAGGACCATTCTGGAAGAAAACCTGATGGAGTCTGCAAAAGACCTGAGACTGGGACGGAGATTTGTCTTCCAACAAGACAATGATCCAAAACATAAAGCAACATCTACAATGGAATGGTTGAAAAATAAACATATCCAGGTGTTAGAATGGCCAAGTCAAAGTCCAGACCTGAATCCAATCGAGAATCTGTGGAAAGAACTGAAAACTGCTGTTCACAAATGCTCTCCATCCAACCTCACTGAGCTCGAGCTGTTTTGCAAGGAGGAATGGGAAAAAAATTCAGTCTCTCGATGTGCAAAACTGATAGAGACATACCCCAAGCGACTTACAGCTGTAATCGCAGCAAAAGGTGGCGCTACAAAGTATTAACTTAAGGGGGCTGAATAATTTTGCACGCCCAATTTTTCAGTTTTTGATTTGTTAAAAAAGTTTGAAATATCCAATAAATGTCATTCCACTTCATGATTGTGTCCCACTTGTTGTTGATTCTTCACAAAAAAATACAGTTTTATATCTTTATGTTTGAAGCCTGAAATGTGGCAAAAGGTCGCAAAGTTCAAGGGGGCCGAATACTTTCGCAAGGCACTGTATATACTGTACTCTATATCATCGACTGTATCCTTATGTAATACATGTATCACTAGTCACTTTAACTATGCCACTTTGTTTACATACTCATCTCATATATATACTGTACTCGATACCATCTACTGTATCTTGCCTATGCTGCTCTGTACCATCACTCATTCATATATCCTTATGTACATATTCTTTATCCCCTTACACTGTGTACAAGACAGTAGTTTTGGAATTGTTAGTTAGATTACTTGTTATTACTGCATTGTCGGAACTAGAAGCACAAGCATTTCGCTACACTCGCATTAACATCTGCTAACCATGTGTATGTGACAAATAACATTTGATTTGATTTGATATATTACGTCATTTATGCAATACAGTTTTGGACTCAACATTGTGCTGTGCTCACTTTAACAGTTCGGTGGCGCTGTGATCCTTCTTTTGGGCTCTAGAAAAGGCCTGAAATCCTGACTTGGAATTCTGAGTTGGATGACCGTTGTATTCGCCAAGTCGGATCTATTTTTGTCCTGAGTTCCCAGTTGTCTTGAACTCACTGAAGACAGAGATTACCCAGTTCCGCGTTTCCAGTTGTTTTGAATGCTGCAGAAGTCATGCTGGATTTACAGCATTGCCAATGTATTCAAACTTTCTGGCCCATTGCATTACCCCCTTTTTCATGATATCCAATTGGCAGTTACGTTCTTGTCTCATCAATGCAACTACCCTATGGACTCGGCGAATGTCAAGAGCCACACTGCTTCTTGACACACTGCTCGCTTAACCTGGAAGCCAGCCACACCAATGTGTCAGAGGAAACACTGTCAAACTGACTACCTGGTCAGCTTGCAGTCGCTCGGCCTGCCACATGGAGTTGCTAGAGCACGATGAGACAAGGACATCCTGGCCGGTCAAACTCTCCCCTAACCCAGATGATATCTTCTGTGTACCACCCCAACACAACTGATTGGCTCAAACTTTTTTTACTAGGGTAAGTTATTTCACCTTTATTTAACCAGGTAGGCTAGTTGAGAACAAGTTCTCATTTGCAACTGTGACCTGGCCAAGATAAAGCATAGCAGTGTGAACAGACAACACAGAGTTACACATGGAGTAAACAATTAACAAGTCAATAACACAATAGAAAAAAAAGAGAGTCTATATACATTGTGTGCAAAAGACATGAGGAGGTAGGCGAATAATTACAATTTTGCAGATCTGGAGTGATAAATGATCAGATGGTCATGTACAGGTAGAGATATTGGTGTGCAAAAGAGCAGAAAAGTAAATAAATAAAAACAGTATGGGGATGAGGTAGGTAAAATTGGGTGGGCTATTTGCCGATAGACTATGTACAGCTGCAGCGATCAGTTAGCTGCTCAGATAGCAGATGTTTGAAGTTGGTGAGGGAGATAAAAGTCTCCAACTTCAGCGATTTTTGCAATTCGTTCCAGTCACAGGCAGCAGAGAACTGGAACGAAAGGCGGCCAAATGAGGTGTTGGCTTTAGGGATGATCAGTGAGATACACCTCCTGGAGCGCGTGCTACGGGTGGGTGTTGCCATCGTGACCAGTGAACTGAGATAAGGCGGAGCTTTACCTAGCATGGACTTGTAGATGACCTGGAGCCAGTGGGTCTGGCGACGAATATGTAACGAGGGCCAGCCGACTAGAGCATACAGGTCGCAGTGGTGGGTGGTATAAGGTGCTTTAGTAACAAAACGGATGGCACTGTGATAAACTGCATCCAGTTTGCTGAGTAGAGTGTTGGAAGCTATTTTGTAGATGACATCGCCGAAGTCGAGGATCGGTAGGATAGTCAGTTTTACTAGGGTAAGTTTGGCGCCGTGAGTAAAGGAGGCTTTGTTGCGGAATAGAAAGCAGGGTTGTACCTGGTGGGTTCCTTGATGATTTGTGTGAGATTGAGGGCATCTAGCTTAGATTGTAGGTCTGCCGGGGTGTTAAGCATATCCCAGTTTAGGTCACCTAACAGAACAAACTCTGAAGCTAGATGGGGGGCGATCAATTCACAAATGGTGTCCAGGGCACAGCTGGGAGCTGAGGGGGGGTCGGTAGCAGGCGGCAACAGTGAGAGACTTATTTCTGGAGAGAGTCATTTTTAAAATTAGTAGTTCAAACTGTTTGGGCATGGACCTGGAAAGTATGGCATTACTTTGCATGCTATCTCTGCAGTAGACTGCAACTCCTCCCCCTTTGGCAGTTCTATCTAGACGGAAAATGTTATAGTTGGGTATGGAAATCTCAGAATTCAGACACAGCAAGGACATCAGGGTTAGCAGAGTGTGCTAAAGCAGTGAGTAAAACAAACTTAGGGAGAAAGCTTCTGATGTTGACATGCATGAAACCAAGGCTTTTTCGATCACAGAAGTCAACAAATGAGGGTGCTTGGGGACATGCAGGGCCTCCTCACTGAACTTCTGGAGAGAGTTTGCTGCACTGAAAGTAAAGGGGCTGAATAATTTTGCACGCCCAATTTTTCAGTTTTAGATTTGTTAAAAAAGTTTGAAATATCCAATAAATGTCGTTCCACTTCATGATTGTGTCCCACTTGTTGATTCTTCACAAAAAAAGACAGTTTTATATATTTATGTTTGAAGCCTGAAATGTGGCAAAAGGTCGCAAAGTTCAAGGGGGCCGAATACTTTCGCAAGGCACTGTAACTAACCTGAACAACAGTATATAATGCATATTGACATTTGAGAGAGTAATCACAGGTGTTCATTGGGAGAGCTAGCTAAAACAGCAGGGGAGACAACAACAGCTAATCAGCTAGCACAACAATAGCAGGTAAAATGGCGTTGACTAGGCAGAGAGGGTCGGATTAACTACACACAGAGCCCGAGTGCGGCTGGGGCCGACAGATAAAACATAAACAAACAGAATGGAGTACCGTTATTTATGGACAGTCCAGCAGGCATCAGCTATGTATCCAAGTGATCACAGTGTCCACGGGGCAGCGGTGGATGGGACAGGGAAGCTAGACTGCCGAGTATTATCCAGGCAAAAAAAAAACACTGGCCGTCTGTGCAGAAGGTAAAAGCCGCTAGCAGTGGCTAACAATGACTAAACAGCTTGTAGCTGGTTAGCTTCTGGAGGTTCTTGAATGTGTTCTAAAAATTAAAAATAATGGAGATTCCGTATCACATTGGGTGAGGCAGGTTACCGGAAGGTATAATCAAATTGAAAATCGAAAAGATCGAAAAGAGATAAAAGTAAATATGCGTCCAGTGAGTGGTTGGGCTGGCTGGGGACGCGGCGATTCAGACAGTTAGCAGGCCTGTGCTAGCAAGCTAACAGTTTCTAGGCCGGGGCTAAACAAGCTAGCAGTTAGCAGACCGGGGCTAAACAAGCTAGCAGTTAGCAGGCCAAATTAGCAAGCAAGCAGAAAGCAAGGGCTAGAAAGTTAGCCTTTGGGGGACGTCGCGATGGGGTTAAGTCTGTCACCGCATGAAGAGGCATAAACATCGATAGACCGGTCGTGGGTCCAGATATTGTAGCCCAGGAGTATGCTTCGGTGGAAGCACAGGAAAGACATTCCACAAATAAATTAACAAAGCACACCTGTAAATTGAAATGCATTATAGGTGACTACCTCATGAAGCTGAATGAGAGTGTGCCAATAATTTGTAAAGCTGTCATCAAGGCAAAGGGTGGCTACTTTAAAGAATCTGTTTAACACTTTTTATATATAAATAAATTAAATAATAAAGGCACAAGGCGAGACCCAGATGCAGACACTGGAGGCAGATGGTTTGAGTCTTTGATATTTTTTTATTTTCCCAAAGGGGTAGGCAAGAGAATGGTCATGGACAGGCAGGCAGGCAGGCTTGAGGTCAGGGCATGCAGAATGGTCAGGCAGGCAGGTACAGAGTCCAGAAAACAGGCAAGGGTCAAAACCGGGAGGACTAACAAAAGAGAATAGTAAAGGCAGGAGCACGGGAAAAACATGCTGGTTGACATGGAACATACAAAACGAACTGGCACAGACGGAGAACACAGGTCTCAATACCCAGGGGATAATGGCAAAGATGGGAGACACCTGGAGGGGGTCAGATCTACCCATTATATGCATATCCTAGCTTCTGGTCCTGAGTACAGGCAGTTTACTTTGGGCACGCTTTTCATCCGGACATGAAAATACTGCCCCCTACCCAAGAGACATTAAGATAGAAATCCCGGTAGGTTCCAGGATCCCCAGAATACCGCTACAGAGGAGGTAAGCAGGGTTCTCGGGGAGCTGGGGTAGGCTGTACAAACCCTCCACTGATAGTACAGAGGTTACTGGGTGGTTGGGAGGTCTCAGAGGTGGCAGGCTGCCTATGAGATAACTCACTGATTCACTCCATGATAGCCTTGATCCCTTGGTCGTGGCATTCCCTCATAGAACAAATCCCTTCCAAAAGGTCCAGCAGTAGCTCCTCATGCCTCCCAATGGGGGCTCCCTGCAGGGAGACAGCGTGGCGGAGCTGGTCCAAGTCTGCTGGGTCTGTCATGGCCAGCTCGTACTATTAGGGCACAAGGCGAGACCCAGATGCAGACACTGGAGGCAGATGGTTTGAGTCTTTGATATTTATTAATTATCCAAAAGGGGTAGGCAAGAGAATGGTTGTGGACAGGCAAAAGGTGAAAACCAGTTCAGAGTCCAGGAGGTACAGTGTGGCAGGCTGGCTCGAGGTCAGGTCGGGCAGAATGGTCAGGCAGGCGGGTACAGATTCCAGAGAACAGCCAAGGGTCAAAACCAGGAGGACTAGCGAATAGAGAATATAAAAGAAAAGGCAGGAGCATGGGAAAAACACACTTTTTGACTTGGAACATTCAAGACGAACTGGAACAGACAGACAGAAAACACAGGTTTAAATACCCAGGGGATAATGGGGAAGATGGGTGACACCTGGAGGGGGTGGAGACAAGCACAAGGACAGGTGAAACAGATCAGGGTGTGACATAAATATATTCGTTTTTTTTGCTAAACAGGTTGGGCTTGGTCCCACCTGCCCTGAATGATGCCTGGGTTTCATCACAAAACTGGAGAGCAATCTCTGTCCGGTGAAGTCCACAAAGAATACTATACGTAACAGTTTCATGACTTACAGCATGGTCAAGCAAGATAATGTTTCTGACATTTTCGGACCACTAAACAGATATTGATTTAGAACCACAGAGCATGCGCAAGTCGCAAAGAAAACAGGAGCTGTATCCACTATTCAAGCACCATTTCAATTTCAATATTATATTTTTACAAATGATCAAGGGAGTACAAATGCTCGCTGGCTTCCCTTGCATTCAATGCTATGGGCAGCAACAATGTAATACTCTTTTGGACTATAGAGCATCAGGTAGATGGCCTACACATGCAGAGACAGAGGGACACTGTTTCGCTTGCTCTGAGTGCTTTCTCCAGTGAGATACATTCCTCCTTTTGTGTATTTTTCCATTTCTTTCAAATTTTGGGGGAAGGCTGGCAGGCTGGAAGGGTTGACATCCATGCAAACACACCACTGGAGCCTTATGGGCCCTGATGTCATTTGGGATGCATCTGTGGGCTCACCATGGTTAAGCCTTAGCAGATGAATACTAATCACTGCAGGTGTCCCGCTGCTCAAGACAATATCAAACACACTTTGATGTTTCAAAACAACATGGTGAGCTATTTGTTTCTCCCTCCTCATTCCCAAAATAACAGAGGAGACCCACGGACAATGTGATGGTCGTGTTACAGGAATGATAGAGGATTGTCATGCGGTCCAAGCGGTCCCACTGTCAAAGCGGTCCCACTGTGTGTATCAAATCAATGCTCTTTTGCTCTGTCAAACTTACATGTATAGAGAGCCTAAATGTATTCTACCCACACAGCAAGGTGGTTTGAAAACTATTCCCAAACCATATAAAAACAGTAGACTCCTCTCTTGGCACTACCTTTTTAATTAACTTCCTTTTTTCAGAAGCTGAACTACTGTTCAGAGATACTGTAGAGTGGCTTGCGAAGGTATTCACCTCCCTTGGCATTTTTCCTAATTTGTTTACTTACAACCTGGAATTAAAATAGATTTTTTTGGGTGGGGTTGTATCATTTGATTTACACAACCTGCCTACCACTTTGAAGATGCAACATTTTTTTTTTATTGTGAAACAAACAAGAAGTAAGACAAAAAAACAGAAAACAGATAACTATTCACCCCCTCAAAGTCAATCCTTTGTAGAGGCACCTTTTGCAGCAATTACAGCTACAAGTCTCTTGGGGTATGGCTCTATAAGCTTGGCACATCTAGCTACTGGGATTTAAGCCCATTCTTCAAGGCAAAACTGCTCCAGCTCCTTCAACCTCTCTTATTGTCACTCAATGCCTAGGTTTACCTCCACTGTACCCACACCCTGCCTCATCCCTTCAGTAGAGGATGCCTGGTCGCTCTTTAAAAGTAATTTCTTCACCATCTTAATTAAGGCTAGGCAGAATACTGCCCCCTTTGGAGGAATTGCGTGCCCATAGTAAACTGAAAAAAATCTGTCAAAAATTGCTAATATATGCATATAATAATTATTATTGGATAGAAAACACTCTAAAGCTTCTAAAACCGTTGGAATTATGCCTGTAAGTATAGCAGAACTCACAGGGCAGACATTCTTCCAAACTAGTTTTGTGGTCATGAAAGTTGGACATTTGGCAACTTTGACGTGATCGCCCCCACCCTTCCCAACCAGCTATGGATCTGGGGACACTTTCTATGTCTTCCACTAGATGTCCTCATTTAGTAGAGCGTTTAATCGTTCAAATCCCGCGAGTTTTGGCCCTATGGGAGTGAATTGAGTGAGTGCCGCGAGAAAATACCTGTGTGTTAGGGCGCGAATTGGTCCCATCCATTCCTTTGTTCCAGCACTCCGGAGGAAAACTAACAATGACCGGTTGAATTGAAAATTGTTTTGTACGTTTAGAACATCCTAAAGCTTGATTCTGCACTTCGTTTGACCTGTTTAGTCGACATATAATATGTGATTTTGAAGTTTTGATGCGCAACATTTCCAGACCAGAGGACATTTTGGGTGCATTTCAGCTGATATTGTTAGCAGATGCTAATACAAAGACACAAGACTTGAAACCAAACGATGTTTTGGGTAAGTAGGAACGTTAAAAAGAAATGTAACAAAGCAATTGCATTAAGAAGCAGTGTATCTTTCTAACTATATGTAGAACATGTATATTTAGTCAAAGTTTATGATGTCTATTTACGTTATCTTGCGGCGCTACCCCTATTCATTAAAATCGCAAATGAAATTAAATAAATATATTCAAACACAAGCTTAGCCTTTTGTTAACAACACTGTGATCTCAGATTTTCAAAATATGCGTTACAGCCAACGCTAGACAAGCATTTGTGTAAGTTTATCATGGCATAATGCTATGCTAGGCTCTGCTGGCAGCAGGCAACGTTGTTTAGGATCCATCCTCAAGGTGTTTTTAACAAATATATTTGATAATATATCCGTCGAGGCAGTTGGTTTCTCATAAGAAGCGATTGGAAAAATGGCTACCACAGTATTTTACGCAAAGTTTTCTGCGGGAGACACCATGTGACCACATGCCATATATGGTCCCTTACAGCCATTCTTCAAGGGAAATGCCTAAAAAGACGTCACAATGCTGTAGACACCTTGGGGAAAACGTGGAAAACTTAAGCTCATTCGTAGCTCATTCACAGCCATATAAGGAGTCATTGGCATGAGGCGGTTTAAAAAAATGCGGCACTTCCTGCTTGGATTTTTATCTGGGTTTCGCCTGTAACATCAGTTCTGTGGCACTCACAGACAATATCTTTGCAGTTCTGGAAATGTCAGAGTGTCTTCTTTCCAAAGCTTTCCAAAATATCTTGTTTCATCCAAAAATTTAAATAGCACCCCCTAAATCCAACTGGTTAACAAACAGATCACTGACAATTTCAAATCCTACCATACCTTCTCAGCTGTGCAATCCGGTTTCCAAGCTGGTCATGGGTGCACCTCAGCCACGCTCAAGGTACTAAACGATATCATAACCGCCATCGTTAAAAGATAGTACTGTGCAGGCGTCTTCATCGACCTGGCTTTCGAATCTGTCAATCACTGTATTCTTATCGGCACACTCAACAGCCTTGGTTTCTCAAATGACTGCCTTGCCTGGTTCACCAACTACTTCTCAGATAGAGTTCAGTGTGTCAAATCAGAGGGCCTATTGTCCAGACCTCTGGCAGTCTCTATGGTGGTACCACAGGATTCAATTCTCGGGGCGACTCTTTTCTCTGTGTATATCATCGATGTCGCTCTTGCTGTGGGTGATTCCTTGATCCACCTCAACGCAGACGACACCATTCTGTATACTTCTGGCCCTTCTTTGGACACTGTGTTACCAAACCTCCAAATGAGCTTCAATGCCATACAACACTCCTTCCGTGGCATCCAATTGCTCTTAAACGCTAGTAAAACTAAATGCATGCTTTCCAACCGATCGCTGCCTGCACCCTCACCCCCGACTAGAATCACTACACTGGACGGTTCTGACTTAGAATATTTGGAAAACTACAAATACCTAGGTGTCTGGCTAGACTGTAAACTCTCCTTCGAGACTCATATCAAGCATCTCCAATCCAAAACTAAATCTAGAATCGGCTTCCTATTTCGCAACAAGCCTCCTTCACTCATGCTGCCAAACATACTCTCGTATACTACCCACCATTGCGACATATGTGCTCTCGTCGGCTGGCCCTCGCTACATATTCGAACCCAAACCCACTGGCTCCAGGTCATCTATAAGTCTTTGCTAGGTATAGTTCCGCCTTACCTCAGCCCACTGGTCACCTTAGCAACGCCCACCCGTAGCACACGCTCCAGCAGGTATATCTCACTGGTCATCCCCAAAGCCGTCACCTACTTTGACCGCCTTTCCTTCCAGTTCTCTGCTGCCAATGACTGGAACGAATTGCAAAAATCGCTGAAGTTGGAGACTTATATCTCCCTCACAAACTTTAAGCATCAGCTATATTTTTATTTTCACCTTTATTTAACCAGATAGGCTAGTTAAGAACAAGTTCTCATTTGCAACTGCGACCTGGCCAAGATAAAGCATAGCAATTCGACACATACAACACAGAGTTACACATGGAATAAACAAAACATAGTCAATAATACAGCAGAACAAAATAAAACAAAAAGTCTATATACAGTGAGTGCAAATGAGGTAAGATAATGGAGTTAAGCCAATAAATAGGCCATGGTGGCATTCCAATTAAACACTGGAATGGTAGATGTGCAGAAGATGAATGTGCAAGTAGAGATACTGGGGTGCAAAGGAGCAAGATAATAAATAAATTCTGTATGGGGATGAGGTAGGTAGATAGATGGGCTATGTACAGGTGCAGTGATCTGTGAGCTGCTCTGACAGCTGGTGCTTAAAGCTAGTGAGGGAGATATGAGTCTCCAGCTTCAGAGATTTTTGCAGTTCGTTCCAGTCATTGGCAGCAGAGAACTGGAAGGAAAGACGACCAAAGGAGGCTATCTGAGCAACTTACCAATCACTGCACCTGTACACAGCTCATTTGTAAATAGCCCCTCCAACTACCTACCTCATCTCCGTATTGTATTGATGTACTTTTTTTTTGCTCCTTTGCACACCCGAGTGTGCAAATTTCGCAAGTGTTAATTTGCTAAATTGTAATTACTTCGCTAGTATGGCCGATTTATGCCTTACCTCCTTACGCCATTTGCACACACTGTATATTGACTTTTTCTATTGTGTTATTGACTGTAAGTGTAACGCTCGTCTGAAGAAGAGGACCAAAGCACAGCGTGGTACGTGTTCATGATAATTTATTCAAGCTGAACACTGACACAAAATAACAATGGGGAACAAAATGAAACAGTTCTGTCTGGTTTAGACACAAAACAGAAAACAATTACCCACAAACCCAGGTGGGAAAAAGGCTACCAAGGTATAATTCTCAATCAGAGACAACGATAGACAGCTGCCTCTGATTGAGAACCACACCCGGCCAAACACAAAGAAATAGAAAACATAGAAATAAAGAAACTAGAATGCCCACCCTAGTCACACCCTGGCCTAACCAAAATAGAGAATAAAAACCTCTCTATCGCCAGGGCGTGACAGTACGTTTGTTTATTCCATGTGTAACTCTGTGTTGTTGTTTGTGTCACACTGCTTTGCTTTATCTTGGCCAGGTCGCAGTTGTAAATGAGATCTTGTTCTCAACTGGCCTACCTGGTTAAATAAAACAAAAACGTTGGATGGGTTTCGCTGGTGTACAGCAATCTTCAAATCAAATCAAATTTTATTTGTCACATACACATGGTTAGCAGATGTTAATGCGAGTGTAGCGAAATGCTTGTGCTTCTAGTTCCGACAATGCAGTAATAACAAGTAATCTAACTAACAATTCCAAAACTACTGTCTTGTACACAGTGTAATGGGATAAAGAATATGTACATAAGGATATATGAATGAGTGATGGTACAGAGCAGCATAGGCAAGATACAGTAGATGGTATCGGGTACAGTATGTACAAATGAGATGAGTATGTAAACAAAGTGGCATAGTATAGTATAAAGTGGCTAGTGATACATGTATTACATAAGGATACCGTCGATGATATAGAGTACAGTATATACGTATGCATATGAGATGAATAATGTAGGGTAAGTAACATTTATATAAGGTAGCATTGTTTAAAGTGGCTAGTGATATATTTACATCATTTCCCATCAATTCCCATTATTAAAGTGGCTGG
The DNA here is from genome assembly GCF_057628025.1 of Oncorhynchus mykiss. NCBI lineage: Eukaryota > Metazoa > Chordata > Actinopteri > Salmoniformes > Salmonidae > Oncorhynchus > Oncorhynchus mykiss. The sequence goes on from NC_143025.1 coordinate 34,725,563, forward strand.
AGTTGAGTCAGTGTCAGTGTGTTGGCAGCAGCCACTCAGTGTTAGTGGTGGCTGTTTGACAGTCTGATGGCCTTGAGATCTTTAAGTCATACCACAGATTCTCAATTGGATTGAGTTCTGGGCTTTTACTAGGCTATTGCGAGACATTTAAATGTTTCCCCTTAAACCACTCGAGTGTTTCTTTTGCAGTATGCATAGGGTCATTGTCCTGCTGGAAGGTGAACCTCTGTCCCAGTCTCAAATCTCTGGAAGACTGGAACAGGTTTCCCTCAAGAATGTCCCTGTATTTAGTGCCATCCATCATTCCTTCAATTCTGACCAGTTTCCCAGTCTCTGCCAATGAAAAACATACCCACAGTGAAGCATGATGCTGCCACCACCATGCTTCACTGTGGGGATGGGGTTCTCAGGGTGATGGGAGGTGTTGGGTTTGCGCCAGACATAGCGTTCTCCTTGATGCCCAGAAGGCTACATCTTAGTCTCATATGACCAGAGTACCTCCTTTCATATGGTTGGGGAGTCTCCCGCATGCCTTTTGGCGAACAACAAACTTGTTTGCTTATTTTCTTCTTTAAGCAATGGCTTTTTTCTGGCCACTCTTCTGTAAATCCCAGCTCTGTGGGCTGTACAGATTGAAGTGGTCCTATCGACAGATACTTCAATCTCTTCTGTGGAGCTTTGCAGATCCTTCAGGGTTATCTTTGGTCTCTTTGTTGCCTCTCTGATTAATGCCCTCCTTGCCTGGTCCGTGAGTTTTGGTGGGCGGTCCTCTCATGGCAGGTTTATTGTGGTGCCACGACTTCCACCGAAGGTGATTCCTCTCCCTGTTCGGAGACGGCGCTCGGCGGTTGCTGTCACCGGTCTACTATGCTGCCACCGATCCTTTTTCCTTTTCTTTTGGTTATGTCTGTTTTGTGTTTCACCTGGTTTCAGTTTGGTTAATTAGGGGGGGTATTTATCTCGACATTTCCTTTGTGTTTTTGTGCGGGATTGTTTTCGTTTGACTGTCAGTTTGGGTTGCGTTTTCGTTAGTTCATGTTCAACAGGTGGTTTTCCCTGGACTGTGTCTGAGTAAGGTTTCATGGCTACTGCTGTAGTCCAGTGTCCTGTGATTTTTCAGCTGGTTTATTTAACGCCCTTTTCATTAGGAACTTGTTTTTCCTGCGCCTGACTCCACACCCATATCTCATTGGGGAGTTCTGACACTCGGCGAAGCTTCCCTTTTGAGTGGTAGCTTGTTATACTCTGTGCTGTCATAAAGAGCTATGTTTGTTAAAAGCTTTACACGAGTAAAATGTTTAAAAAATATGATGTTTTCTCATATATTTGACATTACATTTTGTGAAATGTCACAATCAACATTACTGTTGTATTTAAATAGACTCGTAATAGAAGGTGGAAGATCATTTGGCGCCACGTTACTATCACATTATTATGGACTAATTACGTTTTCATATTACCTGGAAAAGGTCAGCCTATTTTGGTGTATGTTCTCCTGCTCGCTTAGCTTGACAAATGAATGTTATCACTGGCAGCAGGACAATATCGTTGTCGCCGTCATCTATTTCCTTCAGTGTTTTTTATGACTGATCACAAACCGACCTAACCATGGCAGATGGCACACTGCTTTTAGATTGTTCTCCAGTAACTTGGGTGACTGAGTGTGTGTCCAAAATGGAATCATACTCCCTATATAGTGCACTACTTTAGATCAGGGCCCACAGGGCTCTGGTCAAATATAGTGCACTACATAGGGAAAATGGTGCTATTTGGGACACAGTCTTGGTTACTGTTCATCTTCATTCAATATGTCCTCCATAATACTACCTATCAGCAAGTGATAATTCACACACCGATGGTACCATGAGTACTGAGGCACATCAGAAGTCAACCCCCACATCATAAGCTGTGACTTTGAAGTGACATTAACCCATTTGGCAAGCTGAATGTGAAGAAATTGAAAGATATCAAATTCAGAGGGGGTTTCAGACTCTCTCCTAAACTCTTAGAATGAGTGGTGACACAAGGAACCCTGGAGATCCTCAAGGAACCTCTGGAGTTTCTCAGGAACCCGTTCTAGTTATATTGTTCATATTTACACCTTTGGTTAATTGACGGATTCTTGGAGGAACCTTTAAAGAGCAACTGCCTTTAAAAATCAATGAATCCCTTTTAAAACAGCCTATGGGTAAATCGATATAAGTCAGAAACAGTTATTCTAGTGTCAAAATTGTCTCGTCTAAAACGGAGTTTGGAATGTCCATGCGTCACAACGGTTAAATGAAGGATGGGTTTTGATTTGACGATGTTCATTTGCCCGCTAACATGGGGTGAACAGTTGCAGTGACTTCTCTCTATTCAATAGCATAGACAGTACGACAGACCTGCTCAGCAACTCCGACTGTTTACATAAGACAACAGGCCGCTATTTTTTTACTTTTGAAATACTGCACAAAACACCTGAGTAAGATGTAAAATTGTGCAACTAAAACATATTCTGCAAAAACTCAATAAATCTGTCATGAATTATCTTAGATTCCTTCTGGGATCAGCTAGCGAGGATGACAATATGATATTTTGATGACTATATTCACTCTAGCCAAAGTGCTTTATCAATTTGGAAATGGGATCATTGATTAACATGGTAAATATCGAAGGACTAATGATAAAATAATATTGCCATAATGATCTTTCATCTCTGACTCGGCATGTTGACTCAACCAACAATTTGTTGCACTGTCAATATTTTGTTGAATTAAAAGGCTGAATTTACTTTAATAGTGTTTGACCATTAAAACATTATGGACCAAAAGTGTTCTTATTTTACATGCGCCATTGACATTCCTCTCATTTTGGACCTCATCTCCCTCCAAGGTTTTTATGGACTGTTCCATTATTTTGTGACTGCATCAGAATCAGGTGCCAGGCTTGGTACCATCACGTGTGTGTGTGTGTGTGTGTGTGTGTGTGTGTGTGTGTGTGTGTGCGTGTGTGTGTGTGGGCGTGCGCACCATTGCTCCCCTCTCGTGTAGTGAGTCAGAGATGCCTTGGCCATCTGCCAGTGGAAGTACCTTGAGAGATGCTCTAATATGTCTAATATTAGCAATTTTTCCCAATGCACATCCCCTCTGAGGCTGTGTCCTGGGGGAAGACCATCTGTCTATGTAGTTTCAGTATTGGACGAAGGTAGAGTCAATGCTACTTAACCGTATCATATAGGATACTGTACGTACATTATCATTTTCATTTTTCTTGACATGCACTAGCTCCACATTTATTAGGATAATGGGATGGGGGAGTCATATCATACTGTACTGTGTGTACTTTAGATTTTCATATGTCTTTATTGACTTGTACTCAAGCTACTGGCTCCACAATTTCAGATTTGTATGGAGGGAGGGTAGCTGCTCCTTGACCATATCATACTACTGTACTGAATGTACTATTTTTCCAATTCTGTTATCATGTTTTTATTGATTTTCACTTTGGCTACTGGCTCCACATTTTCAATTTAGGATGATGAGGCGTTGGTGCTCCTTGACCACATCATACTGTATTATATAAACATGTTTTATTGATAAAGGATATACAGTACCAGTCAAAGGTTTGGACACACCTACTCATTTAAGGGTTTTTCTCTTTTTTTTTTTTTTTTTTACTATTTTCTACAATGTAGAATAATAGTGAAGATATCAAAACTATGAAATAACAGATGGAATCATGTAGTAAAAAAAAAAGTGTTAAAAAAATCTAATAATATTTGAGATTCTTCAAAGTAGCCACCTTTTGCCTTGATGACAACTTTGCACACTCTTGGATTTATCTCAACCAGCTTCATGAGGTACTCCTGTAATGCTCCAGAGCCGGCCATGTGATATCCTATCCTATCCGGAGGCCATTAGGACACTGCCCTGCCCACCAGAACTACACAGCTTTGCATTAAAAGAAATACAACATTTGTCAGCCTGATATCTCTGTTCTGTCTACTCCAGAAGGAGGAAAGAGAAGATGGGAAGAGAGGATTCCCTCTGTGCAATGAGACAGAGAAGAGAGGGATGACGTCAGGAACTTAATATTTGGATAAAAACAGTGACTGGAAGAAGGGAAGGGGTAAATAACGAAACATGCAACTAATTATGATTATTAGCAGAACAAGTGAGAAGGAAGACCAATCAAATCAAATCAAATTGTATTTGTCACGTTCTAAGGTAAACAATAGATAAGTAAAGAAATTAAAAAACAGTCAAATGACAGTGAAAATAACAGTAGCGAGGCTATATACAGGGGGTACCGGTACAGAGTCAATGTGTGGGAGCACCGGTTAGTTGGACTAATTGAAGTAATATGTACATGAATGTATAGTAAAAATGACAATGCATAGATGGTAAACAGAGAGTAGCAGCAGCATAAAAGAGGGACAGTTGTGACACAATGAAATAGTCCAGGTAGCCATTTAATTATCTGTACAGGAGTCTTATGGCGAGGGTGTAAAAGCTGTTGAGAAGCTTTTTGGTCCTAGACTTGTCGCTCCGGTACAGTTTGCCATGCGGTAGCAGATAGAACAGTCATTGACTCTGACACCACCTGGTATGGAGGTCCTGGATGGCAGGAAGCTTTGCCTCAGTGATGTACTGGGCCGTACACACTACCCACTGTAGTGCTTTGCGGTCAGAGGCCGAGCAGTTGCCATTCCAGGCAGTGATGCAAAGAGTCTGGATGCTCTCTGGTGCAGCTGCAGAAATGTTTGAGGATCATGCCAAATCTCCTGAGGGGTATAGGTTTGGTCGTGCCCTTTTCACGACTGTCTTGGTGTTTTTGGACCATCATAGTTTGTTGGTGATGTGAGCACCAAGGAACTTGAAGATGTCAACATATTCCACTACAGCCCCGTCGATGAGAATGGGGGCGTGCTCTGTCCTCCTTTTCTTGTAGTCCACAACCATCTCCTTTGTTTCGATCACGTTGAGGGAGAGGTTGTTATCCTGGCAGCACATGGCCAGGTCTCGGGCCTCCTCCCTATAGGCTGTGTCATCATTGTCCGTGATCAGGCCTACCACTGTTGTGTCATCGGAAAACGTAATGATGGTGTTGTAGTCGTGCCTGGCCATGCAGTCATGGTTGAACAGGGAGTGCAGGAAGGGACAGAGCATTCACCCTTGAGTAGCCCCAGTGTTGAGGATCAGCGTGGCAGATGTGTTGTTGCCTACCCTTGCAAACTGGGCGTGGCCCGCCAGGAAGTCCAGTATCCTGTTGCAGAGGGAGGTGTTTAGTCCCAGGGTCCTTAGCTTCGTGAATAGCTTTGAGGGCACTATGGTGTTGAACACTGAGCTGTAGTCAATGAATAGTAGGTGTTCCTGTTGTCCAGGTGGGAAAGGGCAGTGTGGAGTGCAATAGAGATTGCACCATCTGTGGCTCTGTTGGGGCGGTATGCAAATTGGATTGGGTCTAGGGTTTCTGGGATAATGGTGTTGAGCAATGACCAGCCTTTCAAAGCACTTCATGGCTACAGACGTGAGTGCCACGGGTCGGAAGTCATTTAGTCAGGTTACCTTAGTGTTCTTGGGCACAGGAACTATGGTGGTCTGCTTGAAACATGTAGGTATTGCAGACTCAGTCAGGGACAGTTTGAAAATGTCAGTGAAGACACTTGCCAGTTGGTCAGCTCATGCTCAGAGTACACATCCTTGTAATCTGTCTGCGTGATCACACAGTTGTCCGGAGCATTTGATTTTCTCATGCATGATTCAGTGTTTCCTCGAAGCGAGCATAAAAGTAATTTAGCTCTTCAGGTAGGCTCGTGTCAATGGGCAGCTCGTGGCTGTGCTTCCTTTTGTAGTCTGTAATAGTTTGCAAGCCCTGCCACATCCGATGAGCGTTGGAGCCAGTGTAGTACAATTGAATCTTAGTCCTGTTTTGAGGCTTTGCCTATTTGTTGGTTTGTCTGAGGGCATAGCTGGATTTCGTATTAGCGTCCGGGTTAGAGTCCCTGTCCTTGAAAGCGGCAACTCAACCTTTAATCTCAGTGCTGATGTTGCCTGTAATCCATGGTTTCTCGATGGGGTATGTATGTCCGGTCACTGTGGGGACTACGACGTCGATGCACTTTTTGATGAAGCCAGTGACTGATGTGGTGTACTCCTCAATGCCATTGGAAGAATCCCGGAACATATTACAGTCTGTGCAAGCAAAACAGTCCTGTAGCTTAGCATCCGCGTCATCCGACTGAGTCACTGGTGCTTCCTGCTTTAGTTTTTGCTTGTAAGCAGGAATCAGGAGGATATAATTATGGTCAGATTTGCCAAATGTTCGAGGGAGAGCTTTGTACGTGTCTCTGTGTGTGGAGTAAAGTTGGTCTAGAGTGTTTTTCCTATGGTTGCACATTTAACATGCTGGTAGAAATCAGGTGAAATGGATTTAAGTTTTCCTGCATGAAAGTCCCCGTTTCCTGTTTGCGTATGGTCTTTGTGGTGGTAAATAGACAGCTACAAAGAATATACAGTTGAAGTCGGAGGTTTACATACACCTTAGCCAAATACATTTAAACTCAGTTTCTCACAATTCCTGACATTTAATCTTAGTAAAAATTCCGTTTTAGGTCAGTTAGGATCACCACTTATTTTAAGAATGTGAAATGTCAGAATAATAGTAGAGAGAATTATTTGATTCAGCTTGTATTTCTGTCATCACATTCCCAATGGGCCAGACGTTTACATACACTCAATTAGTATTTGGTAGCATTGCCTTTAAATTGTTTAACTTGGGTCAAATGTTTCGGGGAGCCTTCCGCAAGATTCCCACATAAAGTTGGGTGAATTTTGGCCCATTCCTCCTAACAGAATAGGTGTAATGAGTCAGGTTTGTAGGCCTCCTTGCTCGCGCACGCCTTTTCAGTTCTGCCCATTTGTTTTCTATAGGATTGAGGTCAGGGCTTTGTGATGGCCACTCCAATACCTTGACTTTGTTGTCCTTAAGCCATTTTGCCACAACTGTGGAAGAATGCTTGGGGTCATTGTCCATTTGGAAGACCCATTTGTGACCAAGCTTTAACTTCCAGACTGATGTCTTGAGATGTTGCTTCAATATATCCACATAATTTTCCCGTCTTCATGATGCCATCTATTTTGTGAAGTGCACCAGTCCCTCCTGCAGCAAAGCACCCCATAACGTTATGCTGCCACCCCCGCGCTTCACGGTTGGGATGGTGTTCTTCGGCTTGCAAACCTCCCCCCTTTTCCTCAAAACATTACAATGGTCATTATGGCCAAACAGTTCTATTTTTGTTTCATCAACAAGAGGACATACCATAGTCTGGCTTTTTCATAGCGGTTTTTGAGCAGTGGCTTCTTCCTTGCTGAGCGACCTTTCAGGTTATGTCGATATAGGACTTGTTTTACTGTGGATATAGATACTTTTGTACTTGTTTCCTCCAGTATCTTCACAAGGTCCTTTGCTGTTGTTCTGGGATTGATTTGCACTTTTCACAAAAAGTAAAGTATATTCATCTCTAGGAGACGGCACGCGACTCCTTCCTGAGCGGTATGACGTCTGCGTAGTCCCATGGAGTTTATACTTGCATACTATTGTTTGTACAGATGAACGTGGTCCCTTCAGGCATTTGGAAATTGCTCCCAAGGATGAACCAGACTTGCGGAGGTCTACCATTTTTGTGGAGGTCTTGGATGATTTCTTTAGATTTTCCCATGATGTCAAGCAAAGAGACACTGAGTTTGAAGGTAGGCCTTGAAATAGAGTGTGACTAGGGTCTGCATTCTATGTCCTTTTTTCTATGTTTTGGCTTGGCCTGGTATGGTTCTCAATCAGGGACAGCTGTCTATCGTTGTCTCTGATTGAGAACCATACTTAGGTACCCTTTCCCCCCACCTGTTTTGTGGGAAGTTAACTTTGTAGTTGTTCAGGGCACATAGCCCAAGGCTTCATGGTTGTTTTTTTGTTCTTCGTTTTGTCGGCGTAATTTTTAAATAAAGTTCAAATGTACGCTTACCATGCTGCACCTTGGTCAAGTCCTTCAGCCAGCTGTGACACATGCACACAGTAGATGTCCTAACCGACTTGCCAAAACTACAGTTTGTTAACAATACATTTGTGGAGTGGTTGAAAATTGAGTTTTAATGACTCCAACCGAAGTGTATGTAAACTTCCGAATTCAACTGTAGATGAAAACTCTCTTGGTAAATAGTGTGGTCTACAGCTTATCATGGGACACTCCACCTCAGGCGAGCAAAACCTTGAGATTTCCTTAATAATAGATTTCCTGCACCAGCTGATGTTTACAAATGTATACAAGCCGCCACACCTTGTTTACCGAAGGCAGCTGTTCTATCTTGCCAATACAGCGCAAACTCTTCCAGCTGTATTTTACCCATGTCGTTGTTCAGCCACGACTCAGTGAAACATAAGATTTTACAGTTTTTAATGTCCCGTTGGTAGGATATTTGTGATCGTAGCTTGTCTATTTTGTTGTCCACTAATTGTACATTGGCTGACAGGACTGATGGTAGAGGCAGATTACCCACTCGCCGTCGGATCCTTACAAGGCACCCCGACCTACGTCCCCGATATCTCCATCTCTTTCTCCTTGTCACCTTGTCGGGTGTCTGAAGTAAATCCTCCACGTCCAACTTGTTAAACAAAACTCTACGAGGTTAGTAATCGCTGCCCTGATATCCAGAAGCTCTTTCAATCATGAGACAGTGGCAGAAACATTATGTACAAAATAAATAATAAATGGCAGCCATCTCCTCCGGTGCCATTCAATTGCTCCAGAGTTGTTGAGGGCACACAGAAAAGTATTGGGAAACAATATTTTGTTATATAAAATGAAGTGTTACAACTAGAACTGTAGTTCTCTTTAACAGGAAAACACTGGTTTGAAGACCAAACCACACTGTAAGCTTCATGTGAACTGAGCCACACTAAAATAAGTGTATTTTACTTTAACAACTGAATAAACAGGCTATTCACTGTAATTTTATTGTAACACAATGCAGGCCTCTTAAGGTAATCACAATCCAAGTCCTAAAACATACCCATAGCTTTTTTGATTTTAAAATTTAAAATGCATTTAAAAAATGACACCAGGCTACAGATACATTCACTCCCCAATAGGCTATCTTTGTATTCCATTACAGTAAGACTTGCTGATACTGACACCTGCTTGGCTACAGTGGGGGGGTCTGTGTTTTGCAAACTGTGCTGAATCTGAAGAGATGACATCAGCATTGGTACCTCACTCAATAGCTTACTCATCGATTGCTGCAAGGTTAAGTCACAATTGACTCACTTGTCTTCTCTGAAGTTTCCACTACTGTATCAGCTCAAGGAAACATGGGTGTTATCCACAATGCATTGCAGCATGAGAGCACAGTTATTGGAGGTTACAGACAACGTCTCCCATGTGGGACTCATTTAATATTGAGATTTTCTTTCAGAAAGTATTCATACCCCTTGACTTATTCCACATTTTGTTGTGTTACAGCCTGTATTCAAAATGGAGTAAATAGAAGAAAACAATCACCCAGCAACACACCACCCCATAATGACAAAGTGAACATTTTTCACATTCTTCTTCTTGATGAATGCTACAGCCATTTTCAAGTCTTGCCATAGATTTCCATTTAAGTCCAAACTCTAAGTAGGAACATTCAATGTCATCCTAGTAAGCAACTAATATGTGTTTTAGGTTATTGTCCAGCTGAAAGGTGAATTAATCCTGTGTTTAGCTCCATTCCGTTTATTTTTTATCCTGAAAAACTCTACAGTCCCTAACAATTACATGCATACACATAACATGATGCAGCCACCCCTATACTTAAAAATATGCAGAATGATACTCAGTAATGTGTTGTACATTATATAGTTTGATTTAAACGTTTAACATACACGCCGTGCAAGAATCTTGTTTACATGGAAAATATGATATCAGGCTACCTGATAAGATTTTGATAAATGCACAAAATCGCCAACCATTTTGGGGAAGCCTATTTAAATATGAGTTTGGATATACAAAGTAAGTATGTGAAAACTATTTCTAAGATGTATACTTTCAGTTTTGCCGAATTTACTTCACATACGCATAGACTGAAGCTTGCGCTGCTTGTTGCTGGCACATGATCAAATACAACGCTGCAGTTGACCTTGCAAGCCAATCGCAGTATGTGACGACAGAACTGATCAAATCGTACAATCGTACAATCTGGCCAGGTTGATATCAATATTTTAATTTGGTAACATCACACAGTGTGACATGATAATCGTAAAAGACTGAATTCGACATATAGTATAGTATTCGACATATAGTCTGCAATACAGTCAATTGTGGCCGGGGGTGGTTTAGTGGTTAGTGCCTCTGCTTTCATTGTGCACATACTCTATATGTCTACCATTTTGGCGTGGGTTCAATTCTGTCCCACACTGGCACAAAGAACTCACTCCCCCCAGATTTACTTGATTTATTTACACATTTCAAATATGGACAGTCCAAGGATATTGTACCTTTTGATATCGATAGGAAATGAATATACCAGACACTTTTGGATAACATAAATAGGAAACAAATAGAATAATAACAATAGGCTACACCAACATGTGTTTCCATTGATACAACGTGTTGGGTAATTGCCACTGTAGATTTGCCTGATTAAATTATTAAATACTTTATTTCTATTGTACGGAAGGCTTATTTTATTTTTGATTTAAGCTTTTGTTTAACTAGGCAAGTCAGTTAATTAAGAACATTCTTATTTACAATAATGGTCTACCCAAGGCAAAACCCTAACCCAGACGACACTGGGCCAATTGTGCGCCACCCTATGGGACTCCCAATCACAGCTGGTTGTGATACAGCATTGAATCAAACCAGGGTCTGCAGTGATAACCTAGCACTGAGATGCAGTGCCTTAGACCACTGCACCACTCGGGAGTCTTATCAAATAGATTATTCACTGTTAGTCTGTTTAAAAAGGACTAAATTGTTTAGATTGCAATACCAACAAGAGGGCGAACATTTCTAAAAAGGCTTTGGTTGCAAGCAGGACTAAGGTAACATTTACATAATATTTTAGGGACCAGTAATGAGGTGACCAATAATGGTTACAATTGAAAATCAGCTGTGCGGGTGAATTTAGCAGGTATTGATGATGACATCAGCTGGTGATAATCTAATGCCATTGATGGTTGCAATATGCCCCTTGTTGTTTGATTATATTCCAATAAACTACATTCTGTAGGCTACCCATTAGCCTATCCATGGCACTACATGAAAACCAATAGGCTACTGTGTTTCCCTGGCTGAGTTGATGAGCTGATTTTGACCATCAATTGATTGACAGATGTACTGTAGGTCTACCGTAGAACGTTAAAACGTTCCTCCAGTGTGGATGCTGATCCATGTTTTATAGTTAGGCTATGTATAATTTGTCAATATAGTGCTGGTCTTTGGTGTGGATTGAACGCCTGCAATGTGTGGTTTTAATATTTCATTTTCTAAAGCTGTCAAGATGTTTCTGCATTTGAGCCTATCCAAAGACTATTTCTTTGAGCTGAAAAGCTTTTCTTTAAAGTGTAAATGATCAGCCTAACGTTTATAAAAATGCAGTTAATTTATGGGCCTAATGAGGGCTTAGGATGGTCACTATATCACCCAGCACTGGCAAGAAGCTTGAGGCAGGAGCACACAGCTTAGACCACTGCGCAACAGCAGTTCACAATGCTCTAGCAAGCACTAACAATACAATGAATACTGATACATAGGCACATCATTTTGTTTTTAAGTGGAACTGCCTCCTTAAACCCAACTTCTCTGGTAAAAAAAAGGTTGATGTAGCTGGCTAGCTAGCATAGCTAAGAAGATCGTTAACATTAGCATAATAGCCAATTAATTTCTACACAGAAGATGATATTGATAACTAACCTGGATTTGCAAGTTATTTAGTTAGCTATGTTTATAAGAACAGGCATGTTTTTTGGGTTAGCACTTGCTCTAGATAACTCATTCCCTGCCTTAAATGTAATGGAATTTTAGTCATGATCAAGGGCATGGAAAATTAGCATTAGCTAGCTAGCATTCGGGTGCTTTGTCTGCTGTTAATGCTAAAAAAACATGTGTTGTGTATTTTCTAAGGCAAAAATAAATGGAGGATGGTACTTGTCTAGCCTGAGTACCAATCTTTTTAGCTAACATGCTACAAATACGTGTCAGCAAGAATTCAGCAACGTAACGTTATACAGATGGTTGCATATGGTGCATTCAATACAACTGGAAACTCAGGAAAAAAACAAGGTCAAATCATGACGTCAGTGATCTTCAGGTCGGAAAGTCTGACGTGGAATTCTGAGTTGGGTGCCCGTTTTAAAAAAAAATCCCTGCTGGAGTTCCCAGTTGTTTTGAATGCGGCAATGGTAATGGCATCAGCCTGAATCTATTCTGTACTTACAGTTACTCAATAAGAATAATTACTTACAAACTAGAGAAAAGTAATATTTATCGCTATATGTTTATTGAGTGATGATATTTTATTTTATTCCCAGGTTACTTTTAAAAAACCTGGTGGATTTGTTGTTCAGCAGTGTCATGGTAACCCTCTGCCATATCAGGAGCACTAGACAAAATGCTGATAGTATGTGGCCAGGCACCAGTCCCACTTCAGGTTGGTCACATTTGATATGGTCATAGCTCAAAATACTATCACTTGTCTGTCCTGGAATTCAACTAACAGCCATTAATAATGCACTCAGTGCTGTGTGTATGAACTCTACCTTGTTTTTCTACAGATGGAGGACAGGAGAAATGGTTTGTCATTGGTTGAGGCAAACTCTGTCATATCCAGGATGGAGTGTCATGCATTCCACCCCTCCTGCCGCTTGACTGTACCTGTTCATAATCTCCAATACATTACATAGATGGAAGGAACTTAATCACCCAATGGAGACTTGAAGACAGAACCTCACGCAGAGAGCTGTGCATGTCACTGTGTGGTTCAACAGCCAAATAGAATAGGTCGTTATCAATAAAACTACACAATAGTGTTAGATTTGGCTGTTGGGGGTGCTAGGAGACCCCAACTCCGCTAAAACCATTGACAACTATGTGCCGCTTTCAAGGGATTAATAAATAATAAAACCAAACAGTTATAACATTTATCACTGTTTTGAAATGCATAATCGGAATTACACATTTCCCGATTATTCCACATTTAGCTATATCATCAGATCTATACAGCAAGTCACTGCATGCTTTTCAAGATCAGTAAAAATCAATTGATCATGTATTTTCAGAAACTTGTGGGTAGCCAGATCCATTTGGTAAAAAGATAGCTAGCTAAGCAAACAACGTGTCATTTAGCTTGCTTCATCAGAGATTATGCTGTAGGAAAAAGCTTGACATCGGCAAGTCCTTGTCCTGGTAAATTTGTAAGTCAGACTACTCCCAGTGGGCAAAACCTGTTTGAAAAGACATCATCAGTATGACGTATTTGTATGAAGTCTCATTCTGGTCGCAAACTGGTTAACAAAATGAACTTTTTTGCTGACCAGATATGACATATTTTTCTGACCACCATACGACCAGTCGGTCCTAACTGTGCCCTCTATCTGATCAGCTGGTCATAATTCTGACCACTATATTATGTGCTTTATTATATAGTCTACTGGTCATAGTTAAGACAGTGCATTACCTACTATAAAATGTATTGCAGACGATAAAGTTATATATTGAAAACATTGTTCATTACATTTCTATTTGCTTCCATTGTAACCAATTAAAGGTGCAATATGCAGAAATCACTCCGCCATTTCCTGGATGCTAAAATTCTAACAGTTTGTCTAATTTCAGGTTATGTGACAAATCAAGCTTGTATAGTGTAGATCATCATTGTACCATCTAAACCATTGTGAAATATCTTTAAAAATATATATATATTGTATTTCAGCTGTTTGAAGCTGGTGTACAAAGCCAAAAGTAAAACAGCATAGAAATAACGCACACAGAACATGTTTACTGCTTCTTAGACTTGCTTTCAATGAGAATGACTTATATATAACTATATTTCCATGTGAATTTGGTCAGGTCGCCCAAAACTATTGCAGCTCTAAAGTTTAAATCTGCAACATATTCTTACATTCAAAATACGCAATGGCAAAAACAAATCTACATCAAAATGTTTTGCATATCTGCATACAGTAATTATTTCATAATTCACCCACATACATTACATCCATTAGAAAGAATGGGACAAATAATAAAAAAATTAATGTAAATGTAAAAACATATGTGTACAGAGGCAATAATTATAGTTTTCAAAAGTTGTGTGTCTGTCATATCATTCCTGAAGCAAACATTGTTAGAAATTTGTGTAACTGTCTAATCTCTTCCTGTTCTCTGCAACTGTGCATGTTTGAGAGCGACAAAGGGAATGAGCAAGAAAGAAATGGGAAAAATGTTATATGTTGCATAGATTTTGCACCTGGGAAAAAAGTGAGTTCAAATATAATTTATTTGCTTTACAAACTTATATCATTAAAAGCGGTGCTATTTCAATTAGATCTACTTACACTACACTCTTAGAAAAAGGGTTCTGAAAGAGTTATTTGGCTGTCCCCATAGTAGAACCGTTTTTTGGTTTCAGGTATAATGTTTTTTTGGTTCCAGGTAGAACCCTCTGTGGAAAGGGTTCTACATGGAACCAAAAATGGTTCTTCAAAGGGTTCTCCTATAGTGACAGCAGATGAACCTGTGATGTAAATTTTCTCTGTGTGTATCAGATCATATGTTTAGCACAATGCTTCTTTTCTAATAACCATCTTGTTTGGGTTCATGTGAGTGACTGATAGATTGTACATGTGAAGGATTCCACCATATCACTGATAAGCAATTTGGCAGAACGCACATAATATTGTTCTGGGACTAAATAAGCGAAACAAGGTCTCAGCTTTGAGAGAAGAGGCCTTGTGAGGTATCAGTAAGGAACCAACGTTAATAATGAATAATATAGATCATGCTTATATGATATTGTGTTGCGGTAGATAAGGACTGAAACGGAATGCCCTTTTCAGAGTTTTCATCAAGCTTGTATTGAGTTTGTAAACCTCTCTAACAATAAATATTGCTTATTTACCTTGAATTTGAGTCCTTAGTGGTACATTTCCAAGACAAACCCTTTTAGATTCTACATCACATCTTTTTTTCTAATTGTAAGATCAGGCAATCATGGGCAGCTCAATAGCATGTCTCTTGGGCAATCCATTCTCACTGAGACCTGATGCTGAGAAAAAAAACATTATTGATCATCAGCATAGCTAGTACAAACCTAGCTCATAAAAAGCTGTTTAGAAGGAATAAATACACATTGAAGATCAGAGTATCAAACAGAAAAAAACATTTTGCACACAAAACTCACTGTCAATGACTATGGATTTAAGGAGGGGTGGTTCTGATCTCTCCTTTCCCTGGGATGGGGCATAATAGGACACTGGTAACTGAGTGGGTGGCCAGGTCATTGACATCTTTCAGGAACTGTAAAGACAGATGAATCATCAGTAAGTACATTGCCTATGTTGCCCTTCAGCAATCTGGCAGTCAGG
This sequence comes from Oncorhynchus mykiss, assembly GCF_057628025.1. Classification (NCBI taxonomy): domain Eukaryota; kingdom Metazoa; phylum Chordata; class Actinopteri; order Salmoniformes; family Salmonidae; genus Oncorhynchus; species Oncorhynchus mykiss. Next base: position 34,741,160 of record NC_143025.1, read on the forward strand.
CTGACATACGGAGAGAGAGATAGAAAAAGGGAGAGCCTACCTGTGTTTTGCTGTCTATTTACATGTCTTAGTAAGCAGGCTGGATAGCTTCTCTACTCCTTCCTTTCATTCTCTCCTCCGTCCTTCCATCCAAGGTAGAAAATTACTGCAAAAAGTGTCGTCGAGTGTCATACCTTGATCTGTTTCACCTGTTTTTGTGCCTGTCTCCACCCCCCTCCAGGTGTCGCCCATCTTCCCAATATCCTATGTGTATTTATACCTGTGTTCTCTGTTCTCAATTGCCAGTTCGTCTTGTCAGGTTTTACCAGCGTTCTTTTCCGCCTTCCTGTTTCTTTAGTTCTGTTTCCTAGATCTTCACGGTTCTGACCATTCTGCCTGCCCTCCTGTACTTGCCTGACTCTGACCTGATCACAAACCTCTGCCTGCCCTCAACCTGCCCTTTTGCCTGCCACGTGTTTCTTAGAAATCATCTGAGAACTGTACTATCTGCCACCCATGTCTGCATCTGAGTCATGATAGTATGAACTGGCCATGACTGACCCAGAAGATTCGGACCAGCTCCGCAACGCCGTCTCCTCCCAGGGAGCCAACATTGGAAGGCACACGGAGTAACTTCAAGGTCTTCTGGAAGGATTCCAGACCTTGGGGGGGATTACCAGGACTGTGCCTTCAACACATTGTTGTAGCAATTCTGCGGATTGTCTGTGAGGCAGCCCGCCACTACAGTAACCCCTCAGACTGTCAATTACCCCACTACCGGCGGAGTTTCTCCACAATCTACCCCAGCTTCCCAAGAACCCCGCTTACCTCCTCCAGACCGCTACGCTGGAGATCCCGGCTCCTGCCGGGCGTTTCTCTCCCAGTGTTCTCTCCTCTTTGAATCAAATCAAATCAAATGTATTTAAATAGCCCTTCGTACATCAGCTGATATCTCAAAGTGCTGTACAGAAACCCAGCCTAAAACCCCAAACAGCAAGCAATGCAGGTGTAGAAGCACGGTGGCTAGGAAAAACTCTCTTGAAAGGCCAAAACCTAGGAAGAAACTTCGAGAGGAACCAGGCTATGTGGGGTGGCCAGTCCTCTTCTGGCTGTGCCGGGTGGAGATTATAACAGAACATGGCCAAGATGTTCAAATGTTCAAAAATGACCAGCATGGTCCAATAATAATAAGGCAGAACAGTTGAAACTGGAGCAGCAGCACGGCCAGGTGGACTGGGGACAGCAAGGAATCATCATGTCAGGTAGTCCTGAGGCATGGTCCTAGGGCTCAGGTCCTCCGAGAGAGAGAGAGAAATAGAGAGAGAAAGAGAGAATTAGAGAGAGCACACTTAAATTCACACAGGACACCGAATAGGACAGGAGAAGTACTCCAGATATAACAAACTGACCCTAGCCCCCCGACACATAAACTACTGCAGCATGAATACTGGAGGCTGAGACAGGAGGGGTCAGGAGACACAGCCCTCTTCATTCCCTCGGATCACTTGAGGATATTGTACGTGATAATGCTGATGTCCGGAAGGGCTCTTGCCTAGGCTACGGCTGTGTGGGAGCAACAATCCACCACTTGCCTCAGATTGGAGGAGTTTGTGGTGGAGGTATGGAAAGTGTTCAATTCTCCGTTGTCGAGAGGCGGCTCGTAAGCTGCTCACACTACGTCAGGATTCCCGTAGTGTGGCAGACTACGTGGTGGATTTTCGCACGTTGTCAGCTGTCCTCGATTTCCACCTCGCCTCTGAGGAATCCCAGAAATCCCAGAAGCCCACATTTCCGAGTGGATCAGATGTCGGCCAAAGTCTCTCGGAGGTCACAGAGGTTTGTCGAGTCGTCTCCTCCGGAGCCCATGCAACTGGGCAAGGGTAGCTTGTCTCCTGCTGGGCGCTTACGCAGACTTAACACCCAGAGCTGTCTGTATTCTGGAGTTACAGGACATCTTTTGTCTACTTGCCCATTAAAGAACGAGGATCATCAAGGAGGTACTGGTACGTGTATGCTGGTGTGCCGTACCGGGAGTTTCCTATCTTCAATTGTACCGGGAGTTACCCCTCTCCATGCTACCCTGTTATGGAGTGACCGGTCCAAATCTCTCCGGGTGCTCATAGACTCTGGGGCCGACAAGAGATTTATGGACACTACCCTGGTGTCAAATCTGGGAATCCCAAAACAACCCACACCACGTGTACCATTAACTTGAGTGTTGGGTAATCACAGGGAGGTTATGCAGTTCCTGCCCATAAAATCCCCTCATGCACCTGTGGTTTTTGGGTTTTCCTGGCTCCAGAGGCACAATCCCCTGATCGACTTCGCTACTGGTTATATCCTGGGTTGGAGCCTGTTTTGCCATGGACATTGCCTGAAGGTTGCGCTGCCTGACCTGGGACATCTTCCTGCGGGCTTGGGAAAAGCCCATGCCACCATGCTTCCTCCGCTTTGGCCCTATGACTGCGCCATCGACCTTCTCCAGGGCACTACACTGCCTCTGTGGTGGCTTTTTTCCCTGTCAGGTCCGGAGACCAAGGCGATGGAGACGAATATTGAGGACTCCCTGGCTGCAGGGGGTATCCATACTTCTACCCCCCCCCTCTAGCTCAAGGTTTATCTTTGTGGAGAAGAAGGACTAAACCTTGTGCCTGTGTATCGACTACCATCTGGTACGGATCCGGGAAGGGGATGAGTGGAAAAACACCTTTAACATGGCTAGCGGGCACAACGAATACCTGGTGATGCCGTTCGCACTGACCAACACTCCTGGTAAACAACGTTCTCCTGGACATGTTGAACCGGTTCGTATTTGTCTACCTTGATGACATCCTCATGTTTTCCCACTTGGCTCAAGAACATTTACTACTACTGGGTTGGCGCCCCCCCCCCCCCCCTTGGGTTGTGCCGTGGCGGAGGTCTTTGTGGGCTATACTCAGCCTTGTCTCAGGATGGTAAGTTGGTGGTTGAAGATATCCCTCTAGTGTTGTGGGGGCTGTGCTTTGGCAAAGTGGGTGGGGTTATATCCTTCCTGTTTGGCCCTGTCCGGGGGTGTCCTCGGATGGGGCCACAGTGTCTCCTGACCCCTCCTGTCTCAGCCTCCAGTATTTATGCTGCAGTAGTTTATGTGTCGGGGGGCTAGGGTCAGTTTGTTATATCTGGAGTACTTCTCCTGTCCTATTCGGTGTCCTGTGTGAATCTAAGTGTGCGTTCTCTAATTCTCTCCTTCTCTCTTTCTCTCTCTCGGAGGACCTGAGCCCTAGGACCATGCCCCAGGACTACCTGACATGATGACTCCTTGCTGTCCCCAGTCCACCTGGCTGTGCTGCTGCTCCAGTTTCAACTGTTCTGCCTTATTATTATTCGACCATGCTGGTCATTTATGAACATTTGAACATCTTGGCCATGTTCTGTTATAATCTCCACCCGGCACAGCCAGAAGAGGACTGGCCACCCCACATAGCCTGGTTCCTCTCTAGGTTTCTTCCTAGGTTTTGGCCTTTCTAGGGAGTTTTTCCTAGCCACCGTGCTTCTACACCTGCATTGCTTGCTGTTTGGGGTTTTAGGCTGGGTTTATGTACAGCACTTTGAGATATCAGCTGATGTACGAAGGGCTATATAAATACATTTGATTTGATTTTGATTTACTCCATGTCAGACAACTCCTGCAGCATTTCTGGAGAACCAGCTGCATGTAAAAGCAGAAAAATGTGAATTCCAATCCCACCACCATCTCCTTCCTGGGGTACATCATAGCTGCAGGCAACATTCAGATGGATCCTGAAGCGGTGGTGGAATGGCCGCAACCCACATTCAAAGTGCAGCTGCAATGCATCCTGGGGTTCGTCAATTTCTATGGCCAGTTTATACGGGAGTACAGCACCCGGGCTTCCCCCTGTCAGTACTCACCTTTCCAAGGTCCCGTTTAAGTGGTCTCCAGCTACAGACCAGGTATTATTTTACAACAAACACAAATTCACTACCGCCCCCATCCTAATCAATCCAGGTCCATCCCGGCAACACACGGTGGAGGTCGATGCCTCAGACATCAGAGTGGGGGCTGTCCTGTCCCAGCGTTCAACCCAACACCAAAAGCTGCATCCTTCCGCTTTCCTCTCCCATCTTCTCAACCCCATGGAAAGGAATTACAACGTGGGTAACCGGGAACTTCTGTCGGTGAAGATGGCGTTGGAGTGGAGTCACTGGTAAGAGGGGGCGGAACACCCATTCATAGTATGGACAGATCACAAGAACCTGGAATATCTCCACACTGCCAAGCGCCTCAACGCTTGGTCTCCGGCTAACCGGATGTTTGTCCTGGACTGTGCTCATTCCTCAGTTCTTGAATGTGCTCATTCCTCTCGACTGGCTTGCCAACCTGGCCTTTGTATGACATCGTTTTGGTGGCCCACGTTTCTTCATTGAAGTCTCTGTGTTCGGCGCCACCTGCACCATGTGTGCCCAGAATATGACTCCTCAGCAAGCTCCGGCTGACCTCCTTCAACCACTTCCATCCCTAACCGTCCCTGGTAACATATCCCTGGACTTCATCACTGGTCTTCCCCGGTCCGATGGAAACATGGTTATCCTTACTGTGGTGGACCGGTTTTTCAAAGCCGCCCACTTCATCCCTCTCCCCAATCTACCCTCATCCAAGGAGCCAGCCCAACTCATGGTGCCACACATCTTCAGGATCCATGGACTTCTGGTGGACATGGACTCCAACCAGGGTCCTCTGTTCTTGTCCCAGTTCTGGAAGGCGTTCTGCACTCTCATTGGGTCATCGACCAGCCTGTCCTCCAGATTCCACCGGCCAGCCAGAGCGAGCCAATCAGGACCTGGAGACGACTCTTCGCTGCCTGATCTCTGCCAAATCCTCCACCTGGAGCTGCAGCTCGTGTGGGTAGAGTATGCAACACCCTCCCTTGCTTAGCCACTGGTCTCTCGCCTTTTGAGTGCTCCTTGGGATTTCAGCCCCCCATTCCAGCGCAAGAGGAAGAGGTCAGCATACCCTCGGTCCAGATATTTGTCTGATGCTGTCGCGGTACCTGGAAGAGAACCCGGTCGGCTGTTCTCAAGACCACCTCCAGGTATAGACGACAGGCGGACCGCCTCCGGACCCCGGCTCCTCATTATCATCTCGGGCAGAGGGTATGGCTGTCCACTCGGGATCTGCCCCTCCGGGTGAGTCCCGCAAACTGTACCCCCATTATATTGTTCCTTTCCTCATCTCAAAGATCCTTAGCCCCTCTGCTGTTCGTCTTCTGTTGCCCCGTAAACTCCGTATACATCCCACTTTTCATGTGTCTAGGATTAACCTCTAGCGTCGAGCAATCCCGTATCCGGGAGCGTAATCATAGCCTCAAGCTCATTACCATAACGCAACGTTTCCTATTCATGAAAATCGCAAATGAAATAAATATATTGAAACACAAGCTTAGCCTTTTGTTAACAACACTGTCATCTCAGATTTTCTAAATATGCTTTAACCAAAGCTACACAAGCATTTGTGTAAGAGTATTGATAGCCTAGCATAGCATTAAGCCTAGCATTCAGCAGGCAACATTTTCACAAAAACAAGAAAAGCATTAAAATAAAATAATTTACCTTTGAAGAACTTCGGATGTTTTCAATGACGAGACTCTCAGTTAGATAGCAAAATGTTCATTTTTTCCAAAAATATTATTTGTATAAGAGAAATAGCTCCGTTTTGTTCATCACGTTTGCCTAAGAAAAAAAAACTAAAATGCAGTCAACACAACGCCAAACTTTTTACCAAATAAGCTCCACAATATCGACAGAAACATGGCAAACGTTGTTTAGAATCAATCCTCAAGGTGTTTTTCACAATTCTACTCTATGAAAAATCATTCCTGGCAGTCGGTTTTTCATCAAAGGCAAACGGAAAAATACTGCAGCTGGAGATTACGCAATAATTGCGACGGAGGACACCAAGCGACCACCTGGTAGATGTAGTCTCTTATGGTCAATCTTCCAATGATATGCCTACAAATACGTCACAATGCTGCAGACACCTTGGGGAAAACGTGGAAAACGTAAGCTGACTCCTAGCTTCTCCACAGCCATATAAGGAGTAATTGGAATGAGACGGTTTCAAAAAATGTGACACTTCCTGATTGGATTTTTATCTGGATTTCGCCTGTAACATCAGTTCTGTGGCACTCAGACAATATCTTTGCAGTTTTGGAAACGTCAGAGTGTTTTCTTTCCAAAGCTGTCAGGCAAACCTGCCCTTTGCCTGCCCTGTGTTTCTAATAAATAATCTGAGAACTGTACTATCCGCCTCCCGTGTCTGCATCTGGGTCATATCCTGAGTCGTGATAGTTGAAAGTTTTAACGTTGGAATGAGTGTTGAGGGGGAGCAGGAATAGGCTAAATGTATCGTATTGTCAAATACAAAATACACAAAAATACAAGGATCCCTGATGAATAAAGAAAAACTTAATATCCACATTTCAAGAATTAGACTTGCTTACAATGTTTAACACACACACACACACACATACACACACAGAGTGTGTATTCATCAAACATATCTCGCACAAACATACTGAGAGAGAGAGAGAACACACATTTACTGGCATTAACTAAATAGATATCAAAATGGCAAAACGTTAGCTAGCTACAACCAATGGCTACAACATGTGAAAAAAAAGTTACCATGTCCATGGAGGATTAGCCAGAGACCTTATGTAGGCTAGTTAAAATTTGCCTGCTAAATTAACTAAGGATAACTAGCCAGCAAATTATTCCTTGAAGTTCTTCTCCCCAACAAAACACTGCTTGCTTCACTTACAAAAGTCAAACAAAAACCCAGAGAACATAGCAGTCAAATATTTTACATGTTTGTGTGTGTAAATTTCGAGTAGCTGTCGTTGTTTTCCAGTTGTATTGTTGTGTAGATTACCGGAAGCTCTAAAGCAAACAGGCTGCCTGTGCGCAGGGATCTATTGCTGCACTGAAGCATAGATTCCAATCCAAGTTTTAGATGGAACTGACATCCTTATTTAGCTTCTGAAATTAAAATAAAAGTACTGCACACATTATGCTAATTGCTTAAATGCTTTAAGGGAAATATAATAGTCATATTTTCAGGGTCTAATTCAGGTGCAATACTTTTGGATTAATTGTTGATGGAAATAAATGTGATAGAAATAGGGTTTGTAAATCCTGGTGTATTGTAGTAGGACATTGAAATAAAAGACATAGGCCTATGTGTTCTTTAGTTAGTCATAATTTAGTTAGGCATAATAGAACATCATTCAGTGGAACAGATGAAAATGTGCAGTACAATAAACAGTGGAATTAGCTAACACAGACAAAAGCTTAGGCTACCATTAGAAGCCAACCAACACAGCAAGCTACCAGATATAATTATTGAAACAATCATTATTTCATTGTACTGCTGTTTCACAGCATTTTTATTTGAAAGCAGTGCATTATTATGTTATTGTGCATGTTTGTCTTACATGCTTGTAGCCTATGCTTGTAGCAAATGTTATGGAATTGAATGTACACGTTTCACTTGGATGGGCTGCAACTAGGAAATGCACTGCCATATCATGCAGTAAAAGCAAAAGCATTAATAGCATCAGAGATTCTATAAATTAGGGACCATCTCTGATAGCTATAGGACCGCAGATACTGTCACACATTTAAGCTTATAATGACATAGCTTAACTGATGACTTGGATGTGAAATATATCACATTTCTTAGTTTTTTAAAATTGGTATTTCATCACCTGCCAAATAAAAAAACAAAAATGGACCTACTCCTTTTTTTACCCCTTTTTCTCGGTATCCAATTGGTAAGTTAGTCTTGTCCCATTGCTGCAACTCCCGTAAGGACTCGGGAGAGGCGAAGGTCGGGAGCCGTGTGTCCTCCAAAACACAACCCAGCCAAGCAGCACTGGTTCTTGACACAATGCTCGCTTAACCCAGAAGCCAGCCGCACCAATGTGTCAGAGGAAACACCGTGCGACGTGTAATTGTGCATTGTCGCTACTGCGCGATGGGCAAGAACATCCCTACCGGCCTAACCCTCCCCTAACCCGGACAATGCTGGGCCAATTGTGCACCACCCCATGGGTCTCCCAGTTGCGGCCAGCTGTGACAGAGCCTAGACTCGAACCAGGATCTCTAGTGGCACAGCTAGTACTGTAATGCAGTGCCTTAGACCTCTTCACCACTCAGGCCACTATTCCTGAAAAGGTTACTCGGTCCAGATAAGCTGAAGTGGACTCGGCCCGAATACCATTATGATTCTGCTGGACTCGGGAGGATCTAAGCCCGCATGAAGTCCCACGAGTCAGAGTCCATGCTGAGTCCCCCAAGTCTCAAATGGAATAGGCCCAAACCCAGCGTGTTGACTGGGTACAGTATGCTACGAGACCCTAACCCACTTTGGTGCGCTCTGCCAGCTGTTGTTTGCCAAGTGTGCTAAGCTGAATCATGCAAACCCTGCTGAAAAAAAACATTGCTCCAATTGTAATAATTGTAATGGTTCTCGTGTCTTATATGCAATGGGTGCATGGCCCACCAACACTATGCACATGTTTATATAGATAGGTGTCTATTAATTAAGTAGCATTTAGAAAACTGGTCAGTAGTTCAGATTTCAACCAAAAATCAGATATCCACCAAAATATGATGTATTTTTCATGAAGTCAAATATACTTCATGAAAAACATGTCTTCATCTGGTTGTAATCTGGTTATAAAATGTCCCGACCAGAATTTGCAAGTAAAACATGTATTTTTCACATCGAATGCCCACTGGGGTGTCATCACCACTATGGACGGCAAGCAAATCAAAAGTTTATCCCCTAAAAGTTAGCTTGTTAACTAGCCATATTAGCGTGATCTGTTATAAGCTAGTTAGTCAATTTGACATGGTCCATCAATCAATGTAGCCTATTAGGTTTGTCTGCAGCAATTGTAATTAAACACTATTTAGAAACAATGTTGATAAGGGGATAATGTTAGCTAACCATACATGGTTCTTCGGGTTTGTCCGAATAGGGAAACCCTTTTTGGTGCTGGGTAGAACCCTCTTGTAGGGTTCTGTCTAGAACCCTCTATGAAAGGTTCTACCAATAACCGTTTTGTCATCTATAGGATCTTCCTAGAAGTGTCCATGGAGGGTTCAATCTATAACCTTTTTATCTTTGGAGGGTTATCCCTAGAACCCTGTATGAACTGTTTCACCAGCCATATTAGCCTTTAAAATTGTATTATTTCTGACAATACAGTTATCATAAGGACTTTCTTTGAGGGTCTAGTTATACCCTAACTCCTGGTTTACACGCCACATCAGGCCTGCAAGTCACATTATGCTGGCTTGCAAAGTGATGTGTAATTCCTATTGGAATCCAGCCAGAGTCAGGATATCCAACAACTGGCATTGTTATTCACCTGCAATCTGCATTCAGAATACCTGCCTGGATAGGGAAAATTAATGTAGTCTCAATATTCAATCTAAGCTGTGCAATTGGATCCTGGACTTTCTGACGGGCTGCTCCCAGGTGGTGAAGGTAGGAAACAGCATCTCCGCTTCGCTGATCCTCAACACTGGAGCCCCACAAGGGTGCGTGCTCCCTGTTCACCCATGACTGCGTAGCCATGCTAGCCTCCAACTCAATCATCAAGTTTGCAGACGACACCACAGCAGTGGAGAAGGTGGAAAGTTGTAAGTTCCTCGGCATACACATCACTGACAAACTGAAATGGTTTACCCAGACAGACAGTGTGGTGAAAAAGGCACAACAGTGTCTCTTCAACCTCAGGAGGCTGAAAAAAAATAGCTTGTCACCTAAAAACCTAAAACCTTTACCGATGCAAAATTGAGAGCATTCACAACCGCAGGGCTCTCCAGAAGGTGGTGCGGTCTGCATATCACATCACCGGGGGCAACTACCTGCCCTCCAGGACACCTACACCACCCGATGTCACAGGAAGGCCAACAAGGTCATCAAGGACAACAACCACCTGAGACTCTGTCTGTCACCCTGGTACCATCCAGAAGGTGAGGTCAGTACAGAGAGACTGAAAATCAGCTTCTGTCTCAAGGCCATCAGACTGTTAAACAGCCATCACCAGCACAGACAGGCTGCTGCCTAGATATACACTTGGAATCATTGGAATCACTTGGAATCATTATCATTAATAATGTTTACGTATCTTGCATTACTCATCTCATATGTACAGTCATGGCCAAAAGTTTTGAGAATGACACAAATATACATTTTCACAAAGTCTGCTACTTCAGTTTGTATGATGGTATATTACATACATACAAAGACATTTGGAGGATGGCCTGGAAGGGCAGCAAAGAAGCCACTTCTCTCCAGGAAAAATATCAGGGAGAGACTGATAGTCTGCAAAAGGTACAGGGATTGGACTGCTGAGGACTGAGGTAAAGTCATTTTCTCTGATGAATCCCCTTTCCGATTGTTTGGGGCATCCAGAAAAAAGCTTGTCTGGAGAAGACAAGGTGAGTGCTACCATCAGTCCTGTGTCATGCCAACAGTAAAGCATTCTGAGACCATTCATGTGTGGGGTTGCCTCTCAGCCAAGGGAGTGGGCTCACTCACAATTTTGCTTAAGAACACGGCCATGAATAAAGAATGGTACAAACACATCCTCTGAGAGCAACTTCTCCCAACCATCCAGGAACAGTTTGGTGATGAACAATGCCTTTTCCAGCATGATGGAGCACCTTGCGATAAGGCAAAAGTGATAACTAAGTGGCTTGGGGAACAAAACATTTATATTTTGGGTCCATGGCCAGGAAACTCCCCAGACCTTAATCCCATTGAGAACTTGTGGTCAATCCTAAAGAGGTGGGTGGACAAACAAAAACACACAAATTCTGACAAACTCCAAGCATTGATTATGCAAGAATGGGCTGCCATCAGTCAGGATGTGGCCCAGAATTTAATTGACAGCATGCCAGGGCGGATTGCAGAGGTCTTTAAAAAGAAGGGTCAACGCTGCAAATATTGACTCTCTGCATCAACTTCATGTAATTGTCAATAAAAGCCTTTGACACTTATGAAATGCTTGGAATTACACCTCAGTTTTCCATAGTAACATCTGACAAAAATATCTAAAGACACTGAAGCAGCAAACTTTGTGGAAATGAATATTTGTGTCATTCTCAAAACTTTTGGCCACTACTGTATACTATCTATTTCATCTTAGGCCAAGCCGCTCTGTCATTGCTCATCCATATATTTATATGTTATTTTATTCCATTACTTATTCCATTAGGTATTTGTTGTGGAATTGTTAGATATTACTTGTTAAATATTGCTGCACTGTGAGAACTAGAAGCACAAGCATTTCTCTACACTCGCAATAACATCTGGTAACCATGTGTATGTGACCAATAACAGATTGGATTAGTTAGGAAACAATGTTATTTATCCTTGTGTAGCAGAAAATGCATTAACCAATCAATGTACATGCAAAAACACAGATATTACAATAAAACAGACAATTCTGAAAATCTCCATGCAAAAGAACATTCTGTGAAATATTATATATAGCGCTATGTATAACCTTTCTTTCTTTCCAAAGAATCCTTCTTGTCTTCCAAAGAATCATCAAAGTATCCACTGTTTAGCCAACTGCATAAAGTTTCTACCGGTAGCTTGCAAGGTGAACATTATTAGCTAACAGTAACATTACAATGCGCCCTACTGCTGCTTGATAGGCAGAGCCCACAAAGGATGGGAAATGAACCTAAACCACTCAAACTTGTCAGGCATAGTTCACTGTTATTTTATATCACTCAAATGAAATATTGAATTAATGGTGGCCAACATTGAGAGATATTGTGGCAAAGTTGTGTTAGGAGGTAGGTGAAGGAGTCAGACGCAGGAGATCAGAGATGTCTGAGATGCTTACTTTTAGTAGGCAATTCCACCAAATACAGGTATGGCACAATCCAAAAGTCAAACGCCCTCGGCAACAAAGACACCCGTTACTCACACAAGGAGGAACAAACAAAGTTCATAAATAACACACTCTTATTAAATGCGTGAAACAAAAAATGGGGCACAAACCAAGGCAGGCAACAGGGTAAATATATACACACAGAAATGAAGGCAAATGAAACTAGGTGTGCAAGGACCAAAGACAAAACAAACAGAAAGGAAAAAAGGATTGGTGATGGCTGTAGGCCGGCGAGTCCGACCTCCAAGCGCCTGAACTACCTTCGGTGGAAGTCGTGACAGACATAGGCTACTCTCACCATACTGACCATGAAAAGAGGTACATGTGTACAATTGTTTTGCATGGAATAATCAGATATATGTTGCCCTGAATATGCTCTTCAAGAGGTGATGATATTAAAACCAAAAAGCCTGTTTAACATTTATTTAACAATCCCTTGAAAACAGCACGCAGCTGTCAATGGTTTTTGCGGAGCTGGAGCTGCAGGTCAACTTGCCCTCAGCAGGCAAATTGAACACTCTGCACCTTATTGTGACATTTTACTGGCAACCTATAGTATGGCATGCTAGTTCTGGGACAGCAGAGACAAGACAAAACTAGACAGTTATAAAATATTATGCTGACAGCTGATCTGACTGAAGACCAGGCATTCAACTCAAAGTTGTTGATATCGTTTCCATGGTAACGTGTCTTTACATGACCTGATAAAAATTCAAGTTGCAAAGTTGCAAAGCTACTTTCAAAGCAAGGTGTTGTAGAATGAGTGTCTCATGAAACACAATCCAGACACTGGAACTTCAGCTAGCTAGATAGACTAGCCAGGTGTAGCTATCCCTGAGTTATGCTAGCTACCAATCTGCTGTTAGGTTGGCTAAAAACGAGGTCAGCACAGACATTAACCTACACAGAGAACTGAATTAGCAGATCATCGTGAGATGAGGAGTCAGTCAGGAGGGGCGAAGTCATCAACTTCAAAACTTCTCTCCATAGCAAAGCTAGCTTAGTTTACCTCTCTGTCACTAAGTTATTGAATGAAAAAAATAAAAATAAACAGAATGAGCACCGTAAAAAATACATTCAGAGTCAGTGAGTGCAACAGACTTTTCCCTAACAAAAAAACATATCTAGCCCCTACAAATATGTCGATTTATTATAATCCCCATGAGAATTAATGAGACCGTAGCCTGCACACAGCCTACATAAGGTACAATGTAGTTATGGTGTACATTGTATACAAACAAACACAAAACATCACTTCCAGCTGCCCCCTGGCAGCAATTCTAAATATTTCTTCAGATATTCAAATCCTCCTGCTGCAGGATTATTCTCCTCCTGCAATAACAAATTAAGATCCGATATCTGTATCATAGCACATTGCGCTTTATTAGAGGCGATAGGTTCAGTACACATCATTGCATTTTGTATCAGAATGTGGTTTGGCCCTGCTTGAAGTCTCGTAGATCGTTCCATTGCGCTCTTTTTGTCTATAAAGCCCTCTTGCATAAACTTCTGCCATACCTTACCTCATTGTTAACCTATAGATTTACGGGATACTGGACCCGGGCTCAGGGATGGCTAACTCTGGAGATCCCTTCAATCTCCACTGTTGGGTAGATCTGCTTTTAGTTTTTTTGCACCCTATGTGTGGAATGAGTTGCAATACACAACAAATTTGAGGAATTGGTGCCTCTAATAAAAAAAAGAGACACATTCTTCAGTAAAAAGGACACCTAACAACTATCTGAAATGTGTTTTGCTTTTGGTGTAATGTGTATAAGAATGTGTAGTTTAATGCATTTATTGTATTTTGATGTGTATTGCGGTGCTGTACAGGGCTCACCTGGAGAATAGAACTAAGTCTCAGCATTGACTCCCTGCCAAAATAAAGGTAAAATAAAAGAGAGAGAGGCAGGATTCTCCCCCTAGCAGCAACATTGTGTATGTCCCAATGGCACCCTATTAGTACAGTACACTTCACTACTTTTATAGCAGAGCCTTATGGGCCCTGGTCAAAAGTAGTGCACTATATAGAGAATATGGTGCCATTTGGGAGGGAACCATTTAGAGACAACTTGATCTGTCTGACAAACAGAAAGGTCTCCTTTCTTGTTCTAGTTTTCTAGACCCCTGTCTCTCTCTCTACCCCCTACCTTTCTCTTCTAATGGGAAAACCATCTAATACAGGTGTTCTCGCTCTCGTTTCCTCCCGCTTTCTTTCTCCCCCTCTCTCTGATCAAGATAAGAAAACACATCAGATACAGGTGACTGACAGGCAGAATGATCCAAGCTCCTTTTTACCCAACAGATTGTCTTTTTCGAGTCATTCTGCATTATTGACTTTCTTGAGCTCTCTCTCTTTGCTCATTTCAATCTTAACACAATCAAGAGGCTTTGATTGCCTTTGTCATTTGAAACCATCTCACAGGATCCTCCAGCGACAACAAGGATCAGCGACAACAAGGACTATTTGAATGAATCTAATTAAAGCTATAATGTAACTTTTTGGGTGTACTGACCAAATTCCCATAGAAAAGTCAGTTATAGATCTGTCATTATCAATGAACACAAGTATAAGAAGCAGTAGATCTGTTCTATGTGTGCTATTTCCATCTTAAGTTTAGTTTTTGCATCTTTTACTTTCGGTTTTGTACATCAGCTTCAAACAGCTGAAAATGCAATATTGTTGGTTATTGAAAAGATATTTCACAGCAGTTTAGATGGCACAATGATTCTCTACACTCTGAGGTCTTGTTTGTCACAAAAACGGAAATTAGGAAAATTATTAGAATTTTAGCAACCAGGAAATGGGGAGCAATTTATGCATATTGCACCTTTAAAGGCTATGGTTGTCATCCCATTGACATTGCCATGGAGAAAAGAAAGAGACTACATACCAAATTGCCCACTATTTCCTACTTTTGACCATTGCCATATAGTGGTTTGTGTAGGTTAAGACATGGTGTGGACATCAATTTATTTAAAAATTCTTTATTGACATTTTCAAATATACAACATACACATAAAACATGAATAGAGCCTTCCATTTTTAACATTACAATCTGTTGTGATATGAACTTCTCCCTGGGTAAATAAACCAACAAATATTATAAATAATATAAATAATGCAATAATCTATTATCAATTCATTCAGTATATTGTGTCATCAACCAAATATATATATATTTATGGATTCCCGACCTATACATTAATTGATTGATACATGATTGCCATCTCTCTCTCTTTTTCTCTCTCTCGTTTCCTTTGACGGACAATATTTGGCATTTCTCCCATACACCCATACACCCCTGTCAATCTCATTGCATTGTGATGGTTAGCTCAGTTGCATGGGCCATGTGTTATCATTCAGCATCTGACCATCGCTGTGCTTTTTATCTCTCTGAACCATCCAGGGTCTCCCATGTCCAGGAGCATTCATCTGACTGGCCTTTGTCTGTCTACCTGATATGCTGTATCTATCTTCTTCATTCTATTACCACATTCTGATATGGATAGGCTGTTGGGGTGACTACAGTATCTTAACTTATTACGAGGACATTCAAGGAGTATGTTCCCTTTGAACTATCACTTGTTAGAAACAACTTTAATTTGGTCCAGCATATTTTTTTTTTGCTAAAATCCAATTTAACTATCAAATCCAAAACTGTTATTGTACATTAGATCTACTTAATATTTCTGACTAGTTACTTTCATTGATCATGTCTTAGTGTTAAAACCTCTTGAGTGTAGGGGGCAGTATTTTGATGTTTGGATGAAAAACATACCCAAATTAAACTGCCTATTTCTCAGGCCCAGAATCTGGAATATGCATACAATTAGAACACACTCTAAAGTTTCCAGAACTGTCAAAATATTGTCTGTGAGTATAACAGAACTGATATTGCAGGCAAAAACCTAAGGAAAAAACAACCCGGAAGTGGCCTCTATTTTGAAAGCTCCATGTTCCATAGCCTGCCTTTGCTCCATATCAACCAGATTCATTTTCCTATGGCTTCCCCATGTCTGAACAGTCTTTAGACATAGTTTCAGGCGTTTATTTTGAAAAATGAGCGAGAAAGATCACATTGTGTCATTGTATGGCTGGGTGCCAGCAGCGTTTTGCATGCGCAACAGCTTGGAGCAGAACATTTTCTCTCTCTCTCCTATTGAAGAAGCTACATTCCCGGTTTATATATTATTGATTATATATTGTAAAAACAACCTGAGGACTGATTATAAAAAACGTTTGAAATGTTTCTACGAACATTACGGATACTATTTGGAATTTTCGTGTGCCATGTCGTGACCGCTCCAGCCTGTGGTTTTCTGAACATAACGCACCAACCAAATGGAGGTATTTTGGATATAAAAATAATCTTTATGGAGCAAGAGGAACATTTATTGTGCAACTGGGAGTCTCGTGAGTGCGCATGTTTGATAAATCTCCGTCTTGTCGATTGTTGTTAACCGACTGGACGGTGTTGACTGAAGTTCGTTCGCAAGAGTACCATCTCCTGCCTCTCCTCCCCATCTGATAGCGGAGCCGAAAGAGCACAGGAAGAGGAGCATGGCAATCAACGATAATCACATGTCACGAGAAGTGAAGTCCGAAGTCAGCGGCCTTCCGCAAAGCAGCTTACACTCCCAACGGGAGGCCCGGAGCGGATACAAACAACGAATAGTTTCACCGCCCTGGAGGCTGATCTTTCTGCACCTTCATCGCTTGGGGCACTTGTGTCGGCGGACGATGTTCCTACTCCTTCTCCTACGATTTCGGAGTCAATGTCGGCAACCTTCCGTCCCTGCTCTAGATCGAGGGGCCTTCTCCATCTGTCGGAGGCCTGTACCATCTTGTGACGCGTGGGAGTGGGTGGATTTCCTCGTCCTTCTCACCAGCCGTGATTTTGTGCAGCTCCATGGTAAGAAATGTGACTGTTTTTGCACCAGGAACAATGTCCTATCCCGGAGCTCGATTAAATTACATTACTAAGCTGCTCCCAAATGTACTACGCCTGTTGGCGTTGTCCATGTGGGTTTTAATGACATTACGAAGGGCAGCTCTGAACAGTTGAAACTGGATTTCAAAGAGCTGGTTGACTCTCTGCTGGATACTAATAAAAGAACCAACATATCTGGCCCTGTGCCCTCTCTGAATCATGGCATTGAACGTTTTAGCAGGATTCTTTCTCTTCACAACTAAACTCAGCAAAAAAAATAAATGTCCTCTGTCAACTGCGTTAATTTTCAGCAAATTTTGTAAATGTGTAAATATTCAAATGAACATAACAAGATTCAACAACTGAGACATAAACTGAACAAGTTCCACAGACATGTGACTAACGATAAATGGAGATCAAAATCAAATGTAACAGTCACTATCTGGTGTGGCCACTAGCTGCATTAAGTACTGCAGTGCGTCTCCTCCCCATGGACTGCACCAGATTTGCCAGTTCTAGCTGTGAGATGTTACCACACTCTTCTCCAAGGCACCTGCAAGTTCTTGGACATTTCTGGGGGGAATGGCCCTAGTCCTCACCCTCCAATCCAACAGGTCCCAGATGTCCTCAATGGGATTGAAATCCGGGCTCTTCGCTGGCCATGGCAGAACACTGACATTCCTGTCTTGCAGGAAATCACACACATAACAAGCAGTATGGCTGGTGGCATTGTCATGCTGGAGGGTCATGTCAGGATGAGTCTGCAGGAATGGTACCACATGAGGGAGGAGGATGTCTTCCCTGTAATGCACAGCTTTGAGATTGCCTGCAAGGACAACAATCTCAGTCCGATGATGCTGTGACACACCACCCCAGACCATGACCGACCCTCCAACTCCAAATCGATCCTGCTCCAGAGTACAGGCATCGGTGTAATGCTCATTCCTTCGACAATAAACGCAAATCTGACCATCACCCCTGCTGAGACAAAACCCTAACTCATCAGTAAAGAGCACTTTTTCTCAGTCCTGTCTGGTCCAGCGGCGGTGGGTTTGCGCCCGTAGGCGACGTTGTTGCCGGTGATGTCTGGTGAGAACCTGCCTTACAACAGGCCTACAAGCCCTCAGTCCAGCCTCTCTAGGTAGGAGTTGTTGCCATCCTGTACCTGTCCCGCATGTGTGATGTTTGGATGTACCGATCCCTTGCAGGTGTTGTTACACGTGGTCTGCCACTGCGAGGACGATCAGCTATTTGTCCTGTCTCCCTGTAGTGCTGTCTTAGGCATCTCACTGGCCACATCTGCAGTCCTCATGCCGCCTTGCAGCATGCCTAAGGCACGATCTTTCTTTTGGTGTTTTTCAGAGTCAGTAGAAAGGCTTCTTTCGTGTCCTAAGTTTTCATAACTGTGACCTTAATTGCCTACTGTCTGTAAGCTGTTAGTGTCTTAACGACCGTTCCACAGGTGCATGTTCGTTAATTGTTTATGGTTCATTAAACAAGCATCTTCTACAATGAAGATGTGAAGTTATTCAAATTTGTATAAATTATCTTTGAGATTAGTCACGTGATTATTGCAGCTCCACGGGTGTAACTTTTGTTAACAATTGCGATACCTTTTGGAAACAAAACACATTTTATAATGAGGATGGGATCCACCCAAATCATTTGTGTTCCTGGATCCTTTCACAGCATTATAAGGCTGGGTTGAGACAATGATTTATCAATGACCCAAGCCCAGCTCAGTTAATCCCTACCATTGTGTCACTGAGTCGTCATAATACCTTAGCAAATGTCCATTATACCAGGGGCATTGGTAGACACAATGTAAGTAACATAATTTATGTCCCTCTAACTGTCCTGAAAAACATATGCTGATCCTACAACTATTGTATGCAGCAATCATGTGCCTTTGAACTAGTTTTATGCTGTTGGCACTGAGACGGTGTGCCCTACTGTAGTATGAAGTCCACTGTGTGCAGCTCACCCTGCACTAACATAAATAACATGATAATGATCTAATAAGTAACATGATCTACCTCTGCTAAGCTTCCAAGTAAAACGATGAAAACAAGCAAGCATCCCAGAAAAGTGTTCAAAATAGACCAAAATTAACATATACAGCTTAAGGTTTGTGAAATTAATAACTTGCTAGAAACAGATGACAATCATATTCTAACTTTATCTGAAACTCACTTAGACAATACCTTTGATGATACAGTGGTAGCAATACAAGTTTATAACATTTACAGACATTTTTTAAATGCCAGTGGTGGAGGTATTGCTGTTTATATTCAGAACCACGTTTCTGTAAAGATTAGAGAGGATCTCATGTTAAATACTGTTGAAGTGATATGGCTACAGATTCATCTGCCTCACCTAAAGCCCATTCTGCTATAGACCACCAAGTGCTAACAGTCAGTATCTTGATAACATGTGTGAAATGCTTGATAATGTATGTGATATTCACAGATAGGTATATTTTCTGGGTGATTTAAATATTGACTGGCCTTCATCAAGCTGCCCACTCAATAAAAAGCTTCAAACTATAACCAGTTTATGCAACCTGGTTGTCAGTCAACCTACCAGGGTAGTTACAAACAGCAAAGGAATTAAATCATCAACATGAATTGATCACATCTTTACTAATGCTGCAGATATTTGCTTGAAAGCAGTATCCAGATCCATCGGATGTAGTGATCACAATATAGTACCCATATCTAGGAAAACCAAAGTTCCAAAAGCTGGGCCTAATATAGTGTATATGTAACGTTCTTCTTGTGGTGAAGTAGAGGCGGATCAAAAAGCAGCGTGATCATATTGATTCATGTTTAATAACAAAAAGGATAACCACGAACACTACAAAACAACAAACGTGGAAAACCAAAAACAGCCTTGTCTGGTACAAAACACAGAGACAGGAACAATCACCAACAAACACACAGTGAAACCTACCTAAGTATGATTCTCAATCAGAGACAACTAATGCCTCCTGCCTCTGATTGAGAACCATACTAGGCCGAAACATAGAAATACCCCAAAACATAGAAAAACAAACATAGACTGCCCACCCAACTCACGCCCGGACCATACTAAATAAATACAAAACAAAGGAAATAAAGGTCAGAATGTGACAGTATAAAAGGTCATACAATAGGTTTTGTAGTGATTCCGATATTGTTGATGGAAAGAATATTTGTTAGTCCGTGGTGTGTAATGACGAGCAAACAGATGTTGCACTTGACACATTTATGAAACTGCTTATCCGAGTTACTAATAAGCATAAACCCAAATGACTGTACAAAAAAAGGTAAATCCTCATGATGAGGAATTGAAAAATTGTATGGTTGAGAGGGATGAGGCAAAAGGAATGGCAAATAAGTCTGGCTGCACAACCGATTGGCAAACGAACTGAAAATTGAGAAATCATGTGACTAAACTGAGGAAAATGAAGAAACTACACTATGAAACAAAGATAAATTATATAAAGAATGAGAATGAAAATCTTTGGAGGACCTTAAGTGAAATTCTCTGAAAAAATGACAAACTGAGCTCCATCATTCATCGAATCAGACAACTGATATTTGTATTTGTGAGAGGTATTGACATGTTGAAAGCAACAATCTGTCTGTTTAAATGACTAGCACACAGCACAGACACTAATGCATACCCCACAAGCCATGCCACCAGAGGTCTCTTCACAGTCCCCAATTCCATAACAGACTATGGGAGGCACACAGTACTACATAGAGCCATGACTACATGGAACTCTATTCCACATCAGGTAACAGATGCAAACAGTAGAATCAGATTAAAAAACAGATAAAAATACACCTTATGGAACAGCGGGGACTGTGAAGCAACACAAACACAGGCACAGACATATGCACACACACGATAACATACGTACTTTGCACACGCGTAAACATGGATTTTGTGTTGTAGATATGTGGCGGTGGAGTATGGGCCTGAGGGCACACACTTAGTGTGTTGTGAATTCTGTAATTATTGTATTGCAATGTTTTTAAAATTGTATAACTGCCTTAATTTTGCTATCACCCAGGAAGAGTAGTTGCTGCATTGACTAATGGGGATCCATAATACATTTTACAGTGTATATTCACTAGAACACATCCTTCCCTACACTGTAAAAAAGGACTCTTTGGATCAATCTACAAAAAAGGACATATGTTGAAACCAAATATATGATTCAATGCCAACTGTTATATTTAATTATTAACAAACCTACATCATAAGTTGCAGCCTATTTCTGTCAACACTCAACTTACTTTTCCCCTTTGGTTAAACCAAATAAATAATATACAGTTGAAGTCTAAAGTTTACATACACCTTAGCCAAATACATTTAAACTCAGTTTCTCATAATTCCTGACATTTAATCCTGATAAAATTCCCTGTTTTAGGTCAGTTAGGATCACCACTTATTTTAAGAATGTGAAATGTCAGAATAATAGTAGAGAGAATGATTTATTTCAGCTTGTATTTCTTTCATCACATTCCCAGTAGGTTTACAGAAGTTTACATAATCTCAATTAGTATTTGGTAGCATTGCCTTTAAATTGTTTAACTTGGGTCAAATGTTACGGGCCTTCCACAAGATTCCCACAATAAGTTGGGTGAATTTTGGCCCATTCCTCCTGACAGAGCTGGTGTAACTGAGTCAGGTTTGTAGGCCTCCTTGCTCGCACACGCAATTTTCAGTTCTGCCCACGAATATTCTATAGGATTGAGGTCAGGGCTTTGTGATGGCCACTCCAATACCTTGACTTTGTCCTTAAGACATTTTTCCACAACTTCGGAAGTATTTTTTTATTTCACCTTTATTTCACCAGGTATGCTAGTTGAGAAGTTCTCATTTACAACTGCGACATGGCCAAGACAAAGCAAAGCAGTGCGACACAAACAACATTCACCGAATACAACAGGTGTAGATATTACAGTGAAATGCTTACTGACAAGCCCTTAACCACCAATGCTGCTGATTAAAAAATATATAAGTGAAAAATAGCAAATAACTAAAGAGCAGCAGTAAAAAAACAATAGCGAGGCTCTCACATGGATAATGGCGGACGGAAGACAGGGTGGTGCGGCAGGTGCCGCTTCTCATACGAATGCTGTTATTTTATCTAAAACATCAGGTGTTCGCCGACTCCAGCTAAGTAACTCATGCAAAGAGTTAAAGTGCAATTATGTGTTTTATCTCCAGTACTTTGCCATGATTGTCAGTTATGTAGCTGCTCAACTGATAATCTCAGTGCGTCCTTGCTGGGATGACACAAATCTACTGCCGGAGAATACCAACACCAAACACATTGGTTCACCGTTCCACGGGAGCAGACAGTACACAGCATAATGTTCTGAATAATGACCAAGTCTACCTCGCTCCCCATTCCACTGAACTGCTTAGGCGTAACAAACACAAGTCCAACATTTATCGTAAACTGTTAAACTACCTGTTCACTACCCTCCTGCTCTCCGGGGATGTGCACCTCAACCCTGGGCCTAACATCCCCAAGCCATCTATACTCACCGGAGTGGAAAGCAGTGGGTGGCCTTGTCCACTGATCGTCGCCGCTGTGGAAGTGGGTGAGTGCTATGGTCCCATGGTTTCTCTCGACTCACCCAGCTCCAGGATAGATTTTGACTCTTCAAACATACCCAAGTTGCTATATGCGATCTCTGTCTTTGTTTCTGGTACGCAAGCTGTTTTAATCCGTTCCCAGCATCCAGTGCAGGCGGGAGGGATTGTTCATTGCGCTACCGAACTGCCCCTGATCAAAACGAAACAAAACGGCCTAAACCCAGCCGTCAGAACACACAAATGTAACTTTTTTCAATGTGTCAATCATTCTCGAGTCATCTGGGACCCACGAGCTAAGCCCAAGGGACTACTAGGGGGGCACTTGAACATTCGTAGTGTCATTCCAAAAAGTGATCAAATTCAACATCTACTCACAGACTCCAATCTTGACTTCCTCTGCCTCTCAGAGACATGGCTCCATAAAACTCTCCATATGCTGCTTTGATTGTGCCTGGCTACAATGTTTTCAGGAGAGACAGGATTGAAGGAAGAGGAGGGGTTCTGAAGATTTACATTAAAGAACATATCCGAAGTAAACAAATTGAGTGGTCATGTGATAATGAACTAGAATGTATTTGCCTGAACGTTACACTCCCCAAATGTATTTTACCCTTATTGGAATGTATAGGTCACCTTCCACCAAAAGTGTGTTTTTTGATCAGTTTAAAAACATGTTTAGGGAATGTGATTTTGGGAAAGAGGTCATCTTAATGGGAGATTTTAACATTAATTATGAAGACAAGTCTTGTAGGAAAACCCTCAAACGGATCACTAATACCTTTGACCTTACACAGCTAGTTAAAGGGCCAACCAGGGTGATTTGTTGCTCTAAAACACAGATTGATTTGGTGTTCAGTAATAAACCAGAGAGAGTGACTAAATCATTCAATATGGTTACTGGGCTGTCTGATCATAATCTGACACTTATAGCCAGAAAGCTGTCTAAGAGCAGGTTTAAGCTCTCTACTGTTAGAAAGCCGGATCAACTAAGAATACCTAAGAGTGAATTAAACTATTTTGAAAACGCAATTAAGGGAATTAACTGTAATGATCTCTTGTCCTATACAGACGTGGAAGCTGATAGTCAGGTTTTTCTATCCACAATCCAGACTACAATAAATGGTTTCCTAAAGAAAATCAAATCCAAACCTGGCCAAAAGAGCACTCTTCTTTGGCTGAATGGAGAAATCTGGAAACTGATGAAAGAATGAGATTATGCTCTAAAAATAGCCTTAAGATCCACATTGGAGCATGACAGACGTAAATTTACCATGTTGAGAAATAAGGTGATGAAAGAAATCAGACAGGTCAAGGCAAACTTTTTTATTAACATAATTGGTGAAGCAAAGGGAAATTCTAAATTGATTTGGGAGAATCTAAAAAAGTTAACAGGGAAAGACCATAGTAACACTGCAAAAAGACTAGAAATCATGGTGAATAAGAATCTAACACAGGATGCAGTCAAAATAGCAATAGCCTTCAATTCCTACTTTATTGACTCTGTCAGGGTACTGACAGAGAACCCCTCCACTGGTTTCGTGGGCTCAGTGCTAGTGAATGACGCTCAACCTGTCTTCATCATAAGGGAGGTTTCTGAGTCAAAGTTGAACATGGTGATTAGCTCACTAAAGAACTCTAAAGCCAACGGTGTGTTGGGGCTGGACTCTACCTTTCTTAAAAACTACAAAGAGTTACTCATTGGCCCCATTACTAAGGTCACCAACACATCTATTGGTCTCAGGGTTTTTCCAAGGTTATGGAAGTCGGCCATAATAACGGCCATCTTTAAATCGGGCGACCCTGCTGACGTGAGTAACTACAGGCCCATTAGTATACTACCTGTGGTGTCAAAGGTTGTTGAAAAGTGTGTAGCAGAACAACTCAACAACAGCCACTTCACATTACACTCCTATGCAGTTTGGCTTCAAAGCGAAACACTCCACAGAAATGGCCAACTGCTTTCTTCTGGAAAATGTGAAGTCCAAGATGGACAAAGGGGGCGTTAATTGGGGCTGTGTTTCTGGACCTAAGGAAGGCTTTTGATACTGTTAACCATGGGAATCTCATCACAAAATTGTCCAAGTTCAACTTTTCCCCGATGCCTTGAGATGGGTGAAATCATACCTTGAAGGCAGGACTCAATGTGTCAGAGTGAGCAATGAGCTGTCGCCCATTCTTAGCTATGATATGGGCGTGCCCCAGGGGTCAATACTGGGGTCCCTCCTGTTCAGCCTGTACATTAATGAACTGCCTTCCGTCTGTACTGGGTCTGAAGTTCAAATGTATGCAGATGATAGTGATATATGTGCATGCAAAGAGCAAACAACAAGCTGCACAAGAACTCACTACTGTAATGGCCCAGGTTACAAAGTGGCTCAGGACTTATGTTTGCATCTTAATGTGAAAAAAACAGTTTGCGTGTTCTTCACAAAGAGGGCAACAGATGCTACTGAACCAGATGTCTATGTGTCATTGGAGAAGCTCCAGGTGGTATCTGATTTTAATAAGTACCTTGGAATCATACTTGATTCCAACCCCTCTTTTAAAAAGCATGTGAAAAAGGTCATTCAGATTCAACCTAGCTAATTTCCGATTTATACGAAATTGTTTGACTACAGAAGTAGCAAAACTGTACTTCAAATCTATGATACTCCCCCACTTAATATACTGCTTGACAAGTTGGGCCCAAGCTTGCTGTACAACATTAAAACCTATTCAGTCTGTCTACAAACAGGCCCTCAAAGTGCTCGATAGGAAGCCCAATAGCCATAATCACTGTTACATCCTCAGAAGCATGAGCTCCTGAGTTGGAAAAATCTTGTGGAATACACTGACACATGCCTTGTATTCAAGATCCTAAATGGCCTGGGTCCCCCTTCACTCAGTATTTCTGTTAAACAGAAAACCCAAACATATGGCAGCAGATCCACAAGGTCTGCCATGAGAGGTGACTGTATAGTTCCCTTAAGGAAAAGCACCTTTAGTAATTCCGCTTTCTCTGTGAGAGCTTCCCATGTCTGGAATACACTGCCTTCAGACACACATAACTGCACCACGATCACACTTTCACAAAATGTATGAATACATGGCTAAAGGTCAATCAGATTTGTGATCATAATCTCTAGCTGTGTATTGCTGTTTCCATGTTGTCTGTAGCTTGTGAGGTGTGGAAACACTTTGTTGCTTTTTTTTAATGAATTTTGTCTTGCTGCTTTTTGCTTTTCTGCTTTTGTTCTATGTTGCTCTCTCTGTATGCTACGTCTTGCTTGTCCTATGTTGCTCTGTCTGTCTGCTATGTCTTGCTTGTCCTATGTTGCTCTGTGTGTGCTCACTGCTCAATGATTGTCAATATTGTAATTGTTTTTAATAACCTACCCAGGGACTGTGGTTGAAAATTAGCCGGCTGGCTAAAACCCGCACTTTTACTGAAAGGTTGATTAATGTGCACTGTCCCTGTTAAAATAAACTCAAACTCAATCAGAGTTACACATGGAATAAACAAACATACTGTCAATAACACAATAGAAAAAAGTATATGTAGAGTATGTGCAAATGAGGTAAGATAAGGGAGGTAAGGCAATAAATAGGCCATAGTTGCGAAATAATTACAATCTAGCAATTTAAACACTGGAGTGATAGATGTGCAGAAGATGAATGTGCAAGTAGAGATACTTGGGTGCAAAGGAGCTAAACAAATAAATAACAGTATGGGGATGAGGTAGTTGGATAGGCTTTTTACAGATGGGCTATGTACAGGTGCAGTAATCTGTGAGCTGCACTGACAACTGGTGCTTAAAGCTAGTGAGGGAGATATCAGTCTCCAGCTTCAGTGATTTTTGCAGTTCGTTCCAGTCATTGGCAGCAGAGAACTGGATGGAAAGGTGGACAAATGAAGAATTGGCTTTCAGTGTGACCAGTGAGATATACCTGCTGGAACGTGTGCTACAGGTGGGTGCTGCTATGGTGACCAGTGAGCTGAGATAAGGCGGGGCTTTACATAGCAAAGACTTATAGATGACATGGAGCCAGTGGGTTTGACGACTAAAATGAAGCGAGGGCCATCCAACGAGAGCATACAGGTTGCAGTGGTGGGTAGTATATGTGGCTTTGGTGATAAAAGGGATGGCACTGTGATAGACTGCATCCAATTTGCTGAGTAGAGTGTTGGAGGCTATTTTGTAAATTACATCGCCGAAGTCGAGGATCGGCAGGATGGTCAGTTTTACGAGGGTATGTTTGGCAGCATGAGTGAAGGATGCTTTGTTGCGAAATAATAAGCCAATTCTAGATTTAATTTTGAAATTGGAGCTGCTTAATGTGAGTCTGGAAGGAAAGTTTACAGTCTAATCAGACACCTAGGTATTTGTAGTAGTCCACATATTCTAAGTCAGAACCGTCCATAGTAGTGATGCTGGACGGGTGGGCAGGTGCGGGCAGCGATCGGTTGAAGAGCGTGCATTTAGTTTTACTTGCATTTAAGAGCAGTTGGAGGCCACGGAAGGAGAGTTGTATGGCATTGAAGCTCATCTGGAGGTTAGTTAACACAGTGTCCAAGAAGGACCAGAAGTATACAGAATGGTGTCGTCTGCATAGAGGTGGATCAGAGAATCACCAGCAACAAGGGCGACATCATTGATGTATACAGAGAAAAGAGTCGGCCCGGGAATTTAAGCCTGTGGCACCCCCATAGAGACTGCCAGTGGTCCGGACAATAGGCCCTCCGATTTGACACACTGAACTCTGTCTGAGAAGTAGTTGGAGAACCAGATGATGCAGTCATTTGAGAAACCAAGGCTGTTGAGTCTGCCGATAAGAATGTGGTGATTGACAGAGTCGAAGCCGTGGCCAGGGCGATGAATACAGCTGCACAGTATTGTCTTTTATCGATGGCGGTTATTTTCTCTTATCGATGCTTGGTGTCATCGTCCATTTGGAAGACCCATTTGCGACCAAGCTTTATTAACTTCCTGACCAATGTCTTGAGATGTTGCTTCAATATATCCACATAATTTTCCTGTCTCATGATACTATCTATTTTGTGAAGTGCACCAATCCTTCCTGCAGCAAAGCACCCCCACAACATGATGCTGCCACCCCTGTGCTTCACGGTTGGGATGGTGTACTTCAGCTTGCAAGCCTCCCCCTTTCTCCTCCAAACATAACGATGGTCATTACAGCCAAACAGTTCTATTTTTGTTTCATCAGACCAGAGGTCATTTCTCCAAAAAGTCCAATCTTTGTCCCCATGTGCATTTGCAAACCGTAGGCTAGCTTTTTTATGGAGGTTTTGGAGCAGTGGCTTCTTCCTTGCTGAGCGGCCTTTCAGGTTACGTTGATATAGGACTCATTTTACTGTCGATATAGATACTTCTGTAATCTTCACAATGTCCTTTGCTGTTGCTCTGGGATTGATTTGCATTTTTCGCACCAATGTACGTTCGTCTCTAGGAGACAGTACGCGTCTCCATCTTGAGCCGTATGTGTCATGTATTGTCATGTTGTGTCTTTCTGTCCTTTCCTTTCACCCTGTCTCCCTCTGCTGGTCGTATTAGGTTACCTTTTCTCCCCCGTTTCCCACCTGTTCCCTTTTTCCCTCTGATTAGGTCCCTATATCTCTCTCTGTTTTTGTTCCTGTCCTTGTCGGATTCTTGTTTGTTGTGTTTCATGCCTGAGCCAGACTATCGTCATGTTTGCTGTAACCTTGTCCTGTCCTGTCGGAATCTGCCGGTCTATCTGAGCCTACCTATGTTTGGTTATTAAAGAAGCTCTGTTTAAGTTAGTTCGCTTTTGGGTCCTCATTCACTCACCGTAACAGAAGAATCCGACCAAGTATGGACCCAGCGACTTCGGATCCTCTCCACTCAGCCGTCGAGATCCAGGGAGCGATGCTAGGCAGACACGAGCAGGAATTGTCTGCTGCTCGACATGCCGTTGAGACCCTGGCCACCCAAGTCTCCCACCTCACAGAACAGGTTCACCATCTCCGCCTCGATCCACCGGCCACTTCCAGGGCTTTCGAATCTCCGGAGCCCAGAATCAATAACCCGCCGTGTTACTCTGGGGAGCCCACTGAATGCCGCTCGTTCCTCACCCAGTGTGATATTGTGTTTTCTCTCCAGCCCAACACTTACGCCAGGAGCACTGCTCGTGTCGCCTACGTCATATCTCTCCTTACTGGACGGGCTCGTGAGTGGGGCACGGCCATCTGGGAGGCAAGGGCTGAGTGTACTAACCAGTATCAGGACTTTAAGGAGGAGATGATACGGGTTTTTGATCGATCTGTTTTTGGGGAGGAGGCTTCCAGGGCCCTGTCTTCCCTATGTCAAGGCAATCGATCCATAACAGACTACTCTATTGAGTTTCGCACTCTTGCTGCCTCCAGTGGCTGGAACGAGCCGGCTTTGCTCGCTCGTCTTCTGGAGGGTCTCCGCGCAGAGGTAAAGGATGAGATTCTCTCCCGGGAGGTTCCTTCCAGCGTGGATTCCTTGATTGAACTCGCTATTCGCATTGAGCGACGGGTTGATCTTCGTCACCGAGCTCGTGGAAAGGAGCTCGCGTTCTCCGTTGCCCCCCTCTCCGCATCACTACCATCTTCCTCTGCCGGCTCGGGAGCTGAGCCTATGCAGCTGGGAGGTATCCGCATCTCGACTAAGGAGAGGGAACGGAGAATCACTCTGTCTCTATTGCGGTTCTGCTGGTCATTTTGTCACTTCATGTCCAGTAAAAGCCAGAGCTCATCAGTAAGCGGAGGGCTACTGGTGAGCGATACTACTCCTGTCTCTCCTTCAAGATCCTGCACTACCTTGTCGGTCCATCTACGCTGGACCGGTTCGTCAGCTTCCTGCAGTGCCTTAATAGACTCTGGGGCGGAGGGCTGTTTTATGGACGAGACCTGGGCTCCGGAACATGACATTCCTCTCAGACAGTTAAGGGAGTCCACGGCCTTGTTCGCCCTGGATGGTAGTCCTCTCCCCAGGATTCAGCGTGAGACGCTACCTTTAACCCTCACTGTTTCTGGTAATCATAGCGAAACCATTTCTTTTTTGATTTTTCGTTCACCTTTTACACCTGTTGTTTTGGGCCATCCCTGGCTAGTTTGTCATAATCCTTCCATTAATTGGTCTAGTAATTCTATCCTCTCCTGGAACGTCTCTTGTCATGTGAAATGTTTAATGTCTGCTATCCCTCCTGTTTCCTCTGTCTCTTCTTCACAGGAGGAGCCTGGTGATTTGACAGGGGTGCCGGAGGAATATCACGATCTGCGCACGGTGTTCAGTCGGTCCAGGGCCACCTCTCTTCCTCCACACCGGTCGTATGATTGTAGTATTGATCTCCTTCCGGGAACCACTCCCCCCCGGGGTAGACTATACTCTCTGTCGGCTCCCGAACGTAAGGCTCTCGAGGATTATTTGTCTGTAGCTCTTGACGCCGGTACCATAGTCCCCTCCTCCTCTCCCGCCGGAGCGGGGTTTTTTTTTGTCAAGAAGAAGGACGGGTCTCTGCGCCCCTGCATAGATTATCGAGGGCTGAATGACATAACAGTTAAGAATCGTTATCCGCTTCCTCTTATGTCTTCAGCCTTCGAGATCCTGCAGGGAGCCAGGTTTTTCACTAAGTTGGACCTTCGTAACGCTTACCATCTCGTGCGCATCAGGGAGGGGGACGAGTGGAAGACGGCGTTTAACACTCCGTTAGGGCACTTTGAATACCGGGTTCTTCCTTTCGGCCTCGCTAACGCTCCAGCTGTCTTTCAGGCATTAGTCAATGATGTCCTGAGAGACATGCTGAACATCTTTGTTTTCGTTTACCTTGACGATATCCTGATTTTTTCACCGTCACTCCAGATTCATCTTCAGCACGTTCGACGTGTCCTCCAGCGCCTTTTAGAGAATTGTCTTTTTGTGAAGGCTGAGAAGTGCACTTTTCATGCCTCCTCCGTCACATTTCTCGGTTCTGTTATTTCCGCTGAAGGCATTAAGATGGATCCCGCTAAGGTCCAAGCTGTCATTGATTGGCCCGCCCCTAAGTCACGCGTCGAGCTGCAGCGCTTTCTCGGCTTCGCGAACTTCTATCGTCGTTTCATCCGTAATTTCGGTCAGGTGGCAGCTCCTCTCACAGCCCTTACTTCTGTCAAGACGTGCTTTAAGTGGTCCGTTTCCGCCCAGGGAGCTTTTGATCTCCTCAAGAATCGTTTTACATCCGCTCCTATCCTTGTTACACCTGACGTCTCTAGACAGTTCGTTGTCGAGGTTGACGCGTCAGAGGTGGGCGTGGGAGCCATTCTTTCTCAGCGCTCCCTCTCTGACGACAAGGTCCACCCATGCGCGTATTTTTCTCATCGCCTGTCCCCGTCGGAACGTAACTATGATGTGGGAAACCGCGAACTGCTCGCCATCCGGTTAGCCCTAGGCGAATGGCGACAGTGGTTGGAGGGGGCGACCGTTCCTTTTGTCGTTTGGACTGACCATAGGAACCTTGAGTACATCCGTTCTGCCAAACGACTTAATGCGCGTCAGGCGCGTTGGGCGCTGTTTTTCGCTCGTTTCGAGTTCGTGATTTCTTATCGTCTGGGCTCTAAGAACACCAAGCCTGATGCTTTATCTCGTCTCTTCAGTTCTTCAGTAGCCTCCACTGACCCCGAGGGGATTCTCCCTGAGGGGCGTGTTGTCGGGTTGACTGTCTGGGGAATTGAGAGGCAGGTAAAGCAAGCGCTCACTCACACTCCGTCGCCGCGCGCTTGTCCTAGGAACCTTCTTTTCGTTCCCGTTCCTACTCGTCTGGCCGTTCTTCAGTGGGCTCACTCTGCCAAGTTAGCCGGCCACCCTGGCGTTCGGGGTACGCTTGCTTCCATTCGCCAGCGTTTTTGGTGGCCCACCCGGGAGCATGACACGCGTCGTTTCGTGGCTGCTTGTTCGGTCTGCGCGCAGACTAAGTCCGGTAACTCCTCTCCTGCCGGCCGTCTCAGGCCGCTTCCCATTCCCTCTCGACCGTGGTCTCACATCGCCTTAGATTTTGTCACCGGACTGCCTTCGTCAGCGGGGAAGACTGTTATTCTTACGGTTGTCGATAGGTTCTCTAAGGCGGCTCATTTCATTCCCCTTGCTAAGCTTCCTTCTGCTAAAGAGACGGCACAAATCATCATCGAGAATGTTTTCAGAATTCATGGCCTTCCGTCAGACGTCGTTTCGGACAGAGGTCCGCAATTCACGTCTCAATTTTGGAGGGAGTTTTGCCGTTTGATTGGGGCTTCCGTCAGTCTCTCTTCCGGCTTTCACCCCCAGTCTAACGGTCAAGCAGAACGGGCCAATCAGACTATTGGTCGCATCTTACGCAGTCTTTCTTTTCGCAACCCTGCGTCTTGGTCAGAACAGCTCCCCTGGGCAGAATACGCCCACAACTCGCTTCCTTCGTCTGCGACCGGGCTATCTCCTTTTCAGAGTAGCCTCGGGTACCAGCCTCCGCTGTTCTCATCTCAGTTCGCCGAGTCCAGCGTCCCCTCCGCTCAGGCTTTTGTCCAACGTTGCGAGCGCACCTGGAAGAGGGTCAGGTCTGCACTTTGCCGTTATAGGACGCAGACTGTGAGGGCTGCTAATAAGCGTAGAACTAAGAGTCCTAGATATTGTCGCGGTCAGAGAGTTTGGCTCTCCACTCAGAACCTTCCCCTTAAGACGGCTTCTCGCAAGTTGACCCCGCGGTTCATTGGTCCGTTCCGTATTTCTCGGGTCATTAATCCTGTCGCAGTTCGACTTCTTCTTCCGCGATACCTTCGTCGCGTCCACCCGGTCTTCCATGTCTCCTGTATTAAGCCCGTTCTTCGCGCCCCCGCTCGTCTCCCCCCCCCCCCCCCCATCCTTGTCGAGGGCGCACCCATCTACAGGGTCCGCAGGATTTTGGACATGCGTCCTCGGGGCCGTGGTCACCAGTACCTCGTTGATTGGGAGGGGTACGGTCCTGAGGAGAGGAGTTGGGTTCCCTCTCGGGACGTGCTGGACCGTGCGCTGATCGAGGATTTCCTCCGTTGCCGCCAGGTTTCCTCCTCGAGTGCGCCAGGAGGCGCTCGGTGAGTGGGGGGGTACTGTCATGTATTGTCATGTTGTGTCTTTCTGTCCTTTCCTTTCACCCTGTCTCCCTCTGCTGGTCGTATTAGGTTACCTTTTCTCCCCCGCTTTCCCCCAGCTGTTCCTTGTCTCCTCCTAACTACCCATTCACCCCGTTTCCCACCTGTTCCCTTTTTCCCTCTGATTAGGTCCCTATATCTCTCTCTGTTTTTGTTCCTGTCCTTGTCGGATTCTTGTTTGTTGTGTTTCATGCCTGAGCCAGACTATCGTCATGTTTGCTGTAACCTTGTCCTGTCCTGTCGGAATCTGCCGGTCTATCTGAGCCTACCTATGTTTGGTTATTAAAGAAGCTCTGTTTAAGTTAGTTCGCTTTTGGGTCCTCATTCACTCACCGTAACAGTATGAACCAAGGATGAACCAGACTTGGAGGTCTAATTTTTTTTCTGAGGTCATGGCTGATTTCTATTGATTTTCCCAAGATGTCAAGCAAAGAGGCACTGAGTTTGAAGGTAGGCCTTGAAATACATCCACAGGTACATCTCCAATTGACTCAAACAATGTCAATTAGCCTATCAGAAGCTTCTAAAGCCAGGACATAATTTTCTGGAATTTTCCAAGCTGTTTAAAGGCACAGTCAACTTAGTGTATGTAAACCCACTGGATTTGATCATACAGTGAATAATAAGTGAAATAATCTCTCTGTAAACAGCTGTTGGAAAGATCATGTTCTTTTACATCACATGTTGTAGGTCTGTTCATGCTAGACAGTATTCAAACATTTGTCATATTATGGACATTACTAGACAATCAGTTTGGTGGTTTTAGTTGACTAGTGTCTTACTGTTGGCCCAATGTTAATGCAAGTAATACAATAATTCAATACAAGACAGATGTACAGTAGCATGTGAGTCTGATTATAATGTGAGATTGTGTTCTCGTACTGTACGTCACATATTCATAGGACACAGCATTATACAATATATGACATAGTACATTTGTCCATTGCATATTATTGCTGGGGTACATTACATGTTATACTATGTTAAAGTGCAGATAGTTTAAAGTGCTGTATGACAAGTATATGCAAGAGTATAATATGGTCATATATTCCTTATATTTTTGACACAATGAGAGCTCTCCCTCAGCAGCAAGTCCACTGAACACCCCTTTCCTGCTAGGTTGTCACAGAAAAACACAGACCTGCTTACCTGCTACTGACCTTTCCAGTGGGCGCTGTCATAGTTACTGCTTCTGAAATGTCATACTCCAGCAGCGTGATGGAAAACCCATCAACACATAGAGCCTGCTTCTCAAATGGCACCCTATCGCCATATAGTGGACTATATTTAGTTTAGGGTGCCATTTGGGATGTGGCCATAGGGAGAAAACCCTTCATCTCATTTTCCAACGGTGTTGTCTAAAGTCACCTTCATAATGCAAGTAAGAGAAGCTATATGAAAAGCCTGTTTCATATACTGGTGTCAACATAGCATTTAACTTCTAATGACAGGGTCTGTGTTTGTGAAGTAAATCTATAGCATGTAATTCACTGCAGTCTAGTCAGGTCTAGTGGTAGAGTGACACACAGTCTGCATCCCAAACAGCCGTATTTCCTACATACTGCTTTTGACCAGAGCCCTTGCACAATATAGGGAATAGGGTGCGAAGTGGGACACATTCACAGAGGAATGTGGAGAACAGCAATCATAGGATGCGTCCGAAATGGCACTCTATCCCTACACAGAGCATTACTTTTGACCAGAGCCCAAATGGCCCAATTCAAAAGTAGTTCACTATGTAGAGAATAGGGAGCTATTTAGGTTGAATCGATAGAGCTCAGGATAAGTGGGTGTAGCAGCCATCAGCGAAACCCTGAGAAGACATTATGGGATAATTATGTTTGTAATAGGACTATAACAGGCGGATATAATTTCTCTCTCCTGCAAGATGTCTCTGTTGTTCTCCTCTACCATTTAGTGTAGTTTTGCTACCAGGATTTTGGTAATGGCCAGAGGCAGCAGCCTGTATTTGTTTTATCACATAATTGTTATTGTCATGGCAAAACCTGTGTGACCAAATATGATTAAGATTAGCGGTGGCTAAGGTGTCAGATAACGGGGATCCGAATCAAGAATACAGAATAAAGGATTAATCTGCTCTAGGAAAGAGTAAGCTCACTCCGAAGTGCTGTAGTTTTGCTGCCAGGTACTTGGTGATAGGAAGTCACACAATGGTCATTGTCATCATAAAACCTGTGTGACCAAATAAGAAATAAGGATTGCCCTTGTGGACAGAGCATGCTCACTTAGAATTGTTACAGGATGTGGAAATATCCCACCACCAAGTACCCTTTGAAATGAAATAATGCAACAAAAAAATCTGACCTTGTCACAAACGCCAGGAGTGGTGGGTGCAGAGTCAGATGCAGAGAGCAGAGGATACTGGGGAAACCGACTTTATTAGGGTTCCCAAAACGAACTGGAGAAAATCAACAGAAAATACTCCAACCCAACACAGGGCACAAACGGACAGGAACACAAACACGCACAACCTGACAAACAGAAAAACAACCCCGCACAAAAATAGGCGGGCCTAACAGGCTTAAATAGACATGAATCAAGAAACAAAATAAGAGACAGGTGCAACCAATAAGACCAAACAAACAGAAAATTAAAAGGGGATCGGTGGCGGCTAGTAGACCGGCGACGACGACCGCCGTGGGCCGCCCGAACAGGCAGGGGAGCCACCTTCGGTGAGAGTCGTGACAGACCTGCATCTGTACTGCTTTATGGAGTGCTCTACAACACAATGAGCCTACCTACACTGTAAAATTACACTTTGGTTAGTTTGTCTGAAATCAAATAAAAAAGTTTGACCTCTCAATGTGATTTTTTGTATTGAAAGAAAGCTTCTGAATTTCTTTCAACAAATCATGCACATTCACATTGCCAAGCAGTGGGTCCAATTTAGCATTGGCAGCCTATCAGAAGAGTTTAAGGTGTGGCCTATTGGTGCTTTCAGTTTGTTATTTTTGGCCACCTGTGAGAGAGAATGTCATTACAGATAATGTGTTCTGTTTTATTTTATGATTATACCTTCACTGCTAGCTCTGAATTTATTATTACATACATTTGTGTAAGGACTTTGACACGGAAGCATCTGGAAAGGTTTCCAATGATGTGTTGGTCACCATTTGGTTACAATAAGTCTTATGTAAAGGAAGACTTAATATCTTGATTAACATGAAATTGATTTTATTGCTTGCACCCCCCCAAAATACCAGAACGTCACCTAAAGAACAGATTTTGCGGTAGCCGGCGCTACACAAAACGCAGAAATAAAATATAAAACATTCATTACCTTTGACGAGCTTCTTTGTTGGCACTCCTATATGTCCCATGAACATCACAATTGGGACTTTTTCCCGATTAAATCTGTCATTGTATACCCAAAATGTCATTTGCTGAAGGCCAGTCATTTCCTGGAAAATGCCCCTTTACAAGACGCAACGTCACTTTTTAAAATTACAAAAGTTGCCTATAAACCTTTACAAATCACTTGAAACTACTTTTCTAAACCAACTTTAGGTATTAATAAACGTTAATAATCTATAAAATTATTCACGGGGCGATCTGTATTTGATAGCAGCAAGTCTGGAAATCATCGGCCATGTTTTCATTTTCACAACATCCTGTGGTGCGCCTCAAGTCAGGAAGGGCCTATTCGTGACGTAACCAATGATAAATGAGGCAGAAATTGACAGCAATGGCGACATCATGTAGAAGCTGTAGACGTTTACAGGGGATTCGCATATATTTTCTGTCGCCTTAAACAATTCATTGAATGGCGGATTAATATTATTTTTGTGTTTTTGGTAAACAGTTTTACCAGGGATTTTTACTCCTAAACACGTTCTGTTATAGCCACAGACTCGATTTAACCAGTTTTAGAGACTTCAGAGTGTTTTCTATACACACATACTTATCATATGCATATACTATATTCCTGGCATGAGTAGCAGGACTTTGAAATGTTGCGCGATTTTTAACAAAAAGCTGCAAAAATTCGCAGCATCCTAAAGAGGTTCATCGGTCTCAAACTTGTAATTTCACATTTGAATACATTCAATAAGATTTACAAGTATAATTTATTTTCAGAATTCCATTTACTAGTATTAATATTCTGCCGAAAAAATACACTTGCAGATTTTGAATCTGCGTGCGTTTGGAGTTCTGTCACTGTTGTCACGTTAACAAGAGATTCGTAAGCTTGTAAAACGTTTTGTACGTTTGGAAAAAAATATTTGCAATTGAAAACTTTATTTGCTCTCTGGGGGCAGGACCTTCTATTCAGTTCCCTCTGCCAAAACCACAACCGCCCCACCATTGGCTGGATTTTTCCATGGATGAAATGTCAGGAAGTAGCTCCCCACATGAGCAAGAGAGGATGAGCTCAATTAAACAAAAATGATCTACTTGAAAGTAACCGTATCTTTTATCTGTGTTCAATTTGTTTTGTGAAAAGGCATGACAGTAGTTTGCTTATCATGTGAAATATAATCGTATATTTCAGACGAACTCCAAACCAGCCATTGCATTGACAGCCGTTATTGCATTAGCTAGCTGGCCTCTGACATTCATCTTAGCTTTACTGTCAACTGGCTAGCTTTATCAGACAGCTTTAGATGCGAGGGGAAAATGTATATATTTGCCAGTTAGTTAAACATGTGATTGATGAAATTGATTGTAAATGCCATTATCTAGCTAGATGGCTCAATTGAAACAGCTGGGGGAAAGCTAGCTAGCTAACTACCACCAACCATCATCACTGCAGTGTAGCTAATGTTAGCTAGGTTTCAAGAAAAGGTAATATATACAGTACCAGTAAAAAGTTTGGACACAGCTACTCATTACAGGGTTTTTCTTTATTTTAACTATTTTCTTCATTGTATAATAATAGTGAAAACATCAACACTATGAAATAACACACATGGAATCATGTAGTAACCAAAAAAGTGTTAAACAAATCCAAATATATTTAATGTTTGAGATTCTTCAAAGTAGCCACCCTTTGCCTTGATGAGGTAGTCACTTGGAATGCATTCAATTAACAAGTGTGCCTTGTTAAAAGTACATTTGTGGAATTTGAGTTGTTTTATGACAAGGTAGGGTATATAGAAGATAGCTCTATTTGGTAAAAGACCAAATCCATATTATCACAAGAACAGCTCAAATAAGCAAAGAGAAATGACAGTCCATCATTACTTTAAGACATGAAGGTCAGTAAATCCGGAAAATGTCAAGAACTTTGAAAGTTTCTTCAAGTGCAATCTCAAAAACCATCAAGCGCTACGATGAATCTGGTCATGAGGATCACCACAGGAAAGGAAGAGCCACAGTTACCTCTGCTGCAGAGAATAAGTTCATTAGGGTGAATCAAGCCTTCATGGCCTCCATAGCCCTGTTTGGTAAAATACCAAGTCCATATTATGACAAGAACAGCTCAAATAAGCAAAGAGAAACGACAGTCCATCGTTACTTTAAGACATGAAGGTCAGTCAATCTGGAAAATTTCAAGAAATTTGAAAGTTTCTTCAAGTGCAGTCTCTAAAACCATTAAGCACTATGATGAAACTGGATCTCACGAGAATCGCCACAGGAAAGGAAAACCATGAGTTACCACAGAGTATAACTTCATTAGAGTTAACTGCACTTCAGATTGCAGCCCAAATAAATGTTTCACAGAGTTCAAGTAACAGACACAAATCAAATCAAATTATATTTGTCACATGCTTACTTAGAAGCCAACAATGCAGTTCAATGAATAGAGTTAATAAAATATTTACTCAATAAACCAAAGTTTAAAAAATCCAATAAATCACAGGTAACACAATAAATGCACATATCAATAACAAGGCTATATACAGGGGATACCGGTACCGAGTCAATGTGCGGGGGTACAGGTTAATCAAGGTAATTTGTAAAGTGACTATGCATAGATAATAAACAGCGAGTATCAGCAGTGTAAAAACAAAAAGGGGGGGTTAATGTAAATGGTCCGGGTGGCCATTTGATTAGTTTGGTTGTTCAGCAGTCTAATGGCTTGGAGGTAGTAGCTGTTAAGAAGCCCTTTGGTCCTAGACTTGGCACTCCGGTACCTCTTGCCCTGTGGTAGAAACGAGAAAAGTCTATGACTTGGGTGAATGGAATTTTGAATTTTTTTGGGCCTTCCTCTGACACCGTCTAGTAGAACTTTTTCAGGATCTGTGGACCGATGCCAAATATTTTCTGTCTCCTGAGGGGGAAAAGGTGTTGTCGTGCTCTCTTCACAACTGTCTTGGTGTGTTCGGACAAAGATAGATTGTTGGAGAACACCAAGGAACTTGGAACTCTTGACCTGCACCACTTCAGTCTCGTCTGTGTTAATGAGGGTCTGTTCGGCCCTCCTTTTCCTGTAGTCCACGATCAGCTCCTTTGTCTTGCCCACATTGAGAGATAGGTAGTTGTCCTGGCACCACACTGCCAGGTCTCTGACCTCCTCCCTACAGGCTCTCTCATCATTATCGGTGATCAGTCCTACCACTGTTGTGTCGCCAGCAAACTTAATGTTGGTGTTGGAGTCGTGCTTGGCCGTGCAGTCATGGGTGAATAGGGAGTACAGGAGGGGAGGAAGCACGCACCCCTGAAGGGCCCCAGTGTTGAGGATCAGAGTGGCAGATGTGTTGTTGCCTACCCGTACCACCCGGGGTTGAGTGATAGAGGGCTGCATCAGATGACTTGGCCTCCACAATTACCGTACTTAACCCAATTGAGATGGTTTGGGATGAGTTGGACCACAGAGTGAAAAGCAGCCACCAAGTGCTTAGCATGTGTGGCAACTCCTTCAAGACTTTTGGAAAAGCATTCCAGGTGAAGCTGGATGGGAGAATGCCAATAGTGTGCAAAGCTGTCATCAAGGCAAAGGGTGGCTAATTTGAAGATTTGTTTAACACTTTTTTGGTTACTACATGATTCCATGTTTTATTTAATAGTTGTGATGTCTTCACCATTATTCTACAATGTAGAAAATATAGAGAAACCCTTGTGTCCAAACTTTTGACTGGTACTGTATATTTGAAGACATATTTTGAAGACTTGTTACTGACCTTTGAACAAACCACTTAATTCCAATGACTGTTTATTGATTAATTGGTGACTAAAAAGTTGGCGAGAAAAATGCCACTCCCAATTTCTTTGCAAATAGACTACTAGGGTGGTTGGGTATCATTTGGCTGATGTGCAGATTTACATGAGTATTTAGTTAGCCTAGTTACTGACTGACTAGGATTATTGTTATTCATGTTTTTGTTGTTATTGCATTTCAGGTGGAGAGGAAGTAAATCACTAGAAACAGCATGCTGCCAGACCACCGAAGGACCCTGGAGGTATTATAGTCAATGCTAATGAACTGGATATTGTATTTGAATTGCCTATTTATATCAAAGGAACTAACAAAATGGTTGGAATGTTCAGCAACGTGCAGTAAATGCTAACACGGCTTTGGTGGTTAAACGTACATAATGTATTTGCATGCTGTGAAACACATCTTGTTACTGGCTTTTGAACACTTGTGAAACTACATTCCACTGCCTGTTTATGGATTAATTGGTGACTGAAATAGTTGGCAAGAAAAATGACCCCTTCAATTTCACTGCAAATAGTTTAGCTACCTAAAAGTAAACTGATGACAACTTAATCAAGCTTATGCATATATAAAACTGTTTACAAAGTGATGGCACATTAAAGGTAGTTATGGTTCTCCTCAGGTTGAAGCACATCCTTAACACCCAGAGAGATATAAAGAACTTTGCAACCTCCCTGCCACCAGGAAAATAATCTTGTTCTTCTTGGAGTTTATTCACAAGGTTAGATAGAGAATAACATGTGTGGATCTGTTTCTATCATGCAGAATTGTCGCTAAACGTTTACCTTGGGAGGCTCTTTCAATATAGACGTGGGTGATTTCTATCACAGGGGACTGAACTTTGAGCAGGTTTTTGTTGAATTCAGACCACAGTTAGTTGAATGAGGTGTAATTAAAGTTTTGGAACAAAAACCTGTGTACTCCTGTGTAAAGAAGCTATGGCTGTCATGAATTCAACTGACTAAATATAGTTACTATTTTCTTTTGTTAATCTATGCAGGTTTGTCATATGATTTCCAGGAGCCTGGTGGAGATGGACACAACCATAATCCAAGCAGTAATGGAAAAAGTACCCAATTGTCAAACTTGAGTCAAAGTAAAGAAAACTTAATAGAAAATGACTCAAGTAAAAGTGAGTCACCCAATAAAATACTACTTGAGTAAAAGTCTAAAAGTTGTATTTTTTTTTTTTAAATATACTTAAGTATCAAAAGTATAAATAATTTCAAATCCCACAGATTCCACAGTATGATTTTCATTATAATTGTTTTTACGGATAGCCGCGGGCACACCCCAACACATAATTTACAAACAAAGCATGTGTGTTTCCTGAGTCCGCCAGATCAGAGGCAGTAGGGATGAACATGGATGTTCTCTTGATAAGTGTCTAAATGGACCATTATCCTGTCCTGCTATGCATTCAAATGTAACACGTACTTTTGGGTTTCAGGGACAATGTATGGCGTAAAAAGTACATTATTTTCTTTAGGAATGTAGTAAAGTACAGCTACCCAACAAAAACTACTTAAGTAGTAGTTTTAAGTATTTTTACTTGAGTACTTTACACCACTGAATCCAAGGCAGGACATTTTCCTGCATCCAGGTTGAGGCCTGCTACCAGCAGGAACATGGAGCACTCCATGTCAGTAAGTCATGCATATTTTTATATATACAGTATATACTGTATAGCTAATACTCCACTCATATAAAGAGTGGAGAAGCCCTATGCACCATAAACCTTTCTACTTCTGGAGTAACTCCCTGTCTGATTAGAGGGTTTTGCTGGAGGCCCTGGGCCAATGGAGGTCAGGGGTGAGGGATCAGGGGTCAGAGGGAGAGAGAGTGAAGTTACAACATGAAGATACAACTTCAACCACAGAATAAGGCTACCTTCAAACCAAAACACAGCTGATTGGTTGTCTTTGCAACTATTTTGACAGACAACCCCCTGCCCAACACACTCTTCGTGGCAGGTAACCTGGTGGGTAGTATTGTTGGGCCAGTAACCAAAAGCTTGTTGGATCAAATCCCAGAGCTGACAAGGTGAAAAATCTTTCATTCTGCCCCTGAACAAGGCAGTTAACCCACTGTTCCCTGGGCCCCGATGACATTGATGTTAATTAAGGCCGCCCCCCGCACTTCTCTGATTCAGAAGGTTTGGGTCAAATGCTGAAGACACATTTCAGTTGAATGCATTTAGTTTTACAACTGACTTTGTATCCCCCCTTTCCCTAATCCTATTGAAAACCATTGACCTGCTGTGTCTTTTACACATCCATTTGAGTGAATGGAAATCACCCTTATAGTCCTCTATAATCAACAATAAATGTTAACTCTCTTGCTCTCTCTCTCTTTCAAGAGCATTCAGTACCTCTATCCATCTCTCTACAGGTGTTAGTGACAGAATGACCCAAGGACCTCCAGACCCTTCTGACCAACTACCTGTGATCTCTCCAGAGCACAGAGAAGAAAGCTCTGCTGGTGGTAGTATACTTTTTGCACCATGTAAACTTCCTTCACTATGGCAGTCTGACTGTGTGATGGCATATAGCATTTTATCCAGGACCACTTGTGTGAAAAACACATTGAGGATTGGTTCTAAACAACGTTTGCCATGTTTCAGTCGATATTATGGAGTTAATTTGGAAAAAAGTTTGGCGTTTGGATAACTGAATTTTCGTTTTTTTTGGTAGCCAAACGTGACGCCCCAAACGGACCGATTTCTCCTGCACAAAAAATCTTTCAGGAAAAACTGAACATTGCTATCTAACTGAGAGTCTCCTCATTGAAAACATCCGAAGTTCTTCAAAGGTAAAAGATTTATTTGAATGTTTTTGCTGGTTTTTGTGAAAATGTTTCCTGCTGATGCTAATGCTAAATGCTACGCTAGTTGTCAGTACTGTTACACAAATGCTAGTTTGAGGTTAACACCCCTGCCATCCTACAATCTAAGCTTGATGCCCACACTCTCACACAAATTATCAATGAACCCACCAGGTACAACCCCAAATCCGTAAACACGGGCACCCTCATAGATATCATCCTAAACAACTTGCCCTCCAAATAAACCTCTGCTGTTTTCAATCAAGATCTCAGCGATCACTGCCTCATTGCCTGCATCCGTAATGGGTCTGTGGTCAAACCCCCACCCCTCATCACTGTCAAACTCTCCCTAAAACACTTCAGCGAGCATGCCTTTATAATGGAATTGAGAATTTCAATAAGCATTTTTCTACGGCTGGCCATGCTTTCCACTGGCAACCCCTACCCCGGTCAACAGCCCTGCGCTCCCCACAACAACTCGCCCAAACCTCCCACACTTCTCCTTCACCCAAATACAGATAGCTGATGTTCTGAAAGAGCTGCAAAATATGGACCCCTACAAATCAGCTGGGCTAGACAATCTGGACCATCTCCTTTTTAAATGATCTGCCGAAATTGTTGCAACCCCTATTACTAGCCTGTTCAACCTCTCTTTCGCATCGATGTTTGAGATTCCCATAGATTGGAAAGCTGCCGCTGTCATCCCCCTCTTCAAAGGGAAGACACTCTCGATGCAAACTGCTACAGAGCTATATCTATTCTACCCTGCCTTTCTAAGGTCTTCGAAAGCCAAGTTAACAAACAGATTACCGACCATTTCGAATCACACCGTACATTCTCCGCTATGCAATTTGGTTTCAGAGCTGGTCATGGGTGCACGTCAGCCACACTCAAGGTCCTAAACGATATCATAACCGCCATCGATAAGAGACATTACTGTGCAGCTGTATTCATCGACATGGCTAAGGCTTTC
The DNA here is from genome assembly GCF_057628025.1 of Oncorhynchus mykiss. Classification (NCBI taxonomy): domain Eukaryota; kingdom Metazoa; phylum Chordata; class Actinopteri; order Salmoniformes; family Salmonidae; genus Oncorhynchus; species Oncorhynchus mykiss. The sequence goes on from NC_143025.1 coordinate 34,784,685, forward strand.
AAATCAGTCAATCACAACATTCTAATTGGCAGACTCAACAGCCTTGGTCTCTCAAATGAATGCCTTACTTGGTTCACCAACTACTTCTCTGATAGAGTTCAGTATGTCAAATCGGAGGGCCTGTTGTCCGGACCTCTGGCAGTCTCTATGTGGGTGCCACAGGGTTCAATCCTCGGGTCGACTCTTTTCTCTGTATACATCAATGATGTTGCTCTTGCTGCTGGTGTGTCTTTGATCCACCTCTACGCAGACAACACCATTCTGTATACCTCCGGCCATTCTTTAGACATTGTGTTAACTAACCTCCAGATGAGCTTCAATGACATACTACTCTCCTTCCGTGTTAGTTGCCAAACCCACTGGCTCCAAGTCATCTACAAGTCTCTGCTAGGTAAAGCCCCGCGTTATCTCAGCTCACTGGTCACCATAGAAGCACCCACCCGTAGCACGCGCTCCAGCAGGTATACCTCACTGGTCACCCCCAAAGCCAATTCTTCCTTTGGCCACCTTTCCTTACAATTCTCTGCTGCCAATGACTGGAACGAACTGCAAAAATCACTAAAGCTGGAGACTCTTACCTCCCTCACTAGCTTTAAGCACCAGATGTCAGAGCAGCTCACATATCTTTGGACCTGCACATAGCTCATCTGTAAATAGCCCATCCAATCTACCTCCTCCCCATACTGTATTTATGTATTTATCTTGCTCTCTTCTTGCACATTCACCTTCTGCACATTCTACCATTCCAGTGTTTAATTGCTATATTGTAATTATTTCGGCACCATGGCCTATTTATTGCCTTACCTCTCTTATCCTACCTCATTTGCACATGCTGTATATATATTTTTTTCCTTATTATTGATTGTATGTTTGTTTATTCCAAGTGTAACTCTGTTGTTGTATGTGGCGAACTGCTTTGCTTTGTCTTGGCCAGGTTGCAGTTGCAAATGAGAACTTGTTCTCAACTGGCCTACCTGGTTAAATAAAGGTGAACCTTTTTTTATAAACTTAGGTGTACAGAGGCCCATTATCAGTAACCATCACTCCTGTGTTACAATGACACGTTATGTTAGCTAATCAATGTTTATCAGTGTAAAAGGCTAATTGATCATTAGAAAACCCTTTTGCAAATATGTTAGCACAGCTGAAAACTGTTGTTCTGTTTAATGAAGCATTAAAACTGCCTGCCTTTAGACTAGTTGAGTATCTGGAGCATCAGCATTTGTGGGTTCGATTACAGGCAAAAAATGGCTAGAAACAAAGACCTTTCTTCTGATACTCGTCTGTCCATTCTTGTTCCGAGAAATTAAGGAGTGGGCGGCCCCGGTGCACAACTGAGCAAGAGGGCAAGTACATTAGTGTCTAGTTTGAGAAACAGACAAGTCCTCAACTAAATAGTACCAAAAAAATGACGTTTCTAAGTGACCCCAAACTTTTGAACGGTAGTGTATATTTTAGTTGGCACACCTGTGTGATATCCTTTATACATTAATAAAATGTATTAAACTTGGTTTTGAGATTCGGATTGATGTTAGACCTTTTTAAATCATAAGCTCTAAGTGTTGTCTTGATGGATAAAGTCAGCATGTTGTCAGATGTTTAAGTTACAGTAGTTAGTAAAAATGAGAACAGGCTAAGAAAGAGATACTGTTTTGTAACCTATTAAAAACAGTGAAGAGGCAACTCCAGGATGCTGGCCTTCAAGGCAGTTTTCAGCTGTGCTAACATAATTGAAAAAGGGTATTCTTATAATCAATTATCCTTTTAAAATTATAAACTTGGATTAGCTAACTCAACGTGCCATTGGAACACAGGAGGGATTGTTGCTGATAATGGACCTATGTACGCCTATGTAGTTATTCAATTAAAAACATGCCGTTTCCAGCTACACTAGTCATTTACAACATTAACAATGTCTACTCTGTATTTCTGATCAATTTGATGTTATTTTAATGGACAAAAAAAGCTTTTCTTTCAAAAACAAGGACCATTCTAAGTGACCCCATACTTTTGAATGGTAGTGTATATCCCAGGCAAGACTGAGGAATAGGACAAATAGGCTGTTTAGATAGGCAGCTGAAGACTGACCTTTTCTTCACAATGTGAAAAGGAAGTGACGTGGAAAAAATATCATAATTGTGCTGCCTGTCTCAACACAGCCAAGGACAAGTAAATATACACTGAACAAAAATATAAAACACAACATTAAAGTGTTGGTCCCATGTTTCATGAGCTAAAATATGATCCAAGACTTGTTCCATATGCAGAAAAAGCTTATTTCTCTCTAATTTTTCACACATTTGTTTACATCTCTCTTAGTGAGCATTTCTCCTTTGCCGAGATAATCCATCCACCTGACAGGTGTGGCATATCAAGAAGATGATTAAACAGCAATTGGCATGCTGACTGCAGGAATGTCCACCAGAGTTGTTGTCACGCGGAGCAGAACAGGTGAACCCAAGAGCAGACTCAGACGAGGAGACTAGGATGAGGTAACCAAGGTATTTATTGAAACACAGGGGGAAGATGGGGTGCAGGCCAGGGGAAGCTTGGGCTGGTTGCAGAACGGGCAGAATGAGCAGAGGTTACGATCTGGTAGCATGGAAGTGGCAGGGCTGAGTATTTGTAGCGGTCTTGTAGCTGGTGGGGATCTGCTCTACCTCCAGCACACCTGTCTCCACCCACACAATCACACACACACAGAGAGGAAGAGGGAGAGAGCACTGGGGGAGTGGTGGCATGTTAGGGAGACACTGGATGAGAAGTAGAGGGCGTGGCAGGAGCAGATGTAACAGTTGTTGCCAGAGAATTTAGTGTTAATTTATCTACCATAAGCTTCCTCCAACGTTGTTTTTGAGAATTTGGCAGTACATCTCACAACCGCAGACCACATATAACCACGCCAGCCCAGGACCTTTGGGATCATCTGAGACCAGTCACCCGGACAGCTAATGAAACTGAGGAGTATTTCTGTCTGTAATAAAGCGTCTAATAAATATGTCCAAACATCCTCACAACTGCAGAACACGAGAATGGTGTCGTGTGGCCAAGTGGTTTGCTTATGTCCATGTTGTGAACAGAGTGCTCTGTGGTGGCGTGGGGTTATGGTAAGGGCAGGCATTAACTATGGACAATGAATACGATTGCATTTTATCGATGGCAATTTGAATGCAAAGAGATACCATGAAATGATCCTGAGGCCCATTGTCGTGCCATTCATCCTCCACCATCACCTCATGTTTCATCATGATAATGCACAGCCACATGTCACAAGGATCTTTACACAATTCCTGGAAGTTGAAAATGTCCCAGTTCTTCCATGGCCTTCATACTTACCAGATAGTTCACCCATGGAGCATGTTTGGGATGCTCTGGATCGACGTGTACGACAGACTATTCCAGTTCCCGACAATATCTGGTTTTCTGATCCACGCCCGTACCTTTTTTTAAAGGTACTGTGAACAACAGATCCATATCTGTATTCCCAGTCATGTGAAATCCATAGATTTGGCCCTAATTCCTTTTTCAATTAACTGATTTCCTTATATGAACTGTAACTCAGTAAAATCTTTGAAATTGTTACAGTTTTGTTCAGTATAAGTCAGTTATTTTTGTTCCTAGTAGTTTCTATGAATTTGAGTGGTTACATAAAGTACATGTTAAATGTCTACGAGAAAGAAGTAAGGAGACTCTTGCTGTAATCAAAGGGAAGGTACCACTCAGTATACAGGCAGGCAGCTTGAAGCTCGTGTGTTTCACCATCCGGGCCCTTGTCACAGCATGCAGTGGCCTGATAGGGAGATGACAATAAATACAACATGTACGTTTCACCAGCAAAGCCATGTTCGCATTTACTGCACGTTGCTGAAAAATCCAACCATTTTGTTAGTTTCATTGATATAAATGGGCAATTCAAATACAACTTCCAGTTCATAAGCATTGACTATAATACCTCCAGGGTCCTTTGGTGGTCTGGCAACATGCTGCTTTCTAGTGGTCTTACCTCTCCAGCTGAAATGCAATAACAAAACATGAATAACAATAATCCTAGTCAGTCAGTAACTTGGCTAACTAGGCTAATTAAACACTCATGTAAATATGCACATCAGCCAAATGATACCCAACCACCCTGATAGTCTAGCAGTGAAATTGTGAGGGGCATTTTTCTTGCCAACTTTTTCAGTCATTAATTAATAAATAAACAGGCAGTGGAATGAAGTAGTTTCACAAGTGTTCACAAGTCAGTAACAAGTCTTCAAAATATAGCCTGAAATATCTAGAAACCCAGCTAACATAGCTACGCTGCAATGACGGTGTTGGGAGTTAGATAGCTAGCAATCTTTCCCCCCATCAGTTTCAATTTAGCTATCTAGCTAGATAATGGAATTTATAATCAATCACATGTTTAACTAAATGACCAATATATACAATTTCCACTGTCATTTAAACCTGCCTGTTAAAGCTAAACAGTTGATAGTAAAGCTAGTATGAATGTCAAAGGCCAGTTAGCTAACGCAATAGCGGCTGTCAATGCAATGGCTGTTCTGGAGTTCGTCAGTGTCACGCCTGCTCCCTCTCCCCCTCCCTGGTGCTCGAAGGCGACAGGCTCCCCAGCATTATGTACTCCTGCCAACATCAGTACGCACACCTGCCTTCCTCCCGTCACTCACATCAGTGATTATTGGACTCACCTGGACTCAATCAGCTGTTTATTACCTCCCCGATATTTGCCAGTTCCCCAGCTCTGTTCCCCGCTGCTGCATTAATGTTTGTATGGCATTGTTACCTGTGTGCTGACGCTGTTCTTGTCTTGTTACCTGTCTGTTCCGCATTAAATATTCAACTTCTCGTACCTGTTTCTAATCACCATCGTCAGTTTTATCAGTCTGAAATATATAATTATATTTCACATGATAAGCGAACGACTGTAATGCCTTTTCACAACAAAAAATTGAACACAGACAAAATAGACAATTACTTAAGAAGATCGTTTTAGTTTAATTTACCTCATCCTGTCTTGCTCGTTGGGAGCTACTTCCTGAGATTTGATTGATGGAACAATCCAGCCAATGGCTAGGTAGTTGTGGTTTTGGCAGAGGGAACTGACTGGTCATGAGTAAAAGGTCCTGCCCCCAGTGCGCAAATCACATTTTCACTTATAAATCTCTTTTTACAATCTTACAAAGCTTGTTAATGTGACAACCGTGACAGAACCCCCGAGTGAGCGCATATTTAACATCTACAAGTGTATTTTTTATATACAGTGTCGTGACTTTACTTTCTTTAACCCTTGTGTTGTCTTAAGGGTAAAAAATGACCCCCACTATGTTGAACGCAGAGGAAAAAAAACTAAATTATATTTTTTCAAGTTGAAATTTGATGACTTTTCCTAGAGTGACCCTTTTAGAAAAAGTGAAACATCGCCTTTGTTCATATTTCCATGAAAGCTGTACACCACCAGGGTACAAAGATTGTCTTAGGGACACACAATGAGAAATTGCGATTGTGTGCTACTGATTGAACTCAAAACTAAAATGTTATTGAGTATGTGCAGGATCTCTCCCCCCCCCCCACAACCCCACACATGACTCAAGTTCACAGACAAAATTGTAAAAAATCTGGCAAAATAAACAACATTTCAGACAAAATAAACATTTATTGAAAGCATTGTTTAACTATGGGGAATGCAGTCAAAGGCTATAAAGGTGCTGCAGATAACAGTCCCCACAGTCTATTTGCTGAAGACACGAGTGCATGTTTCAGTGCCCAATAAGATAACACATTTGGAGGGTTTCCGTAATTATGGAGACAACTGGAAAAGGATAGACGAGATTGATCTGCGTGCCTACATCGGGCTGCTAATCTTAGCGGGTGTCTACAGGTCGCGAGGCGAGGCTACATGTTGTTTTCTGGGATGCAGAGTGGAAGGGCGATTTTTCCATGCCACGATGCCACTGAAAGCCTTTCACACTTTGTCAAGAATGCTATGATTTGATAACCGCGAGTCAAGACCTGCAAGACATGCGAGAGACAAACTGGTGGCCATAAGAGAGGTCTGGGAGAAGTGGGTGTAGCGTCTGCCATACCTCTACAACCCTGGGCCTGAAGTAACAGTGGATGAGCAACTGGTTCTATTCAGAGGTACATTTGTATTTTCATGTATGTAATGTAAGTGATTTTCACTGTTCATTTTATTATGTATTGCTTTAATATCTTTGATTTATCTGATTGTTTTCTGTGATACTAATTACTGATAGTAATCTCTTTTGTCAAAAGGTCGCTGTCCTTTCTGTCAGTATATGCCCAACAAGCCAGCAAAGTATGGCATCAAGATATGGGTGGCCGGTGATGCACAATACAGCTACGCTTGGAAGATGCAAGTCTACACAGGGAAACCAACCAGTGGAGGCGCAGAGAAGAACCAGGGGATAGGGGTTGTGACAGATGGACTGAGGGGGTACAATGTCAATTTGTACAATTTGTACAATGTACAATTTCTTCACCTCTTATGAACTTAGCCAGCAGTTCCTGAAGAGGAAGATCACCATGGTTGGCACAGTTAGAAAGAACAAACCTGAGCTTCCCCTTGCACTCCACACAACAAGGGGGAGAGAGGCCTTCTCATCAAAGTTTGTCTTCACCCCCACCACCACTCTAGTTTCTTACCTCCCAAAGAGGAACAAGTATGTGTTCCTCCTGAGCACACTGCACAAAACGGCTGAGATCAGTGATCGGGAGGACAGGAAGCCAGATATCATCCTGGACTACAACCACATAAAAGGAGGAGTGAACAACCTGGATAAGGTGATTGGAACTTACAGATGTAGGAGGATGACTGTCCACTGGCCCCTGGTCATCTTCCATAACATCATTGATGTGTCCTCATACAATGTCTTTATGATTTGGAACAAGACCAACCCTACCTGGATACTGCATACTGTCCTACATGTGCTAATTAGAGTTGATTGATTTATGTTCAGTTTTTGTTTTGTATCTATTATCTTATTTTATATATTGTTGCTCTTTATACAGTGCCTTGCGAAAGTATTCGGCCCCCTTGAACTTTGCGACCTTTTGCCACATTTCAGGCTTCAAACATAAAGATATAAAACTGTATTTTTTTGTGAAGAAACAACAACAAGTGGGACACAATCATGAAGTGGAACGACATTTATTGGATATTTCAAACTTTTTTAACAAATCAAAAACTGAAAAATTGGGCGTGCAAAATTATTCAGCCCCTTTACTTTCAGTGCAGCAAACTCTCTCCAGAAGTTCAGTGAGGATCTCTGAATGATCCAATGTTGACCTAAATGACTAATGATGATAAATACAATCCACCTGTGTGTAGTCAAGTCTCCGTATAAATGCATCTGCACTGTGATAGTCTCAGAGGTCCGTTAAAAGCGCAGAGAGCATCATGAAGAACAAGGAACACACCAGGCAGGTCCGAGATACTGTTGTGAAGAAGTTTAAAGCCGGATTTGGATACAAAAAGATTTCCCAAGCTTTAAACATCCCAAGGAGCACTGTGCAAGCGATAATATTGAAATGGAAGGAGTATCAGACCACTGCAAATCTACCAAGACCTGGCCGTCCCTCTAAACTTTCAGCTCATACAAGGAGAAGACTGATCAGAGATTCCAATTCATCCCAAAGGTGTTCAATGGAGTTGAGGTCAATGCTCTGTGCAGGCCAGTCAAGTTCTTCCACACCTATCTAAAACTTTTATTAAAATGTATATAAATCCAAATTAAACAACCGTTGGACAGATCTTATAGCCTTCTTAGACTCAACAACCCAATAATGTATATTTGATACTGTTAAAACACACACCGAGAAAAGCACACGGAATGGATGGCTTTCCCATAGAATTCTATTCAACATTTTGGGACAAATTATTCCCCCTATTTACACAAATGACAACACACAGTCAATTCAGTACTTCCATGTATCAAACAGCTCCCAAGAGCCCCCGAGTGGTGCAGCGGTCTAAGAAACTGCCTCTCAGAGCTTGAGGCGTCACTACAGACTCCCTGGTTCGATTCCAGGCTGTATAACAACCGGCCGTGATTGCTAGTCCCATAGGGCGGCGCACAATTGGCCCAGCCTTGTCTGGTTTTGGCCGGTGTAGGCCGTCATTGTAAATAAGAATTTGTTCTTAACTGACTTGCCTAGCTAGGTTAAATAAAAATCAATAAATTAGGTTTTATTAAAAATAGAAACTTACAAACAAATACAAGACCATGTTTCAGCTTAGTACAATACACAAGAAAACAAGATATGGATTTATCAATAACGGCTGTTGATACCGAAAAGGCTTTTGATCGTCTTAAATGGCCTTTTCTCTTCAAAACTTTGGAATCATTAAACTTTCCAGTTGAAATAATACGTTTAATAAAAATGTTGTAAAGCAAAAATATACACAAATAATACATGAAATGGCTTTAGAAAGGGGCAGAAGACAAGGATGTCCCCTCCCCCATCCTGTTTGCACTGACCATTGACCTGCTTTCAGAAACAATTAGACAGGTATCAGTATTGCTAAACATGAATATCAACTAAACTCATTTGCAGATGATCTCCTGATACACCTGACCAATACTGAAAACTCAGTGCCCCCTTTGCAAAAAATATTTTCAGAATACTCTAAAAACTCTATAATTATTGTTGAAAAAAACCAAATACTGTCAATAGGAAAAATAATAACTCACAATGTACAGCAATCCTTTAAGTGGACCACAGATGGCCGAAATTAAAGGCTAACAACAACAATAAAAACATCCTATGAAGAGGGACACACAAACTGACGATACCACTGGTTTCTCATGTCTGATGTGATTTGTGGGCGTGTCAACAAGTGTAATTGCATTTCAGCTTGACCAAGCCTTTGTTCCTCTTCCATTAAGTGATTGGGGAGATAGCACTAAGGATCATAAGCCATGCAGTGAGCTGTAGGGCTGGATATGAAGGAGAGGAATTGTCACTGTGGGCCTGTGAAAGTAGGGATAGTACTGTCCCTCCATTGTTGTGCTGCCATATGCATACTTCTCTAAGTCCATTACAAGGCCATCCAGCTTAATCGACTGAATTAGAGTATGTGTGTGTGGAGGGGTTTGCGCGCGGGTGTTTGTGTGTCTGTGTGTATGTGCGTGTGATTAGAGTCGGGGGAGGTTGGAGGATGGTGATGCTCTTGTACTACTTCTAAATTAGTCACATTCTTGCCTGTCTCTAAGGGATATACAAAGGAGAAACAAGCAACACTTGTAATTATTGGTTTATATACTTAATAACAATGTTACACTAGGCACAGGCAATCATGCTATGTGTTTTTCAAAAAAGGTTTTGGCATAAATCCCTATCAAGTGCCCATTGATGTGTAGGTGTCTGATGTAAGCACCCACCGATGAGTCATACATAACCAAACATTCATAATCAAAAATGTTATGATATTAAATAGGATAGTAACACAACATACAAGGACAAGACCAGAAATATAATTATCAGTGTATTGGTTTCCACCTACAGTGCTATGTACAGTACTAGTCAAAAGTTTGGACACACCTACTAATTCCAGATGTGTGCAAAGCTGCAATCAAGGCAATGGGTGGCTACTTTGAAGAATCTCAAATATAAAGTATATTTTGATTTGATTAACACTTTTTTTGGTTACTACATGATTCCATATATGTTATTTCATAGTTTTGATGTCTTCACTATTATTCTATGACGTACAATGAAAAACGCTTGAATGAGTAGGTGTGTCAAACTTTTGACTGGTACTGTATATTGTGAGTTGTTTTTATGCCTTTTGTGTTTTCATGTACAGTATCTCCTCAATTACTTTAACCAACAGCCTTTTGCTCTAAGAGGGGAAGCTTGGTGTTGTAACAACCCTTGAGAGGCACCATACAATGTAAGCCATGGGGGAGGGGTTATTGTGCTTATTTACCAGCCTAACCCCATCAAAGCAATATGCTCTCTTCCTTGTCTCCTCTTATTTATCCTGAGGTTTTCTGCTTCAAAAACAGCAGGATCAGAAATAGCCCAGCTTGACAAAAAAAAATAAACCAACCAGCGTTGAATAATTTTGCACCGCCAGAGTAGGACAAGGTTATTAAAACTCCTCACAGTGTGTAACAGATATTATATTCCCCAGCCATCCAATTATCAGCATCAAAACCTCATCCTGTCAAGTTGTTTCAATGAGTTAGCCTTCAACCCATTGATGCTTATGTCAAATGGTCATACTTCCAGCGGAATTTGCAGTGCCAATGGGAAAAGATGAGTGTCAACAAATTGAAGTTTATATCAACATATGGAAGTCCTTACAGTCAATTGGATGAGTTTCAAAGGGTTGATTCCTATGTCAATATATTGCAGTCAATGGAAAAAAAATGTGTCACAGTATTGATGCTTATTTCAATGTGTTGTATTCAATGGCAAAAAAATGATTGTCAACCAATTTACACTTATGTCAATACATTGCATTCATTGGGAAAAGATGTCAACGAATTGACACTTATGTCAATACATTGCAGTCAATGGGAAAGATTAGCTTCCAACACTTGATGCTTCTGCCAATAGATTGCATTCAATGGGAAAAGGAAAGTGTCACAGGATTCATTGCTAAATATACTAGGTGATACATTTGTTCCAGTCTATGAAAGACTACAACTGGACATTGGTTATGATTATGACAGTGAAATTGTTAGGTTACTTGTTAGATATTACTGCATGATCGGAACTAGAAGCACAAACATTTCGCTACTCTCGCATTAACATCTGCTAACCATGTGTATGTGACAAATAAAACTTGATTTGATTTCATTACAATCTCATCAAGTTATAGGCATGACGCAACATACGATTCCAAACAGGTGTAAATAACAATATTTGGCTATCCAGCAAGCTAGGTAGCTAATTTTACACTGTATAAAAACAATCCAACAATTTACTGTTGTAAATCTCTAAAACTGACAAGCTGGTTTTATTAGAAAAATATTTACCTAAGCATGCCTGATAGACATGGCTGTAGCTAGATACTGTCTTTGGGACAGAAACAAGCAACCAGAAATCAGCAAGGGACACGGTCTGCTCACTATACAAAAGTTGAGGGTTATGCCATATTTATTTTTATGCGGCTAGATATTGTTCTAAATGAAATATCTGTGCCTGTGCACGTTCAGTTAGCCTACCCTAATGTTGATGTTATGCTGTATAATGGAGTATAATATATATATATATATATATATATATATATATATATATATATATATATATATATATATTTGTAGTGTAGACAGTACCGTGTGGTGCCTGGGCTTCTTCCTGGAGTGGATTCTAGATGGAGAGAAACACAATAATTTTACCTGCATGTGTCATTGTAGCAGAACTGTATCCAGTGAACTGTATCACTCTCAATGGATTGGACATCATGCTGGATTTCAAGCAGTAGATCTCTCAAGAGGGGCTTAATGACAGTTGGATCATGACAAAACCCCTCCCATAGTTTTCTGTTCAACAGATGTCTGCACTTTACACCTCAGACACTCTATAAATCACTCTTTAACTTTACTACACTTATCATACTGTATTTTATTACTGTATCTCTAAAGTTAGTCGGAAATTCTCTGTGCTACACCAAACAGTACTTATCCTGTAACTCCCAGTAATGGAAAAAAAATATTTGGTTTAATCACATTAGGTGATGTAAAAATAATTTGCTACAGTTCTCTGCACTTTACTACACCTGAGACACACTCAGACACACTGAACTGTACTACACTGTTCATACTGTATTTTGTTTTGTTATGTTTACCATATAATAGTCTTGTTGAATACTCAGTTCATTTTTCAGTTAGCATTAAATAATGTACACTAACTTGTATTTTAGATTTTGACAAATAAACATTCTTTGGATACAGTAGCAAGAAAAAGTATGTGAACCCTTTGGAAATACCTGGATGTATGCATAAATTGGTCCTAAAATTTGATCTGATCTCATCTAGGTCACAACAATAGACAAACACAGTCTGATTAAACTAATGGAACATGCTAACATCTCTATCAAAGAATGAACAAAAAAACATGTTTACTCTGCTGAAGGTAGCTATCAGATTAGCAGTGACTACCATGGCATAGGCAAAATTGATTGACAGTTTGTTTCCAAAAGATACAAAAACACAAAAGTGGCACAGAGGTCTAAAGCTCTGCATCTCAGCGCTAGAGGCGTCACTACATCCCCTGGTTCAATCCCGGGCTGTATCACAACCGACGGTAATCGGGAGTCCCATAGGGCGGTGCACAATTGGCAGCATCATTCGGGTTAGGGGAGCGTTTGGCTGGGGTAGGTCGTCATTGTAAAATAAGAATTTGTTCTTAACTGACTTGCCTGGTAAAATAAAAATGTTGATTTAGCTGATGACTTTCAGAGTTCAATACAGGACTGAAATGTTAGCTAGCTAGATAACATACCTAGTCCAGCTGGGCTAGCTAATGTTATGTTAGGTTGTGAGTGACCCAGAGTTGATGCTTATACCTTCCAGTTAATGGGAAAGATGAGCATCAACCAATTGACACTTATGTCAATACATTGCATCCAACTGGAGTGTGTTAAAGCAGATGGTTATACACCATAGAGTTGTGCTCGGGTGTGACGCAAGGATACATTTTAGGGCCCCTGTTGTTTATTGTCTATCTAAGGACAACAAAGTCAAGGTATTGGAGTGGCCATCACAATGCCCTGACCTCAGTTCTATCGAAAACTTGTGGGCAGAACTGAAAAAGTGTGTGCGAGCAAGGAGGCCTACAAACCTGACTCAGTTACACCAGCTCTGGCAGGAGGAATGGGCCAAAATTCTCCCAACTTTTTGTGGGAAGCTTGTGGAAGGCTACCCAAAACTTTTGACCCAAGTTAAACAATTTAAAGGCAATGCTCCCAAATACTAATTGATTGTATGTTAACTTCTGACCCACTGGGAATGTGATGAAAGAAATATAAGGTGAAATAAATCATTCTCTCTACTATTATTCTGAGATTTCACATTCTTGACATAAAGTGGTGATCCTAACTGACAAAAGACAGGGACTTTTTACTAGGATGAAATGTCAGGAATTGAGAAAAACTGAATATAAATGTATTTGGCTAAGGTGCATGCAAACTTCCAACTTCAACATTATACCCGGATTATGAAGGGTACAGATTGACAAGGCAATGTGCAAATAACAGACTATGGAGAAATAGTCAGAACTATGTAGAAATAATTAGGCCCAGGCTACACCTTGTTCTTTACCCTAGTTGGACAGTAAACAAAATAACATCAATCATGCAAGATCAGGTAGACAGCAGTCTACACAATAAGCAGCAAACACATCCACATCAATTCAATATTGCTTTCTCTAGTCGAGCACATCAAGGAACTGAATCCTATGTGCCTGTTTGGTTATAGTTCATCCTTTAATCTAATATAGGCTACATTTGCCATTTAAAAACACATTACAGGGGAAGAACACTATACATGTCATGTACTGTCATGTTGTGTCTTGTCTCTGTCCTTTCCCTTCACCCTGTCTCCCTCTGCTGGTCGTTGTTAGGTTACCTTTTCTCCCCCTCTTTCCCCCAGCTGTGCCTTGTCTCCTCCTAACCACCTCGTCACCCCTTTTCCCACCTGTTCCCTTTTTCCCTCTGATTAGGTCCCTATATCTCTCTCTGTTTCTGCTCCTGTCCTTGTCAGATTCTTGTTTGTTGTGTTTCATGCCTGAACCAGACTGTCGTCATGTTTGCTGTAACCTTGTCTTGTCCTGTCGGAATCTGCCGGTCCGTCTGAGCCTACCTATGTTTGGTAATTAAAGAAGCTCTGTTTAAGTTAATTCGCTTTTGGGTCCTCATTCACGCACCTTAACAGAAGAATCCGACCAAGAATGGACCCAGCGACTTCGGATCCTCTCCACTCAGCCGTCGGGATCCAGGGAGCGATGCTAGGCAGACACGAGCAGGAATTGTCTGCTGCTCGACATGCCGTTGAGACCCTGGCCACCCAAGTCTCCAACCTCACAGAACAGGTTCACCATCTCCGCCTCGATCCACCGGCCACTTCCAGGGCTTTCGAATCTCCGGAGCCCAGAATCAATAACCCGCCGTGTTACTCTGGGGAGCCCACTGAATGCCGCTCGTTCCTCACCCAGTGTGATATTGTGTTTTCTCTCCAGCCCTACACTTTCTCCAGGAGCACTGCTCGTGTCGCCTACGTCATATCTCTCCTTATTGGACGGGCTCGTGAGTGGGGCACGGCAATCTGGGAGGCAAGGGCTGAGTGTACTAACCAGTATCAGGACTTTAAGGAGGAGATGATACGGGTTTTTGATCGATCTGTTTTTGGGGAGGAGGCTTCCAGGGCCCTGTCTTCCCTATGTCAAGGTAATCGATCCATAACAGACTACTCTATTGAGTTTCGCACTCTTGCTGCCTCCAGTGGCTGGAACGAGCCGGCTTTGCTCGCTCGTTTTCTGGAGGGTCTCCGCGCAGAGGTAAAGGATGAGATTCTCTCCCGGGAGGTTCCTTCCAGCGTGGATTCCTTGATTGAACTCGCTATTCGCATTGAGCGACGGGTTGATCTTCGTCACCGAGCTCGTGGAAAGGAGCTCGCGTTCTCCGTTGCCCCCCTCTCCGCATCACTACCATCTTCCTCTGCCGGCTCGGGTGCTGAGCCCATGCAGCTGGGAGGTATCCGCATCTCGACTAAGGAGAGGGAACGGAGAATCACCAACCGCCTCTGTCTCTATTGCGGTTCCGCTGGTCATTTTGTCACTTCATGTCCAGTAAAAGGCCAGAGCTCATCAGTAAGCGGAGGGCTACTGGTGAGCGCTACTACTCCTGTCTCTCCTTCAAGATCCTGCACTACCTTGTCGGTCCATCTACGCTGGACCGGTTCGTCAGCTTCCTGCAGTGCCTTAATAGACTCTGGGGCGGAGGGCTGTTTTATGGACGAGACCTGGGCTCGGGAACATGACATTCCTCTCAGACAGTTAAAGGAGCCCACGGCCTTGTTCGCCCTGGATGGTAGTCCTCTCCCCAGGATTCAGCGTGAGACGCTACCTTTAACCCTCACTGTTTCTGGTAATCATAGTGAAACCATTTCTTTTTTAATTTTTCGTTCACCTTTTACACCTGTTGTTTTGGGCCGTCCCTGGCTAGTTTGTCATAATCCTTCCATTAATTGGTCTAGTAATTCTATCCTCTCCTGGAACGTCTCTTGTCATGTGAAATGTTTAATGTCTGCTATCCCTCCTGTTTCCTCTGTCTCTTCTTCACAGGAGGAGCCTGGTGATTTGACAGGGGTGCCGGAGGAATATCACGATCTGCGCACGGTGTTCAGTCGGTCCAGGGCCACCTCTCTTCCTCCACACCGGTCGTATGATTGTAGTATTGATCTCCTTCCGGGAACCCCCCCCCCCCCCCGGGGTAGACTATACTCTCTGTCGGCTCCCGAACGTAAGGCTCTCGAAGATTATTTGTCTGTAGCTCTTGACGCCGGTACCATAGTCCCCTCCTCCTCTCCCGCCGGAGCGGGGTTTTTTTTTGTCAAGAAGAAGGACGGGTCTCTGCGCCCCTGCATAGATTATCGAGGGCTGAATGACATAACAGTGAAGAATCGTTATCCGCTTCCTCTTATGTCTTCAGCCTTCGAGATCCTGCAGGGAGCCAGGTTTTTCACTAAGTTGGACCTTCGTAACGCTTACCATCTCGTGCGCATCAGGGAGGGGGACGAGTGGAAGACGGCGTTTAACACTCCGTTAGGGCACTTTGAATACCGGGTTCTTCCTTTCGGCCTCGCTAACGCTCCAGCTGTCTTTCAGGCATTAGTCAATGATGTCCTGAGAGACATGCTGAACATCTTTGTTTTCGTTTACCTTGACGATATCCTGATTTTTTCACCGTCACTCCAGATTCATGTTCAGCACGTTCGACGTGTCCTCCAGCGCCTTTTAGAGAATTGTCTTTTTGTGAAGGCTGAGAAGTGCACTTTTCATGCCTCCTCCGTCACATTTCTCGGTTCTGTTATTTCCGCTGAAGGCATTAAGATGGATCCCGCTAAGGTCCAAGCTGTCATTGATTGGCCCGTCCCTAAGTCACGCGTCGAGCTGCAGCGCTTTCTCGGCTTCGCAAACTTCTATCGTCGTTTCATCCGTAATTTCGGTCAGGTGGCAGCTCCTCTCACAGCCCTTACTTCTGTCAAGACGTGCTTTAAGTGGTCCGTTTCCGCCCAGGGAGCTTTTGATCTCCTCAAGAATCGTTTTACATCCGCTCCTATCCTTGTTACACCTGACGTCTCTAGACAGTTCGTTGTCGAGGTTGACGCGTCAGAGGTGGGCGTGGGAGCCATTCTTTCTCAGCGCTCCCTCTCTGACGACAAGGTCCACCCATGCGCGTATTTTTCTCATCGCCTGTCGCCGTCGGAACGTAACTATGATGTGGGTAACCGCGAACTGCTCGCCATCCGGTTAGCCCTAGGCGAATGGCGACAGTGGTTGGAGGGGGCGACCGTTCCTTTTGTCGTTTGGACTGACCATAGGAACCTTGAGTACATCCGTTCTGCCAAACGACTTAATGCGCGTCAGGCGCGTTGGGCGCTGTTTTTCGCTCGTTTCGAGTTCGTGATTTCTTATCGTCCGGGCTCTAAGAACACCAAGCCTGATGCTTTGTCTCGTCTCTTCAGTTCTTCAGTAGCCTCCACTGACCCCGAGGGGATTCTCCCTGAGGGGCGTGTTGTCGGGTTGACTGTCTGGGGAATTGAGAGGCAGGTAAAGCAAGCGCTCACTCACACTCCGTCGCCGCGCGCTTGTCCTAGGAACCTTCTTTTCGTTCCCGTTCCTACTCGTCTGGCCGTTCTTCAGTGGGCTCACTCTGCCAAGTTAGCCGGCCACCCTGGCGTTCGGGGTACGCTTGCTTCCATTCGCCAGCGTTTTTGGTGGCCCACCCGGGAGCATGACACGCGTCGTTTCGTGGCTGCTTGTTCGGTCTGCGCGCAGACTAAGTCCGGTAACTCTCCTCCTGCCGGCCGTCTCAGGCCGCTTCCTATTCCCTCTCGACCGTGGTCTCACATCGCCTTAGATTTTGTCACCGGACTGCCTTCGTCAGCGGGGAAGACTGTTATTCTTACGGTTGTCGATAGGTTCTCTAAGGCGGCTCATTTCATTCCCCTTGCTAAGCTTCCTTCTGCTAAAGAGACGGCACAAATCATCATCGAGAATGTTTTCAGAATTCATGGCCTTCCGTCAGACGTCGTTTCGGACAGAGGTCCGCAATTCACGTCTCAATTTTGGAGGGAGTTTTGCCGTTTGATTGGGGCTTCCGTCAGTCTCTCTTCCGGCTTTCACCCCCAGTCTAACGGTCAAGCAGAACGGGCCAATCAGACTATTGGTCGCATCTTACGCAGTCTTTCTTTTCGCAACCCTGCGTCTTGGTCAGAACAGCTCCCCTGGGCAGAATACGCCCACAACTCGCTTCCTTCGTCTGCGACCGGGCTATCTCCTTTTCAGAGTAGCCTCGGGTACCAGCCTCCGCTGTTCTCATCTCAGTTCGCCGAGTCCAGCGTCCCCTCCGCTCAGGCTTTTGTCCAACGTTGCGAGCGCACCTGGAAGAGGGTCAGGTCTGCACTTTGCCGTTATAGGACGCAGACTGTGAGGGCTGCTAATAAGCGTAGAACTAAGAGTCCTAGATATTGTCGCGGTCAGAGAGTTTGGCTCTCCACTCAGAACCTTCCCCTTAAGACGGCTTCTCGCAAGTTGACCCCGCGGTTCATTGGTCCGTTCCGTATTTCTCGGGTCATTAATCCTGTCGCAGTTCGACTTCTTCTTGCGCGATACCTTCGTCGCGTCCACCCGGTGTTCCATGTCTCCTGCATCAAGCCCGTCCTTCGCGCCCCCGCTCGTCTCCCCCCCCCCCCCCCATCCTTGTCGAGGGCGCACCCATCTACAGGGTCCGTAGAATTTTGGACATGCGTCCTCGGGGCCGTGGTCACCAGTACCTCGTAGATTGGGAGGGGTACGGTCCTGAGGAGAGGAGTTGGGTTCCCTCTCGGGACGTGCTGGACCGTGCGCTGATCGAGGATTTCCTCCGTTGCCGCCAGGTTTCCTCCTCGAGTGCGCCAGGAGGCGCTCGGTGAGTGGGGGGGTACTGTCATGTACTGTCATGTTGTGTCTTGTCTCTGTCCTTTCCCTTCACCCTGTCTCCCTCTGCTGGTCGTTGTTAGGTTACCTTTTCTCCCCCTCTTTCCCCCAGCTGTGCCTTGTCTCCTCCTAACCACCTCGTCACCCCTTTTCCCACCTGTTCCCTTTTTCCCTCTGATTAGGTCCCTATATCTCTCTCTGTTTCTGCTCCTGTCCTTGTCGGATTCTTGTTTGTTGTGTTTCATGCCTGAACCAGACTGTCGTCATGTTTGCTGTAACCTTGTCTTGTCCTGTCGGAATCTGCCGGTCCGTCTGAGCCTACCTATGTTTGGTAATTAAAGAAGCTCTGTTTAAGTTAATTCGCTTTTGGGTCCTCATTCACGCACCTTAACAATACAAAGCCTATCCAACAAACAGATATATTGTCTCATGGAGTAAAAGGTCATTAATCATGCGCAATCATGCAATGGACACATTTTGAAATGTACAAAGAACAGACAGAATCTAATCTGAATGAACATCTATATATAAAAATATTGTCGAAAATAATGTTATATGGTTTATAATCTGGAAAAAATTGTCTTTCGACTCTCTAAATTGTCTTTCAAACCTTTTCCTCCTCAGGAGACTGAAAATATTTGGCATGGTTCCCCAGATCCTCAAAAAGTTCTACAGCTGCACCATCGAGAGTATTCTAACCGGTGGCATCACCGCCTGGTATGGCAACTGCTCGGCATCTGACCATAAGGCGCTACAGAGGGTGTTGTGTATGGCCCAGTACATCACTGGGGCCAAGCTTCCTGCATTCCAGGACCTAAATAATAGGCAGTGTCAGAGGAAAGCACATAAAATTGTCAAAGACTCCAGTCACCCAAGTTATAGACTGTTTTCTCTGCTACGGCAAGGAAAGCTCTACCAAAGTGCCAAGTTACATAGCCTCATTATTGTTATTCTTATTGTGTTACTTTTTATTATAATTTTTTATTTTAGTCTCTTTGTTAAATATGTTCTTAACTCTTCTTGAACTACACTGTTGGTTAAGGGCTTGTAAGTAAGCATTTCACGATAAGGTCTAAACTTGTTGTTTTCGGTGCATGTGACAAGTAAAGTTCGATTTGATTTCAAATTCAGTGCAAATTTTTATCTTTCTGCCTGCCTGCCTGCCTCCATAGCTGCCTGTCTGTCTGTCTGCCTTTGTGTCTGCCTGCCTGCCTGCCTACCTGCCCGTCTATCTGCCTGTCTGTCTGTCTGTCTGACTGCCTGCGTCTGTCTGTGGATATTTCTGTCTGTATGTACCCCTGTCTGTCTGTCTGCAGTCTGCCAGTCTGTCTGTAAGTCTGTGATGTCTGTCTGGCTGTCTGTCCCTCTGTCTGTTTGTGAGTGTATATGTATGTTTGTCTGTTTGTCTTTTTGTCTGTCTGTGTCTGAGTCTTTCTCCAATTTACCCATTGCGGCTGTGGACTTACGCATCAATGCCCTTGATGCATATCAATATGTCAATATCCTGCCTGTGGAGGTGGGAGAGAGTTGAGAGTAAGGGGTTGGGGTTGGGAGGAAAAGAAAGAGGGAGAGAGAATGGAGGGGATGGAGGGAGTGAAGGTTGTAGGGGGAGAGAGAGGAGGGATGGGAGAGAGAGAGTCAACAGACAGAGGTGGGACAGAGGAAGGAGTGGGAGAGATTATTAAAGAGGAATAGAGAGAGAGCAAGAGAGAGCTATGTCTTTATTTCTGTCTGTGAGTTTATAGGTATGTCTGTCTAAGTCTTTCATCAATTTACCAATTGCAGCCTTATCACCATATTTTCCCATTGACTGCAATGTATTGACGTACAAATCGATTTGTTGATACTCATCTTTTCCCATTGAGTTGAAATGTCTTGAGATAAGTGTTAATTAGTTAACTTTTATCTTTTCCCATTGAATGCAATGTATTGACAAAAGCATTAATTGGTTGAAGCTCATCTATTCCAATTGACTGGAATGTATTGACATAACCATCAATTGGTTGACACTCATCTTTTCCATTCAACGCAATGTATTGACATAAGCATCAACACTGTGACACATATGTTTTGCAAGAGTGTGCAAAGCTGTCATCAAGGCCAAGGTGGCTACTTTGAAGAATCTCAAATATAATAAATATTTTGATTTGTTTAACACTTTTTTGGTTACTACACGATTCCATATGTACTGTTTCCTAGTTTTGATGTCTTCACTATTATTCTACAGTGTAGAAAATAGTAAAAAATAAAGAAAAACCCTGGAATGAGTAGGTGTGTCCTACTCATTACTACACGAGTCCTTATGTGTTGTTTCATAGTTTTGATGTCTTCACTATTATTCTATAATGTAGAAAATTGTAAAAAAAAATATTAATAAGTAGGCGTGTCCAAACTTGACTGGTACTGTATGTGTTGTATACAATACAACACATTTAAATGTGTCTTCTTTGACAATCTATCATTGATCATCAGAAACAGATTCCACATGTTCCCTCTAAGCTGCACACACTCACCTCCTCCAGGACTGCCACACAGAAGAAATACCAGGCCAGAGAACACACAGAGAACAAGAGACACAGAGAACAAGAGATTGAACTTCACTGAGTTCGCCCCATTGGCTTTCATTATACTGCATAGATCAAAGATTTTTTTTTTGTGATTGAATCAACATTATACCAGCCCCTTTTCAATGCAACAAACCAAAAACAAATCTAACTTTGGAAGATTGAGTCTGTGATTTTGTTATAGGCAGAGCCAGAGCTCAATGGAGTAGAATATACGGGGTAGCCCGTGAGCAGTCTTTCAATCACTTGCAAGTGAATGCGCTTTGCACTTTTCAGATCAGTTCAGATCAGAGCACAAAGCCATGCATGTGCACATTGTTGATATTCTTTGCTAGTTAGCGAGTTATTAGCCCTGTTTTTAGATAAGTATAGCTCAGCAATGGGGAGTAACTTCTTTTTTGAAAAGCCAGTCAGGTAAAAAGCTATGTCTTAATTAAAGTGGCAGTGTTGTATTTTGAGACAGGCTTGAGAATGCAGTGGGGTAGCCTACATTGTCGAATTCTCTATATGGTAATAATAATACATTTTATTTTGCAAAGTGCTTTCTTGCATCATACAACACAATGCAGTTTACAGTCACCTATTTGGCCCATGGTGTTACAGACCAAATAAAAAAATCATTAATTCATGTCAAACCCTTTGTGATGGAAAAGTCTCATGCAATGTAGGGCTTCAGTGAACACTGCATATAGGCTACTATAGGCTATATCATAGAAATCAAACCTATATCTGTGTGAAAATGTTACGGGATTTGCTCATTTGGTTTTGTTGGGTAGGCCTACATTATGGTCAAATAGCCACGATAACCTATTGGCTACTGTCTAAAACTGTAAGGGTACAGCCTGTGTTCACTGTAAAATGTGAGCTGGAAGTTGCACAAAATTCAATTTCCTGCTCACAAGACCTAAAATCTGCTCAGTGCCACCAAAAATTTGAGGGAATACTGCATGTAACTGCTACATAATATTTTTGAGGTTTACCTTTACATTGTGTAACCTAATGCTGAACATTCTAGAGATGTTTGCCCAGACTGAGGGCATGACTAATCTCTGGCATTTGATTCCTCACAAAAGACTACTTTTGACCAGAGCCCTATATGTCCTTCTGTCCGTCTGTCCGTCTGTCCGTCTGTCCGTCTGTCCGTCTGTCTGTCTGTGTCTGTCTACAAGCCTGCCCGCCCGCCCGCCCGCCCGTCTGCCTGCTGCCTGCCTGTCTGTCTGCCTGCCTGCCTGCCTGCCTGCCTGCCTGCCTGCCTGCCTGCCTGCGTAAGTCTTTCACCAATTTACCCATTGCAGCTTTCTCACCATATTTTACCATAGACTGCAATGTATTGACATAAGCATCGATTAAGCTCATCTTTTCCCATTAACTGGAATGTATTGACATAAGCATCAATTGGTTGACACCCATCTTTTCCACATGAATACAATGTATTGACATAAGTGTACAACACTGACACATACTGTATTTTTTTCCCGTTGACTGCAATGTTGCCCCAGCATGGGTCAGTGATATATCCCACATGTGAGCAATTGTCCTAAACCGTTGGGTTACATGCTCATCCCACCAGACGTGCACGTGCATCCGTGTGCGCCATCGCGCACGTTGATTTTGTTCACCCACACCAGAAGCGATCAGGACACGCAGGTTGAAATATCAAAACAAACTCTGAACCAATTATATTAATTTGGGGAAAGGTAAAAAAGCATTATACATTTATGGCAGTTCAGCTAGCTAGCTTTCTGTTGCTGGCTAATTTGTCCTGGGATATAAACATTGGGTTGTTACTTTACCTGAACTGCACAATGTCCACTACTCTGACAATTATTCCACAGATAAAACAGTAAACCTTCCTTCAGGCTTCTTTTTCTTCTTTGGACTTTATATGACGGTTGGCAACCAACTTTACGGTGCATTACTACAACTGACTGGAGTGAGGACCTCAGTTAATCTTTCAATCACCCACGTGGGTATATGCTCCTAAAAAACAAATGAGGAGATGGGAGAGGTTGGACTTGCAGCTCGTTGAGCGTCACAAACAGAACCAATTTCTGTTTTAGCGACCGGCCACGCAGACGCTTGCTGATGCGTGCGAGCAGTGTGGGTGCAACGATTGAATGGCATGTAGGTTAAATAACATGTACATTAATTTTGGTGGTCAGCATGTTTTTCTTATCATATTGCTACTAGGGGCGGTTTCCAAAGGGCTAAACAAGGTTGAATCTTCCCAAATTCTTCCCAATCTTCCCAAACATGACATTTGAAGTCCATCAACTCAAAAACATTTGTTGGCCTCCTTTGCATACAATGGTCTCGCAGTTTTAGAAACTAAGAGCCTTGTTAGAATGAATTCTGAAGAGGATATTGGTTGCATTTTTTGTTTAATTATTGACTTGAAACAGTCTGTATCGGTCTGCCTGTGTGCCTGCCTGCCTGTGTGCCTGCCTGTCTGTCTGCCTGCCAGCCTGCGTCTGTCCGTCTGTCTGTCTGTGAGTGGATATGTCTGTCTGCCAGACTGAATGTATGGCTAATCTCTGGCATTTGATTCCTCACAAAGACAGAGGTTGTGTCTCAAATGGAACCCCATGTACCATATATGGAACAAGAAGCCATTTGGGCCCAGCACGGTTCTTAGAGGGCTAAGGTGAGTTGTCTATTATACACATCAATCTGGTCCCTGTGCTCTGAGAATTTGAGTGGATTAAAGATTGATGTTCAATGAGAGCTGCACTCAGTGAACAAAATCCTTCGTATTGTTTTTTTTCCCCTCTTCAACCATCAGTCATATTGTATGAGGTCTGCATTAAAAAGCTATCTCTGAGGTCCGCATTTAAAAAGCGATCTCTGTCCACAATGCTTTGTGGTTTCAAAATGCCCCCGGCCGCAATACTAGAGCATGTGAGGTGCAGCCAAGCTCACATGGAAAATCAAATAATGTTTTTGATAAATAGACAAATCAAATACATAAATAGATGAATCAAATGTATCTGCATCATCTTTTTCTATCTCGAAGGTCTAGTCAGCTCACAAGTCAGAAAGTGGTCTCAGCTTGACTTCAGGCCATAGAGATAAAATAATTTCCGATTTTATTTTGTTCTGTACTATTTCTATTGTCCCTATTGTCTATTAAAGCGAGAGTTCACCCTAAAGTCTGTTGACTCAACTTGACCTTCGACCACCTCTTAGGTATTATGAAAACGTCTGAATATTGTGGTAAACTGTCCCATTAGCTCCTCCTGGGGTCTCACACATTAGCTCTTAGCAGGGCCATCAATATACATGTACTGTAGTCCAAATGGCACCTTAATTATTCACTGTGTTGTACACTACTTTGACCAGCATTCCGGTCAAAAGTACTGCACTATATAGAGAATAGCGTGCCATGGGATGCAGACTACTGGTTCATAGATCTCATAGGACCTTCATCAGAGTATCAAAGCAGGGAGGGAAGACTTGGGGCTTGACTGTGGCAGAAGCACTAGTCCAGTCTACTTCTCACAAAAATGCATATGTGATCTGTCAAGGTATTTTTAGGCTAAGGAAAGTAAACAGACTAGTTGTAGGCTAAATTACCATAAACACATTGACTTTCATAAACTTATTCCAAATATCTTTAGCAAATATAGTTAGGTTTGGAAGACATGCTAAACTTGTTATCGCATAAGTGTTTATAGAAAAAAGGTCTGTTTTATCTCATTTTTTTAAACGTAGTTGGTCAGTGATTTAACACTCTCTGACCCTTGATTACCAATCTGTATTTGCCTGTAAAGCTGTAGCCTAACCACAAACTAATGCCACAGAAATCCATCAAAACGTAATGTATCAAAACTCTTTGTTGAGAAAATGCTTTGTAAATGCAGCAGCGGTTCTCTACTGACATGTGGTCGAGCATGCCGATTCATTTCATACATATTTTGCGCCATACATTTTGCACGCCACACTAAAAGGCTCTGCATTGTCAATCTGACATCTGCGGTTTTCGTACAGCATTTACTGCAATGCGGCCTCTGCAGAAGTCAGAACATTCATACTTATTGCGCTTCGCGGAACAGAGCTGTTGTGAAGGAAGTGAGTTTGTGTTTATATAGGACCTCCCACCCACCCCCACCTACCGTCAACCAATCATGTCAATGCGGAGCTGTAAGGTCCCATCCATGGTGTTACAATATTTGGGAGGAGCACGGCGATGCGGTACAAAGCTCAATTTGGCCTCTGCATGCCTCCGGAGACTCCGCAATTGCGTCACACCCTCCAAACCAAGCTTCTGACCACATTTTCAGATCAAGCATACATTGGCTTTAATACTAATACCATTTCCATTCATGCAATAGTTGATAAAAAAAGGACAACTACAAAGTAGACCTAAATATGCAGAAAGCTTAAATTCTCGTTAATCTAACTGCACTGTCCAATTTATAGTAGCTATTACAGTGAAAGCATACCATGCTATTGTTTGAGGAGAGTGCACAGTTTTGAACTTTAAAAGTTATTAATAAACAAATTAGCCACATTTAGGTAGTCTTGATACAACATTTTAAACCGGAATTCAATGGTTCATTGGATCAGTCTAAAATGTTGCACATACACTGATGCCATCTAGTGGCCAAAATCTAAATTGCACCTGGGATGGAATAAGACATAATGGCCTTTCTTTTGCATTTCAAAGATGTTGGTACAAAAAAAATGCAATTAACTTTTTTTCTTTGTATTATCTTTTACCAGATCTAATGTGTTATATTTTCCTGTATTCCTTTCACATTTCCACAAACGTCAAAGTGTTTTCTTTCAAATGGTATCAAGAATATGCATATCCTTGCTTCAGAGCCTGAGCTACAGGCAGTTAGATTTGGGTATGGGTAATACATACATACATACATACATACATACATACATTGGGTAATACATACATGTATTTTTAAAGGTAATCTTGTTGTTAATCCCACCACAGTGTCTGATTTCAAATAGGCTTTAGAGCGAAAGCACCACAAATGATTATGTTAGGTGACCACCAACTCACAGAAAAACCCAGACATTTATCCAGCCAAAGAGAGGAGTCACAAAAAGCACAAATAGAGATAAAATTAATCACTAACCTTTGATGATCTTCATCAGATGACACTCATAGGACTTCATGTTACACAATACATGCATGTTTTGTTTGATAAAGTTCATATTTATATTAAAAAATCTGAGTTTACATTGGCGATTTACGTTCACTAGTTCCAAAAACATCCAGTGATTTTGCATAGCCACATCAATTCAACAGAAATACTCATCATAAATGTAGATGAAAATACAAGTTTCCACATGGAATTATAGATATACCTCTCCTTAATGCAACGTTCTGTGTCATATTTAAAAAAAACTTTACGGAAAAGGCAAACCATGCAATAATCTGAGAAGGCGTTCAGAAAATAAATACAATTATCCGCCATTATCCGCACTCCCAGGACTCCTCGTTCCACAATAAATGCTTGATTTGTTTGATAATGTCCATTATTTATGTAAAAGTAGCTACTTCTGTTAGCGCGTTTTGTACACAAATCCAAACGGTCGTGCAGATCAGAATGTCTCTGCCAGACACCTGGCTCATTCAGCTCCCTTTCAGCCCCACAACACAGTAGAAGCCTCATTCAAGTTTCTAAAGACGGTTGACATCTAGTGGAAGCCCTAGGAAGTGCAACTTCATTCATATCCCACTCTGAATTCAATAGGGGCTGGGTTGAAAAACGACCAACCTCAGATTTCTCACTTCCTGCTTGGATTTCTTTTCAGGTTTTTGCCTGCCATATGAGTTCTGTTATACTCACAGACATCATTCAAACAGTTTTAGAAACGTCAGAGTGGTTTCTATCCAATACTAATAATAGCATGCATATATTAGCAACTGGGACTGAGGAGCAGGCCGTTTACTCTGGGCACCTCTGGGCACCTTTCATCCAAGCTACTCAATACTGCCCCTGCAGCCATGAGAAGTTATTAAGGCCTTTAAAAGCGCAAGGGATATAAAACATGCTGTAATGTTTCTAAATATTCTACCCAGCAGCTAACCAGTTTGCACCATTTCTTTGTAATTACAGTAAAATACTGTGAAATACAAACCCCTCCCCTTCCTTCATCCTTTCATTCTTTCATTCCGATTAAGGTAGCGTTTACTTTAGTTTTTGTTACAGTATATATGTTTTTACAGTGTAATACAATACATTTAATGGTATCATACTGTGTGTCATTACACAGTACTTGCTTTGATACCATATTTGTATTACAGTAATTGTACTGTAATATGAAATACAGAATTTTACTTGCCACCAAGCTGCCTGTAAGCTACTATACTGTCAAATTCATGGTAGCCCCTTTACAGTGTAGCCTTCTATCCGTGTCTGCCTCCTTACTGCTAGCCTACATTCGTCACATTGCCTACCTTAGTTACACCCAACAACTCCACCCTGATTTTCAACCCTGGCTGATAACTTCAAAGCCTAATGAAAGTGATATTAGGCGTACTCTGATAAAATATAATACAAATAATAAATTATACGCTACATGTTCATCTCTATTGCCTAATGCCTGAACCCTCAATATTTAAAATGAAAATCATCATCACATTTATCAGGCTATTTACTTTTAATATGGAGATGAACTGAAAAGGAAACATTAATCCATAACTAGAAAAACATATACATATATATATATATATATATATATATATGTATTGTTTTAAATCCTCATCAGTCCGTAAATCATCGACCATATCCGACAAAGCCCGAGAATGCTGCGAACAATTTGTGTGAGAGCAGAGAAGGGATTATTGTGCATTCTTGAGCGCTACAGAGGAGAGCGAGAAAGAGCGCATTTCACTGTGCGATAAACAGCGGTTGAGCTACTGAGAGGAGAGGAGACATTCGGACACATTGCTTCTCTACTTGGAAAATATATGGTCTAATTCAGCAGAACTGTCCATCAGGTCCTATACATCTCAAGGATTATACTTTAAATTCCTCCTTGTGTAGCCTATTACGGAGAGGACGCACGCCCGGAGGAGAGTAGAGGTGGACATCGGGACTGAGAAGGAAAGGAATTGTATTCTTTCTGAAGTGGATCGAGAGAACCAAGTGGTTGCTATTTTCGAAGACAGAAATGCCAATGACCAGGGGACCTAGAGAGAGTGAGTTTTTGCATTTCATATACTATTGGCAATTCATGATTGTGGTGTTTGTTTGACTGACATTTGAATCACATGTATTGTTCAGGAGTGGCCGCATTTTAGCCCACTGATAATGATGACCACTGATATGGAATATAGCCTGGCTATTGGTAAGAATAATTTCGTCATCTTGAAAAGTTGTGTGCTGAGTATGAGAGGGATATTGTTTTTCTGGCTACTTCATGACAGAATACATCCAAATGTCAATCGATTCAGAGCTTGTTCGAGATCAATACGGCTGTGTACACGCCTCACGGGCAAATAGCAGGCAGGAGCACCTGTCAAGCAGCTCTATGCTCTGCTCTGTTCACCCGTTGAACCTGTTACATAGAGACAAACAGGTTGGGTGAATTACAGGATGGAGAGGGGTCAATTAACGAAACATTGTATCCTTTGTCACAACACATTGGCATGTAAATTATTTGAACTATTCCGTTTTATAACAGCCTAGTTGTTTGCACAATACTTGACATGTATCGAATTTGCTATTGGATAGGCTACCAATAAGATACTAATTAACATAATTGTAAAATCTTAGTAGACTATTTGTTAAAATACTGGTGTAGGATCTTATTTTGATCACCCTGATGCAAGCGAACTTTCCTGCAATGCAGGAAAAAAAATGTGTAGCGTATTTGAGTTTAAAAAAGGCTTCTGAAGTTTGTAATTTTCACTTTGAAATTTACGGTACAAAAATGTATCGACCCCTACAAAAATGTCCATTATAATCCACATAATAATTCACATTTGCTGTTGCTGCAGGATTGTTATCCTGCTGTAGCAAACTAGCTCAAATTAAGATCCTACACCGGGGCGGCAGGGTAGCCTAGTGGTTAGAGCGTTGGACTAGTAACCGGAAGGTTGCGAGTTCAAACCCCCGAGCTGACAAGGTACAAATCTGTCGTTCTGCCCCTGAACAGGCAGTTAACCCACTGTTCCCAGGCCGTCATTGAAAATAAGAATTTGTTCTTAACTGACTTGCCTGGTTAAATAAAGGTAAAATAAAAAATAAAAATAAATAATACATAGGCTACTTGAAGGCCGTTATTCAAACCCACATATCTGCCATCCACAAGAAGAAAATCAGGCTGCGTTTAGACAGGCAGCCCAATTCAGTTTTTTTTGTACGCTATTTGGTCTTTTGACCAAATGCATCAGAACTTTTCACTCCTAATCTTTTTCAGATCTGTGAAAAAAAGATCAGAATTGGACTTGCCTGTCTAAACGCAGCCTTTGTGGTCTGTGCAAACTGGTGTTTGTGATGGAACTCACCGTTATGCACTGATCTATTTCTGGTTGTTTGCAAATAGGGAAACAGGCTATCATGGCTTTATTGTCACATTATATGGAACGTGTGAATATGACGATGTATGGGTCTATTGGGATAAATCATTTATTTTCAGTTATTTCAGTTATTTCTCATCAATCCACATTATGCATTACTTTCAGAGCCCCTAAATTATGCCATCAAGGTTGGAATCTATTTGCCTGGCTAGGCATTTCTTTCCCACTGTCATTTGTGTAGAATAAAACCCTCTGGGCACACTACGTCATTTCAATGTGGATAATTGGCTAGTGTTTGGAAAAAAAACAGCAAACATTTAGTTGACTTTCCAATGTGTTATCACCTATGCTTTCAACCATCTCAAAGCACAACCAAATTCCAATGGAAAACAATGTCTGAAATACGGTTCAGTTGTCGCCCAAATGTCTATCACTGCGCGTTCAACTATTTTAAAGCACAGCAAAGTTTAAATGGGAATACAATGTCAGATATTTTTATTATTTAAGCAACAGAATAATGTGTTATCACTCTTCTTCAGTTGAGATTACAATAAAAGAATATGGTGCAAGTGATCAATGCCGTTTGAGATTCTGCGCAGAATATTAGAATATTAAGGCGATTGTGAAGATCTCCACAGAACATCGACGATCTATGCATGCCATATTGAACATGCACACTCTATAAACTCAGCAAAAAAAGAAACGTCCCTTTTTCAGGACCCTGTCTTTCAAAGATAATTCGTAAAAATACAAATAACTTCACAGATCTTCATTGTAAAGGGTTTAAACACTGTTTCCCATGCTTGTTCAATGAACCATAAACAATTAATGTACATGCACCTGTGGAACGGTCATTAAGAAACTAACAGCTTACAGACAGTAGACAATTGAGGTCACAGTTATGAAAACTTAGGACAGTAAAGAGGTCTTTCTACTGACTCTGAAAAACACCTAAAGAAAGAAGCCCAGGGTCCCTGCTCATCTGCGTGAACGTGCCTTAGGCATGCTGCAAGGAGGAATGAGGACTGCAGATGTGGCCAGGGCAATACATTGCAATGACCGTACTGTCAGACGCCTAAGACAGTGCTACAAGGATGGACAGCTGATCGTCCTCGCAGTGGCAGACCACGTGTAACAACACCTGCACAGGAACGGTACATCCGAACATCACACCTGCGGGACAGGTACAGGATGGCAACAACAATTGCCCGGGTTACATCAGGAATGCACAATCCTTCCATCAGTGCTCAGACTGTCCGCAACAGGCTGAGAGAGGCTGGACCGAGGGCTTGTAGGCCTGTTGTAATGCAGGTCCTCACCAGACATCACTGGCAACAATGTCACCTATGGGCACAAATTCAATGCCGCTGGACCAGACGGGACTCGCAAAAAATGCTCTTCACTGACGAGTTACGGTTTTGTCTCACCACTGGTGATGGTTGGATTCTCATTTATCATCGAAAGAATGAGCGTTACACCGAGGCCTGTACTCTGGAGCGGGATCGATTTGGAGGTGGAGGGTCCGTCATGGTCTGGGGCAGTGTGTCACAGCATCATCAGACTGAGCTTGTTGTCATTGCAGGCAATCTCAACGCTGTGTCACATGCTTGTCAAAAAAAATTATTGTTAAACAAATCAAAAGATATTTTATATTTGAGATTCTTCAAGCAGCCACCCTTTACCTTGATCACAGCTTTGCACACTCTTGGCATTCTCTTAACCAGTTTCACCTGGAATGATTTTCCAACACTCTTGAAGGAGATCCCACATGTGCTTAGCACTTGTTGGCTGCTTTTCCTTCACTCTGCGGTCCGACTCATCCCAAACCAACTCAATTTGGTTGAGGTCGGGGGATTGTGGAGGCCAGGTCATCTCATGCAGCACTCCATCACTCTCCTTCTTGGTAAAATAGACCTTACACAGCCTGGAGGTGTATTTTGGGTCATTGTCCTGTTGAAAAACAAATGATAGTCCCTCTAAGCCCAAACCAAATTGGATGGTGGATCGATGCGGAATGCTGTGGTAGCCATGCTGGTTAACACTGCCTTGAATTCCCAAAAAATCACAAATAAAAATTTGATTTGATTTGACCAGAAAAGCACCCCCACACCATAACACCTCCTCCTCCATGCTTTATGGTGGGAAATTCACATCCGTTCACCCACACATCGTATCACAAATACGATTGGTGATTGGACCCAAAAGTCTCTAATTTGGACTCCAGACGAAAGGACAAATTTCCAGCGATTTAATGTCCATTGCTCGTGTTTCTTGGCCCAAGCAAGTCTCTTCTTCTTATTGGTGTCCTTTGGTAGTGGTTTCTTTGCAGCAATTTGACCATGAAGGCCTGATTCACATAGTATCCTCTGAGCAGTTGATGTTGAGATGTGTCTGTTACTTGAACTCTGTGATGCATTTTTTTGGGCTGCAATTTCTGAGGCTGGTAACTCCAATGAACTTGTCCTCTGCAGCAGAGGTAACTCTGGGTTTTCCATTCCTGTGGCAGTCATCATGAGAGGCAGTTTCATCATAGTTCTTGATGGTTTCTGCTACTGCACTTGAAGAAACTTTCACAAGTTCTTGAACATTTCTGTATTGACTGACCTTCATGTCTTAAAGTAATGATGGACTTTCGTTTCTCTTTGCTTATTTGAGCTGTTCTTGCCATAATATGGACTTGGTATTTTACCAAATATGGATATCTTCTGTATATCCTGCCTACCTTGTCACAACACAACTGATTGGCCCAAACGCATTACGAAGGAAAGACATTCCACAAATTAACTTTTAAGACGACAGACCTGTTAATTGAAAGGCATTCCTGGTGACTACCTCATGAAGCTGGTTGAGAGAATGCCAAGAGTGTGCAAAGCTGTCATCATTGATTTGTTTAACACTGTCATGCCCTGACCTTAGAGAGCCTTTTTTATTCTATATTTGGTTAGGTCAGGGTGTGACTTGGGTGGGCAAATCTGTGTTTCTATTTCTTTGTTGGCCTAGAATGGTTCCCAGTCAGAGGCAGCTGTTTATCGGTGTCTCTGATTGGGGATCATACTTAGGTGGCAATTTCCCAGCTTCAGTTGTGGGATCTTGATTTTGTTAGTTACTGTATAGCCTGCAGAACTTTACGTTCATGGTTATTTTGTTGTTTTTTGGGGTGTTCATCAAAATAAAGAAAGATGCATGCTATCCACGCTGCACCTTGGTCTCATTCCAATAACACATGTAACAAACACTTTTTTGGTTACTACATGATTCAATATGTGTTATTTCGTAGTTTTGATGTCTTCACTATTATTCTACAATGTAGAACATAGTAAAAATTAAGAAAACCCTTGAATGAGTAGTTGTTCTAAAACTGTTGACCGGTAGTGTATGTACAGTAGCTTTGATTGGACTGACATCATACTTTCACAATCTTAGCTAGCAATCATCATCATAAATCAAGTTTACCATCTACTGGCCGTGATCTCAAGATAATTGGTTCCGTGATCTCAAGATTTACATGCTAAAATTGCGACTGTTCCTTGAAGAGACCCATCCAAGTCACAGGACCATTGCCTATGCTTTAGCTTAACAGGCTAACTCAGTCTTTACTCAGTCAGTCACATGTTAACATTATAATAACTTCCCTTGCCAGAAACTTTAAACTAACACACTAAGAATATTGTATTTGGTACAAATCATTCCCTAAATTCTAGACCTCAGCTGACTGATAATGATTGATTATGATCTGATAAATACTGATTCTACATCTGCATTGCTTGCTCTTTGTGGTTTTAGGCTGGGTTTCTGTTTAGCACCTTGTGACATCGGCTGATGCAAAAAGGACTTCATAATACATTTGAATGAATTTGATTGATAATGAATGGTGTGCCTGTTGACTAAGTTGAGGAGACTAAATTACTTGGTGTTACCTTGGATTGTAAACTGTCATGGTCAACAACATATTGATTCAATAGTTCTGAAGATGGGGAGAGGTCTGTCCATGATAAATATATGTTCTTCTTTTTTGAGACCACACTCCACAAAGCATGTTCTTTAAGCTCTAGTTTTATCTCATCGTGATTATTGCCCAGTCAAATGGTCAGGCGCTGCAAAGAAGGACCTAGAAAAACTGCAGCTGGTCCAGAACAGAGAGGCACATTTTTCTCTTCACTTTAATCAGAGGGCTAATATCAATACTGTTCATGCCAGTCTCAGAGATTGACTGTATCACTTCTTGTTGTTATTGGAAACATTAATGTGTTGAAAATTCCAAATTGTTTGCATAATCAACGTACACACAGCACTGACACACACACTTACCCCACCAGGAATAGGATCTTAATAGATTATAGCCAAAATGGTTTGAACGCTAGAGCCAAATTCATACAAATATTGGGTTCAGAAACTGCCAGAAGCTTCTGTTTACCACAGCAAGCATTTCATTCTATCTGTTCTCCTCTATTTTTGCTGGCTGGCAAAGTACCAGGATGTTGTGTCTGGTTTTGAATCTGAACATATTGAACTGAATTTGAAAACAGAATCTGAATGCATCTGAGAAGTTAAATATATGAAACGTTGATGAACTTGAAATTATAGTTTGTAAACTTGATAAACAGATAATATCTACCATATTGCAACTGAATGTATAAACATCACATTTGAATCTTCAATTCAAATTGAAATTAAATGTTCAAATTGAATGCAATATTCAATATATTCAGATTCAAATCATGAATTATAAAGTCAATTTATGAGTTCAATGATTACATTTGTGCATAAAAAATCTCAAAAATATTTACATTCAAATTCATTATACAAAATGTTATTTTTTATTTCATTTAACCTTTATTTAACTAGGCAAGTCAGTTAAGAACAAATTCTTATTTTCAATGACTTTACAATGACGGCCTAGGAACAGTGGGTTAACTGCCTTGTTCAGGGGAAGAACGACATATACAAATGACAAATGATGTAATTCAAGTACAATTTCTGTTGGCACTGAAATCGCTCCATATGTAGGACTATGAATGCTCTAGCCTAGATAATTATTATTATTTATTTATTTTGTAATTTGAAAATCAACCAGTGCTCCACACAGCAGCGCTCACATATAGCAAGTGTCTATGTAATCTGTCCAGGGATAGGAGTTAGATTAGAGGAGGAAGATCCAACATCGTCTATCGTCTATGTGCAGAACCGTTACAATAGGTAGTATGGGTTCGACTTGCTCCATACATTTAGCATTTATTTAGTCTAATATTACCACATACCATTAAACATTTTTTTTATGATAATGCCCTTTAGTCTAAGAGCTGTTTGAAAAGACCGCCTGACATTTCATCCTGCTTTGGTGGGATGGGGTTTTAGTTAATAGACCAATAAGAAAGAGAGTTCCAAACCTCTCCACCAATAACAACTCGTTTTCAGTTTTCCCCTCTCCACTCAGACCACTCCCAGACAGTCCTAGCAAAGAGTGATTGCTCTTTGCTAAGAATAAATGTTTGTTTCTTTCTGACCATTTTAATTGAAAACAATCACAGTAAGTTACTTAATTGTTAAATTATCAAATAAATGATTTGATATTGACGTACAAACGGCTGCATTGGACCTTTAAGAATGATATTATTGTCGCATTATTATAACACCTATGATCATGATACACTATACTGTTTATACAAATGTATGTGAACACCCCTTCAAATTAGTGGATTCGGGTATATTTCAGCCACAACCGTTACTGACGTGTATAAAATTGAGCACACAGCCATGCAATCTCCATAGTCAAACAATGGCAGTAGAATGGCCTTACAGAAGAGCTCAGTCCCTTTCAACGTGGCACCGTCATAGGATGCCTCCTTTCCAACAAGTCATTTTGTCACATTTCTGCCCTGCTAGAGCTGCCCTGGTCAACTCTAAGTGCTGTTATTGGAATGGTGTAAAGCTCGCTGCCATTGGACTCTGGAGCAGTGGAAACACATTCTTTGGAGTGATGAATCAAGCTTCACCATCTGGCAGTCCAACGGACTAATCTGGGTTTGGCGGATGTCAGGAAAATGCTATCTGCCCCAATGCTGGTTCAGGCTCCTTAGATCCAGTGAGGGGAAAACTTAAATCTACAGCATACAATGACATTCTAGATTATTCTGTGCTGCCAACTTTGTGGCAACAGTTTGAGGAAGTTCCTTTCCTGTTTCAGCATAACAATTCCCCTGTGCACAAAGTGAGGTCCATACAGAAATGGTTTGTAGAGATCATTGTGGAAGAACTTGACTGGCCTGCACAGAGTCCTGACCTCAATCCCACCGAACACCTTTGGGATGAATTGGAATGCTGACTGTGAGCCAGGCCTAATCGCCCAACATCAGTGTCCGACCTCACTAATGCTCTTGTGGCTGAATGGAAGCAAGTCCCTGCGGCAATGTTCCAACATCTAGTGGAAAGCCTTCCCAGAAGAGTGAGGGATGTTATAGGAGCAAAAGGGGGACCAACTCCATATTAATGCCCATGATTTTGGAATTAGATGTTTGACGAGCTGGTGTCCACATACCTTTGGTCATGTAGTGTATGTGGCAACAATAATGCAAATTTTGACAGAGTAACTATTCAAATTTTTGGCATTTACTATATAATTTACTGAGTATTTAAGATCTAATTTCAGTGGCTGTGTCTCTTAACACAGTGCTCTTCAGTAATCCCAGTTCTCCGTCATTTCAAAGTACACCTGCATTCAAAAGAAACTAGAATTGAAATCTAAATACTGTAAAGTATGTATATTGTTTTAAAAATTATTATCTGTGTGGCATATTCGGGAGCACTTCAGTAAATTGTTAGCTCTTAGTAAATTACCCTTCATTTTCAATTGCTCATGATCATTAGTCACCAACTATACTTTAAGCATACTTTTTGACTACTAGTTTTTTTGTACGTTTATTTAACTAGAACAGTCAGTTAAGAACAAATTCTCATTTTCAATGACGGCTTAGGAACAGTGGGTTAAACTGTTCAGGGGCAGAACGTACCTTGTCAGCTCAGGGATTTGAACTTGCTCTAACCACTAGGCTACCCTGCTGCCCCAGTTTAGTATACATCCCATGGCAAAAATAGTTGTTTGTTTGCCTGATGCCTCAATGGTTCACAGTCTGCATGAGTTTTCTAGTCATGTTGATATTCACTGAGTGTGAATGTTTTCGCTTTGAACCTCAACAGAAAGCAACTGATTTGCTTTGACATTTAAAAGCGATAGTCAGCATATGTTTCATATATGCAGTACATACATACCACGCTTTACAAGTCAAATGATATTTCAGTCGGGGGCATGTTACATCTTTAAAATATGTTATAATGTCATTCTTACACCTGATAATGTAAAACACATTTCACTGCACCTATCAGCCATAGTAGTATTGTTCGTAGGGCGTTCGACCTCTGGAGCAAATTAGGGTTAAGTGCCTTGCTCAAGGGCACATCAGATATTTCACCTTGTCGGCTCAGGTATTTCAAATTAGTGACCTTTGGGTTACTGGCCCTTCTAACCGCTAGGCTACTTGTGTAATTATGTGCGCTGAGAGTCGGGAAGCAAGTTCAGGGAGTGAGTGTTCCAATAAATAAAACGGAACATAATGCAAAACAAGAAACACTAACAGCACCCAGACATGAAACTGAAACAGAAACAATGACCCCTGGTGAAGGAACCAAAGGGAGTGACATATATAGGAGGTAATCAAGGAGGTGATGGAGTCCAGGTGAGTCTGATGATGCGCAAGTACGCGTAACGATGGTGACAGGTGTGCGCAATAGCGAGCAGCCTGGTGGCCTAGAGGTCGGAGAGGGAGCAAATGTGTCAGTACCCCCTCCCCGCACGATGCCAACCAAAATGACAATTCCGGGGATCAGGAGCAGACCGGTCACCTCTGCTGAGGCACGGAAAACCTGTCAGTCCGGCTGAGACTCGGGAGCATGGCAACCTAGAGGGCCGGAGAGAGCATACGTGATGGTACCCCCTCCCTGGTGCGTTTCGGCTCCTGCCGCAGGATGCCAACCAAAGAGACGATCCCGGGGATCAGGAGCAGACCAGTCACCCTGGCTGATGCGCTGGAACCTGTCGCCAGCTGGGGCATGGGAACATGGCAACCTAGAGCGCTGGAGATAGACCATACGTGACAGTACCCCTTCCCTGGGGCGTTCGGCTCCTGCAGTAGGACGCCAACCACATGGACGATCCCGGGGATCAGAAGCAGACCGGTCGCCTCCGCTGAGGCGCAGAAACCTGTTCACCCAATGGCTGAACTGGCAAGAGACATTTGCACTGAGTGCATTCCAAATGGCAACCTATTCCCTAGAAAGTGCACTACTTTTGACCCGAGCACTATGGGCCCTAGTCAAAAGTAGTGCACTATAAAGAGAAGAGAGTGCCATTTGGGAAGCAGGCACTGTGTGGTGTGGACTGGGGATGGATGGATGAATGAAATGATCTGCATAAACCACAGTAACAACAGAGCCCAAGCTGCAGGGTTCTCTTCGTCTGTCCCCAAGAAGGGACAGGAACATGTAGTGTGTCACTTGGTTGTCAATGTATTGTCCGTCTGCTGATTGACCTATCTGCAGAAAAGTCCAGGTTCTCTCTTTGCTTTCATTTCCCAACAATTGAACAGCAACAGAGTGGCTCTGGGATTTCAATTACACCGGCCCATTGTTCAACCAGCATACAGGGTCTGGTTGGCAATGTTTTTGTCTCGTCACAGGGCAAGGGGAAGATCCTATCAGCCACAGACCTAACTGAGTGCAAAATAGTACCCTACTAACTATATAGCACACTACTTTGCCCTGATCAAAAGTAGTGCATGTAGGGACTTGGGTGCCATTCGGGACTCAACCCTAAAGGCTATGATTTCCCCACTGTGTTATCAAGGATATTGTCACTGTATCTAGTAATTCTACAACTGTGTCGTTGTGTATGTGGTGGTCTGCCATTGTGTTTTCTGTCTGTGATGGCTGCGATGTCAGAATAGGTATTAGTGGATTGATTTGAATTATGGAAACTTCATTAATTAGACTAAACTTCATTAAATGTGCTCTCTTTGTCACAGAAGGCAATAGGTGGAAATAATTAGAAATACATTGTAATCACTGTGCCGCAACAACATACAATAGTGTTTTCTATTCAATTCAACAGAAACTTGTATTTTCTTCATTTGATGAACAAATACAACATTTTGGTGTGTGGGCCTATACAGGATGATGGTGTTTTCTAATCGTGTTTTCTTTTGAATTCAACAGAGATGTTTATTTTCTTCATTTGATGAACAAATGCACATTTTTGGTAGCCTGTCCCAGATCTGTTTGTGCTTTTAACTTCAATGCTGTCATTGGCATGACAATGAGTACCAAGAATTTGGCACTCAGGTTGGCAGACTGGAATTCAGGTAGTGGTGTAAATTCTACCTAAGTCGTTTTTTGGGGGTATCTGTACCCTACTTCACTATTAATATTTGCGACAACTTTTATTTTTACTTTACTACATTCCTAAATAAAATCATGTACTTCTTGCTCCATATATATTCTCTGACACCTAAAAGTACTACTTTTGAATGCTTAGTACTAATATTGCGTGCTTTTTGCTGGCGGACTCACATATTTTTCTGGCGGACACATGCTTCATTTGTAAATGATGTCTGAGTGTTGGAGTGAGTCCCTGGCTATCCGTACATTAAAAGTACAACAAAATGGTGCCGTCTGGTTTGCTTATTATAAGGAACTTGAAATTATTTGTACTTTTACTTTTGATACTTGAGTATATTTTAGCAATTACATTTACATTTGATACTTAAGTATATTTAAAACCAGATACTTTTAGACTTTTACTCAAGTAGTATTTTACTGGGTGACTTTCACTTTTACTTGAGTCATTTTCTATTAAGGGGTCTTTACTTTTACTCAAGTATGACAATTGGATACTTATTCCACCACTGCACTCAGGGTACAATTTTGGCTGTGTATAGCAGGATTTTGATGCATCGTTCTCTGTCTCCGTTTCACCTGTTGAGAAGACAATTTCTGCACTTTGAAGTGAAACACTGTCAGTACAAGGAGGAGGAGGAGGAGGAGGAGGAGGAGAATGGGGACACTTACACTTTGTAGTTGTAGCTATGCATTTTAAATGTTATAGCAGCAAAAACTTTTGCATTGTCAAAATGTTGGGATATCTTTTGATCATGGAGCCAAAAGGTGTTGCTATACTTTCATTGCTCAACCTGCAGGATTGTCTCAGTTAGAGGGATGTAGACCATAGAGGAGGATGATTGGCATGTTGTTGATTCAGATTGTCCTGCCCTTCTCCCATATTACTTTGTAAAAGTTGCCACAGCGGAGTCTCTTAACTAGGCAGCTCTGTCATTCTATTCTCTTATTCTCCCACCCTCCTGTCTGTCTTTCTGCAAATAGGCAGTAATTACCTAATTGAGAGAGAGAGAAAGAGTGAATGGGTGAGAGAGAAATACACACACACACACACACACACACACACACACACACACACACACACACACACCATTAATTAATAAAACATCAGAGGATGACTGGTTTTCTGAAAAACTGTCAGGCCCCAAAAGAAGCAAATGCCTTAGCTTACAGGGGCTATACTTATTCTTCTTGTTTGCTTGAAGATAGAACACATTTTCTTCTTTGCATACTTTAGGTATTCCCACTGTGTAAATTGTGCAGTGGGAAAGTGACTGAGAGCATTTTTCATTTTTGGTGAATAGCTTACAACATACGGTACATAACAAGTAATGCATCAGATTAGCAAATGGTAAACTGATCAAATTATCTTCAGCTGTAAAAGCTGATCAGATAACTTGGGTTGGTCTATAATCTTTCATGTACAATGAAACACATCCACTTTGAATATGACATTTATAATAAATATGTCATAAAGTGGGTTGAATTGCAACATAACCCTTTACCATCTGTGAATACAGAACTGTGAGTTTCGTTGTTGTTGTCAACACTGAAGATGGTTAGCATTTCTTTACAGGGTGAGATCAAATTAGTAACTAAGCGATGTCCTTCCTGGGAGACCACCGTGTGTAATTAACATCTGAGAGGAAACAGATAAAAGCATACTGCTGTCTAACGCTTAATTTCACATTGATGTTTATTCAAAAGAGCACTTATCTAGAGTCCTATCCATCTCCCATTATAATACTCTAGTCTAGGACCATCAACACCTAACACTTTACCTCCACTTTATAAGAAGAAAACACTTTACCTTTGCGTTATAAGAAGGACAAAATAAAGGCAGGTGTCTTGTGTTCATAGGTTTTGGGTAAAAGCATTCGCTAAATGACATATATATAGTGTGGTTTGGCTTGTGTCAACGTCACTTGGGTTGAATGTTTTTACACTTTTTTTTCTCCATCTGACAGTGGATCTTATTATTTTCCATTTTTGAACACTGTCAACTATCAAGTGCTCTCTCTCTGTTACATAGTGTATGGCTCTAATGTAGAAACAATGTGAAATTGTCATGGGCTTTAGACTAAAAGCTAGCTGCACTTAGGCCTGTACTGTATTGTATGTGAGTGTGGGCCTGTTGTGTAAGCCACTTCACAACTACCTTGGACATCATCCCATTTAGCTTGATTCAAAAATACTACCCTATTCCTTATATAATGAACTACTTCTAAATAGTTGTGCGCTAAATAGGAAAATAGGGTATTATTTTTAGAAGTACTGCACTATTGGGAAAAAGGTGCCATTTGTGTCGCAATCATCATCCAATTCACTCCCGAGCCATTCGATTCCACCGTGATGATTTAACAGTTTAGCAAAAATAGATGTTTTCTTCTACTTTGCAAAGATCTTTATATTTTCCTTGCCAGATATCTGTGCTACTTACTATACCATGTGGTACTTTACACTGCCAAAATGGGATGGACTCCAGAAACAGAGCGAGCCAAATTAGCTGGCTGTATAGTATGCTACATTCTAAGAAAACCCTTTGAATAACCTTTTTTGGTTCCAGGTAGAACCCGTTTGGTTCCAGATAGAACCCTTTTGGTTCTAGGTAGAACTCTGTTGGGTTCCATGTAGAAACTTTTCCACAGAGGGTTCTGCATAGAACCCAAAATTGTTCTATCTTGAACCGAAAAAGGGTTCTACCTGGAACCTAAAAGGGTTCTGCTATGGGGACAGCCAAAGGACCCTTTTGGAACCCTTTTTTTCTAGGGTGTAGGAGTCACAGGAGGGGGTTGGTAGAAGAGAATCTCATATTTTTGACAGTTGAACATGGCAGCTGTGGCTACTTAATGGATATAGCAAAGCAACGTATTATAGCTGCTTCACCGCAGTTACATCTTGTGAAAAAACACCCAGAAGGTTTTCTTCAGCACAACAGAGACGGAGAAATGTCTATATTTAATTTGTGAAAATGTGCATTCTGCAATTATGCTGGATTATTAATGATAACAATGAATTATGTCAATTGTAAAGCAAATGTTTGTAAATTTGACATTCATTTCAACTATTCACCTCTTCCAATATATACATTTTAGAATTCCAGTGGGTTGCCACTGACAAGAGTCAGTATATTTAATTCTAGAAGACATTACTTAAATTCCATGTGTGTATGTTGTTTCCATTTAGAAAGGTCCAGTCCAGAAAGCCATGATCCTGATTAGATTGTCTGACATACAAATGAGACTCTGACTCCCCCATTTGTTTAGAATCTGAAAGGTCCTCTCTCTCTGTAATCTAGCCACAATGACAGACTCAGCTTGCTTCCCAAATGACACCTAATTTCCTTCTATCGTGCACTACAAAAGTTGTGTGCTATGTAGGGAATAGGGTGCCATCTCTCAATCCATCTTCTACAGCTAAATGTTATGATGTCGTCGGGTGGGTTTGATATTTGTCATTTATCAGTGTCCTGCTGGATAGATACACCGCCTGTGGCCATCAGTTTAAACGGCAATTGTGGGTATACACAGACAGGCAAACCCAACGATGGCGATGGTTTGTCTGTTATACGAGGGGTTTTATGGTAGGTACTCTCCTCTGACAAGACGTAGATAGGGGTTGGAGTGTGACCAATAGGTTTAGTTCCAAACGGCACCATATTCCCTATAGTTCTCTACTTTGGACTAGAGCCCTATGAGCTTCCCTATGGGCCCTGGTCCAAATTAGTGCACCATACAGGGAATAGGGGGCCGTTTTTGATGTAGCCATTGGTTCTGACTGCTTTCTCACCTGCAGCAAACTGCACCAAAGGACAAATTGAATCAGACCAAGACTACTCTTTTTGCGAGAACCACTGTGTGTTGTTTAGTGTGCTCCCGAGTGCAGATAGAGAGTTCACACCAGTCAAAAACAAACCGAACTAAGGGGGTAAACGCGCCAGAGTTTGGAAAAAATAATTTGATTGGATACATTCCTCCATACAGAATCCTTCCAGATCCTTGATATCCATCGTGTGCACCTCTTCAATTCAAACCACAGGTTTGCAATGGGTTTCAAGTCTGGAGACGGAGATGGCCATTGCAAAATGTTGATTTTGTGGCCAATTAACAATTGCTTTGTGGATGTTGGATATAGTTTGGTTATTGTCTTGCTGGAAGATCCACTCCTGGCCAAGTTCCAGCCTCCTGACAGAGTTAATTTGTTTTTGGCGAAAATATCCTGGCAGTGGGTATAGTTCATAATGCTGTTGACCTTAATAACAAGGCCCCAGGACCAGTGGAAGCAAAATAGCCCTGTAACATCAAAGATCCACCATCATATTTTACAGTAGGTATGGGGTTATTTTCTGCTTATGTATCCCACCACTGGTGTGTGTGGCCAAGGAGCTCTATTTTCATGTCATCCAACAAATGTAAACGCCTTAAGTTTTCTAAACAGCTCTGGATAAGAGCGTCTGCAAAATTACTATTATGTAAAATGTAATCTGACCAGTGCTTTGGTCAAATGTCATGTAAATAGAGCTCTTTTCTATTCAATGGCCATCTCAAACTTAAAACCCATTGAAAACCTGTTGTTTGATTTGAAGAGGGCAGGCCATAAGATCAGACTAAGGTTACAAGGATAAGGTAGGATTGTGTGTGGAGGAATGCAGGTTCCATTTTTTCATCCAACGCAACAACAACAAGAAATAATAAAATGTGAAAGAAACTCCCCCTCTCTTGAGCACTTTTATGGACTCAGCAAAAAAAAAGAAACGTCCCGTTTTCAGGACCCTGTATTTCAAAGACAATTCGTAAAAATCCAAATAACTTCACAGATCTTCATTGTAAAGGGTTTCAACACTGTTTCCCATGCTTGTTCAATGAACATAAACAATTAATGAACATGCACCTGTGGAACGGTCGTTACGACACTAACAGCTTACAGACGGTAGGCAATTAAGGTCACAGTTATGAAAACTTAGACACTAAAGAGGCCTTTCTATTGACTCTGAAAAACACCAAAAGAAAGATGCCCATCGTCGCAAAAAGAGCTCTTCATTGACGAGGCGCGTTTTTGTCT
Source organism: Oncorhynchus mykiss (assembly GCF_057628025.1). Lineage (NCBI taxonomy): Eukaryota > Metazoa > Chordata > Actinopteri > Salmoniformes > Salmonidae > Oncorhynchus > Oncorhynchus mykiss. The sequence continues at coordinate 34,828,413 of NC_143025.1, forward strand.
CACTATGGGTGATGGTCGGATTCGCGTTTATCGTCGAAGGAATGAGCGTTACACCGAGGCTTGTACTCTGGAGCGGGATCGATTTGGAGGTGGAGGGTCCATCATGGTCTGGGGCGGTGTGTCACATCGTCATCAGACTGAGCTTTTTGTCATTGCAGGCAATCTCAATGCTGTGCATTACAGGGGAGACATCCTCCTCCCTCAGTTGATACCCTTCCTGCAGGCTCATTCTGACATGACCCTCCAGTATGACAATGCCACCAGCCATACTGTTCATTCTGTGCGTGATTTCCTGCAAGACAGGAATGTCAGTGTTCTGCCATGGCCAGTGAAGAGCCCGGATCTCAATACCATTGAGCACGTCTGAGACCTGTTGGATCGGAGGGTGAAAAGTAGGGCCATTCCCCCAGAAATGTCCGGGAACTTGCAGGTGCCTTGGTGGAAGAGTGTGGTAACATCTCACAGCAAGAACTGGCAAATCTGGTGCAGTCCATGAGGTGTAGATGCAGTGCAGTACTTTACATTTTTGTACATTTATTTTCTATTTATTTATTGCACTGCAGTACTTAATGCAGCTGGTGGCCACGCCAGATACCGACTATTACTTTTGACTTTGAACCCCCCCCTTGTTCAGGGACTCATTATTCCAATTATGTTAGTCACATGTCTGTGGACATGTTCAGTTTTTGTCTCAGTTGTTGAATCTTGTCATGTACATACAAATATTTACACATGTTGAGTTTGCTGAAAATAAACACAGTTGACGATGAGAGGACGTTTCTTTTTTTGCTGAGTTTATAAAGCTGCTTATGAAGATAATTACACGACATGGCCAAAAGTATGTGGACAATCCTTCAAATTGTGGATTTGGCTATTTCAGCAACACCTGTTGCTGACCGGTGTAGAGAATTGAGCACATAGCCATGCAATCTCCATAGGCAAATATTGGCATTAGAATGGCCAGTACTGAAGAGCTCAGTGACTTTCAATGGGGCATCGTCATAGGATGCCACCTTTTCATCTAGTCAGTTGGTCAAATTGCTGCCCTCCTCAAGCTGCCACAGTCAACTATAAGTGCTGTTATTGTGAAGTGGAAACGTCTCGGAGAAACAACGGCTCAGCCGCAAGTGGTAGGCCACACAAGCTCACAGAACGTACCACTGAGTGTCCTTGGTTGCAACACTCACTACCGAGTTCCAAACTGCCTCTGGAAGCATCATCAGCAAAGTAACTGTTTTTCAGGAGGTTCATGGTCTGGATTTCCATGGCTGAGCAGCCGCACCAAGCCTAAGATCACCATGCGAAATGCCAAGCGTTGGCTGTAGCGGTGTAACCTTGCCGCCATTGGACTCTGGAGCAGTGGATAGCCTTCTCTGGAGTGATGAATCACGCTTCACCATCTGGCAGTCCGATGGATGAATCTGGGTTTGGCGGATGCAAGAAGAACGCTACCTGCCTGTATGCATAGTGCCAACTAACATTTTGTGGAGGAGGAATAATGGTCTGGGGCTGTTTTTCATGGGTCGGGATAGGCCCCTTAGTTCCAGTGAAGTGAAAAATGAAAGCTACAGCATACATTGACATTCTAGATCATTCTGTGCTTCCAACTTTGTGGCACAAGTTTGGGGAAGGCCCATTCCTGTTTCAGCATGACCATGTCCCCGTGCACAAAGCGAGGTCCATACAGAAATGGTTTATTGAGATCGGTGTGAAAGAACTTGACTGGCCTGAACAGAGCTCTAACCTCAACCCCATCAAACACCTTTGGGATGAATTGGAACACCGACTGCGAGCCAGGCATAATCGCCCAGCATCAGTGCCCGACCTCACTAATGCTCTTGTGGCTGAATGGAAGAAATTCCCCGCAGCAATGTTCCAACATCTAGTGGAAAGCCTTCCCAGAAGAGTGGAGGCTGTTATAGAAGCAAAGGGGGGACCAACTGCATATTAATGCCCATGATTATTTATGTGATGTTCGAGACCTGTTGTCCACATACTTTTGGTCATGTAGTGTATATTATGTAAAAGTCTCTTCAGACATTTCTGATGTGTCTAGTGTTGTTTAGGTAAATGATGCTGCCTCATCCTTTTTGATTGGTTCCCAGTATTTGGCCTGATAGTGACAACCAATTTGATTGGACCAGATAAGTAAAGTGTGGCCTTGCAGTCCAACAAAGTGAAGCTGGAGAGGAAAACCCAATCAGGAGGTACATTTATGCAGACATCAAATATTTTCTGAGATATACTCAGGTTTTAGTTTTTTTTTCTCACCAAATTAAGCTTTTGAAAAGTTTCAAAATAATAAAGTTGTCAGTACAAATGTAGCTATACACCTCCGTTAGGCTCTAAGAGTATATTTGTGATTTAATATGAGGATCCTTCTTCAAGATTGCCATAGCTGTAGCAAGGTCACAGTGTTGGCATTATGGTTAGACTCCACTCTGTTCTTGTGTCACTCTGGCCATCTGGGTCGGTCTGTCTACAGCACAGTCTCAAGCCAAGCTACCTGTGAATACCTGGCCCTGCTGCAGTGACCCTGTGGAGAGAAACACCCGAGTCACCTGGGACAGAGATAAAGGTCAAATGAGTCTATGTTGTAGGAAGGAACTTGAATTACTAGGCTTCTTCGGCAACCTTTGCTCTATTTATTGGCCTTGTGTGATGGACTTTATTGGCTTAGGTACAGCACATCCGGATTGTATGGTGTTAGCTACATGACCAATTGAGTGGTTGAATGCAATGCGTTGAGTACCAAACACACACACACACATCAACAGGATTATTAAAAGATCGTACCTCACCAGCAGTGAGCACAGAATCATTTATTATAGATCTACAACAGACAGGAGCTAAGGGAGGGACAGAAACAAATACCCTCCACAACTTTTAACCCCCTCCTCGACCACTCTCTGTCATCATCCCTCTTCTTCACCTCTTAACCCTCGTTCACCCTCGTTCACCCTCGTTCACCCTCTCTGCCCCCCCCCCCCCCACTCCCACCTCTCCACCCCTCCCCATGGCTCTGTGTGGTTCTGACCTTCTGCCTGAGCAATGTCAGCAGTAGGGGAGTATAGCGAGAGGCGTGTGTGCGTGCGTGCGTGCGTGCGTGTGTGTGTGTGTGTGTGTGTGCGTGCGTAGAGAGGGACGCTGGCTTGGAGGTAGAGGGCCTGGAAGGTAGTGATTCATGACTGGCCCTAGCTGCGGCCCACAGGGGCCTGTGGGAAACGGCAGGCATTATCAGTGTTAAATGGGTCTGAAAACGTACTTCTCTCTCCTCTGGCCACCGGGCTCCGGTACAGACTTTCCGGTGGTGTGATTTATGGGCCACGAAGCAGCGAATAGTTAGCAACGACAGTGTTACTGGCGGTGCCGCACCGAGCTGGCAGATGATATAAGCATTTCCATGGCCACAGTTCAAGTTTATTTCAGTTATACATTTTTAAAGGCGTGAAACAAAAAGAGCGAGTGGATTTATGACCGTGTGGATGTTGTTTGCAAGCTGCCAGAAGGAAGGGAGACTGTGTTTTAATGTGTTCAGGACAAGGATGAACTGTTGTTTTGTTCTCTTATCTATTGCTTTTCCATCAACCCATGAGTATATTATTAAAGATATATTTCCTTAAGATAGAAGCTACTGTACATACACAGTTGCAAAAAGAAAAGTATGGGTTAGTTATTTCATACACTTTTTACCATATATTTTGTAATTGGTGATCAATCAAAGTTTGCCTTCACAGCCGAGTTACTCAGAACTGAATCCTCAACTGTTTAGTTCAATTGTGTAATTGGATTTCTTTGAATAAACATAAACAAAAAAGAATGCAGAAAACTGTTGAAAAGTGTATGTATTTCTAGAACATCATATTTTGTCTTCCCATCTGGTGCAGTAGGAACAATGACTGGTTTCCCAGATCCAGATTAAGCATACTCCTGGACAAAAAAAGCAAGATTCTTAATTAATTGAAAGTGCTTTTAAGTATAGGCTTAGTCTAGGTCCAGAAAACTGATCCCAATAGATCAATGAGATGGATTAACCTGAGGATGAACCAGTAACACATATAACAAGGCCCCAGGACCAGTGGAAGCAAAATAGCCCTGTAACATCAAAGATCCACCATCATATTTTACAGTAGGTATGGGGTTATTTTCTGCTTATGTATCCCACAACACTTCAGTGTGATTGTCAGTCTGCATCCCAAATGGCACCTTATTCCCTATTTATTGCACTATTTTTGACCATGGCCCATAGAGTACCTAGTTCATGTGGCTCTATAGGCCTCTGTACAAAAGTAATGCATTATATACAGACTAGGGTGCCATTTGGGATGCATTCTATCAGACCGGAGCGCCTGGCTGCTGTCAGTCTGTCTCTCACTCTCTCTCCCCCCAGAGAGAATAAACTGTGTAGTGCTAGAGCAAAAACCTAAATGTGCACCAATGGGGGAGCCAGGACCGAGTTTGGGAAACAAACCTTGCATTAAGGGACAGAAACTATAATCAATGGTTTGGATCAGGGACGGGCAACTCCAATCCTCGGGGGCCTTGCCCCATCTAACACACCTGACTCCGAAAATCAACTAATCATGATCTTCAGTTTAGAATGCAATAGTTTAATCAGCTGTGTTTGCTAGGAATGGGAATAAATTGTGGCCACCACTCCGACCCCCGAGGACTGGAGTTGCCCATCCCTGGTCTGGAACGGCCGGTTCCCAAACAGTCGGCTGGACAATATCACATTTCTGCCTCACTTCCCAACATCCATGGAGGTGAGGGAGAGATGGAGGCAGGAAAGGGAGAGAAAGAGGGAGGGGGGGGGGGTGCTTTTACTCCGCATTAGACGGGGAAATTATTTGTTTACCGATTGAATGAAGCTTAAATTACTTGTCACACCTTGTGCATTGATTGGGAATCAGTGTGTCAATAAAAAAAAATTGTCTTGTGAAACAATTGTACATTCTATTAAAAACTTTGACCTTGAGGCACCTTTACTCCCTCAACACATTGCAAACATCAACAGATGTTCCTGTGTAAACTGTTTTCATATCCGTATCCATATAGCTCTTATTACATAGAAAATATATGGTATTGGAACCTGCAGGGTGGGACTGGTTATATTACAAATAATGGCAGATAAAAGTTTGCTTCGTGTGACTATTTTCCCTTTGTGAAAAGAATCCTCTCTTAGTGAACTGTGACAGGCAGGAGACTGTGACAAGCAGGAGGCTGAGCGTTAACAAAGGCGTCGACTCTAGAGGATTGTCTTTAAGAGGAAGACGACAGTTGCCGCGAGTCTGTGCACGACCGAGATGGCACAAGCACTAGCGGCAGCCAGGCAGGCTGGCTCCATTGCTGCTGCTCTGCTGTGAAATATGTCCCCCTTCTCTGTGCTCCTGCCAAACATATTCCTGCAAAGTGACAGCTCCCCCCGAATACACCTTCCTTCCTCCTCGAAGAAAGATACAGCTCGGCTTGGCTTCCGCCTCAAAAGAACAATCTCTTCTCACAGACACTGATGGGAGAGTTTTATTTTAGCATATCATTATCCAGGACTAATGCTGTACCTCCAGTAGTCAGTGAAAGATACAGAGAGGAGGAATAGAGGGGAATTATAAATTGCTTTGATATTGTCATTATTGCCATGCATTTGTGTCTCACAATCATCGAGCCAGAATATTCTATTTTCAATTGAGTTACAATGGGTATGTGCATCATTAAATCACACTTAGATTAGTAGGGTCATTACGTCTGTTCTCGATGCATCATTACGTTTGAATCAGTCGTGCCATTAGAGTGAAATTACTCTCCTTACACTGTTTTAATTGTGTGTCTTGTCAACCCTGCCGCATGATCAATCAAGTCAAAGTGGATGGAGTCATGATTATTAAGGTAAAATATCTTCCTCCTGAAAGAGGTACTGCCTCAGCGACCCCCACTGATTACCACTACAGGGTCTTGTAATGCGTCTCAGAGTAGGAGTGCTGATCAGGTTGGCCTTTTCTGAGCATAATGGAATGAGATTACATGGAGGGGGGGGGGGGGGGGGCTGATCCTAGATCAGCCCACCTGCTCTGATATGCTTAATGAATACAAACCCAGATTCCTTCCAGTGAAAGAAGAACCACTGCGGCTTCTAAGCAGGAATTAATCTCAACAATTTATATACCATGCGATATGGTGATGTAATGAGCTCTACCTATTCTCTCCAGTAAGTCATCAATGCGGGGCATGGGGTAGGCATCCAACTGGGAGATTCACCCTGTGGAAGTCCATGCAGTCGCGCAAAGAGCCATTCTTCTTTGGGCCAATGACAATAGGGCTGCTCCATTCACTTGAAGATGGCTCGACAACATCCATCTCTATCATGGTGTGGACCTCTTCCTTGAGGGCTAAAACAGGTCAGACCCCTCCCATCAGAATGAACTGCATGATCCCTTAACTCCCTCCTCCCAGACACATAACCCCCAGAGTTACCTCTCTGATGTCCCTTGTCTCTGAGACTCCTTGGAGCGGGTGCTGCAGGTTGTGGTGGGCCCCCTTTTACGTGCATTAAGGTACTGCAGTGCTAGCTTGGCTGCCATAAGCCCACCTTGGGCTCGTGCTCTCGGACCCAGGTTCGATTGTCATGTGGTAGAACTTGTAAAAGTTGAGACCCTTGAGGCGGTGGTACGTCTCTGTCGGCGTCTCACCCGATGGCGTCGATGCAGCTCTGAAGCGTTGACGGTAGGTCTCTGGGGAGATGTCGAACTTCACCAGCAGCGCTTCCTTCAAGCCCTTGTAGACGTTGGACAGCCCCTCATCCATTGCTGTGTAAGCCTCTAAGGTCTTGCCCGTGAGCAATAGGACAAGCCTGCAGGCCCACTCTACCTCCGGCCACTGCCACGTCTTGGCCATGCGCTCAAACCTCAGCAGGTAGTTTTCAATGTCCTCCCCTAGCTGGTATGAGGGCATCTTTGGCTCCTTCCTCAGGAATGCTGGAACCCTGCTGGACTGGTCTCCTGGTGCTGGCCTCATCACTGCTTGGGGATCCTGCTGTGGAGTTGAAGTCCCTGTTGCGTCGAGCCTTTGTCGTCCTGGTGTTGGAAGACCCAATCTTGGGCTCTCACTGACGAGTTCTACTTTTATTTAAAACCTCTTAGAGCTACCCCATACTGTGCAACTTCCAACTGAAGACATACCCAAATCTAACAGCCTGTGGCTCAGGCACAGAACCAAGGATATGCATATTATTGGTACCATTTGAAAGAAAACACTCTGAAGTTCGGGTACATGTGAATTGAATGTAGGAGAATATGACACAATAGATCTGGTTTAGATAAAACAATGAAAAAAAACTATACGATTTTATTTTTGTATCATCTTTAAAATGAACAAGATAAAAACATTCAGATAGGATGATGGGGACAATTTCAGTGAAAAATATAAGAGGGCAACAGTAATTGGGCAAGGTTTCAGAATGATAACTTCCAAAATGTGTGCTACATGACATTTATCATGAAGTCACCCAGGTGTCCCACACAAGTAGCCCAAATGTACCCAAGTGGCCAAACTGGTGAAGGTATACATTTTGAAACTATATACAAAATACAAAAATGGTATTCTAACACACCCCCCTCCCCCCCAAAAAAATTGAAAAAAATGAGAAAAAAATATACATTTACAAAATAACATGGGTAACTATTTACACACGTTCAATATTTGGAAGACCCTCAGTCTTCCTCAGCCCCAGCCTAAAACCCCAAACAGCAAGTAATGCAGGTGTAGAAGCACGGTGGCTAGGAAAAACTCCCTAGAAAGGCCAAAACCTAGGAAGAAATCTAGAGAGGAACCAAGCTATGAGGGGTGGCCAGTCCTATTCTGGCTGGGCCAGGTGGAGATCACAGTGGTTGTAGAGGGTGCAACAAGACAGCACCTCAAGAGTAAAAATCAACAGTTTAGGTTCCATAGCCGCAGGCAGAACAGTTGAAACTGGAACAGCAGCAAGGCCCGGTAGACTGGGGACAGCAAGGAGTCATCATGGCAGGTAGTCCTGAAGCATGGTCCAAGGGCTCAGGTCCTCCGAGAGAAAGTAGGAGAGAAAGAGAGAGCAGACTTAGATTCACACAAGACACCGGATAAGACAGGAAAAGTACTCCAGATATAACATATATCCCCCACCCACTTTGCCATATAACCCCACCAACTTTGCCAAAACTCAAGATAATATTCTGATGCTGATGCCAGATGCCATAGCAGTCTCTTTCTGATGTAAAGCAGAGGGTCACTGAGCATGTGGTGCATGTGATGGGAGACTTCATCTTGCAAACACAGCAACGCCTTCATGCTGTGCCCTTTTGGCCCTTAGGCACATCCATGCCTGCACAAATATATTTGGGCAGATGAACACTTGTGGCAGGAGTAGAAGGGACAGGGCTTGGTGCAGTGGTGCTGTAGTCAGCAAGCTCCTTGATGCTCCCTCTAATGTAGACTGATTGGAGGAAGCATGCTGGCTGTGTTGAGAGGTATGGGTTTGCATTCTACACCATACCATTTTTATACACCATACCATTTTTACACACACACACAATGGTCATTCTCATACAAACAAACAGACCCTCACTCACAATGACTAGCTAATATGTACTTTACCCATTTCATTACATCTTTATATATTGCAAATAAAATGTAAAAACAATCACAAATAATATTTTATTAATTTCAAACAACGGCATTAGCATGAGAGCAACTTACCAGTCCAAAACAATGTCCTCTCCGTTCAAAAAATATGCCTCAGTTTCAGAATCAAAGCTATGAGAGCTAATGGAATCTTCAAAAATCAGATCTCACTTAAACGATCAATTTCCTCTAAAGTAGTTTCTACATTCGTATATCTAGTCTTAGAATTAGCTTTCCTTGACTTATTCGCCATGATGTTGGATAAATAGACAGCTGAAGGTGTAAGTCACCGAAATACTGCTGTGCGTAATAAGAGTCGCTCCTTCACGGTTGAATTGGCAATGGCGAAAGAACGGTCCTTTCGCCAGCGTTCAAGGGAAAGGTTTGTCTTACAACAAGGAACCATGGGATATTGCTGTTTACCTCTGCTCATTAGCCATCTACCCAGCTAGATTTCAAGACGATCAGTGGTCATTGGGTTAAAATACAGTCAATCGTCGAGACAGTGGTCATATACTGTAATTGATTGGCATAGACCCCGGAACGCCTGCTTGAGGTCTTCATCCCTCTCAAGGCAGGTGAAAAGTTGCTGGAGAAGGGCTACCATGGTTGGGTGTGGTTCTGGTCCCCCAACTGCTCCTTCAGTCAACTGGTATTTTATGACTGTATCTGCTGGTTCAACCGGTAGCTCAAAAGGTTCTGGTTGTGTCTGGCCCCTTGGTCGTGCTCCTAGTTTCTCATACTTGACCTCTTCTTCCCCAGACGATTCCGTTAGGAAAACCTAACCTCTCTCAAAATAAAAAAGATGGCGGAGCCGCAAAAGTTCTTCTATGCAAGGGTGTTTATTTACAAAGTGATTACGGAACAAAAACAACAGTACTGCCATCAAACGTATACCTTATGGGACAGCTAAAATCAATACTGCCCCATTCACAGCTCAATCCAAAATGCCTCTCCGTGAACTGAAAGATAGGCTCCTTTTGTAGGGCCTATTAAGCAATTACCTAGTCAAACCTACATTTTACATGTAACTAAACATACTAAATTATATACATTGCAACATGTTTATGAAGCAATTTCACAACATAACATTTACCAAATTACATCACTACTGACAGTGTCTTTCAATATGCCCATTTACATGAATGAACCATTCGGGACAGGCACTACAAAGTCAGCCCAATTCCCTTAGCTCGGTTCCTTATCCAGCATACCCGGAAGCTACAGAGATAGAGAGAGAGAGGAACAGAACAAACAAACAAATAAACAAACAAACAACGTGCTCATCCACAACATAGATAAGTATAATAAATATTGCTTATATTAAATATGAACACTGACAAGTGTGAAATGTATGTACTAAGACAGAAGTTAATTTGTGTGTCGACCCACATTGTTAACTTATCTTATAACGGAGCAAGGAGGAGTGATGAATGTGTGCGTGAGTTAAAGTACCAAATGCTGCCCGCGGCCAGTGACGGACTTCTACGTCACACTGACTCTGGAAAAGACAGAATGGCCTGCACACAGTCGCTGTGCCCCACATTTTTATTTTATTTAACTATTTAACAACAAAATTCTTATTTTACAATGACGGCCTACTCCAGCCAAACCCTCCCTTAACCGGGATGACGCTGGGCAAATTGTGAGCCCACCAATCACAGCCAGTTGTGAAACAGCCTAGGATTGAACCAGGGTCTGTAGTCATGCCTCTAGCATGGAAATGCATTGCCATTAGACTGCTGCACCACTCAGGAGCATTTCTGAGTGTCCTTTATAGTGTACTAGTTTGGAAATACTCTGGTCTCTGGTCCAAAGCAGTGAAAAATATAGGGAAGGAGTGAACTATATAGGGAATAGGGTGCCATTTGGGATGCAATCCAGGCTATATTCTCCTTAAATCAGCTTTAATAGTGAATGTTTCTATTTGCATCAGGAATTTTCTTTTTGTTGTATTTACATAAGGTAGGATGCTTTTTCAAAGGCTGCTTGCTTGTAAGACAGATCTGAATCATGAAACGTGGGATAAATCACTTGGAAGTGTTTTGGTGGTAATTGTTGAATACTGATGATCTTCCTCCCTTGTTACAGATTTGTTGTCAATTAAAGTTTAGTGCCGCTGCAGTGATTTTTGTGAAGAGGCTTTAACAGCTCACTTTTAAATATGCCGATCTGTGTCACAATGAAAGCAATTACAATCATTCACAATTACGGAATTGGTAATTTGTGAATACTTTTCTTATTTATGAATTTCCTTTTTTCGATAGCTACTGCTGTGGGTAAAACATCACTGTGCTGCACAAATACATACTTGGTAATACAATTCATATCACTGTATTTATGAATACGCTAAGAGGCCCGAAAGTCATACTGTACACTATTAATACATACTGTATGTATTTTAGACAATGGCTATGATAGCTGGATCACCATGATGGCATGATCATATTTTCAAAGGATACCTACACTGTTAGAAAAAAGGGTTTCAGAAGGCTTCTCTGCAGAAGGATAGGGTTCATCCAAGAACCATTTTGATCAGAAGAATCCTTTTTGGAAGACAAGTACTTTGTTCCCTCACTGTACATAGAACCATATATAATATTTCCCATTATGCTCTATTGCAGGGAGATTTTAAAAAGTATATGTTTTACTGTAATGCCTGTGTTTTTACATCTATGTTGATTCGTTGATTGCTTTTATGCTACAAAAAATATATAAATAACATTCAGTTTCATAAACTAATCCAATCTGTTAGTAATGGGGATTTATTGCACCTGTTACTGAGATGGTTGTTTTTGTTTAGATGATCGAGGTAGTCTCAGTATTAATTTTTTCCTACCCTGGCAGTCACCCTGAATACAGGTTGCGGGTGACTAACAATTCCACTTGTTGGATATCCTAACTCTGTCTGGATTACAATATGAATTACACATCACTTTGCAAACCAGCATAATGTGACTTGCAGGCCTGATGTGGCCTGTAAACCAGTAGATTCCTAACACCACTGTGTTAGGGTATGACTAGGCCCTCAAAGAAAGGCCTAATGATGTACAGTATGTATTGTCATAAATAATTATGTTTTAAAGGCTAATAAGGCTGGTGGAACGGTTTATAAACGGTTCTAAGAACCCTCCAAATATAAAAGGGATATCTGTAGAACCCTTCAGAGGGTTCTAGGCAGAACCCTTCATAGGGGGTTCTAGATAGAACCATATACAGGGGGTTCTTTGAAGAACCCTACATATAGTTTGGATAGAACCCTCTTACGAAGGGTTCTACCCAGCACCAAAAAGGGTTCCCCTATGGGGGGACAAACTAAAGAACCCTGTATGGTTCTACTTAGCACCTTTTTCTCTTAGAGTGTACATGTCCTTTACACAGCTTGCAGAGGGACAGAAAAAGGCATGTCTGTAGACAGAGTACCTTGGAAGGTCCATCTGAAGAAGTCAAAATCGTCTGGTTGAGGGACACAAGAAGGCATCTATAGACATATCTCTTCTTCACCAGAGAAGGTGGGTGGGTTGCACCCTTTGAAGTGAAGCCCCTCTGTAGTAAATCTAGATGGCACGTTGACGACAAGATGGCATTTCTGGCTACAGACTGAGCTCTTCTATGCCGATGTTGGGTGGTTTGTACCATGGATGGAAGTAGGAGCCTATTCACTGTAGTACTGTATCATGACAGTGTTATGACCATATTATGACTAGTTATGACTAGTTATGTCAGCTGTTATGACATATGACATGGTTATGGCCATGTGATAACGTGTTATGAAGCTGGGTGTCAAGTGAAGTGCTACCGTATTTGTTTCTTGGGCTGCAAGAATGTGACTGATCAAAGTGCCTCAGGACTTGGAAAAAAACATTTTTTTACTGATTAAAAGTAAAGGGATATTGGTGAACAAATGTCATGGTCAAGGCTGTGAAGGCACCACTGCAATGAGTTGAGCTTACTCAGGTGTTTAAAAGTGCATGTTAGACCAAGCGCCTAATGCTTCTTAGGCAATTCTTTATGAGTTTTAGTTAGAAAACAATCTCTCCACAGAAGCAACAGTTACAGGGCTGGTCAAAAACAGCTTGATTGCCATAGCAAAATCAGGGAAACTGGGCAGAAGGGAGTCGTGCTTCAAATACAGCAGTTCTGCAACATCTTTAATTGGGCCTCTCGCATTCTCCTTAATTGCCGGCCTCAACACGTTACGGAAAGAGATTAACTGTATAGGAAGCTCTGGGACAGGTCGTCTGGATACTGGACAGCCAATAAATTGGCAGATGCAAACAGAATATCATCTTTAGTGGACAACATGTCAAACTAAAACAACAGTTTGTGATTTTGTTCATATTGGTGAACCGCCGTTTGAGTTGTGTGGTTGCAATAGCAACAGAACAATATCTCTAGTATATCTTGATCTCTAGTATATCTTCTCAATGGACATATGGTGCATAATGTCTCAGGAAAGACTGCGTGGGTTGTCAATACTCAGTATATAGAAAATAGTTGGGCCTGCAACCTGGACCTACAGTACAGGCCATGTACTGGAACGTGACAAGCAGAGATACTTTTTTCTAAGAGAAAGAAAGAGAAAAAGAGAAACAGAGATATACAGCAAGAAGGACTTCAGAAGAAGCTGGATTTAATTTAATTTATGTAGGCTATTAGCCAGATAAAATCTGCTGAGTTCATTAATACATAGTGGCAAAATGTATCCTAAAGCCGAATACTTTTTTCCTCATTGTTAGGCTATTTGATGTCATTTTTATAAAAAGTTATAAATAGCAGTTAAATATTAGCTAAATAATATACCGTTGAAGTCAGAAGTTTATATACACTTAGGTTGGAGTCATTAAAACTCATTTTTCAACCACTCCCCAATGTTAACAAACTATAGTTTTGGCAAGTCTGTTAGGCCATCTACATTGTGCATGACACCAGTAATTTTTCCAACACTTGTTTACAGACAGATTATTTCACTTATAATTCACTATCACAATTCCAGTGGGTCAGAGGATTACATACATTAAGTTGACTGTGACTTTAAATAGCTTCGACAATTCCAGAAAGTGATGTCATGGCTTTAGAAGCTGCTGATAGGCTAATTGACATAATTTGAGTTAATTGGAGGTGTACCTGTGGATGTATTTCAAGGCCTACCTTCAAACTCAGTGCCTCTTTGCTTGACATTATGGGAAAATCTAAAGAAATCAAACAAGACCTCCTTGGGAGCAATTTCCAAATGCCTGAAGGGACCACGTTCATCTGTACAAACAATAGTATGCAAGTATAAACACCATGGGACCACGCAGCAATCAGACCGCTCAGGAAGGTTCTGTCTCCTAGAGATGAACATACTTTGGTGTGAAAAGTGCCTTGTGAAAATGCTGGAGGAAACGGGTACAAAAGTATCTATATCCACAGTAAAACGAGTCACATATCAACAGAACCTGAAAGGCTGCTCAGCAAGGAAGAAGCCGCTGCTCCAAAACCACCATAAAAAAGCCAGACTACGCTTTGCAACTGCACATGGGGATAAAGATTGTACTTTTGGGAGAAATGCCCTCGTCTGATAAAACAAAAATAGAAATGTTTAGCCATAATGACCATTGTTATGTTGAGGGAAAAGGGGGAGGCTTGCAAGCTGAAGAACACCATCCCAACCCTGAAGCACGGGGGTGGCAGCATCATGTTGTGGGGGTGCTTTGCTGCAGGAGGGACTGGTGCACTTCACAAAATAGATGGCATCATGGGAAAATTATGTGGATATATTGAAGCAACATCAAGACATCAGTTAAAGCTTAAAGCTTGGTCGCAAATGGGTATTCTGAATGGACAATGACCCCAAGCATACTTCCAAAGTTGTGGCTAAAGGACAACAAAGTCAAGCTATTGGAGTGGCCATCACAATGCCCTGACCTCAATCCTACAGAAAATCTGTGGGTAGAACTGAAAAGCAAGGAGGCTTACAAATCTTACTCCGTTACACCAGCTCTGTCAGAAGGATTGGGCCAAAATTCACCCAACTTATTGTGGAAAGCTATTGGAAGGCTACCCGAAATGTTTGACCCAAGTTAAACAATTTAAAGGCAATGCTATCAAATTCTAATTGAGTGTATGTGTAACGGCTTTCATCGGAAGAAGAGGAATCGTCAGACCAAAATACAGCGGGATACGTGTTCATCTTTATTTTAAGGAACTGAACACTGAATATAAAAATAACAAAAGGAAAACCAGAAACAGTCCTGCAAGGTGAAACAAACACTAAACAGAAATACACTACCCACCACTAAAAGTGGAAAACCAGGCTACCTAAGTATATCAGAGACAACGATAGACAGCTGTCCCTGATTGATAACCATACCCGGCAACATAGAAATACAAAAACCTAGACATACAAACATAGAATGCCCATCCAAATCACACCCTGACCAAACAACAATAGAAACATACAAAGCAATCTACGGTTAGGGTGTGACAGTATGTAATCGTCTGGCCCACTGGGAATGTGATGAAAGAAATAAAAGCTGAAATAAATCATTCTCTCTACTATTATTCTGACATTTCACATTCTTTAAATAAAGTGGTGATCGTAAGTGACCTAAAACAGGGAATGTTAACTCGGATTAAATGTCAGGAATTGTGAGAAACTGAGTTTAAATGTAGTTGGCTAACGTGCATATAAACCTCCGACTTCAACTGTATATCTTTAGAATGTAGGCTACACTGCATAATGAAACACTCCCTAGTAAGCGAGTGTTTTGAAGGTGGACGGACTGTATTAAATGCCATTCATAGAAAACTTTCTATGCTAGCTGGGAGAGAGCGCGAGGATGGCTCATGTCATGCTGGTTCAGATAGGCTATACAGGACAAAGAAAAATCCTGGAACGAGTAGGTCTGCCAAACTTTTGAATGGTACAGTACCGGTCAAAAGTTTGGACACACCTACTCATTCCAGGGTTTTTCTATATTTTTACTATTGTAGAATAATAGTGATGACATCAAACTATGAAATAACACATCATGTATTAACCAAAGAAGTGTTAAACAAATCAAATTATATTAGATATGTTAGACTCTTCAAAGTACTGTAGTACTGTCACCCTTTTCCTTGATGACAGCTTTGCACACTCCTGGCAGTCTCTCAACCAGCTTCACCTGGATTGTTGGAAAACCAGTCTTGAAGGAGTTCCGATATGTTGGCTGCTTTTCCTTCACTCTGCGGTTGAACTCATCCATAAACCATCTCAATTGTGTTGAGGTCGGGTGATTCTGGAGGCCAGGTCATCTGATGCACACTCCATCACTCTCATTCATGGTCAAATACCCCTTACACAGCCTGGAGATGTGTTGGGTCATTGTCCTGTTGAAAAACAAATGATAGTTCCACTGAGTGCAAACCAGATGGGATAATGTATCGCTGCAGAATGCTGTGGTAGCCGTAACGGTTAAGTGTGCCTTGAATTCTAAATAAATCACAGCGAGTGTCACCAGCAAAGCACCCCCACACCATCACATCACTTCCTCCATGCTTCACAGTGGGAAGCACACATGTGGAGATCATCCTACTCTGTCACTCACAAAGTCATGGCGGTTTGAACACATTTAGACTCATCAGACCAAATAACAGATTTCCACTGGTCTAATGTCCATTGCTTGTGTTTCTTGGCCCAAGCAAGTCTCTTCTTATTGGTGTCCTTTAGTAGTGGTTTCTTTGCAGCAATTCGAACATGAAGGCCTAATTCATGTAGTCTCCTCTGAACAGTTGATGTTGAGATGTGTCTGTTACTTGAACTCTGAAGCATTTATTTGGGCTTCAATTTCTGAGGCTGGTAGCTCTAATGAACTTATGCTCTGGTATTCCATTCCTGTGGCGATCCTCATTAGAGCCAGTTTCATCATAGCGCTTGATGGTTTTTGCGACTGTACTTGAAGAAACTTTCAAAGTTCTTGAAATATGTTAAAGTAATCATTGACTATCATTTCTCTTTGCTTATTTGAGCTGTTCTTGCCATAATATGGACGTGGTCTTTTACCAAATAGGGCTATCTTCTGTACACCACCCCTACCTTGTTACAACACAACTGATTGGTTAAAACGCATTAAGAAGGAAATACATTCCATGAATTAACTTTTAACAAGGCGCACCTACCTGTTCATTGAAATGCATTCCAGGTGACTACGTCATCAAGCTGGTTGAGAAAATGCCAAGGCTACTTTTGAAGAATCTCAAATATAAAATATACTTTACTACATGATTCCATATGTGTTTTTTCATAGTTTTGATGTTTTCACTATTATTATACAATGTAGAAAATAGTAAAAAAATAAAGAAAAACCCTTTAATGAGTAGGTGTGTCCAAACTTGTGACTGGTACTGTATATATAAACACTTGGTTGCTGATTAGTATGCTGTTGTATTGAGCATTTATTTGACAATCTATAATGTTAGAATTTTCAACTTTAATTACTGAACAATTAATTACATTATTGCCGCCAGACAGCAGTCTAAATGGCAGCCTCGCGACACTGTGCATAGCTTTGTGAAATGTTAGGCTTAACATGAGAAAATTATGACCAATTAGGCCTACTAATAAACATGTATCCATTAGCTAAAGCAAAGCTATAGACTACATGCCCTGGCACCACAGAAAGCCTATCATCGATTTGATAGGCAGCCTTATCGACATGTCGCAATTTCAGCACCATGGACAGCGTTTGGTGGTCTGTACTTTGTGAGTGGCTGTCTGGCTGACGCATTCCTTTCTTTTAAGTGTGGGAGGGTCACCGTGTTATGGCAGTGAGCCTATTCTCTGTACGTCTCCAGTCTGGGGCCGGGGCCTGAATCTGCCCTGTGATGAATTTTAACACTCTCCTCTGGTGACTGTTGCCTCCGGGGGCTGCTCGCTCTCTCGTTTTCTCGTTTGCTCGGCAGCGTCTTTAGCTCAAATTAATCTGCAGTGTGGCACGGATGATTGTGTGTGTCATCCCCCCGGCTCCCTGCATCCCAGTCCCGCCACACGCCAAGGCCTAATTTGGACGAGCCGTTGCCATTTTGTGCCCTGTCATGCTGAACCACTAAACCGCTTCCCCCCTCTGTCTTTGCTCGGCGCATCGAGATGGAGATCAAACAACGAGCACGGAGAAAGAGTGACTGTGTGCACATGGACAGAGACCGAAAGAGATGCAAAATGCAATTTGTCTGCCACCCAGTTAATGAAAACAACCAATTATGTTAACATTGTGAGTTAACAAAATGATCAGAAATGGAACTAAAATACTGTGGATGGGCTGCAGAAGAAGCCAATTTGAGTGATGCAGATTGTGGTGGTTTTGACATGTTGTGCTATATGAGTTCACGGGCGCATCCACCTGTACACTGTTTGTAATTTGGATGAACACCAATGGGGATCGTCTGTTATGTTCTGTGATCATAATATTCAAGGTCAATGATATCCACCAAATGAAAAGTCAGTTTAGTATCTTCGTATTTTAAGAACTAAATTCCATACAAAACACAGCATTTTCCAGTTTTACATACTGAAGGCCTAAGTGGAATTTTATTTGAATAATTTGAGTCAGACTTTGACCATCACTCACTCTGTCTTTTAAAATAGAAAGGCTTTTATTTCATTTGAGCATGTTCATTGTATTAAATTGGAAATGAATGGGGTCGATTTGTTCACTGTCAAACAGTTTATTGTTGTAATCAGTGTATTTCTCTCTGCTAAAGTGAAGTCTACTGAGTAAATGCACACTGAGTGTACAACACTTTAGGAACACCGGCTCTTCCCATGACATAGACTGGTTAAAGTTATGATCCCTTATCAGTGTCACTTGATAAATCCAGTCAATGTAGATGAAGGGGACGAGACAGGCTAAAGAAGGATTTTTAAGAGACATGGATTGTGTATGTGTGCCATTGAGGGTGAATTTAAGTGCCTTTTTATATGGGGTATGGTAGTAGGTGCCAGGCATACCAATTTGAGTGTGTCAAGAACTACAAGGCTTCTGGGTTTTTCACGCTCAACAATTTGCCATGTGTATCAAGAATGGTCCACCACCCAAAGGACATCCAACCAACATGACACAACCGTGGGAAGCATTGGAGTCAACATGGGCCAGCATCCCTGTGGAACACTTTCGACACCTTGTAGAGTCCATTCCCCGTCGAATTGATTCTGCTCTGAGAGCAAAAGTGGGTGCAACTCAATATTAGGAAGGTGCTCCTAATGTTTTGTACACTCAGTTTACTGTATATACTGTACTATATATGCAATGTGCATTATATGTGTGCCTTTGCAATTCTACATTGACACAATAAAGATTCCTCTGCCGTAAGGTTTGGAGGGTTCCTTTGAGAACTCTTGTCCAATAAAGAACCTTGGAGTTATGTGTGTGGTTCTTGACGGTTCTTTAGAATTCTGAAAGGTTCTTGAAATGTATGGAAGCCTGCACCACTGAGTGTTAATGTAACTCTTGATAGTGTTTTGTAAATCTTGAATCAACACTAGAAATGTTACACTGAAAAATCAACACTAGTTAACACTGGCCAATTTGCTGTGTGCAACTAGTGTTGAGTGTAACATTTCTAGTGTTGATTCAAGATTTACAAAACACTATAAAGTGTTACATTAACACTCAGTGGTGTAAAATAACCCCAGTGTTGGTGTTAAAAGCCAAATTTGAACCTTAACCACACCCATCATTAACATTTTTCCCAGTGTGCTCTATTGCATGTTTTAGAATAGTTTTGTCAGTATCCATGTTTTTGCATGAACATTGATTGATTGATTAATTAATACATTTTATGCTACTCAAATATAAACATACATTTTTCTAAACTATTCCCGTCTGTTACTTGGACTTATTGAACCCATTACTGATATGGTTGTTCCAGTTTAGATGTTTAAGGTAATCTCCTAATCCTTGTGATCATTCTGAATGAAGATTGTGCATGAATAAACCTTTTCAAATATTGACTATTCCCACTCTGGATTCCAATAGGATAACTTTGCAAAACAGCATATTGTGACTTGCAGGCCAAAACTAGTGATGGGAAGTTCGGCTCTTTTTACTGACTCTGATCTTTTTGACTCGTTCGGTCAAAAGAACAAGTCTTTTGCCTAATTTTGTTCATTGGAGTCAGTATTACCCAACACGCAAGACCCCCTACTTGCGACCGAATGAAATGAAAAAAACTCAAGAGTCATAAGTCGTTCACCATAGGGGGCTTATTGGAGACCTCATTTGTTACTGAGACTTGTAAAGGTGTGCTTTAAATTAAACAATGTCATTTTATTGATTGCTAGGCATACAAATATGATTATGTCTTGATACATTTGAAACGAGGTCTCGTTGTGGCCGCAACCGGACTAAATTATGAACAACTCTTGGCGGAACGCGTTGCTTGACTGCCGCGAAGGTGATTAGCACAAGCAGCTATCATTCGCGAACTGCATCCCCACAAGCGATTTGTTCTCGACGTCGAGTTTGTTGGTTCTACAAAAGCGGTGTCTATCCTAACTGTGTCTATCATAACATTCAATAATCAATTCGTTGCATTCAATCTTGCACCATGCTATCAATTGTCAGTTCTAAACATGTCTTTTCCTTCTTTATCTTAGTGCGTGCTTCTAACAGACAGTTGGTGGTTGGAGCACGTCTCTGGAGCCACTGTCTGAGCCAGAGGAGCGTGTATTAATCCTGCCGCATGACTCATTGCTGCCAGCCCAACTGTTCAAACAAAAGACGAAAATGAGCGAGTCACTCTGGAAAAAAATGAATCATGACTTTTGAGTCGGTAAAAAAGATTGGTTCAAAAATAACAACTCGTTCACATCACTGCTGTAAACTATGAGTTTCAGGCCACTGTATTAGGGTCACACTAGGTCCTCAAAAGAAGGCATCTGGGAAATCTGCACATTTTGCATCATCGTGATGATGTGGCTGGTAACACTTTGCTTCTTGAAGTTCAATGTCTTAAAAAGTTCACCACTGACATGCAAAACATTTTGGGAATGTATAAAGTGGACTGCTGAAAACAATACCAGAATATAATTTTTTTAGGCGATTTTCCCTTTAAGATAAATGTATTGTATTATAGTTTTTTACAATCGCTAGGACCGATTTCTCAATACTTAGGTGACTTTTTCCAAACTCTTCACACAGTTCTCCTAGCCAACTTTCAGCTTGACACAGCAGTTCAATTTCACATCCAAAATGCACTAAAATGACCAAAACACTTCATACATGTCTCAAATCAACTCATACTTCCATAACACAAGCAAAGGTTGTCACCCAACAAGCACACTTTGTCACTCATAAAACAATGACCTAAAAAAACACACAACGTTTTATTTTGTAAAATGTTTTTACTAAACAAGAATGACACCTCTCTACTGTTCAGAATTCGCTGCAGTATATTTTAACGGAATTAATGAGACTTGATGCAATATGCTTCAATATGTTTTGTCATTTTTTTTTTTTACATTGCATGGTTCCAAAATACAAGAATTTGAATATACACCATCTACCAATACAGTTACAGTAGCAATGCTGGTCAACCCTGTCTTCTGCATTTGGCCACAGGTTCTCATCCACATCACATCTTATGTCATCTTGGGCAATACACCTAGGAAAGAATCTTTTGGCATGCCTGGTCCATCCCTGGAAATATTCTGAAGATATGTTCAGGCATCCAGTATTCATTGCGTCCAGAAGGGACATTTGATCATGTGGATGGTGGTCATAAACCTTCCACCTCCATGCTATATTGTATTTACTTTGCCACCATGGCCTTTTTTTGCCTTTACCTCCCTTATCTTTCCTCATTTGCTCACATCGTATATAGACTTGTTTATACTATATTATTGACTGTATGTTTGTTTTACTCCATGTGTAACTCTGTGTCGTTTTATGTGTCGAACTGCTTTGCTTTATCTTGGCCAGGTCGCAATTGTAAATGAGAACTTGTTCTCAACTTCCCTACCTGGTTAAATAAAGGTGAAATAAAAATAAATAAAATGAGGAAAATAATTCCTCTATGGGGTTGAGGAATGGAGAGTAAGGTGGGAGGAAAAGTGACACCATCCTGATATCGGCTGCAAACTACTCTGTGACTGCATGGGAATGGTGAAATGCCACATTGTCCCATACAATTACAAACGTTGGCCTATTTCGCCTCACTGCAACCCTTTCCTCACCTGGCACAACCCTTCCATAGAGGTCATCCAGGAATGAAATGAGACGCTCTGTGTTGTATGGCCCAATTAGCAGTTTGTGTAACAGCAATCCATCAGAGGATATTGCTGCACACCTTGTGATGTTGGCACCCCTCTAGCCTGGGACATCCACTGTGGCTCTTTTCCCAATCACATTCCTTCCTCGCCGCCGTGTTTTGGCCAAGTTGAAACCAGCCTCATCCACAAAGATGAATATGTGGGGTGTTTGCCTGGCTTCAATCTCCATTACTCTCTAAAATAAATCCACAAGGAAACAAGAGTTAGGCTATTACGGTAGTTTACATTATACCTAAAAACATGCTATTTTGTGCCTCTGCCCTGTTTGGTTTTTGTTCAAAACCAGATCTGTATATTATAGTAATCTTACCTGGACATATTGGTTCCTGGGTTGCTTGACTCGTTCAGGGTTCCTCTCAAAGGGGACAGTGTACCTAGCAAAGACTTGTAGAATACCTGGAGCCAGTGGGTTTGGCAACGAGTATGAAGCGAGAGCCAGTCAACGAGAGCATACAGGTCGCAGTGGTGGGTAGTAAATGGGGCTTTGGTGACAAATCGGATGGCACTGTGATAGACTGCATCCAATTTCTTGAGTAGAGTGTTGGAGGCTATTTTGTAAATGACATCACCGAAGTCGAGGATCGGTAGGATGGTCAGTTTTACGAGGGTATGTTTGGCAACATGAGTGAAGGATGCTTTGTTGTGAAATAGGATGCCGATTCTAAATTTGCTTAATGTGTGTCTGGCAGGAGAGTTTACAGTCTAACCAGACACCTATGTATTTGTAGTTTTCCACATATTCTAAGTCAGAACCGTCCAGAGAAGTGATGCTGGACAGGCAGGCAGTTGCGGGAATCGATCGGTTGAAGAGCATGCATTTAGTTTTGCTTGCATTTAAGAGCAGTTGGAGGCCATCGAAGGAGAGTTGTATGGCATTAAAGCTCGTCTGGAGGTTAGTTAACACAGTGTCCAAAGAAGGACTAGAGGTATACAGAATGGTGTCATCTGCGTAGAGAGGTGGATCAGAGAATCACCAGCAGCAAGATAGACATCATTGATGTATACAGAGAAGAGAGCCGAGAATTGAACCCTGTGACACCCCCATAGAGACTGCCAGAGGTCCGGACAACAGGCCCTCCGAAAGCCTCGGCCAGGTCGATGAATACCGCTGCACAGTAATGTCGCTTATCGATGGCCATTATGATATCGTTTAGGACCTTGAGCGTGGCTAAGGTGCACCCATGACCAGCTCTGAAACCAGATTGCATAGCGGAGAAATGGACGGTAATCTTTTTATTAACTTGGCTTTCAAAGACCTTAGAGAGGCAGGGTAGGATAGATATAGGTCTTTAGCAGTTTGGGTCTAGAGTGTTTCCCCTTTGAAGAGGGGGACGACCGTGCCAGCTTTCCAATCTATGGGAATTTCAGACGATACGAAAGAGAGGTTGAACAGGCTAGTAATAGGGGTTGCAACAATTTCGGCAGATCATTTTTAGAAAGAGAGGGTCCAGATTGACTAGCCCGGCTGATTTGTAGGGGTCCAGATTTTGCAGCTCTTTCAGAACATCAGCTATCTGGATTTGGGTGAAGGAGAAATGGGGGAGGCTTGGGCGAGTTGATGTGGGGGGTGCAGGGCTGTTGACCGGGGTAGGGGTAGCCAGGTGGAAAGCATCGCCAGCCATAGAAAAATGCTTATTGAAATTCTCAATTATAGTGGATTTATCGGTGGTGACAGCGTTTCCTAGCCACAGTGCAGTGGGCAGCTGGGAGGAGGTTCTCTTATTCTCCATGGACTTTACAGTGTCCCACAACTTTTTTGACTTTGTGCTACAGGATGCAAATTTCTGCTTGAAAAAAATAGCCTTAGCTTTCCTAACTGCCTGTGTATTGGTTCCTAACTTCCCTGAAAAGTTACATATCACGGGAGCAAATTCGATGCTAATGCAGATCGCAGGATGTTTTTTTGCTGGTCAAGGGCAGTCAGGTCTGGAGAGAACCAAGGGCTGTATCTGTTCCTGTTAGAATGCACATCTTACCTGTTGTTTTGCCAGAAATGTCTCACAGTAGATGCCACTGTTGAGCGTTGCAGATTTGGGTGCACTCTCAGACCAGCCTCTCTCATTGATAGGCCATGATTTATTAAATGATCAGTTATAGTAGCCCTAATCTCATCTTAGACTACAGCTCTTGATCTTCCTCTGTCTTCTTCCACCATGCATACATACTCCTCTAATTCTCTCTCTCTCTCTCTCTCTCTCTCTCTCTCTCTCTCCCAGCCACTCTTCTTCCTCTGTCAGCCACTTCTCTATCTATGGCTGGGTCCATGTTTACATTACAGTACGGCATTATTCCTAAGATGTCCCCTTTTGTATAGATAGTAATGACATTGAAAGACTAACACCTGGGTAGGTGTTCAGCTACAATGGGAATCAGCTGTGGTTGGTCTAATTGTTTTGATAGTATTTCATTTTTTAGTATTGGAATATATTTCAATACGGTATTACTGTAGAAATGTAGCTGTAGAAATGTAGCTGTCTTATTCAATTGGCCTGTAAGAAAGGCAATACAAAAAATCAGATGAACAGGAATAACATTTACTCTCACGGGTAGCCAAAAACAATAATCTGAAAGCCACACCCCTACTAAGCCAAACCTCTACTAAGCCAAACCTCTAGTCTTCAGAGCTCACCCGGTGAATCATAGCGCAACACAACTAAGTGACCCAACTGGCTGGGTCAAAAATAACCCAAAGTGTGCTCTTTCCACTATTTACCCAGCACTGGGTTGTTTTTAGAGTTTTTACAGTGTAGTGCCATTTCAGATGCAGCCATTGCATGTTTGTCCTGTTTTTTCTGCTTTGCTGTATTAGTTTTTATCACCCAAGATAGATTCCCTATGTGGGGGTAATATATGTGGAGAAGGTAAGTGTTGTTTTCTGGCTATTCTCTGGCGATTTGTAAACCATGGATATGGGACTCACTATTCGGAAAGCAGGAAATTACACTGTAGGCACATTTCATCCTTTTTAAACAGTGTGAAACCGGTTGACAGTGGTTGATGATGGCATATCATCCAAAAGCCTTGACAATGTCTTGACATGACCTAGTTAGCTGTCGGCATGCAATAAGAGATGTGCGTGTGTGTTGGAAGCAGTCGGGACTATAGAGGCTTGTAATCCCCTGCAAATTCTAGGGGTTTCTGAATATTGGTGTCTCATGCCTTTAACTGAGAGATCAAGCAAAGGCACTCACACCCACCACTCATTGCTTTATTAAATCAATACATTGACAACTAAGCTGATAACCCAGAGCCTCCTTTCCCATGTAGCTATATTGCCAGCTGAAATATCTTATCTCATTCTACAAATAACGTGGAAGGCATCCTGATGTATCGACCAGTGCTAGGCTACAGCTAAATTCTACTGTCACATTGTAAAACTAAGGTCGAAGGCATTTGTGATGTTTCAATCTGTGATAGCTGCAGCTGAATGCCAGAGAAGATGGGTGTTGTCTGCATGACAAGCACAACCATGCCCTGTATACTGTATGAACACACAATGCAAGGCAGATAGGCCCTGATAACAGCAATATCACTTTAGCCCTCTAGTTCAGGAGGACTGCATACTAAATGGCACCCTATTCCCTTTTAGCGCACTACTTTTGACCAGGGCCCATTTGGGAAGCACACTAGCTCTTTACGCCCTTGCTCTTACAGTGTTCCTGTCACATGCAGTTGTGCTACCAATCTTAAGGGGCCTACCCCATCAACCCCTGTCTACATTCACAATGGCTTCTCTCACACCCCCATCAAATAGACGGTATTGCTCATTTCCTAAGCTTTTTCATACTTTGGAATACAGATCAGCTGGTAGTACACTCAGGACCCTTTTTCATGACCCTGTCTTTCAAAGACAATTTGTAAAAATCCAAACAACTTCACAGATCTTCATTGTAAAGTGTTTAAACACTGTTTCCCATGCTTGTTCAATGAACCATAAACAATTAATGAACATGCACCTGTGGAACGGTCACTGTTACTAAGAGCTTACAGACAGCAGGTAATTAAGGTCACAATTATGAAAACTTAGGACACTAAAGAGGCCTTTCTACTAACTCTGAAAAACACCAAAAGATAGATGCCCAGGGTCCCTGCTCATCTGCGTGAACATGCCTTGGGCATGCTGCAAGGAGGCATGAGGAACACATATGTGGCCAGGCCAATAAATTACAATCTCCGTACTGTGAGACGCCTAAGACAGTGCTACAGGGAGACAGGACGGACAGCTGATCGTCCTTGCAGTGGCAGACCACATGTAACAACACCTGCACAGGATCGGTACATCCGAACATCACACCTGCGGGACAGGTACAGGATGGCCTCAACAACTCCCCGAGTTACACCAGGAATGCACACCCCCTCCATCAGTGCTCATACTGTCCACAATAGTCTGGACTGAGGGCTTGTAGGCCTGTTGTAAGGCAGGTTCTCACCAGACATCACCGGCAACAACGTTGCCTATGGTCGCAAACCCACCGTCGCTGCACCAGACAGGACTGGCAAAAAGTGCTCTTCACTGACGAGTCGTGGTTTTGTCTCACCAGGGGTGATGGTCGGATTCGCGTTTATCGTCGAAGGAATGAGCGTTACACCCAGGCCTGTACTCTGGAGCGGGAGCGATTTGGAGGTGGAGGGTCCGTCATGGTCTGGGGCGGTGTGTCACAGCATCATCGGACTGAGCTTGTTGTCCTTGCAGGCAATCTCAATGCTGTGCGTTACAGGAAAGACATCCTCCTCCCTCATGTGGTACCCTTCCTGCAGGCTTATCCTGACATGACCCTCCAGCATGACAATGCCACCAGCCATACTGCTTGTTCTGTGCGTGATTTCCTGCAAGACAGGAATGTCACTGTTCTGCCATGGCCAGCGAAGAGCCCGGATCTCAATCCCATTGAGCACGTCTGGGACCTGTTGGATCAGAGGGCGAGGCCTAGGGCCATTCCCCCCCAGAAATGTCCAGGAACTTGCAGTTGCCTTGGTGGAAACGTGTGGTAACATCTCACAGCAAGAACTGGCAAATCTGGTGCAGTCCTTGAGGAGGAGATGCACTGCAGTACTTAATGCAGATGGCATGCACACCAGATACTGACTGTTACTTTTGTTTTTGTCCCCCCCCCCCCCCCCCCTTTGTTCAGGGACACATTATTCAATTTCTGTTAGTCACATATCTGTGGAACTTGTTCAGTTTACGTCTCAGGTGTTGAGTCTTGTGCTCATACAAATATTAACACATGTTAAGTTTGCTGAAAATAAACGCAGTTGACAGTGAGAGAACGTTTCTTTAAGTTTATTTAAAATAACAATCAATACTCTATGCAGCACCCAACCCCCATGTGATCATTATTGAGAAATATGAATTACACATAATTGAGGATATAAGGCCAAAAGGCCACATTTCTTTAAGACATTCTGATGAAGGCCATTGACGGATGAAACGTCATATTTATCATTTGAAAATCGCTAATAAAACATTGTGGTGAGTGAGAGTCCTGCGTTTTCCCTTCAAATGCTGTTTTGATTGCTAGTTACACTTTGACTCATGTTGGTTGAATGCCTTCTACTCCCCTTCATATTTCTCTGACAATCAGTAGCCGTGCCCGACTGTGACGTCCATTTATGCCAGCTGTTTGGCCCCTGCCTAGATGGCAGACTGAAATAAGTTCTGGCCGGCCTCCATTCTGCAGGCTGGTATAAGTTCAGGGCCTGAATCCAGAAAGCATCTGAGAGTAGGAGTGCCGATCTAAGATCAGTTTAGCGTCTTATATCATAACGAGTAAGGGGAAAGGGGGCCTGTACCTAGATCAGCGCTCCTCCTTTTAGGCCCTGGACAGGCTGGACAGGCCCTGGACAGGCTGGGGGTAGGTTCTGGCCGGTCTCTATTGTGCAGGCTGTGGTCTGTGGCTCTGAGGGGATGTGACCCACTGTTTTGGGCAGGGCCGAGTGGACCAGCAATCTGCTCCGCTTGTGTGTGGTGTGAGTGTGTTTACGACGACCCATGGACACAGGCACATATAGCTGTGCAGAGGGAAACGATTTGGAGAGAGAGCAAGAGATAGAGAGAAATAATTCTACTGCACTAATAACAATTACTCACACACCCTGTTTCTGATCATGCACACGCACAATACAGTACGTCCCCCTAGCCAATTGCCACACTGATCCTCACTACACACACACACACACACAGTGTGGTGAGAAAGTCGTCCACTGGCTGTCCAAACTACTCTTCCATAATACTATGCATGACTGCCCCATTGACAGGATGCATGGCTGCCCCATTGACAGGATGCATGGCTGCCCCATTGACAGGATGCATGGCTGCCCCATTGACAGGATGCATGGCTGCCCCATTGACAGGATGCATGGCTGCCCCATTGACAGGATGCATGACTGCCCCATTGACAGGATGCATGACTGCCCTATTGACAGGATGCATGACTGCCCCATTGCTACAGGTTCATGCTTATGTTTGAGGCGTTCTGAGGGACGTATGTTTCACTTTCAGACTTTTTTCTGCATGAAAACAGTAACTGGTTTTGTGTGCAATACTGCAAACAAGTTATGCCTGTACTTAATCATGGATATCCACTGCCAAGTGCATTTTTGCGTTTGCGTGTGGGCGTGCATTCGAGAGAGAGAGAGAAAGTATGAGAGAGAAAGTGACAGAAAGCAACAGAAAGTGAGAGATAACGTGAGGTGTGGTTTGAGGGAAGTCTGGTAGGGCAGTGTTACATGATGCAGTGCATTGCTACATTATAACGGAACACTCCACACATGTAAAGAATCAGAACCAAATCTCAATGTGAATCCACAAGCATAGGAAATGAATGGCAACCACACAATGTGTTTATTGAATAGGGACTTAACATGTTTTTTTTTCTTAGTTTAGGCTTTAGTCCAAAGCCTGAACCTTCCTGATGTTAGATTTCTATTTTCTATGCCTCGTATCAATTGGTTAACTTAATTTGCTCTACTGGTGAGACTTGACATTCACACATTATACAAGCTTTCATGTCAGGAATATGCCGTAAGAAGTCAAGTACCTCTGTCCAAGTAGTTGACAAACTAACAACCTTGGCTTGGCTGAAATAACTGTATTTAATTTGTGAGCGCTGACCTCCTCATTCCACAACTATAGAGCAGAGAGACCAAGGCCAAGGCTTTTCCTTTAACTTCTGTCTACTCGTTTAGCCACTGACCTGGTTCAGGTTAGAGCTACCATTATGATACGGCACCCTGCACTCATTAGCGTTAATTAAGTGGGTACAAATCACGGTGGTATGCTGCCTGACTAGCGAGCTTGGCAAGGCATCAGTGGGGCACCCATTTCAGAGGCTGGCTGGCGCTGGAGTTGGTTAACACGTATCCTGT
Organism: Oncorhynchus mykiss; assembly: GCF_057628025.1. NCBI lineage: Eukaryota > Metazoa > Chordata > Actinopteri > Salmoniformes > Salmonidae > Oncorhynchus > Oncorhynchus mykiss. Next base: position 34,857,727 of record NC_143025.1, read on the forward strand.
GAACCTCTGAGCATGAACTCTGGCGCGGCTAATTCAGTGCAATTAGAAAATAGTTTTCTTATTAAAGCCCAGATCCACAAATAACACAGTGTTTGTTTCCCTCCTGGAGCCTTTGAAGTCCTGTTGACAGGTTTTGTGGCCCCCTTGAAGGGTGGCTGTTGCTTTAGCAGTAGCTAATGGGGATCCTAATAAAATACTAATGAGTTCTGGTACCTTGTAGTCGTCCCCCCCCCCCCCCCCCCTCTCTTGCAAGTTTCATATTGTTTTTGACATAGGTCCCATCTCAGTGCTTAAGACATGCATTGTAGTTTCATGGTCTAAAATCAAGCTGGCCAGACAGCTAGTAGATGAGTGCCACTTCTCCTGTTGGTTGGGCTTTATTAAAGCTTCATGTTATTGGTCTTAAATCATCATATACTTTTGTTACCCAACAGGGTGAGTGGTGTGAACTAAAAAAAAACATCTCTAGAATGGACTACCTATTCAAGTCAAACTTCATTTTATTTCTATGGTAAACACCTCTTGGTATTCCTTGTTGACAGACAGGGTTGGGAAGGTTAATTTCTGAATGTAATCTGTTACAGTTACTAGGTACAGTACCGGTCCAAAATCATAATCAGTAAGATAACTTTTGGATTACCCAAACTCAGTAATGTAAACAAATTACTTTTAGATTACTTTTCCATTAGAAGAATACAAGAAGATCCATCAAATGCATTTGGTGTGTCATCATAGTGGTACCTGACTTGTGCTCAGACTCATCCAGGTGGAGCAAACTTAACCCCTCATATCCTGGTTCCTCTCTAGGTTTCTTCCTAGGTTTTGGCCTTTCAAGGGAGTTTTTACAATCCACCGTGCTTCTACACCTGCATTGCTTGCTGTTTGGGGTTTTATGCTGGGTTTCTGTACAGCACTTTGAGATATCAGCTGATGTACGAAGGGCTATATAAATACATTTGATTTGATTTGATTTAACCCTTGTGTGGTGTTTGGGTCTGTGGGACCCATTATCAATGTTTACTAAAATAAAAATGATACAATTCATTATTTTCTCAACCTGAGACTCATTGGCCTTAGCTCTTTTTCTGTGAACAACATGTAAAAGAACACATTTTCATTGAGTGCACACTGTGCACCAACCTACACATTTATTTGACATACTGTATGTGGTGTTCGGGTCCAAGGGAGGGTAATAAAAGTGTGGAAAAGGGTGTGTGTAGGTGAAACAAGTTAAAAATTAAACAAAAAGGTTTGCTGTGTGCCCTCACTCTGTCTTCCTCCTCCCTGGGCCTGCTGTTTCAACATAGCACTAAGAACCTGTCTGTCTCGCTGCCTGTCTCCCACTTTTCTTGCACTCTTTACCCTTGGTAGTGTGTGAAACTAAACCATTTCTAGCGGAAACCTGCACAATGTTATTAAAATACATTATTTCTATACATTTTTCGATACATTGTACAGAAGTCAATATTTTTCCACACTCTACCCCAGCCAAGTGCAAATTGGGGGAGGGACACAACAAATAAATAGCATTGCATGTGTGGCTTCTTACCCCTTACCACGATCAATCAGTGTGGCAAAATGATCTCTGCTCAGAGGTCCTTTAAAATCCTTTTTTTTGCAGAGAGAGAAGATAGTGTGGAGGGTGTGTCTTCCACTTTGGAAGGTGAAGAATTTTCCGAATATGAGGATCATGCCTCTGTCAATTCGGAGTCTGACAGTGAGTTGGAAGAAGAGGATGAGATTTGCCCTCAGCCAGCCCCAGGACCAGCCCTTCAGCAACCAGCTCATCAGCAGCCTGCAAGAGAAGAAATATGGATGTCAAGAAATTGAATGGTCTTCTTGCCCAAGCAATGAGCCACCCCGCTTGGCTGTCAATGTGATAAGGATGCAACCAGGGCCGATGCGGATGGCGGTTACTCATGTGCCAGACATGAAGTCTTCTTTTGGACTGATCATCCCAGACACCGTCCAGAAAATCATTCTGGACTGCACTAATTTGGAGGGGAGGCTTGTTTTTGTAGAGAGATGGAAGGAGATGGACCAAAGTAATTTACATGCATTCTTTGGGGTTCTTAACCTTGCTGGTGTTTTCAGATCCAATGGGGAATCCACAGAATCCCTGTGGGATGCAGAAACTGGCAGAGAACTTTTCCGTGCAACAATGTCTCTGGAAAACGTTCACATTATTTCCAGGATTCTTTGTTTCGTAACCGAGACACCAATCCAAGCTACCCGCAATCAGGTCAGTGTGAGACAAGTGGGTGGACCGCCTTCCCCTGTTTTACAACCCTGGACCAATCTTACTGTTGATGAGCAGCTTATGCCATTTAGGGGCCGCCGCCCCTTCAGGCAGTACATAACGTTCTAATATGGAATCAAGATCTGGGCTGCCTGTGATGCCTCTTCATCATATGTGTGAAACTTGCAAGTGTATACGGGGGAAGCCAGATGGAGGAGCCCCTGAAAAGAACCAATGGATGCATGCGGTTTGTCCTGGACGTGACAAAGGAACTCCATGGCCCAACATCACATGCGATAAGTATGACAAAATAAGCCAGATCTCCCATCTGAGCTGTTGAATACACAGAACAGACCTATCAATTCCTCTAAGTTTGTGTTCATAGCCGACACGTCCTACATGCCAAAGAAAGGCAAAAATGTGGTACTCATGAGTACGCTGCACAGGGATGGGAGAAATCCAGAAATCCTAATGGATTACAATGCCACAAAGGGAGGGTTGGATGATTTAGACAAGCTGGTGACTGGCTACAGCTGCAAAAAAAGAACCCTACACTGGCCACTTGTGATACTCTTCAACATCTTGGACATCTCAGCATACAACACGTTAGATTGGAACAGAGAGGCACTGGTAAGACCTCAAATCCAGAGGAGGCATCATATCCCAAGGACCCCAGCTTCTGCAGCCATTGTGAGGAGGATACAGGAGGAGGATGCTGGTGCCCCATCCGCCTAACCCACAGAACGGATAACTCCAATACCGGAAGTAAGTGTGAGTGATGTTGTTGCAAAACTCTGTCCCTCATCTGGTGTGTAGACCGGCCTTAATTTGTGTTCAATGGGGCTTATTTATCATTTCCATAAAATACTGAATGTAAACTTCCCATTTGTTCAGTACAAAGCAATAAATGTCAATAGTAATGAAAACCTTGTTTCATTTATATTTGTTCAAGATAAACATAATTAATTCCACCCCTGTCTTGATTATAATTGGAAAACATTTTATGAAAAAATAACGAATAGCGCTTTTATTGCTAAATGGTAAATGGCAAATATTAACCATGTGTGCTGTCTATATTGCTTGTAATTGATATAAGTCCAAATCTAAGTTGTAAGTATTGAGTATTTTTACTGAAATTTTTATGGCTGTATTGTTTAAAAACCCAATAATGTTGTGGGTCCAACAGGACTGTGAACACTGGGTGAATAACAAAGACATGAACACCACACAAGGGTTAAACGTGTGCCTTTTTTCAATGCTGAATTTAATTTCATTGAGAAAACAGATAGGTGTCATGGTGTATTCTTTCTGAATTTCAAATAAATCCAAGAAGTAATCATCTAGTTTTTCAAAAGTATCTTTAATCTGATTACAATATTTTTGCTTACTTTGTTTACTGTGCTTTGTCTATCCACACTTTCTCTCCTTTTCATGATATCTGTAGGAAGGAATGCAAAGGACCAGAATCCTCCCTTTCTCTCTCCCACACTATTGTGGAATGTGTGAGCTAATTGATTTGTTTTGCATGCCATTCTCGAGCAGCAACACTAGCGAGCCTCTTCCCATGCTAAACAGGCAATTATACATTATCCTGCTTGAGTTTTTCTCCATACAGTCTTGTGTGTATGTCTCAGCAGAATACATTGCAGGCACCGGTGCCATTCTGTAACCCAAACCAATGTGTTACACATTGACGTAATACATCATGTTACACATCGCATAATAAATCACATCTGTATAGATACAGATAGGGGTGTTCAGAGTTCCTGTTAGTCAACCTTCCTGTATCTCAAACCATCATGGGCATTGATCAACCCACTCATGCATACAAAAAAAGCATGATCATACTGAAATGTAAGGGATGTGCATTAGACTTTCTCAATGCTCTCATCTCTCTCGGAGCTCTCAGAGAGTACTTTCATTGATCTCCTCATCCGTGCACCTCAGCCTGAGGTATTGTTCACAGAGAAGAAGAAAGCATCGAGCCTACAGCATCCTAGTTTTGCAATTTATGAATTATGTTTATTTTGGGCTGATAAGCATTCATCAGATTCAGAGAGAGATTCAGCCAGAGAGAGATTCAGAGAGAGAGGGATTCAGCGAGAGAGAGGGATTCAGAGAGAGATTCAGAGAAAGAGAGAGAGGGATTCAGCGAGAGAGAGATTCAGAGAGAGATTCAGAGAGACGGATTCAGCGAGAGAGAGGGATTCAGAGAGATTCTGAGAGAGAGAGAGAGAGAGAAGGAAAGAGAGCCTATTTTGCTTATTGTGGAGAAAATCATAACCTCAGCCACATGGAGGGTCCCTGACTCACCATAACTCCCCACACCAGGGTTTCTTAAACTATTGGTCGGGACACAACGTCAGCCCTGGGAATGTGAGGTGAGTTATCTATAATCACACACTATTTCTTCATTTGAGTCGTTGGAGGATGATTTGGGTCATGGGACGGTACATTTCCAATTTGGGTCAAGTGCAGAAAAACTTATTTAAAAAAATGCCCTACACTATTACATCCATGCAGGGTGCCATATAGGCGGAATAGTCAAGAGAGAATAGTACTGAAATTGTGTACTTTACATAAACAAATAGATCATATGTAGACATGTTGTCTTACCTTAGTTGAATAACAAAAAAGTAAATGTACACCTACTGTACGCCATTACAAAGACTTGCTTGCTTCTATGTTAACCGTCCAGTCCTGCTGTGTATTGCCAGTTGTGTAAGTTATGACCTGCTGCCTTGTGGAGTGTTGTAATGACCTGTAAAATATTGAAATCATAGTGGTTGCGGCCGTTCGGCTACGGCCGGCTAAGGTTAACCTGCCAGCTCCCTACCCTGCCAACTGCCTGTCAATCAACTGCCTGTCAATCTGAGTGGCATGAGGCCGGGGTCCGTCAAGCCCTAATCACCACATACGGGACTGCCTGTGAGCCTGGTGTAATTTAAAGCACAGAGAAACACACAGGCAGGGTAGGCAGGCAGGCAGGCAGCCAGTCCAAAACCCCATGTATATTTTTGCCTAAGCCGAGGGCTGGGACTTGAGGCTGCCCACAGCGCCTGTGTGCTCGGCAGCCATCTGTTTCAATGGGCATCACGTGGCACTGAACACACCAGCTACCGACCTGGTACAGGGTACAGCTAAGCCCCAATATGGACACCAAGGACAGTGTTTAAAGGGGTAGAGGGAAAAGAAGAGCAGGCATTTTGGCTTTGTTCGTTTTGCAGGTGGAGGGACAGAGGGATCCAGGCCACCTCCTGTTCCGTGAAGGATTTGAGCTCCTCTGCTCCGAAATGTATTCAGCAGAACCAAAATTGATTTTATTCTTCTCTCTAACTGGCTGCGAAGGTTTAGCTGGAATCATTCCCCTGTGGGAATCCTATGCACGGACTAAAATGCCTGTAGCTGTGCTCTCTCTCTCTCTCTCTCTCTCTCTCTCTCTCTCTCTCTCTCTCTCTCTCTCTCTCTCTCTCTCTCTCTCTCTCTCTCTCTCTCTCTCTCTCTCTCTCTCTCTCTCTCTCTCTCTCTCTCTCTCTCTCTCTCTCTCTCTCTCTCTCTCTCTCTCTCTCTCTCTCTCTCTCTCTCTCTCTCTCTGTGCTCATAAAAGCTTTGCTCATATCCCTCCTCCTCTTGTTCTCTCTGAAGCCATCATGTGCTGCTGCTGACAAAAGGAATATTTTGGGATTATTTTCACAACCTATTCCTGAAAACAGAGTAGACAAGGATTTGGGCTTTGCACCAACACAATTCCGTCCTGTTAATTTATACTATTGACAAAATCCAAACAAAAGAAGGTGAATAGTGTTGCATCTAGCTTTAGTATCCCGCCAAACAAAATGTCTTAGATTTTTCTGGATTACCCAGAAGTCCTTTTGAAACCAATCCTTTCTCCCAATGAAATATGCTTCTAATGAAGCTATAGGACTACACCTCCAATCCCAGCACTGAATTATTAAATGTCCATGTTCCATGTTCCAGGTAGCTAATGCAGACGAGACGAGACCACTGTAAACATAAATTACTTAGACTTCAGACTATGTCCCAAATTGCACCCTATTCCCTTATAGTGCACTACTTTGGACCAGGGTAGATTTAGAGTAGATTTGTATTAATGTGCAGGGACGGATATAGGACAGGCTATAGGAGGAAAGAGACTCATTTGTTGTGTGTGGGGGGGCATAGGTCCCTTTAGTTCTAGATCAGGAACCTTTCACCCACTGCAGAACCACACTCTTATTATGACCTGAAAAATCACTGTGTTTTGGTCTCTGGGTTTAGACAATGGACACGTGGTCTTGTTTTGAGTGTTGTTGAAGGTTGATATGACTTTTATCTTTGTCTGGTTTCAGTTCTAAAGCCAGTATTTTCGAATGGACGTTTCGATCATGCACTTGAATATCAAGGACCTTCTCTTAAAAACAACATGCATGATACCAAGCACTCCTTTTGTGCCGTCTTGTGATTCAAGAGAAGCTTAAACAATGTTATTGGGATCGAAGCGCTTATATGGCTGGTCGTTTTTATAATAGGGCTTGTATTGAGTAAAATGCTAAATTAAGTGGTCTATTGACCTAAGCAACTTTGTCTTTTTTTGTGCTGAGGGGAATTGAATGGTGTAATGACCTTGACTCCTTTAAAAAGATGATAGAGCAAGAATGCTCCTCAAATAGAATAGGTAAACATCTAACTAACCTCTGCAAATGGGCTTTTTCAGGTGAAGGAAAAGTATTTTGTTATTCTCTATAGACCCTTTTCAAAATTAGTGCACTATATAGGGAATAGGGTACCATTTGGGACACCCACACAGTGAGAGCCGTGGACCCAGGGCCACTGTATGGTGAAACAGGTGTAGTTGGTCAGATGATTCAGGGGACAGGTTTGCTTGGGCAGTTATGGAACTAAAGGTGAGAGGATTTAGTGATGAGCATGGACCTGTGCTGTTATTATAGCTAATTTCTGTCTTCGGGGATCAGTGGAGTTACAATGCAGATAGATCTCTACTACCTAGCCTTGGATAGGACTCAGGCTCATTCTCAATTCGTCTTTCCTCAATTTATTGTGTCCTCTCTCCTCACCTTCTTCTCAAAACGCGTTGGAGTAGGAGGTCAAAGGGGAGGAACCTAAAATATTCTCAAGGCAAGGAGAGAGGACGTGAAGAATTGCAAAAGATCCACAGAACACAACCTCCCAGGCTGTGTCGTTTTCTGCAAAATCACATTCTGACGTCGTTTCTCTTTATGCCTAATGATGGACCATTGTTATTGTTGGAGAGAGAGGCCTGTTATTAACATGGAGGCTGTTGATTGCATGGCCATTAGTCAGATGTGATGCATGATGACTGTGCGGAGTTCACTTCACTTTCCGACACCACCCTACAAAGCAGGGTGGGCCTGATGATGTATATCTATGGTTGGACCACCCTCACATCACTGTAAATCTCTACCAGACACTGAAAGACACTTGAGATAACAGTCCATTTACCTGTATCCAGATTCAGGTATCTTTTAGATACTCTTCCTTGTATACTCTACCCTTGGCTCACATGAAGACCTCAGGTGGTTTATAGTTTGTGACCCTGCTCTATCCTAACAGGTGGCCAGCCATTCACCTCTCTAATGGTAGCTTAGTCTACGCGTCCACACACCTGGAAAGTAGTATCTGCCACTTCAGACTATAGCCAGCTGTCAATACTTTGACAGCCCGTCTGGAAGTTATGGTGGGGCCATTGACAAAGCTGTATCTGTGTGAGGATCACATCCTCTCCTTCACAATATGTACTGACTTACACTGCTCTTCTTCATTACAGAATAAGGAAATGGAGTAGCATGTAGGGAAATAGACTTCAATTAATATTTTAATGAATGTGCATTAATTGCTGCACAATCTATCTTAGAATGTGATAGATGTTGTAATCCAAGGACATAAGAGAATGAATGACCATTTCTAATTGCCTGTGAATGATATGCTATATTCCACTCGTATCTTCTAAATGTGAAAACGTATCATGCTCAAAGACAGAAGAGGCTACATCCAAAATGGCACCCTATCCCCTATTTAGTGAACTATTTTTGACCAGGGCCTATAAGCCTTTGGTCAAAAGTAGTCTACTATATATAGGGAATACGGTGCCATTTGGGACGCTGACAAAGTATCTTAATTCCATTTGTCTGCCACATAAATGTTGGGTAATTCCCCAGTAGTTTATATGAGTCAGAGTTTATCGCATTTGGACAAATCCTCCTGGCCACGCTGCGGTAATGAAGCTCAACCATCAAGAGAAAGGAAACTTTACCTCTTCTACCTTTTTTATTACTAGGCATTACTACACTATTGGAGCTAGAAACACAAGCATTTCGCTGCACCTGCGATAACATCTGCAAATCTCTGTACATGATTTAAACGTAAACAAACATTTCAGTAGCGGGTGCCAAAAATCAAAGTAACTGATTGGATTAGTTTTGAAAAAATGTACAGTTCCTACAGAAAGTAGTCACACCACTTGACTTTTTCAAAATGTTGTGTTAAAAAGTGAGATGAAAATAGTTTTATTTGTATTTTTTGGTCAACAATCTACATAAAACACTCTGTAATGTCAAAGTGGAACAAAAATCCAAACATGTTTTTTTATATTATGGAAAATAAAACACTAAAATATATTGATTCGATAAGTATTCAACCTCTTGAGTCAATACGTGTTAGAATCACATTCGGCATTGAATAAAGTTATTCTGGGTAAGTCTCTAAAGGCTTTGCACACATTATTCTTAAAAAGAATATTCAAACTCTGTCAAGTTGGTTGTTGGTCATTGCTAGACAGACATTTTCAAGTTTTGCCATAGATTCTCAAGCCAATTTAAGTCCAAACTGTAACTAGGCCACTCAGGAACATTCAATGTCATTTTGGTAAGCTACTCCTGTTTATATTTGGCCTTGTGTTTTAGGTAATTGTCCTGCAAAAAGGTGAATTTGTCTCCCAGTGTCTGTTGGAAAGCAGACTGAACCAAGTTTTCCTCTAGGATTTTGCCTGTATTTAGCTCTATTATATTTATTTGTATCCACATTTTTTTTGCAGTATTTATTTAGTGCTGTACTGCAAACAGGATGCATGTTTTGGAGCATGTTTTATTCTGTACAGGCTTCCTTCTTTTCACTCTGTCATAAATGTTAGTATTGTGGAGTAACTGCAACAATGTTGATCCAACCTCAGTTGTCTCCTATCGCAGCAATTAAACTGTAACTGTTTTAAAATCACCATTGGCCTCATGTTGAAATTTCTGTTCTCTCCGGCAACTGAGTTAGGAAGCACGTCTGTATCTTTGTAGTGACTGGGTGTATTTATACACCATCCAAAGTGTAATTAATAACTGCACCATGCTCAAAGGGATATTCAATGTCTGGTTTTATATATATTTTCCAATCAACTCTTCTTTGCGAACCACTGGAAAATCTCCCTGGTCTTTCTGGTTGAATCTGTGCTTGAAATGTACTGCTCGACTGAGGGACCTTACAGATAATTGTATGTGTGGGGTACAGAGATGTGGTAGTCATTTATAAATCATCTTAACCCATAAGAGTCTACGCCAGGATCCGAGAAGACTTCTATTCCACAGATTCCATACGTTGTGTTGATTTAACACTCAGTGTAATTTCTTATTAACACAAGATCCTTTCCTGGGTAAATACACCCTAACACAGTAGCGTTAGAACACTCCTGGGTTCTCATTTTTCAAAGTTACATACACACACAAAATACTTTAATCCTTGCGTGCTCCACTTTTCCTGCAAACGTTGGTATTTATCAAATTTAAACTTGACAGGAAAGTGTGTGTATCTCCACGCAAATCTCAGCCCACGCGTATGCACATCTTCAAGTGATTCAAGAATTGTATTAAAAGAAAATATTGTCATTTGGGGGAAATGGAGGTGTTTGACCCACAGTAATTGTAATAAAGGCAGGCTAATAAAAATGTGAAAATGTAGGCTAATGATTAAACAGATGCATTTGCCAAGGATGGTAGCCTAATATTTGTTGTGTAGTAGGAATAAACCAGCATGTAGCCTAATATGTTTCTTTGAGTTTTATTATATGGGCCTAAATCATAATCATATTTGCTGACATGACTGGTTTATTCCTACTACACAACAAATATTAGGCTATCATTTTTTCCATCGCTCATTCAATAGCATGCTCAAAAGTAAATACACAAGTAGCCTAGACAGTATGGGTATGCTGAAGTATTTATGTGAGATAGGAACGCAACATCATAGCCTATTTAATCTCAGAGCCTATACCAAGACAGGAGATGGAAACACAATAATCTATTGACAAACAAAATATTCAACAACAATTAATCTTTTGCATAGTGTATTTAGTTTAACGTACTGATGTTTTAGTCACCCTTTGATTGACTAAAACATCAGCCATAACTTTTTTTTCCAGATAAAAATGCTCCACATTTTTTTTTGTGTGTGCTTTTTCTCTCATGTCAAACTACCAGAAAGTCTGAAAAGACAGGCTGAGTGGGTGGGGAGCTAGTATGCTAAGCGGGCGGGTAGCTCACCTTGACGGACAGTTCTTTGAAAATGTCTATGTCAAGCAACATGGATGCATGAGCAGTGTTGCAGTGACATTATTTCAAGCATATTTGCTGATACACAAAGCAACTCAAACAACATTGAATTTACATGCAACATCAAATCCTGTCATTCATCACATCATGGTTTCACAAATATGTTTTTTAATCATACTGCTTTGTTATTGTAACAGCATCAATATAGGCAAAATGGTGGTTGTATAACTTCACGAGCCCAAATGGAATTGTCAGTACTTTATCAAGCTAGCTAGCTAGTTCATACTTGACAATTTCAGTTATAAGGTGAAGTCTGGGTGTGTTTCATTAAATATATATAGACTACCGTTCAGAAGTGCTAACATAATTGCAAAAGGTTTTTCTAATGATCAATTAGCCTTTTAAAATTATAAACTTGGATTAGCTAACACAACGTGCCATTGCAACACAGGAGTGATGGTTGCTGATAATGGGCCTCCGTACACACCTACAGCATGCAGATATTCCATTTAAAAAATCTGCCGTTTCCACCTAAAATAGTCATTTACAATATTAACAATGTCAACACCGTATTTCTGATCGACTTGATGTTACTTTAATAGACCAAAAAAATTGCTTTTTCTTTCAAAAACAAGGACATTTCAAAGTGACCCCAAACTTTTGAACGGTGGTGTATATATGTAGAAAAGGGGTAGAGAGAAAGAGTGAGATGGAAAGAGAGAGAGAGAGGCAGAGAGGGGGAGAGAAAGAGAGATGGAGTGAAAGGGGCAAGGGGGAGGAGAGAGAACGAAGGAGAATAAGGGAGTGAGTAAAAGGGCGATAGAAAGAGAAAAGGGGAGAGATAGTGTGGCAGATTTCCTCCCAGAGGGGGGTGTAGCCAGCAGTATCTGTGAGGTAGCGATACAACAGAGCTGTAGAGCTGACACTGCACTCTTGTCACAGCACCCAGGGACAACATCCTCCTCTATCCATCTGCATCCCAATTGGCACCCTATTCCCTAGATAGTGCACTACTTTTGACCAGGGCCCATAAGGTTCAAATGTAGTGCACTATGTAGGGAATAGGGTGCAAAGTAGGAGGCTTAAACATTCAGTCACTCCAGCATATTGCTGACTGCCTCCAGCAACAAACTGACAAGGTGTGAGCACATACAGTGGCTTGCGAAAGTATTAATCCCCTTTGGCATTTTTCCTGTTTTGTTGCCTTACAACCTGGAATTAAAATTGATTTTTGGGAGGGTTGTATTATTTTAGTTACACAACATGCCTACTCCTTTGAAGATGCAAAATATGTTGTTTTTTGTGTGAAACAAACAAGAAATAAGACAAAAAAACAGATGACTAGAGCGTGCATAACTATTCACTACCCCCCCCCCCCCCAAAAAAAAAAGGCAATACTTTTTAGAGCCACCTTTTGTAGCAATTACAGCTGAAAGTCTCTTGGGGTATGTCTCTATAAGCTTGGCACATCTAGCCACTGGGATTTTTGCCCATTCTTCAAGGCAAAACTGATCCAGCTCCTTCACGTTGGATGGGTTCCTCTGGTGTACAGCAATCTTTAAGTCGTACCACAGATTCTCAATTGGATAGAGGTCTGGGCTTTGACTAGGCCATTCCAAGACATTTAAATGTTTCCCCTTAAACCACTTGAGTGTTGCTTTAGCTGTATGCTTAGGGGTATTGTCCTGCTGGAAGGTGAACCTCCATCCCAGTCTCAAATCTCTGGAAGACTGAAACGAAGAATTTCTCTGTATTTAGTGCCATCCAGTTTCCCAGTCCCTGCCGATGAAAATCATGCCCACAGCATGATGCTGCCACCACCGTGCTTCACTGTCGGGATGGTGTTCTCGGTGTGATGAGAGGTGTTGGGTTTGCGCCAGACATAGTGTTTTCCTTGATGGCCTATAAGCTAAATTTTAGTCTCATCTGACCAGAGTACCTTCTTCCATATGTTTGGAGAGCCTCCCACATGCCTTCTGGTGAACACCAAACGTGTTTGCTTATTTTTTTCTTCAAGCAATGTTTTTTTTCTTGCCACTCTTCCATAAAGCCCAGCTCTGTGGAGTGTTCTGCTTAAAGTGGTCCTATGGACGGATACTCCAATCTCCGCTGTGGAGCTTTGCAGCTCCATCAGGTTTATCTTTGGTCTCTTTTTTGCCTCTCTGATTAATGCCCCCCTTGAATGGTCCATGAGTTTTGGTGTGCAGCCCTCTCTTGGCAGGTTTGTTGTGGTGCCATAGTCTTTCCAAGTTTTATAATGGATTTAATGGTGCTGTGTGGGATGTTCAAAGTTTCTGATATTTTTTATAACCCAACCCTGATCTGTACTTCTCCACAACTTTGTCCCTGACCTGTTCGGAGATCTCATTGGTCTTCATGGAGCCACTTGCTTGTTGGTGTCCCTTGCTTAGTGGTTTTGCAGACTCTGGAGCCTTTCAGAACAGGTGTATATATACTGACATCTTATGACAGATCATGTGACATTTAGAATGTTCACAGATGGACTTTATTTAACTAATTATGTGACTACTGAAGACAATTGGTTGCCCCAGATCTTATTTAGGGGCTTCATGGCAAGGGAGGTTAATACACCACTTTTCTGTTATTAATTTTTTTGAATTTTTTGAAACAAGTAATTTTTTAGATTTCACTTCACCAATTTGGACTGTTTTGTGTATGTCCATTACATGAAATCCAAATAAAAATCCAGTTAAATTACAGATTGTAATGAAACAAAAGAGGAAAAACGCCAAGGGGGTGAATACTTTTGCAAGGCACTGTAGACATATACACACAAAAGCACATACAGTATGTATGTATACTTATACACACAACATATTGCATGGCTCTGTACATACAGTGAAATATGAAAAGGCATGCGTGACAAAAAGAGTACACACAGTCTCTCTCCCACACATGAACAAACAGACACGACAAACACACACACACAAGCACACACAAGCATACACAGACAAGCAGATGTTGATGCTTGTGCACACACACACACATCTTTAAAGACTTTACTTGGCCTGCTAAGGCTAATCCTGTCAACAAAGCAGGGGTCAATCACAGACACACACACATACCTCCAAAACAAATGTATATATTGGAGAGAAAACTCCCTTGATGTAAAACTCAATTTATGATTCATTCAGTTCCACGGGGGCCCAACAAACAGTGACACATTACAGTAATAAAATCAATTTTGCATGCATGCTGGAGATCAATACACTGAGCATGAATACATCTTTCATCAGACGCTGCTGCAAGGGTTTATTGACCATGACTGCGTCCTAAATATCACCCTATTCCTTATATAGTGCACTACTGACCAGAGCCCAATGGGCCCTGGTAAAAAAAAATAGTGCACTACATTGGAAATAGGGTGGCATTTATGGACGCACACCAGCTGTGATAAGATACATTCATTTGACAGGCCCACCCTTACTGGGCGGGTGGTTTATCCTCATACCTGTCTGCTCTCACACAGGCACCTTGTTAGACACATCCAGCCAATGACAGCCCTGGGATCTATCTCACACCAGTGTGAGGACAATGCTCCTTGATCCGGGCTGTTCAGGCTCAGTCACAGGGCTATGCTAATGCTATAAAAGTTGTGCATAGAGGTGGATATAGCCAGAGTCATAGATAGCTAGTCTGGAGATGTTGTTCTTCCACCTCTGGTTGTGGTTTAATGATGTGTTGTTCTTTGTTCAGGGCTACACTGGGCCGGGTTAAGCCTCTTTGGGCCCATGCTATTCACACGTTTTATCATTAATAATCAGGTGTTTCTATGTAAAACAGTTTTGCTCTATTTCAGTCTTCTGTGGTGTGTATGAAGTGTAATATTGGGAGGCAAACTCAAAAATGAATACATTTCAACTCCATATCTGACATGGTACAGGTGTCTTCTTTTTTTTAAGCCCACAATCATATGTGTGAGGCGTATACTTTTGTTTCAAAGTAGATTTTCTTAAGACTACCAAGAATCACTGTGTTACCCTGATTTAGCCCACTGCAGTAAAAGGTTGAGGGCTTTCTAGGTGGATGCATTTGTTGATCGCCAGCTTACAGTTGTGATTCTACGACCGATACTTGACTAATTTCAAACAGAAGATTTGAATTAATGGCTTTTCTATAGCCACAGTGCTCTGTAGTCCTTAGTCCTATTACAAAGACGTGCAAACTGTCTCCCTGTAGTGTAACATGGTATTCCTAATGGACTGGCAGAAGTTGAGTGAGTAAAAGCTAATTGAGTAGAAGTTTTTAAAACAAAGTCAATGTTAACATCATTACATCATAATTGCGAGATGCAGCCCTGGAAGTTCCAATAACTGAACTGGCCACAACAATACTCTGTCCTTCAAGCACACTTTTAGATGAGATTCAACTGGAAATGTAACTGGAACTAGGAGTCTAAAACGTACATGGCTTGGTGAAAATGTTTCCGGAGGCTTGATGAACAGTGATCATTACATTTGTTTGGTGAGGTCTTAATAGATAATTCCATGCCAAAACACTCTTACTGTACGTTACAGGTTTTACATGAAGATACTGTAGCACAGGGGTATTGAAATCTTACCCTACAAAGTCCGGAGTACTGCTGGTTTACCAGATAATGAATTGCACCCACCTGGTGTCTAAATCAATCCCTGATATGAAGGGAATAATGAAATAAAAGCAGTGGAACTGGTTTCAAGGTCCAAATTTGAATTGGAGTGCAGTAGAGAGTAAAGCTCAGTCCCATGGTTATTTCTCCAAACACACATATTTTTTATTTTACCTTTATTTAACTAGGCAAGTCAGTTAAGAACAAACTCTTATAATCAATGACGGCCTAGGAACAGTGGGTTAACTGCCTTGTTCATAGCTTCCTACTGTAGGTATATTATATTTCTTCACACACTTCATTAGTGTGGAATAAAACAGAAAACCCCTATCCTCTTCCCCTCTATTCTGCCTTGGGGAGTGTTTCTCTCGCTCCCTCTCTCTCTCTCACACCCTCTCCCTCTCTTCCCCCACACCTCCACACACTCATAAAGAGAAAAATGTCAAGGTCCTGTCTTGTGTGCCGTGGCCACACAGAAACTCTTATTCATCTCTCTTCCTCTGAAGAAACCCTGTGACATTCTGTGTGATCTGTATGGCTGGAAGTCAGAGATTTAGCGACCCTCTTCCTCAATTCCTTACATGTTTAATGTCATCAGCCTGCAGCACCAGGTCAAAGGTGACTTCCTGTAGGAATCGCACGGCTTTGTTATGCCTGTAATGCTTCTTACTTCTAGGAGCCCTTTTAAGAGAGAGAACACACAGGACCGGACGTGACTACTCGAGTGCGTTCCAATTGGCACCCTTTCCCTTTCTAGTGCCCATAGGGCTCTGGTCAAAAGTTGTGCACTCTATAGGGAATAGGGTGACATTTGGGACACGTAAATTGTCCTCGCTTCCAGCCCTGATGT
Organism: Oncorhynchus mykiss; assembly: GCF_057628025.1. NCBI lineage: Eukaryota > Metazoa > Chordata > Actinopteri > Salmoniformes > Salmonidae > Oncorhynchus > Oncorhynchus mykiss. The sequence goes on from NC_143025.1 coordinate 34,873,995, forward strand.
AGGGTTGTGCTGATGCTGTGAGCTTTTCTGCTAACGCTTTCCACCCTGGTTGACAATGTACCCTCGTCTCTAGCTTCGAAAAAAAGGTGCTAAGTAGAACCAAACAGGGTTCTTGGTTTTTCCCCATAGGGTAACCCTGTTTGGTGCTGGGTAGAACCCTTTGCAGCGGTTTCTATCTATACCTCTCTACATAGGGTTCTTCAAAGAACCCCCTGCATATAGTTCTACCATTTTATCATCTAAAGATTCTTCCCAGAACAGTCTATGAATGGTTCTACAGAAAATCTTTTTATCTTTGGAGGGTTCATCCTAGAACCCTCTATGAACAGTTCCACCAGCCTTTAAAAATGTTATGATTTATGACAATACATTACATCTCTAAGGCTTTTCTTTGAGGGCCTAGTTAAACCCTAACGCAGAGGTGTTAGGAATCTCCTGGTTTACAGGCCTGTAAGTCACATGATGCTGGCTTGCAAAGTGATTTGTAATTCCTATTGACATCCAGCCAGAGTTAGGATATCCAACAAGTAGAATTGTTATTCACTCATATCCGCCATTCAGAATGACTACCAGGGTAGGGAAGATTAACCACGATTAAACACTGAGACTACGTCACCTCAATCATTTAAACTGGAACTGTCACATTGGAATAAAGGATCGGGAGACAGGCGCAGGAATGCGTAATAGTGTTTTTTATTGACCCAAATTACAGCGTGCCCTGTAAAAGGCACAGGGACGAAGATCAAACAAACACATATACAAAACACAGGGGGGGAAACCCAAACAAAAGAGCAAGGATGAATACAAATAAATAACCTCAAATAAATACACAATTGCACAAAGATACCACACGGGACAAGACCCGCACAATACACGCAGCACACGAAAGCCAAAACAACACAGGACATAGACAGGACAATGGTGAACAAAGGGCACACTTATACAATTACTAATCAAATGGGAATATGGACCAGGTATGAGTAATGACAGTTCCGGAGGGGTCCGTGACAGGAACAACCATCTCAGTAACAGGTGCAATAACTACGAACAGATTGGATTAGTTTAGAAAATGGTATGCTATTTATTTTTGTGTAGCATGAAATTGATCAACCAATCAATGCAAAAACATCAGAAATAACAGTCAAACAATTCTAAAAATATCCCTACAATAGAGCATTCTGGGAAATATTATATATGATGTTTTTTTTAGAATCCTTCTTGCCTTCCAACTAATCATGAAATAACATTATCTTCCAAATGCAGTTCATAGGATGTTAAAGGTTCTAGATAGAACCCTTTGCCTTACAAAGAACCCTTGTCTACCAAAAGGGGTTCTTCTGATCAAAACATTTATTGGTCGAACCCTATCCCTCTGCAAACCTTTTTTTCTAAGAGTGTAGACTCCCCAAGCTCCCCTTCAGTGCATCTTATATGGGTGACTGACAGGCCCAGGCCAGAACTTGACTGTTATACTGTAAAAACCATTTGTTTAGGATGCGGACACAGAACTAAACACTTTGCTGTAAGACGTTTTAAATGAATCAAGGCATTTAGAGTTTCAATGAAAACATGTCGCAGTGTTTAGATTGTAAACGAGAACACTTTTTAAACACATTTGTATTTGTATTTATTATGGATCCCCATTAGCTGTTGCAAAAGCAGCAACTACTCTTCCTGGGGTCCACATTACAATATATTCACAGATTTCATAACACACTGTGTGCCCTCAGGCCCCTACACATGAACACGTAAACACATAAATCCAGCCAGAGAGAGGATATCCAACAATTGGAGTATTCTATCCCCTACAACCTGCACTCCGATGGACTGCTGTGGTTGAGGACCTAACAAGACTGCCTAAACCATCTAAACTGGAACATCCAGCTCAGTATCATGTAGCTTTTCTCTGCAACTTCACTATTATCATTACATTTCGTTATTATCAGTAGCATTTCATTATCATTTTGGAAGTTATTAGCTAATTATTACGTAAATATTAGTCTAGTAAATAATTTAAGAAATGTGAGATTTGTGAGAAATTTGACGCACTAAGTATTTCACACCAAGTCCAATGCAGTTTTCCCTCCACTTTTCTAAACAATTCGCATAACGCTACCAACGCTGCTGCGGTCGTTTTCTGTGGCAATATGTTGTTCAAAGTGACTAGAGAGGATGCAGTAATGAGAATTAAAAAAAAATACTATTGGAAAAATAATATGCTGCTGAAAATATTAGGATGAAGGCTATGCATCCTATAGGATGACTCGTGAACGGAGCTTTGCTATGTTTCATTAAATTGCACAAAACACACAACAGGCACCTGTAGTCATTCCTCGCATATTACGCTGACCCTGCAACAAGACACGGTTCTTATTTTCGATCTGATCGAAGAGATGAAATCCAGGCGGTCTATAACTATTGTAGGATACTTTATTGAATGGACATAGAAAATGTGTTAACTCATAAACGCACACCCATCCACCTAAAAGGAACCATCAATCAAAACCGCCTGCAGCGCATCACACTCAGGCACATAAGCAAATCACATTTGTCCTTTCCAAAAAACATATTAAAAACCTTGCCTTAACTTCAAATCCTTTGTCTAGGCTCTAACAAAATTGTCTACATTATAGGATAACGCTAAATCAATGTAGCTAATCATATATATTGATGAGGAACGTTTGAAGGGGAATATATAGAGACAGATGAGATAAGCATGAAAATGAAATTGACAACAATTAGAAAATAGAAACACATGCACGCAACCTGTCCAAGCCTAATGATCAGCTGTTGATCAATTTTAATGAAACAATTGTTGGCTATGTTGACACAGCATTTTAATTTCAGTGCTTTATCTAATTCTGTGCAACCACTTATTGATATGGGTATAAACTCCGGCGGGCATTTTTTTATTTATCGTTTAGGGATGCCAATAGCACAGCTGGTCGCCTAGATTCACTTTAGCAGGCCTGTATAAAGTTATACGAATGATGTATTACTATATTCATTAACTTCTAATGTCTTCTTCGCTGTAACCTTCTTGCTCAATTCACGCATCTCCGCTGACAGCTCCACTGCCATATCTCGTTCCCATCTCTCTAGCTCTTGAACGAGTAGCCCTTCAATCGACAATTGAACAGCAATATCGTTTGAATATTATTTCAAGCCTTTAAAAAAAACTAATTGGCCTAGGTCTATTAAAGTAGAGAAGCATCGATCGATCATTTTGCTTGTTGAATGCCTATGAAAGCTTTGGCAATGAACAGCTTTGGCAATGAACTGGCGGAGGAGTTTGAATGGCGAGAGCGACGTGTAGACCAGCTCTGATGTGATGTGATCACATGGGGTAAATTGATACCTTGTTGCAATGATGCATTGCAAACATAAAAAAAACAGACAGAGAGAAATTAATTAATTAATTCACACAACGAACCTATAGACCTGGCATTGGCAGTGTCCCAGATAACAATTTATACTGGGCAACAGCTTATTTTTCCACACAGGATACTTTAGGAAACTTTCTGATTGGACACATAGGCCTTATAGATAGAAGCGGCGAACTCACACACGCACACACCCGTAAAAAGATCTGTCATTCAATGCAACCAGCGTATGTATGATACAAGAGCAAATATTTATTATTTCTTTAAAACGTATAAAAAAAACCTAGGCCTACCTTAGGTTTTCCGAAATTAGGAAATAAGATAATCAATTGGCAAAGAAAGTATTAAGGGGAAAGAGCTACATGATAGTGTGAAGAGTAAGTTGACAGTCATTAAAATATAAACAAATACATGCAAAATATCCATAGCCTATTTATCAGTGTTGTTTAGTCGATAAATTAAGGAAAGATTCCTTATCAAATTATACCATGCAGGTTGGATAGGATTGATGCATTGTCCATTTGACACGACATTCGCGTATTATAGCCAGAACAACCTTGTCGATTGCTGTTCAATTATTAATTAATAGTCAGACACATCCAACCTGTTTAAAAAAAAACAGATTTATTTATTTACTAGCAAGCAATGAAAACGTGCATTGTATAAGTATACACATCAAACTATATGTTTTACTGAGGTGCCATAGCATAGCCCAGGCTTCTACACCCCGCAAATTAAGACGATTAGCTGCTCGATTATCAAATGACAGTTGAAAAGAGGAGGAGATGCAGACAGATGATGTTCCAAAACAATTGCTTAAAATCATTCGTAAACACTTCCGCTATTAGGGCAAGTTTATCTGCTGAAGGTAAAGTTAATAAAAAATGAATGTAGGCGTATTTAAATGATTTGAACAGTAATTTCATTTTCATCGCGTTCTTCATCCATAATGGTAAATTACACGTTTATTCGATTAGCTTCACTGCCTAAAACATCTGGTTTTCAATAAAGTTACTCTTTAAATTTAACACTCTCCCAATATCTAAATGGGTCCACACTTTTCTGTAATAAATTAACACACTGCTCAGTGGGAAGTCTTATTTGCATATTTCCCAGAGTGCCTTACCTTTCAAGAGCATTGTAGCTTTACCACCCATAACACAATTTGTTAGGGACAATGACATCATTGTTGTATTAATTAATTATCTAAATTGTGGTTTTCATCAAGTAAATTCTTCCTGAATATCCCCTCATTCTAATTTAGTTCATGAATACAATATGTATTTAATTAGGTGATATTTTAAGGCCCTAGTTTTAAAATTGAGTAGATTTTAGGACTGCAACTTAAATTATGATAGCTTGCAAGGTGATGTGTAATTCCAATTGAAATCAAATCAAAGTTTATCGGTCACCTACACAAATTTGCAGATGTTATCACAGGTGCAGTGGAATGCTTGTGTTTCTAGCTCCAAACAGTGCAGTAATACCTAGAAATCCGAAACAATATACACATATTCCAGAATGTAAAAATAAAGAAATTAAGAAATATCAGAACGAGCAATGTCAGAGCCCAGAATATAAATATAGTTCAATGACTGACTCTATGTACAAGGCAGCAGTCTATAAAGTGCAGGGTAGAGTACCCGGTGGTAGCCGGTTAGTAACAGTGACTAAGGTTCAAGGCAGGGTACTGTGCAGAGGCTGGCTAGTGGTGACTGTTTAACAGTTGGATGGCCTGGAGATGTAAGCTGTTTGTCAGTCTCTCGGTCCCTGTACTCTTTTTCACCATCTAGATGGTAGTGGGGAGAACAGGTCGTAGCTCAGGTGGCTGAGGGTCATCCTGTGACACCGAGTGCTGTATATGTCTTGGAGGGCAGGCAATGTGCCCTGGTGATGCATTGGGCTGACCGCACCACTCTCCGCCATTCCAGGCGGTGATGCAGCCCGACAGGATGCTACCAATGGTGCATCTGTAGAAGTTTGTGAGGATCTTACGGGCCAAACTCAATTTCGTAAGCCTCTCTTCATCACACTGTCTTGTCATTGTTGGTAATCAGGCCTACCACTGTTGTGTCGTCAACAAACTTGATGAATGAGTTGGAGACGTATGTGGCCATGCAGTCATGGGTGAACGGGGAGTAAAGGAGGGGGCTAAGCACACACCCCAGTGGGACCCCCATGTTGAGGGTCAGCGTGGCGGGGATGTTGTTGCCTACCTCCACCAATTGGGCTCGGCCCCTCAGGAAGTCCAGATAGGGCATTGTGCAGTACAATGACGATTGCGTCGTCCGTGGATCTGTTTGGGCGGTATGTGAATTGTATTGGGTCTAGGGCCCTCAAACTCAAGTTTGGACGTCAAAGCCAACTCAAGTCTGGACGTCAACGCTACTGCGTTTTTTCATTCTTCCCCTCTAATCAGGGACTGATTTAGACCTGGGAAATCAGGTGTGTGTAATCAATTGTCAGGTAGAACAGAAAACCAGCAGACTCCGGACTTCATAGGGTCAGAGTTGAATACCCTTGGTCTAGGGTGTTGGGTAAGGTGGAGGTGATATGGTCCTTAACTAGCCTCACAAAGCACTTCATGATAACAGAAGTGAGTGCTATGGGACAATAGGAATTTATTTCAGTTACCTTCGCTTTCTTGGGTACAGGAACAATTGTAGAAATCTTGAAGCAAGTGGGGATAACAGACTGGGTTATGAAGAGATTGGATATGTCCGTGAACACTCCATTCAGCTGTTCTGCACATGCTCTGAGGATGCATCTTGGGATGCCGTCTGGACCTGCAGCCTTGATAAGGGTTAATACACTTAACACAAATTATTTACTCCTCAATCAGATCGTCCGTGTCATTACATCAATGCTACATAATACATTCTGCAGTCAAACTTAAAAAAAATTGTATTCCAACATTTTTACTGGATATGTGTGCAACAAAAGAGAATGAGAGCACACAGTCCTCGTAAGCGGCTGGTGGCTCAATGTTGTTTTCCTCAAAAAGAGCAAAGAAGGTGTTTAGCTTGTCCGGGAGCAAGGTGGCATTGTCCACGGCATAGCTGTCTTTCCCTTTGTAATACTTGATTGTCTGTGGTCCCTGTGTCTGAGCCATTGAGTTACGACTCCATCTCAGTTTTGTGGGAATGCTGCCATATATCCACGATTTTTGTTTTGGATAAATTCTCATCTTTCCAGTGGGAACAACGTCCTCTATGCACTTCCTGATGAACCCAGTCACTGAGTCAGTGTATATGTCGATAATATTCTCAGAGGCGACCCGGAACACAGTCCACGTGATCAAAACAATCTTGAAGCATAGACTTTGTTTGGTCAGACCAACATTGAACATTCCTTACCATGGGTGCTTCTTTCTTAAGTATTTGCCCATAGCTGGGGAGGAGCAGAATGGAGGCGTGATCTGGTTTGCCAAAGTGAGTGAGAAGGAGGGCTTTTTAGCCATCCCAGAAGGGAGAGTAGCAATGATCCAGGTAGACTGGGGACATCAAACATTTGGAATTTCTTTTTACCCGCAACCTGCATTCAGAATGACTGCCGGGTTGGGAAGGTTAAGAAATTAACTTACCTAACCCATATAAACTGGATAAACCATTTCAGTAATGGGTGCAATTAGTTTAGGTAAATGTATGTTGTTTTTATTGGAATAGCATAACATTAATTAATCAGTACATGTACAGGCAAAAACATAGATATTGAAACAAACAATTCAAACAATCTACCTGCAATAGAGTATGCTGGGAAATATAATAAAGATGGCTGTGGATTTTGTTTAACACTAGTTATTATCACCAACACTGGGGTTCCTTTACACCAATGAGTGTTAACTTAACACTTGAATCAATACTAGAAATGGTACACTGAAAACACCAGCTAACATTGGCCATTGTGTTGGGCACTAACTCTTCACTCTAGCAGGCTGGCTGATGGTTATGAAGGTTATAGAGAGCAATGTTGATACTGGCGCAACACAGGTTTCAAGGCTATTTTCCTCCTCAAACTACTGAAGAATATCAATATTCTTTACAAGCTTTACATTTAAGAAGCATCTTCTGTTGAAAAGTAGAAAAACAACTACAGAACCAAAGTGAAGTGGTGATATGAGACAAAGGTCAGCAACAGGCTTGGGTGAGAAGCCTGTGGAGGTGTGGGGTGGGCTGTGCTGTGCTGTGCTGTGCTGTGCCCGGGACTGGGTTGTGAGGGGTTTAGGTTTTGGGTTGGGTTGGGTTGGGTTGGGTTTGGGTCCGGGGGTGGTGCTGGGGCTAGGGGTGGGGCTACAATTGAGCTGCATTGAGCTGGACTAGGCTAGTCTGGTCTAGGTAATTGTGACGGATGTTTGAGTCTGTGCTACCATTGTGCGTCTAATTTGTGACAGAGAGCCAACAGAAAGCCTTGAGACAGCCCTCTAATGATTCCCCAGTGTAGTGGAAGAGGCCGCATCTGTAATTAGAACAACAAAGAGAGAATCCATTCGGTGTATGATAATGACACCTCCTTGCGTCATACGGTATCACAGTAGCATCACACAGCGTCACACTACAGGATCACACAGCCCGGGCATAAATCTCCCAAATCCCCTGTTTCCTCTCTAACCTTATAAAGTGACAAGAGCCAAAGCTGCTCCCTACTTAACTCTCCATAGAGGAGAGAGAGAATGAAAACCAAAAGGTTCCTTGGTTGTTAGACTGGGTGAATGTCATCTTCTGACAGCCAGGGAAGTGTGTGTGTGCTTGTGCGCGTTTCCTCCGCGTGCATGCAATGTGTGTCACGTGCATGCGTGATGAGTAGGCCATGGGGCACATGTGTGTTACTCTGCACCACCCCTGCCCTTTGAAGTCAGTCAGTGTGCTGAGAAGAGCTGGAGGAGAGAGAGAGAGGAGAGCGGATGCTATGGCTTTGCCCTTCACATTGACTAATTTCCTCTTTTAATTCAGCTGTTTAAATGCATCTCCAGTTTGTCAATACCTCTTGGGATAACTGATGAAAAAGTATTTGTTGTGTGTGTTGTTATAAACTTTCTCTCTTCCTCTTTCTCTCTCACTCCCTACCCATGTCTCTATCACTCTCCTTCTCCCCGTCCCTTTCTCTCTTTCTAGCTCTCCCACTCGTTCTCCCCATCTAACTGTAAGTCGCTCTTGATAAGAGCTTCTGCTAAATGACTAAAATGTTAAATGTAAATATTTCCCCTTCTCTCTCTCTCTATCCCCCCCCCCCCCCGCCCCTCTCTCTCTGTCTCTCCCCAGCATTCTCATCAGAAAAGAAGGCGTTTACTATTTCTCTAGTATCCTACAGCCTTTGCACAGCCCTTTGTGTGGTGCGGTTCCATTGTGCTGTAGTATTTATTCACCAGTGCTCACCACCCTGATGCTGCATTTCCATGGAGACTTACCGGCACACCAGAGTGTCGCCACAGTTTTATGTTAATGAAAGCTAGTGTAATTGTGTTTCCAGTTAGATTGTCACACTGAGGACTTGTGAAGAGCAGAATCAAAAACCTCTGCATAATCAAAACAGATGCTTTGTGAGAGATGTTAACGTTCACAGTTAGCAATCTGAAAAGTACCAGTGGCCTGGCTTTGGCCCCAGGTGAGAGCAGGTCCACCAGAGCCATGGGCCAGTGAGAAATGTACAGTGCCTTGCGAAAGTATTCGACCCCCTTGAACTTTGCGACCTTTTGCCACATTTCAGGCTTCAAACATAAAGATATAAAACTGTATTTTTTTTGTGAAGAATCAACAACAAGTGGGACACAATAATGAAGTGGAACAACATTTATTGGATATTTCAAACTTTTTTAACAAATCAAAAACTGAAAAATTGGGCGTGCAAAATTATTCAGCCCCTTTACTTTCAGTGCAGCAAACTCTCTCCAGAAGTTCAGTGAGGCTCTCTGAATGATCCAATGTTGACCTAAATGACTAATGATGATAAATACAATCCACCTGTGTGTAATCAAGTCTCCGTATAAATGCACCTGCACTCTGATAGTCTCAGAGGTCCGTAAAAAGCACAGAGAGCATCATGAAGAACAAGGAACACACCAGGCAGGTCCGAGATACTGTTGTGAAGAAGTTTAAAGCCGGATTTGGATACAAAAAGATTTCCCAAGCTTTAAACATCCCAAGGAGCACTGTGCAAGCGATAATATTGAAATGGAAGGAGTATCAGACCACTGCAAATCTACCAAGACCTGGCCGTCCCTCTAAACTTTCAGCTCATACAAGGAGAAGACTGATCAGAGATGCAGCCAAGAGGCCCATGATCACTCTGGATGAACTGCAGAGATCTACAGCTGAGGTGGGAGACTCTGTCCATAGGACAACAATCAGTCGTATATTGCACAAATCTGGCCTTTATGGAAGAGTGGCAAGAAGAAAGCCATTTCTTCAAGATATCCATAAAAAGTGTTGTTTAAAGTTTGCCACAAGCCACCTGGGAGACACACCAAACATGTGGAAGAAGGTGCTCTGGTCAGATGAAACCAAAATTGAACTTTTTGGCAACAATGCAAAACGTTATGTTTGGCGTAAAAGCAACACAGCTGAACACACCATCCCCACTGTCAAACATGGTGGTGGCAGCATCATGGTTTGGGCCTGCTTTTCTTCAGCAGGGACAGGGAAGATGGTTAAAATTGATGGGAAGATGGATGGAGCCAAATACAGGACCATTCTGGAAGAAAACCTGATGGAGTCTGCAAAAGACCTGAGACTGGGACGGAGATTTGTCTTCCAACAAGACAATGATCCAAAACATAAAGCAAAATCTACAATGGAATGGTTCAAAAATAAACATATCCAGGTGTTAGAATGGCCAAGTCAAAGTCCAGACCTGAATCCAATCGAGAATCTGTGGAAAGAACTGAAAACTGCTGTTCACAAATGCTCTCCATCCAACCTCGAGCTGTTTTGCAAGGAGGAATGGGAAAAAATGTCAGTCTCTCGATGTGCAAAACTGATAGAGACATACCCCAAGCGACTTACAGCTGTAATTGCAGCAAAAGGTGGCGCTACAAAGTATTAACTTAAGGGGGCTGAATAATTTTCAGTTTTTGATTTGTTAAAAAAGTTTGAAATATCCAATAAATGTCGTTCCACTTCATGATTGTGTCCCACTTGTTGTTGATTCTTCACAAAAAAATACAGTTTTATATCTTTGTTTGAAGCCTGAAATGTGGCAAAAGGTCGCAAAGTTCAAGGGGGCCGAATACTTTCGCAAGGCACTGTAGATGGAAGCAGAAGTATCGGAGCCTTTTTGGGATAAAACACAGGTACATCTTGTGTAGAAATGCGCCATGACAGTCTTCTCTCTAAGCTGAGGGGGTTTGACATGGGCCCCTCAGCACATGCTTAATGGCAGGGGTAATACTGGATATTTAAATAGCACCATTTCCTGCCATTCAAGGGCTGTCTTTAAACATAGCCCTCCAGTAATAAAAAGTGTCAGTGAAAAGTCATATTTTAGTAGCTCATAGAGAGTGAATATGCACTCAACATAATGTAGAGAATTAATACCTCTACAGTAGTCTACCTTGTTGGTGTGCCTATTTACATTTCTCCAAATATTGTGTGTGTGTGTGTGTGTGTGTGTGTGTTATCTTTTAATTCGATTCAATTGTTTTATTTCTGCATCCTGGCTTTAGTTGCTTAAAACCTCTTAAATGTAACTAAATGTAATCTATATAATTCCCAAAAGTAAGTATTTATCATAAGAGTAACTAGTAATGTTAAAATCTCACCTTTCTGTTAAAAAATAGTTATACATTGTTGTGGTGTATTCACCTTTGAGGACACAAGCTCAAGTACAAAGTACAAATATGATACAAATATAAAATATTTTATATTATGTGCCGCCTATTCAACAAAACTGCATGAAAAAAGCTTTAAATTACTTATATTTTTTCTAAACATAGAAAATATTTGGCATGGGTCCCCAGATCCTCAAAAAGTTCTACAGCTGCACCATCGAGAGCATCCTGACTGGTTGCATCACCGCCTGGTATGGCAACTACTTGGCATCTGACCGTAAGGCGCTACAGAGGGTACTACGTACGGCCCAGTACATCCCTGGGGCCCAGCTTCCTGCAATCCAGGACCTATATAATAGGCGGTGTCAGAGGAAAGCCCAAAAAATTGTCAGACTCCAGTCACCCAAGTCATAGACTGTTTTCTCTACTACCTCACGGCAAGCGGTACCGGAGCACCAAGTCTAGAACAAAAAGGCTCCTTAACAGCATCTACCCCCAAACCATAAGACTGCTGAACAATTCATCAAATGGCCACCACTATTACATTGACACCCCTCTCCCTCCATTTGTTTTGTACAATGCTGCTACTCACTGTTTATTATCTATGCATAGTCACTTCACCCCTACCTACAGTACGTGTACAAATTATCTCAACTAACATGTATCCCCGTACACTGACTCGGTACCGGTACCCCCTCTTGTTACTGTTTCATTGTATTACTCTATTTTTTACTTTTAGTTTTCTTGGTAAATATTTTCTTAACTCTTCTTGAGCTGCACTGTTGGCTATGGGCTTGTAATTAAGCATTTCATGGTAAGGTCTATATTTAATGTATTCGGCGCATGTGACAAATAAAGTTTGATTTGAATTCAAATCAATTTATAAAACAACTAGATATAAGATGCCACAATTCCTTATAACTGTAAAATATGTATTTGTATGTTTATTGCTAGAGAAAATGTGTACATTTTCTGAAGGTCTCTTGATCAAAACGTCTGCTGTAGCTTGGTTTCCTGAACTTGTTAGGAACTCGCCTTTCATCTTATGTTACTACTGTCCATCTATGACAATCAGAAAGTTTTTAAACTTTTTAAATCTATAAATAATTTGACATTACTGACTGTACAGTTGAAGTCGGAAGTTTACATACATCTTAGCCAAATACATTTAAACTCAGTTTTTCACATTTCCTGACATTTAATCCTAGTAAATATTCCCTGTTTTAGGTAAATTAGGATCATCACTTTATTTTAAGAATGTGAAATGTCAGAATAATAGTAGAGAGAATGATTTATTTCAGCTTTAATTTACATTCCCAGTGGGTCAGACGTTTACATACACTCAATTAGTATTTGGTAGCTTTGCCTTAAACAATTTAAACTTTGGTCAAACGTTTTGGGTAGCCTTCCACAAGCATCCCACAATAAGTTGGGTGAATTTTGTTCCATTCCTCCTGACAGAGCTGGTGTAACTGAGTCTGGGTTGTAGGCCTCCTTGCTTGCACAGGCTTTTTCAGTTCTGCCCACACATTTTCAATAGGATTGAGGTCAGGGTTTTGTGATGGCCACTCCAATACCTTGACTTTGTTGTCCTTAGGCGATTTTGACACAACTTTGGAAGTATGCTTGGGGTCATTGTCCATTTGGAAGACCCATTTGCGACCAAGCTTTAAATTCCTGACTGATGTCTTGAGATGTTGCTTCAATATATCCACATAATTTTCCTGCCTTATGAAGCTATCTATGTTGTGAAGTGCACCAGTCCCTCCTGCAGCAAATCACCCCAAAAAATGATGCCGTCACCCTCGTCCTTCATGGATGGGATGGTGTTCTTCAGCTTGCAAGCATCCCCCTTTTCCCTCCAAACATAACAATGGTCATTATGGCCAAACAGTTCTATTGTTGTTTCATCAGACCAGATGACATTTCTCCAAAAAGTACAATCTTTGTCCCCATGTGAAATTGCAAACCGTAGTCTGGCTTTTTTATGGCGGTTTTGGAGCAGTGGCTTCTTCCTTGCTGAGTGGCCTTTCAGATTATGTCGCTATAGAATTAGTTTTACTGTGGATATAGATACTTTTGTACCTGTGTCCTCCAGCTTCTTCACAAGGTCCTTTGCTGTTGTTCTGTGATTGATTTGCACTTTTCGCACCAAAGTAAATTCATCTCTAAAAGACAGAATGCATCTCCTTCCTGAGCGGTATGAAGGCTGTGAGGTCCCATGGTGTTTATACTTGCATACTATTGTTTGTACAGATGAACGTGGTACCTTCAGGCATTTGGAAATTGCTCCCAAGGATGAACCAGACATGTGGAGGTCTACAATTATTTTTCTGAGGTCTTGGCTGATTTCTTTTGATTTACCATGATTTCAAAGAGTCACTGAGTTTGAAGGTCGGGCTTGAAATACATCCACAGGCCCACCTCCAAATTATGTCAATTAGCCTATCAGAAGCTTCTAAAGCCATGACATAATTTTCTGGAATTTTCCAAGCTGTTTAAAAGCACAGTCAACTTAGTGTATGTACATTTCTGACCCAATGGGATTGTGATACAGTGAATTATAAGTGAAATAATCTGTCTATAAAAAATTGTTGGAAAAATGACTTGTGTCATGCACAAAGTAGATGTCCTAACCGGCTTGCCAAAGCTATAGTTTGTTAACAAGAAATTTGTGGAGTGGTTAAAAAATGAGTTTTAATGACTCCAACCTAACTGTATATAAACTTTTGACTTCAACTGTAAATCAATCTCTGAATTTGCTGGGTTCAGCCAGGAATTGGTGGTTAGTCGGAAGAGCGAATTAAATGGTAGGAGTGACATCCCAGCTTCAAGTGGTATCGGAGACATACTCCTGTGTCCGTGAGAATCAGGGCTCCCGCTCAATTACAAGCCATTTCGATCTATAGTGTCCACATATCGATTTATAAGCGAAAACTTCGGTCTGAACGGTTCCCAGAACCACACAGGTCCCCAAAACAGGAGACTTCACATCTGAGAGGTTTTTTAAGATCTGGGATGAGAATTCTCTCTTCTTTAGTAACAAGGCTACATACAGTACACCCTAGTATGGGTGCATAAGAGTTATAATTTTTACTCGCCAAATGTGTTCAAAACACAGATTGTGTTACCATTCAATTCATTAGTTGTGACTCGTACCCTGACTAGTTCCAGAAGCAGCATAACTGTAGGCATGGGAAGTAATGTTCCTGTTCACAGATGATTGGATTTCCTCCTGACATTGTTTATGAAGAATGATTATGAGACGGTCATTAACCAACACTTCACGCTACTAATCATGCAGACCTGTGTGCGTATTTGTTTGTGTGCCTGCTTGCGTGTGTTTGTGTCCATGTAATTGGAATGGGGGAAGAAATCCAATCAGCCTCATCTGCTTCCTCTGTCAGGTGGTTATTCTCTCTCTCTCTCTCTCCCACACACACACACACTTTCATGTTTCTTTCGACCCCATGAAATTGTATGGGGCTCATTTTTCTGGCATCGCAAATCTGTCAGTGAGTAACATGAGAATGTTTCTTTTGAAAAGGTGTGCTGTGATATTCATTTGAAATGGGTCCTTCTCTCAAAGCAGCCGCGGCAGTACGAGTATGACGGTCTCAGGGGCATTACAGTTGTGCTTTGTTTTAGTTCAGCATGAGCGTGAGCCTGGTTGTAGATTCACTGTACATGCTGCTGTTACCAGACATAGGTTCAAATATTATTTGATTTCTTTCAAGAGCTGCACACCAAAACTTTTCTGTAATTTCAACACTAAACACTGTAGAATGCACAGTAAAATACCTTGAATTTGTTCTACAGAATTAATTATGGTGCATTGTGGAAAATGTTGTGGGCAGGGATAGAGTCTCTGTGTCATTAACATACAGTATTTCAAGGCATGCCTTGTAAAAGGTGATATTTGTTGCACCTCTAGGTGAGAATGCTGTACCACCACAGAATACAGTAATTATACTGTATTTTAGGAATTATACAAACCTTGACCTGAAAATCTACAGTAATTTACTGGCCAATTACTGTCACCAATTTACTGTATTTCAGAACACAGTACCATGCCGCATGTTTGGAGCGGTGTCTTGTAAAAGGCTATATTTGTTGCACCCGTTAGTGAGAATGCTGTACGCATTTAAGTGATATGTGGTAGTAGTTCCCTAATAATTAAATGTTTATTGGGGATAGATCTGAGGGTCCGTGGTTCTTAAACCTTGAATGGTTGAATATGTAACCATTTGTGTTTGATCTGTTTTGGCCAGTAATCACAACCTGTTTGGAAACCTTTTTTTAGGCCTCTAGCAGTGCAAGTAATATAAAACACCAAGTATTTATTATTATGCTGTAATATACAAATGCCTAGCATCCAACCTACTTGCTCCAGTCCCTTGGAATTAGTGTTACATTTTGTAAAAATAGGTTTCTTACAGTTTATTAGTCACTTTTATGTTATTGTACTGTGTTTCCTTGATTTGATATTTTAGTAATTTACAGTAAGCTGTTATCAAGTTACCGTGAACATCTCAGTAAAGTATTGGCACTATCCAGAGATGGTCAGAGATCATAAGATATCTTGTGGTAATCACTATTATTTTGAAGACCAGTGTATCCTTAAATACAACATTTTCAGGAACTTAACTTGCGATCACTGTGAAATGTTTTTTTTTTTCCAACCTTGGTTGAGTTCATCGACTGTATTTATATTTTAATATGGATCCTCCATTAGCTGCTGCCAAGGCACAGTCTGTGCTGTTCCATAAGGTGTAGTTTTACCTGTTATTTTAATCAGATTTTACTGCTTGCATGAGTTACTTGATGTGGAATAGAGTTCCATGTAGTCATGGCTCTATGTAGTACTGTGTGTTTCCCACAGTCTGTTCTGGGTTTCGTGACTGTGAAGACACCTCTGGTGGCATGTCTTGTGGGGTATGCATGGGTTTCTGAGCTGTGGCTTGTCGTTTAAACAGGCGCCAACCCAGACAGGACGACCACATCAGTGACTCAACCCACTCAGGTGACACACCCCTCCCAGGGACGGTATGAGAGAGCCCCAGTAAGCCAGTGACTCAGCCCCTGTAATAGGGTAAGAGGCAGAGAATCCCAGTGGAAAGAGGGGAACCGGCCAGGCAGAGACAGCAAGGGCGGTTCGTTGCTCCAGAGCCTTTCCGTTCACCTTCCCACTCCTGGGCCAGACTACACTCAATCATATGACCCACTGAAGAGATGAGTCTTCAGTAAAGACTTAAAGGTTGAGACCGAGTTTGCGTCTCTTACATGGGTAAGCAGACCATTCCATAAAAAAAGCTGTTTGCTTAGAAATTCTAGGGACAATTAGGAGGCCTGTGTCTTGTGACCGTAGCGTACATGTAGGTATGTACGGCAGGACCAACTCAGAGAGATAGGTAGGAACAAGCCCATGTAATGCTTCATAGGTTAGCAGTAAAACCTTGAAATCAGCCCTTGCCTTGACAGGAAGCCAGTGTAGGGAGGCTAGCACTGAAGTAATATGATCACATTTTTTGGTTCTAGTCAGGATTCTGGCAGCCGTATTTAGAAAATAACTGAAGTTTATTTAGTGCTTTATCCCGGTAGCCGGAAAGTAGAGCATTGCAGTAGTCTAACCTAGAAGTGACAAAAGCACGGATTAATTTTTCTGCATCATTTTTGGACAGAAAGTGTCTGATTTTTGCAATGTTACGTAGATGGAAAAAAGCTGTCCTTGAAATGGTCTTGATATGTTCTTCAAAAGAGAGATCAGGGTTCAGAGTAACGCCGAGGTCCTTCACAGTTTTATTTGAGACGACTGTACAACCATTAAGATTAATTGTCAGATTCAACAGAAGATCTCTTTGCTTCTTGGGACCTAGAACAAGCATCTCTGTTTTGTCCGAGTTTAAAAGTAGAAAGTTTGCAGCCATCCACTTCCTTATGTCTGAAACACATGCTTCTAGAGACGGAAATTTTGGGGCTTCACCATGTTTCATTGAAATGTACAGCTGTGTGTCATCCGCATAGCAGTGAAAGTTAACATTATGTTTTCGAATGACATCCCCAAGAGGTAAAATATATAGTGAAAACAATAGTGGTCCTAAAACGGAACCTTGAGGAACACCGAAATTTACAGTTGATTTGTCAGAGGACAAACTATTCACAGAGACAAACTGATATCTTTCCGACAGATAAGTTCTAAACCAGGCCAGAACTTGTCCGTGTAGACCAATTTGGGTTTCCAATCTCTCCAAAAGAATGTGGTGATCGATGGCATCAAAGGCAGCACTAAGGTCTAGGAGCACGAGGACAGATGCAAAGCCTCGGTCTGATGCCATTAAAAGGTAATTTACCACCTTCACAAGTGCAGTCTCAGTGCTATGACGGGATCTAAAACCAGACTGAAGCATTTTGTATACATTGTTTGTCTTCAGGAAGGCAGTGAGTTGCTGCGCAACAGCCTTTTCTAAAATCAACTTGCTCAATTTCTACATTATTCAAAAAAATATTTAGTTGAGGTTTAGAGTTTGTCCCAAATACAATGCTTTAAGTTTTTTTTATATTAGGAGCTGCCCTGGGGAATTCCTGACTCTTCCTGGATTATGTTAGAGAGTCTTCTATTAAAGAAAAGTCTTTGTGTTCTGTTAGACATTCACAATATAGCAGAGGATGTAAAGCCATAACACATATGTTTTTCCAGCAGCAGGGTTATGATCGATAATGTCAAAAGCTGCACTGAAGTCTAACAGCTCCTATGATCTTCTTATTTTCAATATCTCTCAGCCAATTATCATTTGTGTAAGTGTTTACATGTCCCTATAAACTTGCTGAAAGTCGGTTGTTAATTGATTTACTGTTGAAATGGCATTGTATCTGGTCAAACTATTTTCTCCAAAAGTTTACTAAGAGTTGGTAACAGGCTGATTGGTCAGCTGTTTGATTGCTTTGCTGTTCTTGGGAAGTGGAATTACTTTTGCTTCCCTCCAGGCCTGATGGCTCACACTTTCCTGTAGGCTTAGATTTAAGAGATGGCAGATAGTAGTGGCAATATAGTCCGCTATCATCCTCAGTCATTTTTCGTCCAAGTTGTAAGACGGTTTGTCATTAATGATAGAAAACAATCCATTTTTTCACCTTTTCCACGCTAGGTCTGGATGATATTTATTGAATACATTTGATTCATTTGAATGTATGTTTTTGCGCAATATTCCAAATGTGTTTATTGCAAGAACCAAAGTTTTTTGTATCTTTCATTTTTTCAGCGTTTATGTCCTCTTGTTCTCATGTTTTTTTGTCTCATCTCATTTGTTCCTTCTGTGCTGTGTGCACCTCCCATTTACAACATAGATCTGAATATAATGACTAGATGTTCATGTCTCTGTTCTAACAATTAAAGTTGTTGTCCCAAAGGCACAAAGGCAGGTGACAAGCTTCCCAGCTAGCACAGTGGATCTGGGCTGATTCCGGCTGAGAGTCGGGGCACACAGCTGAGAATCAGACTCGGCCGACGTCATGTGGACCGAGTCTTGGCCGCCCTCAGCAGTATTACTTATGACTAGCATGCAGAGATTGAGCTTGAGCTGATTCCGTTGTGAGTTATCTGGCCCAAATGTATTACTTGGGGCTTGGGCCGATTCCGGTGAGAGTTATCTGGCCCAAATGTATATATTACTTAGGGCTCGGCCAATTCCTGTGTTAGTTATTTGGCCCAAATGTACAGTGGCTTGCGAAAGTATTCACCCCCCTTGGCATTTTTCCTATTTTGTTGCCTTACAACCTGGAATTTAAAAAAAAAGATTTTTAAGGGGGTTGTATCATTTGATTTACACAACATGCCTACCACTTTGAAGATGCTAAATATTTGTATATTTACAAAAAACAATAAACAACAAAACAGAAAACTTGAGCGTGCATAGTTATTCACCCCCCCAAAGTTAATACTTTGTAGAGCCACCTTTTGCAGCAATTACAGCTGCAAGTCTGTATGTCTCTATAAGCTTGGCACATCTAGCCACTTGGATTTTTGCCCATTCTTCAAGGTAAAACTGCTCCAGCTCCTTCAAGATGGATGAGTTCCGCTGGTGTACAGCAATCTTTAAGCGTCATATCACAGATTCTCAATTCTCAATTGGGTCATTGTCCTGCTGGAAGGTCAACCCCCATCCCAGTCTCATATCTCTGGAAGACTGAAACAGGTTTCCCTCAAGAATTTCCCTGTATTTAGTGCCATCCATCATTCGTTAAATTCTGACCAGTTTCCCAGTCCCTGCCGATGAAAAACATCCCCACAGCATGATGCTGCCACCACCATGCTTCACTTTTGGATGTTGTTCTCAGGGTGATGAGAGGTGTTGGGTTTGCACCAGACATAGGATTTTCCTTGATGGCCAAATAGCTACATTTTTGTCTCATCGGGGCAGAATATCTTCTTCCATATGTTTGGGTAGTCTCCCACATGCCTCCCACAACACCAAACGTGTTTGCTTATTTTCTTCTTTAAGCAATGGTTTTTTTCTGGCCACTCTTCCGTAAAGCCCAGCTCTGTGGAGGGTACAACTTAAAGTGGTCCTATGGACAGAAACTCCAATCTCCGCTGTGGATCTTTGCAGCTCCTTCAGTGTTATCTTTGGTCTCTTTGATGCCTCTCTGATTAATGCCCCTCTTGCGTGGTCCGTTAGTTTTGGTGGGCAGCCCTCTCTTGCTAGGGTGGTGCCATATTCTTTCCATTTGTTGATAATGTATTTCACGGTGCTCCGTGGGACGTTCAAAGTTTCTGATATTTTTTATAACCCAACCTTGATCTGTACTTCTCCACAACTTTGTCCTTGACCTGTTTGGAGAGCTCCTTGGTCTTCATAGTGCCGCTTGCTTGGTGGTGCTCCTTGCTTAGTGGTGTTGCAGACTCAGGGGCCTTTCAGAACAGGTATATACTGAGATCTTATGATAGATCATGTGACACTTATTGCACACAGGTGGACTTTATTTAACTAATTATGTGACTTCTGAAGGTAATTGGTTGCACAAGATCTTATTTAGGGGCTTCATAGAAAATGGGGTGAATACATATGCATGCACCACTTTTGTAACGGTTTTCCTCCTTGGAAGGAGAGGCGGACCAAAATGCAATGTGGTTGAAGTTCATGTTTTTTAATGAGAAAACTAAACATGAACATAATACAAAATGTGTAAAAACCGAAACAGCCCTATCTGGTGCAACAAACACAAAGACAGGAAACAACTACCCACAAAACCCAACACAACACAGGCTACCTAAATATTGGTTCCCAATCAGAGACAAATGACTAACACCTGCCTCTGATTGAGAACCATATCAGGCCCAAACACAGAAACAGACAAACTAGACATTCAACATAGACTGCCCACTCAGATCACACCCTGACCAAACAAAACATAGAAACATACAAAGCAAACTATGGTCAGGGTGTGACACCTTTCCCGTTATTAATTTTTTTGAATTGTTTTAAACAATTACCTTTTTCATTTCCCTTCAGCTATTTGGAATGTTTTGTGTATGTCTATTACATGAAATTTAAATAAAAATCAATTTAAATTACAGGTTGTAATGAAAAAAACAGGAAAAACACCAAGGGGGTAAATACTTTTGCAAGGCACTGTATTACATGTGGCTCGGTGTGATTCCAGGGATAGTTATCTGGCCCAAATGTATTACTTGGGGCTCGGGCCCATTGGGGCTACTCTCTAGCAGATTATTACATGGGCTGCTTTATATAATTAACATTTCATTATTTATTTTCTCAATATTTTCTCAATGTTTCCGTGAT
The DNA here is from genome assembly GCF_057628025.1 of Oncorhynchus mykiss. Lineage (NCBI taxonomy): Eukaryota > Metazoa > Chordata > Actinopteri > Salmoniformes > Salmonidae > Oncorhynchus > Oncorhynchus mykiss. Next base: position 34,894,940 of record NC_143025.1, read on the forward strand.
AAAAAAATACAATTAACATTTAAATTAAATTCTTTAAGAATCCTGTGTAGTACTCTAGTATTTTGATACTTTGTGCAAGGCAATTGATAAGCTGCGCCTCCCGAGTGGGGCAGCGGTCTAAGACACTGGATCGCAGTGCAAACTGCCTTGCGACAGATTCTGGTTTGAGACCCGTGCCGTCCGTGGCCGGGAGACCCATGAGTTGACGCACATTTGGCCCAGCATAGTTCGAGTTAGAGGAGGGTTTGGCGGGCCGGGATGTCATCGCGCTGTGGTGGGCCTTGTACATGTTTTGTTTTTGTGGATAGGTATAATTTGTATTTATAAAATGTATAATAGTAAAAATTACTAAATTGGGTAGTTTGGTATACTTTTATTTAAATTTGCATCGGACCGTATCTGGGGGGATTCTGGTAAAAAGTTGGCTGAATCCCGGTAGACAGAAATGGGCCGATGTACTTGGGCCGATTCTGGGCAGTCATTAATTTTGAGTCGATTCCTGGCTGATTCAATCAGTTCGCATCTTGGCCGATTCCTCAATCCTAGCTGGGTTAGGTCTAAAATATGCCCATAGATACGCATTGGGATTATTTTGGACACATTTTGGCGAGAGTGAATACTATCGCTTCACCTCTTCCCACCCTGTTTACACACACGCAGATCAAGTACCTCTCCTGCCACGCACACTAGCTAAATTGAGAGATCACTTCCTCCTCTCTGACAAGCCGTTTCAACTCACTATTTGCATTTGAGGATTCGTCCAACAGAATCGGTCATGTGAACACCGAAACACATTGAGACATTATTTTGCTGTAAGAGGAGAAGTTAACCTCTTGAACGCTACTTTTTTTTATTTCTCAACTATTCAAATTGCGCGCAGAGCAGACACTACACACTGCTCAGTTTTGCGGTAGGAGGAAGTGCTTGAAGCATTTTAGCCAAAGACTGTTACACTAGCTGTATAGTCTGTGTTTTATAAATGTGCAACAGGCATATAACACAATTATTTGAGGAAACTGCCAACTCGTTCTCATTCTGAGAAATAAGGTAGGCCACTTGATTTCAACATCTGAACAAAGTGGACAGGCTATCATGCTGTTCAAACAGTTGGAGACAGAAAGAAGCGTGTGTTCATAACAATACATCTGTTCTGCCTTGTTCAGTAGCAAATAGATCCAATTGAAATAAAGATCAGCTGGCTACTTATTAGCATGTGGGCTTTTGCTTGAGAGATTGTTTATGAGACCTGTTGTCACGATCGTCGTATGGAGGGGACCAAAGCGCAGCGTGGTGTGAATACATTCATCTTTATTTAATGAAGAACACGAAGAACAAAAAACAACAAAACGATTAAGACGACCGTGGCCGCTATATAAACAATGTGCTAACGTGCAACATAACATAGACAATAACCCACGAAATACACAAAGAAGATGGCTGCCTAAATATGGTTTCCAATCAGAGACAACGATAAACACCTGCCTCTAATTGAGAACCAATCTAGGCAACCATAGACCAACATAAACACCTAGATGAAACCAACCCCATAAATCTACAAAAAAACCTAGACAGTCCAAATACCCTAGCATGAGACAAAAACACACATATCACCCATGTCACACCCTGACCTAACCAAAATAATAAAGAAAACAAAGAATACTATGGTCAGGGCGTGACAATACCCCCCCACAAAGGTGCGGACTCAAAAACCTAATCTAAAGGGGAGGGTCCAGGTGGGCCTCTTTCACTGCGGCGGCTCGGGTGCTGGACGTGGACCCCACTCCACCATAGTCTTTTTCCGCTTTTGTGGCCTCCTAGGAACGGCAGCCCTACTAAAGGGCCCCACTGGGCTGAGGGGCAGCTCCGGACAGACGGGAGACTCTGGCAGCTCAGGACAGACGAGGCGCACTGTAGGCCTGGTGCGTGGTGCCGGCACTGGTGGTACTGGGCCGAGGACACACACCTCAGTGCGAGTGCGGGGAGGAGGAACAGGGAGAACTGGGCTCTGGCGACGCACAGGAAGCCCGGTGCAGGGGCTGCCACCGGAGGGCTGGTGCGTGGAGATGGCACCGGATAGACCGGACAGAGAAGGCGCACTGGAGATCTGGAGCACCGAGCCTGCCCAACCTTACCTGGTTGAATACTCCCCGTAGCCCGACCAGTGCGGCCTATTCTGCTGGCGAACCGGGGACACCATGCGTAAGGCTTGTGCCATGTATGCCAGCCCGAGGAGACGCACTGGAGACCAGATGCGTAGAGCTGGCTTCATGGCACCTGGCTCGATGCCCACTCTAGCACGGCCGATACGAGGAGCTGGAATGTACCGCACCGGGCTATGCATCCGCACCGGGGACACCGTGCGCACCACAGCATAACACGGTGCCTGCCCGGTCCCTCTCGCTCTCCGGTAAACACAGGAAGTTGGCGCAGATCTCATACCTGGCTTCGCCACACTCCCTGTGTGCCACCTCCCAATACATTTTTGGGGCTGACTCTCGGGCTTCCAACCACGCCGCCGTGCTGCCTCCTCATACCTGCGCCTCTCTGCCTTCGCTGCCTCCAGCTCTGCCTTGGGACGACGATATTCCCCTGGCTGTGCCCAGGGTCCTCTCCCGTTTAAAATCTCCTCCCACGTCCGGAAGTCCTGCGATTACTGCTGCTGTCCGTTACCACACTGCTTGGTCCTTGGTTGGTGGGTTATTCTGTCACGATCGTCGTATGGAGTAGACCAAAGCGCAGTGTGGTTAGAATACATTCTTCTTTATTTAATGAAGAACACTTAAACAAAAACCAACAAAACGATTAAGACAAACGTGACCACTATATAAACAATGTGCTAACGTGCAACATAACATAGACAATAACCCACAAAATACACAAAGAGGATGGCTGCCTAAATATGGTTCCCAATCAGAGACAACGATAAACACGTGCCTCTAATTGAGAACCAATCTAGGCAACCATAGACCAACATAAACACCTAGATGAAAACAACCCCATAAATCTACAAAAAACCCTAGACAGTACAAACACCCTAGCATGAGACAAAAACACACATATCACCCATGTCACACCCTGACCTAACCAAAATAATAAAGAAAACAAAGAATACTAAGGTCAGGGCGTGACACCTGTGATAATTGTCTATAATGCCTGCTACAATAAGTTATTATTAGTGAATGTGCTTTATGCATGGTTCTGTTCAAATTTGTAACAAAAAGGCCCTTTTCACATTCAGACGTGAAAGCCAGATCTGTGATTATTGCGAAAAAGCAGGTTAAACTATTTTGACAAAATATTTAAATTATTATTGGGGCTTATATTTAGCCTAATTTCACACACCCAGAATTCATTATATTATTGCTGACTGTTTGAAATGCATTGTAACCAAAATTTTTCAACATCTTATTTTGAGAAATATATATATATATATATATATATATATATATATATATATATATATATATATATATATATATATATATATATTGTGAATCGCCCATAAATGTGAAAGAAATCGAGATGTGATTTTTAGGCCATATCGTCCAGCCCTATTCCACACTCACTTTACGGTAATCAAAATTACAAAAACATTTCATAATTTTGTCTGATACTCATGGATGTGTTTGCTAGTCTTCTCAATGAAAAAATTGTTAAAGTAGTTGGCAATATCAGTGGGTTTTGGGATGAATGAGCCATCTGATTTAATGAACGATGGAGCTGAGTTTGCCTTTTTGTCCAAAATGTCATTTAAAGTGCTCCAAACCTTTTGTTCAGTTTAGTCACCTGATTTCTCAATTTACAATGCTGTGCAGCCAGACTTATTCCTAAATTCCCCTTTACCATAGGAATTACTACAAAACCTCTTGTATGACCTCTTATACACTATATTAGGCCCATCCTTTGGAACTTTGGTTTTCCTAGATATGGCTACTTTATTATGATCACTACATTCTCTCACAGGTAGACATGACAGTGATATTTATGTTCAAACTGATAGTGCAGGGTGAACTGCACACAGTGGGCTTCCTACTAGGGCAAATCTTCTCAGTGCTAACAGCATAACTCAGGTTCAAAAGCGTATAATTACTGCTGACAATAGCTGTAGGATTGACAGAGGTATTTAGGGGAGTTAGAGGGACATAAATTAGGTTACTTATATTATGACTGCCAACACCCCTGGGACAATGTACATTTGCAGCAGCAATACGACAATTCAGCGACACAATGGCAGGGATTATTTGATCAGGGCTTGGGTCACTGATAAGTCATTGTCTCAATGCAGCCTTGAAATGCATGGACAGGGTCCAGGAACCAAGATGATTTGGATGGACTCCTTCCAGGACAAGAGCATCGGACAAGAGCCGCTGCTAAATGACCAAAATGTTCATGTAAAAATTTAAACTTGCAAAGAACACTGGGTAATATGTCACTGGGTAATTACAGTAATATGATGTAATTATATTTGGTACTGTAATTAGATTACAGTAACTGGCTTGGTAAAATGTTGGTACCATAAATGGATTACAGTAGCTGTACTGTAACATAAATTACAGTAACTTACTGACCAATTGCTGCCAGTAAGTTAAAGTACAATTTTAAGGGAATGTTTTACAGTGCAGTCTAAACATTTTTTTCTGTGCTCAGTTGAGGCACTATTTATAAGTAATCACTACCAATTTCAAGTAAACAAATGAATGCATTCTGTTTAGTTTGGCTTGACTGAGACACATACGTGGACTCTACAGGCTGCTGTAACAGGTTGTAAGTGGACAGCCAGAGAGGTTGATTCTGTGTTTAGTTGAAGCACCGCTCAGTCATAAGCAATCAGTACCATGCTCAAGAAAACATTCTCACTAGCTCCTTCAACTCAAGACAATACGCTTTGGATAAAAGTTTGCAGCATTAACTCACTTTTTCATTATTTTTCATATACATTTTGTTTCATGCTTTCTTCTTGGTGACTTGCCATTTAAGGGGCATTAGATTGTTCCCTCTGAAGAACCGGTTAAGGGTCAGACTTACCAATAAATCTAACTGCCGATAGGTACTTAACTACCGACAGACACTGTGGCAGAGGTGCTAATTTTTTGTTGTTCTCGTAAAACTGTTCTATCGCCGATTTAGTTTGTTTAAATCCTACAGGCCACCAGGTGGGAGTAGCTTGTTCGGCTTGTGCCTGCTGTAGCTAATGTAAGCTAACTAGCAAGATGACGGTAATGTTGTTGCTAGTTAGCCAGAATTTGAAGTAATCCCTTGTTGATACTAACCAGATGGCCACAACTAGATAACTAGCGTAATTAAATCACAATGGATCCATTTTTTAAACGAACCAGCTGCCAGTTAGCTGTCAAGTAGCTAGCAAGCTCTGTTATGCTAATCAACAATGCTTACCATTTTGCTAACATTAGCTTGCAAGCAAACTGGCACTGGCAATATGGGATAATGGAGAGTGAATTGCATTATTTCTTCATCATCTTGCTAGATAGCTAGCTTGGTAAAGCATTTAGTGTTCTCTGTATTGTGCTGCATTTACCACCCCATTCTTTTCATATGAAGTGTACACTACATGACCAAAAGTATGTGGACACCTGCTTGTTAAACATCTCGTTCCAAAATCATGGGCATTGGTATGAAGTTCATCTCCCCTTCGCTGCTATAACAGCCTCCACTCTTCTGGAAAGGATTTCCACAAGAGCATTAGTGAGGTCGGGCACTGATGTTGGGCAGTTAGGCCTGGCTCGCAGTCGGTGTTCCAATTCATCCCAAAGGTGTTCGATGGGTTTGAGGTCAGGGCTCTATGTAGGCCAGTCAAGTTCTTCCACACCAATCTCGACAAACCATTTCTGTATGGACCTCGCTTTGTGCACAGGGGCATTGTCATGCAGGAAAGGGCCTTCCCCAAACTGTTTGCTCAAAGTTGGATTCACAGAATTGTCTGAAATGTCACTGTATGCTGTATCGTTAAGATTTCCTTTCACTAGAACTAAGGGGCTTAGCCCAAACCATGAAAAACAGCCACAGACCATTATTCCTCCTCCACCAAACTTGACAGTTGGCACTATGCATATCGTCAGGTAGTGTCCGTCGAGCTGCCAGATGATTAAGCGTGATTCATCACTCCAGAGAATGTGTTCCCACTGCTCCAGAGTCAAATGGAGGTGAGTTTACACCACTCCAGCCGACGCTTGGCATTGCACATTGATAATTTTAATCTTGTGTGTGGCTTCTCGGTCATGGAAACCCATTTCATGAAGCTCCTGGCAAACAGCCTGTGCTGCCTTGCTTCCAGAGGCAGTTTTGAACTCAGTATTGAGTGTTGCAACCAAAGAAAGACCATTTTTACGTGCTTTAGCACTAGGCGGTCACATTCATTGAGCTTGTGTCGCCTACCACTTCATCACTGAGCCGTTGTTGCTGCTAGATGTTTCCACTTCACAAAAACAGCACTTACAGTTGACCGGGGCAGTTCTAGCAGGGCAGAAATTTGATGAACTTGTTGGAAAGGTGGCATCCTATGACAGTGCCATGTTGAAAGTCACTGAGCTTTCAGTAAGGCCATTCTATTGCCAATTTTTCCTATGGAGATTGCATGGCTGTGTGCTCGAGTGTATACACCTGTCAGCAACGGGTGTGGCAGAAATAGCCAAGTCCACTTATTTGAATGGGTTTCCACATACTTTTGTATATAGTGTATGTGACTGCCTACAGTAGCTAGCTAACTTATGAGCAGGTGTTCATTATCAAACGGAACCTAACAAAACAAACACTTATTCAAGCACAAAACGCCTTAGCTAGATGTAAAGACTTGTTCTAGAAAAGAAAGCTCTATTCTGCACATGGTTGGCAGGTCTAGCTACATTTTCCAGTTAAATTACCACTCAAAACTCACCCACAAGTCCTTAAAACTAGCTCAACATTTGTTGGTTGCAACAAGTGGTCTTGCCACATTTATCCAATAGGAGTCTCCATAATGGAAATCAAAATACACTGGTACAATTGCATTACCTTGTTCTCTGCATTCTTTGTTATTGGTTTATGACACCAAATGATTTAATCTGAACTATAGAATGATTAATAGTTAATGGCTAAGATTATTATTTTTGGTTCAGAAAACATTATTGTGAAATGGTGTTAACACAATGTTAAACATTGTAATAGTGTTTAATACAAGTCACATTGCTATTTCTTTTTTGTACTTTCAACTGGAGTATAAAAATCGAAATGCCCCAACAGTTTGCTTTATTGGCATCTTTAATTTAATAAAAATTTAAATTAATGTATTTGCTCCAGCCGGATATCTCAGTCATCCATCCCTCGGAGCAAGGTGGAAAGGAAAGAGTGAGAGGAGATCCATCATGAGTCAGTCAAGAGTTTTATTCTAATAGTAGGGGGTGGAGTACACCAGGAAAAGGAACCTCTTTTTCCATTTTTCTTGTCAATTCTGTAGGCTCCCCCACATGGAGGTTCGTGCTCTCTGATTGGCTCAAAGTCAAGACCTCAACCACTGAAGAGCATTGCGATTCTACAAGTAGACACGGAAGATTTGTCTGTACCAGGTTGGTACACTGTAGGGAAGTATTTTGTTCTAGCAAGAGGGAATGGCCTCCTGCTGTGCTAACTACCTACCGTAGTCAGATTTCTCTGTGTCTGTACCATTATTTGAATGGTCTTTACTGTAGCTCTATTCTATTTTTTCAGACAGGTTGAGTTTAAACTGAAAATCAATGAGTGTTCTTTTTAAACTCCTTCACCTCACAAACAGGATTAGCGTTCCAGCTGGTTAGAGAGAGTCAGTCTGCATGTTTTCAGGCAAATAACGACTTCTACATACTCAAGACATGCTTTGCTAAACCCCAATCCAACCCAACCCCTCTGTCTCTCTGTCTTCTCTTTTCTTCTCAGCCAATCAGTGGTAGGTTAGGTGGGAGAGAGTTGGAGGAGTCTGGTTGTACCTGTGTAAAATCAAACCTGCAACAAACCCTCCCATTGGCTCAGACCCCTGAAAACACCTCCCCCAAAACCCTGGCTTGAAACTCAACACCTGTGACATCACAGTGTAGCATGGGCAGTGGCTTTGCTGGCCTGTTCAGAACTTTGTGGGTATTCATTGGAGAGTGTCCCAGGAGAGATTGAGCTCCAGTGACCCCAGCAAGGCTCCCCACACCATTGGTAGGATTCAGTGGAATCTTTACAGACGGTGGCCATTTCACACAGCATAGTAAGGAGAGGGCCAGGCAGCTCGAGGCAAAGGAGTAAAGACACAACCAGAGTTAGACTACTTAGCAGCCAACCTGAAATGCTGCAACCTTCCTTCTTTCCCAGTTTCTTTCCCTCCACCTGTAGTGGCTAGTCCCCACCACCCTGGTCTCTCTCTCTCTCTGACTGCAGACTGACTGAGGTTTTGTGCTAAAGGACTAAAGGATATTGAGTAGAATCTTGTATGTATTTTTGAGGAATGACAGCAGTTTCAAAGACAAGTTTTATTTCCTGAGGAGTTTCCTTTATTGTGTATTTTTCATTTGGACATTGAAATGGGTAAGTGTGGCTCTTTACTGCATTTTGTTTTGTTGTTCTGAAAATGTATTATATAGCAGAAGTGGTCAAGTGCAAAGAATTTAAAGGAAAGTTGGTATTGGATGAATTTATATTTTGGTGATTAAAGCGATTCTCAGTTTTGTTATTTTATCTAGAGCCAGATCTGTCTGTCTGGTCTTGTTAGAATTGCAAATTCTGACTTCAACTGTTTCTGTCTGTTAACAAAGTAACCCCACTTGGTCAAAGTAAACACACATACATACACACAAAGCAGTCACAGAGCGTCGACTAAAGACTAGCGCCTCTAATAGTTGTCCTCTGGCCAATCTTTGCCCTGAGATACCTGTACTAAGGTGAGACTAAGTTGCCAAGTTGAGAGTTTGTGTGTGAGCATGTAGATTCAAGGGGCCTGTGTGTGTTCTCCACAAGTCCCCATCTCCCACGGTAATATTAGCATACTTCACCCAAAACCAGTATCTATACTATCCCTGTAGTTTTTTTAAATAACAACCTCAGTTTTAGAAAGCTATACTTGTTTCGCAACTTGGCATTAATGCAGTAGATAAAGATTCAAGAGGTTAAATAAAGGAACTGTAATTCAACTTTTTATTGTGCCTGCCTGCTTGGGAAAATCTAAATATATTCTTCTGAAGATAAGGAATGAAAGCATTGTTTTTTGTGAATGTTCCGCATGAAAGATAGTGGCCTCAATGAGAACATTAATTTGTTTTCAAAAGGGATATACACTACCGTTCAGAAGTTTGGGGTCACTTAGAAATAGGAGCTAGCAAGAGGACAAGTACATTAGAGTGTCTAGTTTGAGAAACAGATGCCTCACAAGTCCTCAACTGGCAGCTTCATTAAATAGTACCCGCAAAACACCAGTCTCAACGTTACCAGTAAGGAGTTAACTCTGGGATGTTGGCCTTCTAGGCAGAGTTCCTCTGTCCATTGTCTGTGTTTTTCTGCCCATCTTAATCTTCTTTAAATCAGCACAACAGTTTTAAGATGTGCTAACATAATTGTAAAAGGGTTTTCTAATGAGCCTTTTTAAATGATGAACTTAGATTAGCTAACACAACGTGCCATTGGAACACAGATGTGATGGTTGCTGATAATGGGCCTCCGTACGCCTATGTAGATATTCCATAAAAAATCTGCAGTTTCCATCTGCAATAGTCATTTACAACATTAACAATGTCTTCACTGTATTTCTGATCAATTTGATGTTATTTTAATGCACAAAAAAATGAGCTTTTCTTTCAAAACAAGGACATTTCTAAGTGACCCCAAACTTTTTAAAGGTAGAGTAAGTAGTCAAATGATAAAGAAAATAGGCCAGTTTCTATGAACTGGTGAACCCGTTCTTCTTTCATTGATAATGCACTCCATCAGATAGACATGTATTTGGGTGAAAAGGTAGTTTCCCTGAACAAGCTGTCTCTTACTTTGTTCACCAGAAAACTGAGAGCTTCTCAAGGGAGAGATTGCATTTCAGCAGCTAGGCATACGGTTGTGTCCCAAATGGCACACTATTCCCTATGTAGTGACCATCTTTTGACAAGGGCCCATATGGAATAGGATGCAGGATATTGTAAGCAGGCTGATTCAACAATCCATCTCTACAGTCTGTTAGTCTTTTATTTAGAGAAGTCACCATTTACCTCTTGGTGGCCTATATGTTGCTATACCTCACTCTGGGGCCACTTCACAGCCAGCTAGCTCCTATTCAAAATGACACAGTCTGTGTGTGTGTGCAGGTGACCCCTAGCTAACAGAGGAAAAATCTCTACGGGTCCATACAGGCAGGGAACAAATTCCAGTAGTGAGCAGTTCTGGACACAAATTGGTGCGCCTGGCACCTACTACCATACCCTGTTCAGCCCCTGAGCCCCCCGTCTGCCTGTTTCGTCAACCCTGGCCCCCAGCCCGATGCCATACAGCAGGAATCTGAGAGCAGGCTTTGCTGTGCTCACGGCAGGTTAATTGCATTGCAGATTCCTCCACTAATGTAGCTAATCCCTGTAAAACAACACATTTCACATTTGTGGAGGCTATGTTTGTGTTCTGGTCTGCAGGTTAGCATTTTTTCATCATGAATCTTGGTTCTGAATGCAGCTCTGCACAGTGGTCATTAAATCTGATTTTTAACACTAACCTGAACAATAATTTTAACCTCATGCTAACCCTAGTGCCTAACCCTTTCCTTTCTTCAGGATTGGTGGGTCACCTGCGGGACGGTTGAGCTAACATAGGCTAAAGCGATTAGCATGAGGTTGTAAGTAACAAGAATATTTCCCAGGACATAGACATATCTGATATTGTCAGAAAGCTTAAATTCTTGTTAATCTAACTGCACTGTCCAATTTACAGTAGCTATTACAGTGAAATAATGCCATGCTATTGTTTGAGGAGTGCACAATTTTTAACAATTTTGAACAAGTTATAAAAAAACAATTAGGCACATTTGGGCTGCCTTGATACAAAAATTCTAACAGAAATGTAATGGTTCATTGGATCAGACTAAAACTTTACCCATACACGGCTGCCATCTAGTGGCCAATATATACATTTCACCTGGCCTGGAATAATACATTATGGCCTTTCTCTTGCATTTCAAAGATGATGGTACAAGAAAAATACAAAGAAACAGTTTTTTTTATTTGTATTATCTTTTACCAGATCTAATGTGTTATATTATCCTATATGTCACGTAGAGAGAGACACATTTATGGAAAGACACTCATGACTTACACACAAAGAATATACACGCACACAAAGACATCCAAGCAAGAAGGTACATGCACGCACAGACACAGGTTGTAGCCTGAGGTTTAAGTGTAACGGTTTACAATAGTTTGATGTGGATCAAACCAATGTTTCTCTGTAAAACTAGTAATTTGGTTTTCTTATGAAGGCAGTCTTTCTGTTTATGTCTCTGCTCTTTGAAGTGGGGATTCAAAGGCCTCTCCCTCCAACCATAAGCTTTTGAAGAAGATTTCAAAATAGATGGAATTTAATCACCATTTGATTATCAAGCCTTCGCTATTTATGATAGTGACTGTCTATGGATTTGGAGTTTTGTTATTTGGAGTCCCAAATAACATCCAACACAAAAATTGTGTAGTGCTTCATAAATAGTGCACTACGCCGGGAATGCCATTTTCAAAAAGTGCATCTATTGCTTGTCTTGTCTGAAATGGGAGCCGCCCATCTGGCAGTTGGACACACCAATTAGGCTTGATCTGGCTCATGCTTGTCAAAGTTTTTTATAAACCAGTGTTCATCCCCATTCTGAACCACAAAGTAGCCTATAAGGCAATGAACACGTGAGGCTATAGAGTGCCTGTATGAGCAGGGGCTCTTTTGTGGTCGAGGCTCTCTAAACTTTCTCAACTAATTTTCCTAAAAAAATATTTTCTCTCTCCCATGTCTTGACACTGTTATTGATATGGAGGTTTGTGTCAGTGTACTGGGAAGCCTCTCCAAGTCTCCCTTCTTCTTCATTTTCTCTTCCCGTCTATTGGCCACCTCAGGTAGCTCAGCAACAGGGGAAACCATGAAGTGTCTTTGAAATGGTATAAGGAGATGTGATGGTGAAGGCCCAACCTGGGGGTGGTCCCCCCCCCAAATGACACCCCATTCCCTTTATAGTACACTACTTTTGACCAGAGCCCTATGGGCCTTGGTCAAAAGTAGTGCACTAAAAAGAGAGTAGGGGGCCATTTGGGACAAATTATAGGCTCCATCCAGAGAGCAACAGACAGGCTGAGGATTCCTGTCCAGACACGCCATGTGAATGCAGAGAGAGCTGGCTGTGTCCTAAGAGGAAACAGCCATACTCCATGTTATATGTTCACTTCACAAGCCTGGCAGTTAGTACAATGTAACAATAAAATTGAGGTACTGTATGGGGGATGGGTTCTTTAAGTATGTTTCATCATTAATGTACAGTACGCACAGTGGTTCTTCCTTTAAAAGTTTTGAGTTTATGCTGCGACCATTTGTGGTAGATGGTGGCAGATTGTGGTAAATTGTGTCATTCTGGAAACAATGGCTGACACTTAAAAAACGTGCCATAGAATTCTGCGGCACCCCGCAAGCTGTGTTGCAGTACCCCACAACGTTTAAAGGAAGAACCACTGCATTTGTGTGATTCATCAATGATTCTTGTATGAGAAATGTCTGACACGTGTCGTGAAAACCTTCTCTGCCTTTTCTCACAGTTTATCAAACTATACATTTGGGCAATGCATTAAGGCTTATTAGGTTACATTTGACTATTATTCATAGCTAGCTAGTTACATTGAAGCAAAGCAGAATCATGTTGATATGCAGTGCCTTCAGGAAGTATTCATACACCTTAACTTATTCCACATTTAGTTGTGTTACAGCCTGAATTAAAAAATGAATTACATTTTTATATCACCCATCTACACAAAATACCCCATAGTGACAAAGTGGGAACATATTTTACATTTTTGCAATCTTATTGAAAATGAAATACAGAAATATCTAATTTACATCAGTGGAATTGAGTGAATGGAATGGTATCAAACCATTTATTTTGGTGCGGGGGTGGTTATGTGTTTGATATAATTTAATATATTCCATTCCATCCATCTAAGAGCTTTGAACACCTGGATTGTACAGTATTTGTGACTCAGCACCTGGATTTGGTCTTATGTAGCAACATTTGAAATTGTGTTTTTTACATTGGATAAAAGTAGAGACTACAAAATAGTATATCATACACTAAATATGAGGAACAATGGAAAAGTAATTCTGCTTTGAAAGTTGATAAACTTGTAAACTAACTTTTGAGAAAATGGCCTTTGAATGTCTACACCCCTTCAGCATTGTTCACACCCTCTTAAGCTTTTGCCCCACCCATCTCGTTTCGCTGTCGGAGCGTTCAGAGTGCACAGTTGACACTCTGGCCGATGATTTGTTTACCTCTCGATAACAATAAAACAGCCTAACCAGCTCTGCTGGCAACAATTTCATAACGCTTTTTGCCAATGTATGCTGACACCGGCCATATTCAATGGGTGTTGTACACTTTAGCTTAAGACAGCTAGCTACATAAACAATGAACCTAGCTAGGTAAACAACGTGTAAGATTACACACTACGTAACATTAGCTAACGAGCCAGTCAGCAAACATTAGATAGTTCCAAATCATGTCGTTTCTACCGTGCATGAATCTGCTGAGAGCTAACCAAACATGTTCAATGTTAGCTAGCTAATATTAGGCTCTAACTAGCAAAGCAAATGTCTCTGGGATATGAATAATATCTTCATAGACATAACGTTAGCTAGGGAGCCAGCCAGCTAACGTTAGCTAGCTAGCTAACAGTACACTTTAGCTTGAAATGAGACCACTTTCTGTCAAATTTAGAAATGTGTAATATCTGAAAATGGAGCTAGCTAGAACAGCTTCATCATGCGTGATGGACGTGTCGACTTGTCACGGATGCCATGCCACAGTTGCCCTTAGTTTGAAAATGTAATCCAGGTGTTTTCTCCATCTCTTTAGCTATCAACATACCTACTCTGGATGGCTCTGACTTAGAATATGTGGACAACTACAAATAGCTAGGTGTCTGGCTAGACTGTAAACTCTCCTTCCAGACTCACATCAAATATCTCCAATCCAAAGTTATTAAATCTAGAATTGGCTTCCTATTTCGCAACAAAGCATCCTTCACTCATGCTGCCAAACATACCCTTGTAAAACTGACCATCCTACCAATCTTCGACTTCAGCGATGTCATTTACAAAATAGCCTCCTATACCCTACTCAATAAATTGGATGCAGTCTATCACAGTGCCATCTGTTTTGTCACCAAAGCCCCATATACTACCCACCACTGCGACCTGTATGCTCTCGTTGGCTGGCCATCGCTTCATACTCGTCTCCAAACCCACTGGCTCCAGGTCATCTACAAGACCCTGCTAGGTAAAGTCCCCCCTTATCTCAGCTCACTTGTCACCATAGCAGCACCCACCTGTAGCACGCGCTCCAGCAGGTATATCTCTCGGGTCACCGCCAAAACCAATTGTTCCTTTGGCAGCCTCTTCTTCCAGTTCTCTGCTGTCAATGACTGGAACGAACTACAAAAATCTCTGAAACTGGAAACACTTATTTCCCTCACTAGCTTTAAGCACCAGCTGTCAGAGCAGCTCACAGATTACTGCACCTGTACATAGCCCATCTATAATTTAGCCCAAACAACTACCTCTTTCCCTACTGTATTTATTTATTTATTTATATTGCTCCTATGCACCCCATCATTTCTATTTCTACTTTGCACATTCTTCCACTGCAAATCAACCATTCCAGTGTTTTACTTGCTATATTGTATTTACTTCTCCACCATGGCCTTTTTTAAAACTTTACCTCCCTTATCTCACCTCACTTTCTCACATTGTATATAGACTTATTTTTCTACTGTATTATTGACTGTATGTTTGTTTTACTCCATGTGTAACTCTGTGTTGTTGTATGTGTCAAACTGCTTTGCTTTATCTTGGCCAGGTTGCAATTGTAAATGAGAATTGTTCTCAACTTGCCTACCTAGTTAAATAAAGGTGAAATAAAAAAAATAAAAAAATCTTACTCTAATTCCACTGATTTCAAAACTCAACCCTCCAGAAAGTGGAGAACAACACACAGAAAGTGGAGAATAACACTTATGCAGCTCCACTACATGATACATTTTTAAAACAGCTGAGTTTGACAGGATTACCAAAACAGACTGACCAGCTCAAATAGACAGAAACCATCTATATGGCAAACCAATCCAAACTACTCTCTCTGCATGCCCAGCCCACTCATTAGTGGGAAGGTTGCTGACTTTTTCTGTGGCTTAACCAACAGGGCTTGTAATTTAACAATTGTATTCGTATTTACAGATGGCATACACGTAGGTTATTAAGGCACATGAAAGTTCAAATGTTACAGAAAACATTTCTGACCAAAAAACACATTTTGATTAAAAAAAAAACATTAAAATAGCTCTTCTGTGAAGTTGTGAATTACGACATATGCCTAGTTTCCTGAAATGGGGATCAGTGTCGTTGTTGTCCACCCCCAGGACAGTTGAGCGAACATAGGCTAATGGGATTAGCATGAGGTTGTAAGTAACAAGAACATTTCCCAGGATATAGACATACCTGATACAGTGGCTTGCGAAACCATTCACCCCCTCTGCATTTTTCCTATTTTGTTGCCTTAACCCCCCCCAAAGTCAAACTTTTTAGAGCACCCTTTTGCAGCAATTACAGCTGCAAGTCTCTTGGGGTATGTCTCTATAAGCTGGGCACATCTAGCCACTGGGATTTTTACCCATTCTTCAAGAAAAAACTGCTCCAGCTCCTTCAAGTTGGATGGGTTCCGCTGGTGTACATCAATCTTTAAGTCTTACCACAGATTCTCAATTGGATTGAGGTCTGAGCATTGACTAGGCCATTCCAAGACATTTAGATGTTTTCCCTTAAACCACTCGAGTGTTTCTTTAGCAGTATGCTTAGGGTCATTGTCCTGCTGGAAGGTCAACCTCCATCCCAGTCTGAAATCTCTGGAAGACTGAAACAGAATTTCCCTCTATTTAGCACCATCCATCATTCCTTCAATTCTGACCAGCTTCCCAGTCCCTGCCGATGGAAAAACATCCCCACAGCATGATGCTGTGGATGGTGTTCTCGGGGTGATGGGAGGTGTTGGGTTTGTGCCAGACATAGCATTGTCCTTGATGGCCAAAAAGCTAAATTTAGTCTCATCTGACCAGTGTGCCATCTTCCATATGTTTGGGGAGTCTCCCACATGCCTTTTGGCGAACACCAAACGCATTTGCTTATTTTTTTCTTCAAGCAATGTTTTTTTTCTGACCACTCTTCCGTAAAGCCCAGCTCTGTGGAGAATATGACTTAAAATGGTCCTATTGACAGATACTCCAATCTCCACTGTTGAGCTTTGCAGCTCCTTCAGTGTTATCTTTTGTCTCTTTGTTGCCTCTGATTAATGCCCTCCTTGCCTGGTCCGTGAGTTTTGGTGAGAGGCCCTCTTGGCAGGTTTGTTGTGGTGCCATATTCTTTCCCTTTTTAAATAATGGATTTAATGGAGCTCTGTGGGATGTTCAACGTTTCAGATATTGTTTTGTAACCCAACCTTGATCTGTTCTTCTCCACAACTTTGTTTCTGACCTGTTTGGAGAGCGCCTTGGTCTTCATGGTGCCACTTGCTTGGTGGTGCCCCTTGCATAGTGGTGTTGCAGACTCAGGGGCCTCTCAGAACAGGTGTGTATATATACTGAGATCATGTGGCAGGTCATGTGACACTTAGATTGCACACAGGTGGACTTTATTTAACTAATTATGTGACTTCCGAAGATAATTGGTTCCACGAGATCTTATTTAGTGGCTTCATAGCCAAGGAGGTGACTTCATATGCAAAGGAGGTGACTTCATATTTTATTACATTCCAGGGTTAGATTGAACAGAGATGTAAGTGGTTCAGCTATGAAATCAACTGCCAGTTTAACAAATCAGGGATCAAGAAGTTCAGGACCTGCAGGTTTTCTCTGATCTAAGGATTTCAGGGCTTTATGTACCTCCTGCACTGAGAATGGCAAAAAGCTAAAGGTTTGACCAGCTCTAACCGGTTTATCCACACAGGGTTGTACAGACACAGAGACTACTCAAACAGCCTACCAGATGATACAAAGTGCTCATTGAAACAATTCAGCAGTTCAGTTTTGTAATATACAGCAAGAGTCCTTCGATACACATGACGGTAATTCATTGACATTACTGTTACCAGACATAGACTTAATAACCTTCAAAACTTTCTAGGGTCGTTCAGGTTATCAGTGGTAACATACATCAAATATTCCTGAGAAGAATAATTGTTTCGTGGGCTGCCTAAAAAGAAGCAAATCAGCATCAGAACATGATTTCCTTGCCTTAGCTCAGGCTAGATTATATTTGTGAATAATACAAGACAGCTTGTAACTCTGAAACTGCGAAATGGGGTGTGTTTGTTTACTATTTGGAAAAAAACATAATGAAAGAATTTCCAGGAATTTTCCAAATAGGAATAGACTCAATCTTTCTCCAGTCAAAATAAAACAAATCATGAAAGAAAGCCTGCTCATTAGAACTATTACAATTTCTCTTAAGAATAAAGTGTGGGATTGTCTTAGGAACCTTTGTATTTCTAACAGCAACAACAGCACAATGGTCACTTAAATCATAACAGAAAACACCAACCGCAGAATATTTATGTGGAACATTTGTCAATATCAAATCGATCAGGGTAGATTTCTCTGGACATTTGAGATTTGGGTGGGTGGGTGAGTTAACAACTGGGTAAGATTCATAGAATTACAATACATTTTAAAATCATCAGGCACAGACTTTAACCAACACCTACTGAGATCACCAATCAAGATCATTTCACTATAAAGAAGTTTAGACATAAGGTGCATCAGAGAAGAAAATGCATCATGAGAGCAGAGGGAGGTCTATAACAGCCAATCACAGTTACAGAGAGACCCTTTGAAACCTCAAGATTCAAAGCAAGAAATTCCAACTGTTTACAAATAGTTTCAGCCTTGCCACACTTACAAAGAATGTAGTCTTTAAATATATAGCCACACCCCCACCTTTCTATATACACCCCCACCCCCACTCAGTCAGTGCGATACACATTGGAACCATTTATACAAATATCCTTATCAAGAACAGACTTGCTGAGGTATCAGAAAACACAATTACATCAGCTTCAGTGGATTTAGGCTGCGTACATTTAAATGAAAAATGCCAAGACCAGATTTTAAATCAAAGGGGGTTTGGAGACATTGCATATCGGGGCCAGAGTTACAGTATGTTTCACGTTACCTGATATCAACAAAAGAAGAATAACTTGGCGCCTCTGTTTAATAACCTTGAGCAGCTTCTCTTTTTTTAAGAGACCTACTGCAAGCAAATGCTACAAGTGAGTTATCCAGAAAATACAAGACAGTCATTTAAAACCATTAAACTTTGTAGTGACACAAATTCTTGCTGTTCTCACATCATGACACAAATGCAGTGAGTTACTGATAAAATTGAAAAGTAGCTAACAGTGTAGCATAGGAAGACAGATTGTGTCTTTGATCGGGAGAAGATGAGTGCTATGTCAAGATCGGGATCTGTCTCTTATGTCGGTAAAATGGAGAGTGGAGTGACGACTTGCACCCCACCCGACCCCCCCCCCCCTTGATTCCAGAGCCAGAGGTGACAGGGGCCTGTCACCAGCCTGACACGACGCAGCAGCCACCTCTTTTCAGCCTGACATTGGGCCGAGGATGTTGTGTCAAAGCCGGCAACAAACAAGTAGTCACAGCCAATGCTGTCATCTGGTACCAAATAATTAATGTGTGTGTGAAGAAGAGGCGGCTCGTGGGAGGAGCTATAGGAGGACAGGCTCATTGTAATGGAATGGAATCATGTCTCTGTCAATAGCAAACACAGTCCTCATGGGTGGTACTGGTAACTCTAAATTTCACTCGAAAGACGCCCTGGGAATTATACAAATAAGGCTTAAAACCCTACAGTAGGGCAATTAAATTGTGATCCTGGAGGGCCGAAACAATTCTCATTTGGGATTTTTTTAATGGTTCTTCAAAGAACAATCACATTTATGGATCTTCAGAGACCCTAAAATGGTTCCCTATGGCAGGGGTGTCAAACTCATTCCATGGAGAGCCTAGTGTCTGCAGTTTTTTTTCCCTTTCAATTAAGACCTAGACAGCCAGGTGAAGAGAGTGCTTTACTAATTAGTGACCTTAATTTATCAATCAAGTACAAGTGTGGAGCAAAAACCTGCAGACACTCAGCCCTCTGTGGCATGAGTATGACACTTGCCCTATAGCATCACTCTCAAAAACCTTATTTGGTTCCAACTTGCACCTTTATGTTTAAGACTGTGGGAAAGTCCTAAATGTAGTGAGAGGTTGGCAGTTAAGGGAAGGCTTCCTCTTTCTTCTCCTTTGACTCCTCTTTCAACCGTGTCTCTTTCTCTCTCCCTCTTTCCTTGCCTAGTTAAATAAAGGTGAAATAAAAAAATAAATCCCTGCAGTGTGAGAGGAGCAGCAGCAGTGATATCATGACAGACATCCTAACCTGGACAGCCTGACTGCCTGGCAGGGAGGCAGGGATGATACAGGCCTATCTCCCCCACCACTCTCCAGCAGATACATTATACTTTTAACACAGCCAGTCAGGCAGGCAGGAAGGGAAGCAGGCAGGATACAGACCCTCACACTGTACCACAGATACAATATCCTTACAGTCAGAGATGATTGTTGTCTGGATTTCTCTGGCCCTGAATGTGGAATGAAGGATAGTTATGCTATAGCTTGTGGTTATAGTAGAGGCTCTTCAAAGACATAGAGCAGCTAATTGCTGACTGTTGTCACCAGACATTTTAATAGAAACCATCTTGAGGGTCCTCCTCTTTCTGTAAATAAGTCATATCTGTGTCCCAAATCCCACCCTATTTTTCTATATAGTGCAATACTTTTTACCTGAGGCCTTTGGGCCCTGGTCAAAAGTAGTGAACAAAATAGGGAATAGGTTGCAGATATGACTTAATTACAGAGAGGAGAGGACCCTCAAGATGGTTTCTATTAAAATGTCTGTTGACAACAATCAGCAATTAGCAGCTCAATGTCTTTGAAGAGCCTGCAGTATAATCTCAAGCTATAACATAATTCTCCTTCATGCCATGGTGGAAAGGCTTCCCAATAACAATATAGAGGTCCTCATCATGAGAAAATCAAACAAACTGCATAATTACAATCCAAGCAGAGGAATTGGTCTTGATGCACATAGTTTGAAGACATTGGTTTGAAGACATCGATGCGGATGTGATTTTACTCAGGAAAGCCATGCAAACTGTTGGAGATCTACGCCAGCCTCACTACTACTCCCTGCACATACTATAGGGCAGCCACCCAGTGTCAGGATGGATTAACCAAGAGAGAGAGGAGAAAGAGAGAAAGAGAGCAGGGAGGGGTGTGGGTCTCAAATCCACTCCTGTAGAGCTTAATAGTAGTGCTCTCTCTCTGTGCTACAGCATGCTCATGAGCTCCTCAATACTAGCCCCTGCCATCACTATGAGCAGGGTTGGAGAGTAACAGATTACATGTAATCTGTTATATGTAAGGGATTACAAAAAAACGAACTGTAATCCATTTCGTTACCAGCAAAAATATTGTAATCATAATATAGATACTTTCGAAAAACTAGATGATAACTTCCATGATAACTACTTTGAAATTCAGAAAGTATATTAGCGAAAACAAATCTTTGAAGCTTCTCTGTTGAATCAATAACATTCAAATCAACATTGGAAAAAGGCGCAAGTTTAAATTTGTTCAACGAAAGCGAGTCTGACCAAAATTCAGAGACCACTATTCTGTGTTTGGTGGATCGTGGGAAAAGAGCAGGAATAGGCTTTTGTAGGCTACAGTCCAAGCTATATCTTACAATGGTGCGACTGCATCCAAAGATAATGTAGTGAGGTGCGTACTGGCGGCAGAGAAGTCAGGCGCAGGAGGGCGAAAACTGATTTAAAACGCTGTCGTTTAATATCCATAAACCACCGTCAACAGAACAATACAATAAATGAGTCAAACAAAACCAGGTAAATACCACCATACCGTGCATAAGCACGACAAGAAACAATTACCGACAAGGACAAACAGAGGGTTAAATGCACAACATGTGATTGATGGAATTGGAACCAGGTGTGATGGAAGACTTGACAAAACCAATGGAAAATGAAAAGTGGATCAGCGATGGCTAGAAGTTCGGTGACTTCAACCGCCGAACGCCGCCCGAACAAGGAGAGGGACCAACTTCGGCGGAAGTCGTGACAGATAATCCAATTTACAAATGCTTGGAAGTAAGTATGACAGCAGTGGTGTAGTCTATGGCGATACAGATTTAATTTATTATTGCTATCTACAGTGCCTTGCAAAATAATTAATCCCCTTTGCGTTTTTCCTATTTTGTTGCATTACCACCTATAATTTAAATATATTTTATTTGGATATCATGTAATGGACATACACAAAGTAGTCCAAATTGGTGAAGTGAAATGAAAAAAAGAACTTGTTTAAAAAAAATAAAAAAAAATGGAAAGGTGGTGCGTGGATATGTATTCAACTCCTTTGCTATGAAGCCCTTAAGTAAGATCTGGTGCAACCAATTACCTTCAGAAGTCACATAATTAGTGAGATAAAGTCCACGTGTGCAATCTAAGTGTCACATGATCTGTCACATGATCTCAGTATATATACAGCTGTTCTGAAAGGCCCCAAAGTCTGCAACACCACTAAGCAAGGGGTACCATCAAGCAAGCGGCACCATGAATACCAAGGCGCTCTCCAAACAGGAGACAAAGTTGTGGAGAAGTACAGATCAGGGTTGGGTTATAAAAAAATATCTGACACTTTGAATATCCCACGGAGCACCATTAAATCCATTACTAAAAAAATTTAAAGATAATGGCAACACAACAAATCTGCCAAGAGTGGGCCTCCCACCAAAACTCACGGACCAGGCAAGGAGGGTATTAATCAGAGAGGCAACAAAGATACCATATATAACCCTGAAGGAGATGCAAAGCTCCAGAGTGGAGATTGGAGTATCTGTCCATTGGACCACTTCAAGCCGAACACTCCACAAAGCTGGGCTTTATGGAAGAGTGGCAAGAAAAAAAGCCATTGCTTGAAGAAAAAAACCAAGCAAACACGTTTGGTGTTCGCCAAAATACATGTGAAAGACTCCCCAAACATATGGAAGAAGGTACTCTGGTCAGATGAGACTAGAATTGCGCTTTTGGCCTTCATGGAAAACGCTATGTCTGGCGAAAACCCAAACCCTCTCATCATCCCCGGGAACACCATCAGTGAAGCATGGTGTTGGCAGCATCATGTTGTGGGGATGTTTTTCATCAGCAGGGACTGGGAAATTGGTCAGAATTGAAGGAATGATGGATGACGCTAAATACAGGGAAATTCTGTTTCAGTCTTCCAGAGATTTGAGACTGGGATGGAGGTTGACCTTCCAGCAGGACAATGACCCTTAGCATACTGCTAAAGCAACACTTGAGTGGTTTAAGAGGAAATGTCTTGGAATGGCCTAATCAAAGCCCAGACCTCAATCCAATTGAGAATCTGTGGTATGACTTAAATATTGCTGTACACCAGTGGAACCCATCCAACTTGAAGGAGTTGGAGCAGTTTTGCCTTGAAGAATGGGCAAAAATCCCAGTTGCTAGATGTGCCAAGCTTATAGCGACATACCCCAAGAGCCTTGCAGCTGTAATTGCTGCGATAGGTGGCTCTACAAAGTATTGGCTTTGGGGGGGTGAACAGTTTTGCACACTCAAGTTTTCATTTTTTTGTCTTATTTCTTGTTTGTTTCACGATAAAAAATATTTTGCGTCTTCAAAGTGGTAGGCATGTTGTGTACATCAAATGATACAACCCTCCCAAAAATCTATTTAAATTCCAGGTTGTAAGGCAACAGAATAAGAAAAATGCCAAGAGGGTGAATACTTTCGCAAGCCACTGTACATAACCAACCCATGAAGTAAAATGTAAAATCCATAAACAGTTGAAGTCAGAAGTTTACATACACTTACGTTGGAGTCATTAAATCTCATTTTTCAACCACTCCACAAATTTCTTGTTCTTGGCAAGTCGGTTAGGACATCTACTTTGTGCATGACACAAGAAATGTTTCCAACAATTGCTTACAGACAGATTATTTCACTGTATCAGATTAAAATCACTGTATCACAATTCTAGTGGGTCAGAAGTTTACATACACTAAGTTGACTGTGCCTTTAAACAACTTGGAAAATTCCAGAAAATTATGTAATGGCATTAGAAGCTTCTGATAGGCTAATTGACATCATTTGAGTCAATTGGATGTGTACCTGTATTTCAAGGCCTACCATCAAATTCAGTGCCTCTTTGACCAAAATTCAGAGACCACTATTCTGTGTTTGGTGGATCGTGGGAAAAGAGCAGGAATAGGCTTTTGTAGGCTACAGTCCAAGCTATATCTTACAATGGTGCGACTGCATCCAAAGATAATGTAGTGAGGTGCGTACTGGCGGCAGAGAAGTCAGGCGCAGGAGGGCGAAAACTGATTTAAAACGCTGTCGTTTAATATCCATAAACCACCGTCAACAGAACAATACAATAAATGAGTCAAACAAAACCAGGTAAATACCACCATACCGTGCATAAGCACGACAAGAAACAATTACCGACAAGGACAAACAGAGGGTTAAATGCACAACATGTGATTGATGGAATTGGAACCAGGTGTGATGGAAGACTTGACAAAACCAATGGAAAATGAAAAGTGGATCAGCGATGGCTAGAAGTTCGGTGACTTCAACCGCCGAACGCCGCCCGAACAAGGAGAGGGACCAACTTCGGCGGAAGTCGTGACAGATAATCCAATTTACAAATGCTTGGAAGTAAGTATGACAGCAGTGGTGTAGTCTATGGCGATACAGATTTAATTTATTATTGCTATCTACAGTGCCTTGCAAAATAATTAATCCCCTTTGCGTTTTTCCTATTTTGTTGCATTACCACCTATAATTTAAATATATTTTATTTGGATATCATGTAATGGACATACACAAAGTAGTCCAAATTGGTGAAGTGAAATGAAAAAAAGAACTTGTTTAAAAAAAATAGAAAAAAATGGAAAGGTGGTGCGTGGATATGTATTCAACTCCTTTGCTATGAAGCCCTTAAGTAAGATCTGGTGCAACCAATTACCTTCAGAAGTCACATAATTAGTGAGATAAAGTCCACGTGTGCAATCTAAGTGTCACATGATCTGTCACATGATCTCAGTATATATACAGCTGTTCTGAAAGGCCCCAAAGTCTGCAACACCACTAAGCAAGGGGTACCATCAAGCAAGCGGCACCATGAATACCAAGGCGCTCTCCAAACAGGAGACAAAGTTGTGGAGAAGTACAGATCAGGGTTGGGTTATAAAAAAATATCTGACACTTTGAATATCCCACGGAGCACCATTAAATCCATTACTAAAAAAATTTAAAGATAATGGCAACACAACAAATCTGCCAAGAGTGGGCCTCCCACCAAAACTCACGGACCAGGCAAGGAGGGTATTAATCAGAGAGGCAACAAAGATACCATATATAACCCTGAAGGAGATGCAAAGCTCCAGAGTGGAGATTGGAGTATCTGTCCATTGGACCACTTCAAGCCGAACACTCCACAAAGCTGGGCTTTATGGAAGAGTGGCAAGAAAAAAAGCCATTGCTTGAAGAAAAAAACCAAGCAAACACGTTTGGTGTTCGCCAAAATACATGTGAAAGACTCCCCAAACATATGGAAGAAGGTACTCTGGTCAGATGAGACTAGAATTGCGCTTTTGGCCTTCATGGAAAACGCTATGTCTGGCGAAAACCCAAACCCTCTCATCATCCCCGGGAACACCATCAGTGAAGCATGGTGTTGGCAGCATCATGTTGTGGGGATGTTTTTCATCAGCAGGGACTGGGAAATTGGTCAGAATTGAAGGAATGATGGATGACGCTAAATACAGGGAAATTCTGTTTCAGTCTTCCAGAGATTTGAGACTGGGATGGAGGTTGACCTTCCAGCAGGACAATGACCCTTAGCATACTGCTAAAGCAACACTTGAGTGGTTTAAGAGGAAATGTCTTGGAATGGCCTAATCAAAGCCCAGACCTCAATCCAATTGAGAATCTGTGGTATGACTTAAATATTGCTGTACACCAGTGGAACCCATCCAACTTGAAGGAGTTGGAGCAGTTTTGCCTTGAAGAATGGGCAAAAATCCCAGTTGCTAGATGTGCCAAGCTTATAGCGACATACCCCAAGAGCCTTGCAGCTGTAATTGCTGCGATAGGTGGCTCTACAAAGTATTGGCTTTGGGGGGGTGAACAGTTTTGCACACTCAAGTTTTCATTTTTTTGTCTTATTTCTTGTTTGTTTCACGATAAAAAATATTTTGCGTCTTCAAAGTGGTAGGCATGTTGTGTACATCAAATGATACAACCCTCCCAAAAATCTATTTAAATTCCAGGTTGTAAGGCAACAGAATAAGAAAAATGCCAAGAGGGTGAATACTTTCGCAAGCCACTGTACATAACCAACCCATGAAGTAAAATGTAAAATCCATAAACAGTTGAAGTCAGAAGTTTACATACACTTACGTTGGAGTCATTAAATCTCATTTTTCAACCACTCCACAAATTTCTTGTTCTTGGCAAGTCGGTTAGGACATCTACTTTGTGCATGACACAAGAAATGTTTCCAACAATTGCTTACAGACAGATTATTTCACTGTATCAGATTAAAATCACTGTATCACAATTCTAGTGGGTCAGAAGTTTACATACACTAAGTTGACTGTGCCTTTAAACAACTTGGAAAATTCCAGAAAATTATGTAATGGCATTAGAAGCTTCTGATAGGCTAATTGACATCATTTGAGTCAATTGGATGTGTACCTGTATTTCAAGGCCTACCATCAAATTCAGTGCCTCTTTGATTGACATCATGGGAAAATCAAAATAAATTATACAATACCTCCGAAAAAAATAGTAGAATTCCACAAGTCGGGTTCATCCTTGGGAGCAATTTCAAAACGCATGAAGGTATCACATTCATCTTTACAAACAATAGTATCCAAGTACAAACACCATGGGACCACGCAGCCGTCATACTGCTCAGGAAGGCGATGTGTTCTGTCTCCTAGAGATGAACATACTTTTGTGCGAAAAGGGCAAATCAATCCCAGAACAACAGCAAAGGACCTTGTGAAGATGCTGAAACAGGTACAAAATTATCTATATCCACAGTAAAATGAGTCCTATATCGACATAACCTGAATGGCAAGGAAGCTCAGCTCAGCAAGGAAGAAGCCACAAAGATCATACTTTTTGGAGGAAGGTTCTCTTGTCTGATGAACAAAAATAGAACTGTTTGGCCATAATGACCATAGTTATTTTTGGAAGAAAAAGGGGGAGGCTTGCAAGCTGAAGAACACCATCCCAACCGTGAAGCACGGGGGTCGCAGCATCATGTTGGTGGGGTGCTTTGCTGCAGGAGGGACTGGTGCACTTCACACAATTGATGGCTTCATGAGGGCTCAATATTGAAGCAACATCTCAAGACATCAGTCAGGGAGTTAAAGCTTGTTTGCAAATGGGTCTTCCAAATGGAAAATGACCCCAAGCATACTTCCAAAGTTGTGGCAAAAGGACAACAACGTCAAGGTATTGGAGTGGCCATCACAAAGCCCTGACCTCAATCCTATTGAAGATTTGTGTGCAGAACTGAAAAAGCATGTGCGAGCAAGGAGGCCTACATATCTGACCCATTCACACCTGCTCTGCCAGGAGAAATGGGCTAAAATTCTCCCAACTTATTGTGGGAAGCGTGTAGAAGGCTACCCGAAACGTTTGACCTAAGTTAAACAATTTAAATGCTACCAAATACTAATTGAGTGTATGTAAACTTCTGGCCCACTGGGAATGTGATGAAATAAATAAAAGCTGAAATAAATAATTCTCTCTACTATTATTCTGACATTTTACATTCTTAAAATAAAGTGGCGATCCTAACTGACCTAAGACAGGGAATTTTTACTAGGATCAAATGTAAGGAATTGTGAAAAACTGAGTTTAAATGTATTCGGCTAAGGTGTATGTAAACTTCCGACTTCAACTGTATGGCCAACTTTGTAAACTTTACCATTGATTTATCCTGCAATAGATGTTATTCAAATGGTAACATACATTTTTGTCTTCTTCTAACTCCTCTTAAACGGAAAGTCATCTAAAAGTAATTGAATGTATTCAGATTATGTTACTAAATTAGGGTAATCCAAAAGTTACATTACTGATTACAATTTTAGTGAGGTAACCAGTAACTGTAAATGACTACATTTAGAAAGTAACACACCCAAGCCTGCATATGAAAGTCCATTCTGTGGCTTCATGTGCCTCTGTCAGAGCCTAAAATCCCACAACCTTAGTGTCTTGTTAAGAGCTATGATTTATTAGGTCTTAGCCTGCACATTCACCACTCTGCTTCAAAGTCCAGAGAGATAAAAGTAGAACAGAGTGTGAAGCCATTATTAAAAATGCATCAAAGATGATGTGGGCCAGTACTGTCTGAGGCTTTGAGTAGTACACCATGCTAGTAGCTGGATAAGGAAACATATGTTACTATGTTACTGCACTGCAGTGTAGAGCTGCTGCTGCATTGAGCAGATCTTAAATTTGCCATTCAATCTAACTAACTGAGCCGGAGAGGTTGGCTGATGTTTTACATGCTCCGAACCAACTGTGATATTCTTTTATATATTTTTTTGCATTGTTTGTAACTCATTTTTTTAACATTATTTTGTACATAATGTTGCTGCTACCGTCTCTTATGACCGTAAATAACTTTTGGACATCAGAACAGCGATTACTCACCATGAGCTGGAAGAAGATTTTTCCTTTAACGAGTCCGACGAGAAGGATATACTGCTTTCCCGGGAACAGGCTTAGGACCCTGGGACTAAACACTTCCCGCTACAGCTGAATCCTGGACTTGCTGACGAGCCACACCCAGGTGGTAAGGGTAGATAACAATACATCCACCACGTGGATCCTCAACACGGGGGCACTTCAGGGGAGCTTGCTTGGTCCCCTCCTGTACTCCCTGTTTACTCATGACTGCACAGCCAGTCGCGATTCCAACACCATCATTAAGTTTTCCAATGACACAACAGTGGTATGCCTGATCACTGACAACGATGAGACAGCCTATAGGGAGGAGGTCAGATACCTGGCTGTGTGGTGCCAGGACAACAACCTTTCACTCAACATGATCAAGACAAAGGAGATGTTTGTGGACTACAGGAAAAGGAGGACCGAGCATGCCCCCATTCTCATCTACGGGGCTGTAGTGGAGCAGGTTGAGAGCTTCAAGTTCCTTGGTGTCCACATCAACAACAAACTAACATGGTCCAAGCACACCAAGACAGTTGTGAAGAGGGCACAACAAAACCTATTCCCCCTCAGGAGACTGAAAATATTTGGCATGGGTCTTCAGATCCTTAACAGGTTCTACAGCTGGACCATTGGGAGACTCCTGGCTGGTTGCGTCACCGCCTGTTATGGAAACTGCTCGGCCTCTGATTGCAAGGCACTACAGAGAGTAGTGCGTACGGCCCAGTACATCACTGTGGCCAAGCTTCCTGCCATCCAGGATCTCTATACCAGGCGGTGTCAGAGGAAGGCCCTAAAAATTGTCAAAGACTCCAGCCACCCCAGTCATAGACTGTTCTTTCTGCTACCACATGGCAAGAGGCTTCTAAACAGCTTTAACCCCCAAGCCATAAGACTCCTGAACATCTAATCAAATGGCTACCCAGACTATTTGCACCCCCTCCCCCCCTTTTACGTTGATGCTACTTTCTGTTATTATCTATGCATAGTCACTTAATAACTATACCTACATGTACATATTACCTCGACCAACAGGTTTCCCAACACATCGACTCTGTACCAGTACCCCCTGTATATAGTCTCGCTATTGTTATTTTACTGCTGCTCTTTAAATATTTGTTACTTTTATTTCTTATTCTTTTTTTTCTTTTAATGCATTGTTGGTTAGGGCTTGTAAGTAAGCATTTCACTATAAGGTCTACATCTGTTGTATTCGGCGCATGTGACAAATAACATTTTATTTGATTTGATGTGTACTCCTGGAGGCCTATCCTGCCTCTCGCTCGCTCTCTAACATTGAAAATGTCTGACTGTTAAACAGCCTTATCAGACGGGATGGTTAAAGGCTGTTGAACACATGTACGTTGACGGGTGATTGGCACCAGAACAGCTCGGGGAGACCGACAGACACACGCTGTTGGACAGGTTTATAGTAGTTGGGTTCCAATTGCTGCAGGGGCTGCTGAGTAGAAAAGAACACTAGTCTGTTTGTCTTTGTCCCAAATGGCACCCTATTTCCTGCATAGTGTACTACTTTTGATGAGAGGGAATGATGTGCCATTTGGGACAAATTCTAGAACTCAAGTCATCAGCTAATCAGCTGCCTGCTGGAGCACAGAAACAGGAAGTGCCCTTCAGAAAGCATTGATACATTAACGGAATGCTATTAAAGTCTGTAGTCATCAATCACAAATCATATCAATCATTAGATTAATTCCACAGGTCTGAGATCATGACGTCCTAATCAATTACTGCGAATAATGAGCCCTCTCTGCCTAATTTATTCCCAGCACTTGCATTGCTCTCTAGCTCCGGAATTAAGGCAAATTTAGGTCAACACGAAAACCTCCAAAACATGGATTTTACAGCTATGAGATAAGGTACAAATGAAACGCTAGCAAGTGAAACGCTAACACATGAAGTACAATTTGGAAGCATTCAAGTTCTTAATCAAGATAGAGTAGACATTCTTTACTTGTTAAATACAATTCTGGATATCTGGACAACGAAGAAGTTCATTTGAAGACTAGTTTGGAAATAAGTCATGCATAAAACATTCATGTGTTATCCTCTGAGCTTTGTTATACTTTGAAACAAAATCAAATCAAAGTCAAAATCAAATAATCGTCTGCAGATTGTGAAGAATTGACTGAAATTGTGTTACTACAATGACATCAGAAAAAGAAAAAAGCCTAGTAGTCTGTGTTTTGTCTTTGTCCTGTTTACACATAATACAGAAAAAGAACCCATTTAACCTCAGGCCATGGATGCGTTGGAAATGGCACTCTATTCCCGACATAGTCCAAAGGGCTGTGGTCGAAAGTAGTGCACTACATAGATTATGGAGTGCCATTTCGGATGCACACTGAGTCAACAATTCTTTGTGGAGCTACAGAGCAGCACAGCAAGGCCTGGGACCAAATCAAGGAACATCGATGTCGTTTTGGGGCCACCTAAATTAGTGTATTAAATTATATTTCCAAAGGGAAGCAATTATAATGTACCAGGATTCAACAGTGCTAATGTCGCAGTTGCGAGCCACTCCAAAGAGAGAGATGGGTTTTAATCTGCAGTGTACCGCTGTGCAGGGAGACTGGGATAGATATGCAGGACCTAGCAGTGGCTAGGAGGACCACATCTCAAACAGGGCAGAGAGAGACTATAAAGGCTTCTGTTCCAAGGCTGATTTACATATGGCAACAGTCTGGCAGCATGAGATGGTTGAGTCAGAAAGCACAACGCACAGATTGTTTAGACAGAGTTGTTGGTGTGTGTTGTGAAATAAATATGTGAAAACATGTTCGTACTGGGAAACAAGATTGGAGTAGTATGTTTCTGGTGTGTATTGCAACACATGTACATATAAAGACATGTCCCTACTGTACTGCAGTGCATGTGAAAATGAGATTGCCACAAACATAGCATGGAATGTATTCAAATTTAGTTTCACGCCAAGTGTCAAAATCTAATCCTATTCTGTCTCCTATGGTGATGTTGTAATTGGCAACAAAGGCTTTCAAAAACACATGGAATCTTCATC
Source organism: Oncorhynchus mykiss (assembly GCF_057628025.1). NCBI lineage: Eukaryota > Metazoa > Chordata > Actinopteri > Salmoniformes > Salmonidae > Oncorhynchus > Oncorhynchus mykiss. The sequence goes on from NC_143025.1 coordinate 34,926,103, forward strand.
TTCATCATGCTGGATGTGTCACATCTTAATCTGTCCCCTATAAAGTGATAAGCCTTATATTTGGACCTAGTAAGGTGCATTGGCAACAAACAAAGTGCCAAACCCACCTTTTTGACTGGCCAGCTGTTAGTTCCATGGGCCAGGTAACGTGGCCTTTTAGGTGACATATCCTTCAACGACAGCTGGGCACTTGACTGGGTTAATAAACACTGTTAAATACAAACTCTGCTAATTCCCCTTGTCACTCAGGCTGTGGTTGGGCATAGCAGTGACATATCGGGGAAACGTGAAGGGTCACAGCACACACACATACATGGACACACACACACACACACACACACACACACACACACACACACACACACACACACACACACATGATCAATATAGTGTAATTGCAAAACCGCAATTCGGAGCATTTCTTGAGCTTTGCGTTTCTTGATATCAGGAAACGCCCATTGGTGCCTCCTATTGGTCAGTCCATTGATACTTGCCATTGTCAGTTCCGGTGTTATGAGACTGATGGGTTCTCAACACATATTACTTCTTTACATAGCAGGTTAGGATAACTAACGTGGCAGGTTAGGATAATTAACATGGCAGGTTAGGTGAATTAGCGTGGCAGGTTAAGAGAATGAGGTTAAGGTAACGAAAGGCGTCAGGGTTAGCCACAATGGTACAGTTGTCAACAACCGTTGTCAAAACTAGAAAGAAACTTAGGGCTTTTTCGACATTGCAGCTGACAGTGCATGCCACTGCCAACTGACTGATCTGTAAATCACCTTGCATCATAAATAACTGCTCGTTATTATTTGTAGATCAGTCAGTCAATCACCGTTTTCCCACAATGCATTTTGGATTTGATGCTCTCGAATACGGCCATTCTCGCACTGTTTGTCTCTCTAGGAGTCAGGTGTCACAGTCCAGAGACAGGTCCCTCAGCCGGGCTCAGCCGTGGCACTCTGTCCCTCAACATGTCCAATGGCGCCAGGATCACATTATATCTGCATTCTATACACAGCAAATTGGCCAGTATAACATTTCTAGTGTTGATTCAGGAGTTAAATTCACCCTGTAAACTCCTTAAAATAGTCAATTGATGCACCAGTGCACCAATATAATAAACATAATAAAAATATATCTGTTTTCTTTTGCATGAGCTGCGTGTCATTCCACCGAATCCTCCTATGTCGCCCTTCCGCATCTGCGGTGGAAAGTGGCAGAGCTACAGTGTTGTTTGTCAGACCAGAAGACATCCTGAAAATGTGTCTTCTCACAAAAACGTCTGTAGCTTCTGAACGGTTTAGCCTTTCACTCTATGGAAGGATGAGACTCTCACGAACAGGATGGTGTTCTCAGTTTTGCTCTACGACCCCCACATGTCATGGGACTCGTCTGAAGAAAACCCATACAAATGAATGGAGGTATGGAGGTAGTTTTGTTCCAACACAAATAAGGGGTGAAATATGTGTCAAAAAAAATGTTTTCCATTATTAATCTACACACAATACTCCATAATGACAAAGCAATAACAGGTTTTTAGACATGTTTGCAAATGTATTTAAAAAAAAAAAAATATGTTATTTACATAAGTATTCAGATCCTTTGCTATGAGACTCGAAATTGAGCTCAGGTACATCCTGTTTCTACATCTTGATTGGAGTGCACCTGAGGTAAATTCAATTGATTGGACATTGTTTGGAAAGGCACACACCCGTCTATATGAGGTGCCAGAGTTGACAGTGCATGTCAGAGCAAAAACCAAGCCATGAGGTTGAAGGAATTGTCTGTAAAGCTCCAAGACAGGACTGTGTTGAGGCACAGATCTGAGGAAGGGTACAAAAAATGTCTGCAACATTAAAGGTACCCAAGAACAAAGTGGCCTCCATCATTCTAAAATGAAACGAGTTTGGAACCACCAAGACTCTTGCTAGAGCTGGCTGCCTGGCCAAACTGAGCAATTGGGGGAGAAGGGCCTTGGTCAGGGAGGTGACCAAGAATGCGATGGTCACTCTGACCTAGCTCCAAAGTACCTCTATGGAGATGGGAGAACCTTCCAGAAGCACAACTGTCTATGCAGTACTCCACCAATCAGGCCTTTATGGTAGAGTGGCCAGACGGAAGCCACTCCTCAGTAAAAGGCACATCACAGCCCTCTTGGAGTTTGCCAAAAGGCACCTAAAGGACTCTCAGACCATGAGAAACAACAATCTCTGGTCTGATGAAACGAAGATTGAACTCTTTGGCCTGAATACCAAGCATCATGTCTGGAGGAATCCTGGCACCATCCCTACGGTGAAGCATGGTGGTGGCAGCATCATGCTGTGGGGATGTTTTTCAGCAGCAGGGACAGGGAGACTAGTCAGGATCGAGAGAAACATGAATAGAACAAAGTACAGGGAGATCCTTGATGAAAACCTGCTCAGGACTTCAGACTGGGGTGAAGGTTCACCTTTCAACAGGACAATAAACCTAAGCACACAGCCAGGACAACGCAGGAGTGGCCTCGGGACATCCTTGAGTGGCCCAACTTGAACCAGATTGAACATCTCTAGAGAGACCTAAAAATAGCTGTGCAGCGATGCTCCTCATCCAACATGACAGAGCTTGAGAGGATCTGCAAGGAAGAACGGGAGAAACTCCCCAAATACAGGTGTGCCAAGCCTGTAGCGTCATACCCAAGAAGACTCGAGGCTGTACTCGCTGCCAAAGGTGCTTTAACAAAGTACTAAGTAAAGGGTCTGAATACTTTTGTAAATGTGATATTTCTGTTTTTCTTAACCTACTTTTGCTTTGCCATTATGGGGTATTGTGTGTAGATTGATGACAAACTTTTTTTTATATACATTTTAGAATAAGGCTGTAACGTTACAAAATGTAGAAAAAGACAAGGGGTCAGAACACTTTCCGAATGCACTGTATATATATATAGAAATGTCTTGAGTCAATATATATATATACATATCTATCTACATACGGTCTAATATATATATATATATATTAGTATTTCCTGAGTTTTCTTTGATCTCCTATAAATAGGACAAACACTTCAAAACCGTAGTCCTCATGATTCATTTTTTGACTGTCTTTTTTGCCATTTATGAATGTGTTATTCTATGGTCTGTAGGAGTACAGTCCAAATTCAATAATTTAAACAAATAATTTGAAAGAAAAAAATGGATGCCTAAAGCAGTCCTTAAGCTCAAAATCAAAGTGCTAAATGATCAATGGTATGACCATCTTAAAACAATTCCATATGTTTTTGATATATGTGTTTTTGCATGTGCATTGATTAATCTTATGCTATGCAAAGATAAATAACATCATTTTTTCTAAACTAATCCAATTGGTTGTTTAGATTTATTGCACCCATTACTGAAATGGTTGTTCCAGTTTAAATGGTTTAGGTAGTCTCCCTTATCAATTTTCCCCACTCAGGCAGTCATTCTGAATGTAGGTTGCAGATGAATAAAAATTCTGACATTTGGCTGGATTCCAATAGGAATTACACATCACTTTGCATTATAATGTGACTTGCAGGCCTGATGTGCAGGCATCCTGTAAACCAGGAGTTGCTTAAACTAGGAGTTCCTTAACACCACTGTGTTGGGGTAAAATTAGAACATCAGTAACACGGAACCCAAACCGGCTGCGTGCGTGCGCCATTGTGCATACATTTCTTTTGTCCCCCCCACACCATTTTGTCCCCCCACATGCAGGTTAAAATATCAAAACAAATTCTAAACTAATTACATTAATTTGGGGTCAGGTCGAAAAGCATTACAGATTTATGGCAATTTAGCTAGCTAGCTTGCACCTGCTAGCTAATTTATCCTATTTAGCTAGCTTGCTGTTGCGAGATAATTTGTCCTGTGACATTGAGTTGTTCTTTAACCCGAAATGCACAAGGTCCTCTACTCCGACAATTAATCCACACATAAAATGGTCAACCGAATCATTTCTTGTCATCTCTCCTTCTTCCAGGTTTTTTCTTCTTTGAACTTATATGGTGATTGGCATCTAAACCTTCATAGTATTACCACGATGACCGACAACACAGTTCGTCTTTCAGTCACCCATGTGGGTATAATCAATGAGGAGATGGGAGAGGCAGGACTTGCAGCGCGATCTGCGTCACAAATAGAACTGACTTCCATATTAGCTGGTTAGCTCTTTGCAACGCAAACGCTCATTGATGCACGTGAGCAGTGTGATTGCCAAACTTGAATAATATAGATTTCTAAATTTATTTTGCAACATTCGCGCACACGATGTGAGCGGTGCAGGGTGTAAAGGCCTTGTGATATATGCAATGTATAGTGTTTCATTTTAATGATGACATTCACCTAGGATCTCCCTTGGTGAAAGCCAAGAGTCCTGGAAAGGAAAGAATTCATCAACCATGTCTCTGTCACTGTCAAATACAGTCACGGGCCGTAACTCTACAATTCACTCAAAACGAAAAGGCACCGCGTGAAATATACAAATGATGCTATATATCGTACACAATTTCAATATATTTAATTCCACTGTAGAGTTAAATTGTGATTGATCACCCAACAGTAGAGTGAATGATTTTCTATTTCACTCCAGAGTAGATTGAAATATTAATTAATTCCAGGGTAGAGTGGAATGCCTATTAGTAACCTTCAGTGTAGAGTGAAATGCTTATTAGTTCACGCCAGAGTATTGTGAATTAATATAATATATGCCATTTAGCAGTCGCTTTTATCTAAAGTGAGTTACAATCACGCATGCAAACATTTTATATACAGTATGGTGGTTCCCCGGAATCAAACCCACTGCCCTGGCATTACAAGCACCATGCTCTACCAACTCAAATGGCCACGGCAATTTCACACAGTCAGTGTTAATTTTCTACTTGGTATTGGTTTACAGAAACAATGTCTAAATGTTAACATTTGAACACTTTGCAAACTGTGAAATTCACTCCGTTGAGAGTGGTTTGCATATACACACCGCAAAAGTATTAAAATGAACTCTACAGTGAATTAGTTTAACACTTTCAATTTTGCTGTGCATGCGTTCTGTTCTTCTGGTTATAGCTATCATCAATAAGCAAACACAGTGCCTTCAGAAAGTATTCACACCAATTGACTTTTCCACATTTGTTATGTTACAGCCTGAGACGTTGTGCCACTGGCCTACACCCAATACCCCATAATGTCAAAGTGGAAATATGTTTTTAGAAATTAGAAAAACCACATCTCTGTACCCCATACACAATTATCTGTAAGGTACCCTCAGTCAAGCAGTGAATTTAAAACAAACTTTCAACCACAAAGACCAGGGAGGTTTTAAATGCCTCGCAAAGAAGGGCACCTATTGGTAGATTGGTAAAAATATGAAGAAATAAAAGACATTGAATATCCCTTTGAGGATGGTGAAGTTATTAATTACACGTTGGATGATGTATCAATACACCCAGTCACAACAAAGATACAGGTATCCTTGCTAACTCAGTTGCCGGAGAGGGAGAAAAACACTCAGGGATTTCACCATGAGACCAATTGTGACTTTAAAACAGTTACAGAGTTGAATAGCCGTGATAGGAGAAAACTGAGAATGGATCGACAACATTGTAGTTATTCCACAGTACTAACCTAAATGACAGAATGAAAAGAAGGAAGCCTATAGGGAATAAAAATATGACAAAACATGCATCCTGTTTGCAATAACGAACTAAAGTAGACATGCAAAAAAATTGTCAAAGAAATTAACTTAATGTCCTGAATATGTAGCATTATGTTTGGAGCAAACACAACACATCACTGAGTAGCACTCTTCCTATTTTCAAGCATGGTGGTGGCTGCATCATGTTATGGGTATGTTTGTCATCGGCAAGGATGAGGGAGTTTTTTTAGGATGAAAATAAATGGAATAGAGCTAAGCACAGGCAAAATCCCAGAGGAAAACCTGGTTCAGTCTACTTTCCAAAAGACACTGGGAGACAAATTGACCTTTCAGCAGGACAACATAAAACACAAGGCCATATATACAAAGGAGTTGCTTACCAAGATCGAAACGAATCAAAGTATATTTGTCATGTGCGCCGAATGCAACAGGTATTACAGTGAAATGCTTACTTACAAGCCCTAACCAACAGTGCAATTTTTGCCGGCGGCAGGGTAGCCTGGTGGTTAAAGCGTTGGACTAGTAACCGAAAGGGTGCAAGTTCATATCCCCGAGCTGACAAGGTACAAATCTGTCGTTCTGCCCCTGAACAGGCAGTTAACCCACTGTTCCTAGGCCGTCATTGAAAATAAGAATTTGTTCTTAACTGACTTGCCTAGTTAAATAACGGTAAAATAAAGTAAAAAATTGGTATTATGTAAAATAATAGTAGCGAGGCTATTCAGAGGTGGTACGGTACAGAGTCAATGTGCGGTTTGTTGGGCTATTTGAGGAAATATGTACATCTAGGTATAGTTAAAGTGAGTGACACAATGCAAATAGTCTGTGTAGCCATTTGATTACCTGTGCAGGAGTCTTATGTCTTGGGGGTAAAAACTGTTTAGAAGCCTCTTGGACCTAGACTTGGAGCTCCGGTACTGCTTGCCATGCGGTAGCAGAGAGAACAGTCCATGACTGGGGTGGCTGGGTTCTTTGACAATTTTTAGGGCCTTCCTCTGACACCGCCTGGTGTAGAGGTCCTGGATGGCAGGCTGCTTAGCACCAGTGATGTACTGGGCCGTACACACTATCCTCTGTACTGCCTTGCAGTCATAGGCCGAGCAGTTGCCATACCAGACAGTGATGCATTTGATACCATTGAATGTTCCGGAGTGGCCTAGTTATAGTTTTGACATAAATCAGGAAGAAAATCTATGCCAAGACTTGAAAATGACTGCCTATCCATGATGAACAACCAACTTGACAGAGGTTGAATACTTTTTTAACCTCATATGGATCGGACCCTTTTTTTTACATTTTCACCGAAAACTCTAACTGCCTGTAGCTCAGGACCTGAAGCAAGGATTTGCATATTTTGATACCATTTGAAAGGAAACACTTTGCAGTTTGTGTAAATGTGAAATGAATGAAGGAGAATATAACACATTATATCTGGTAAAAGATAATACAAAGAAATAATCATGCATTTTTTTTGGCCCAATGCAAGAGAAAGGTCATAACATACTATTACAGGTTAGGCGCAATTTAGATGTTGACCAATAGATGGCAGCAGTGTATGTGCAAAGTTTTAGACTGATTCAATGAACCATTGCATGATGTTGTATCAAGATGATCCAAATGTACCTAACCATGCACTCTCCTCAAACAATAGTATGGTATTATTACACTATAATAGCTACAGTAAATTGGACAGTGCAGTTAGATTAACAAGAATAAGCTTACTGCACATGCAGTGCATTGCAAAATAATTTTGTTGCATTACAACCTGTAATTTAAATAGATATTTATTTATATTTCATAATTGACATACACAAAACAGTCCAAATTGTTCAAGAGAAATAAAAAAATAAATGTTTAAAAAAATTCTAAAAAGTAAAATATATTCACTCCCTTTGCTATGAAGCCCCTAAATAAGATCTGGTGCAACCAATTGCCTTCAGAAGTCACATAATTAGTTAAATAAAATCCACCTGTGTGCAATTTAAGTGTCACATGATCTGTCACATGATCTCAGTATATATACACCTGTTCTGAAAGGACCTACAGTATAATCTGCAACACCACTAAGCAAGTGGCACTACCAAGCAAGTGGCACAATGAAGACCAAGGCGCTCTCCAATCAGGTCAGAAACAAAGTTGTGGAGAAGTACAGATCAGGGTTGGGTTATAAAAAATATCTGAAACTTTGAACATTCCATTGAGCACCTTTAAATCTATTATTAAAAAAGGGAAAGAATATGGCACCACAACAAACCTGCCAAGAGGGCCTCTCACCAAAACTCACGGACCAGGCATGGAGGGCATTAATCAGAGATGCAACAAAGAGCCCAAAGATAACCCTGAAGGAGCTGCAAAGCTCCACAGCGAAGATTGGAGTATCTGTCCATAAGATCACTTTAAGCTGAAAACTCCACAGAGCTGGGCTTTACGGAAGAGTGGCCAGAAAAAAACATTGCTTAAAGAAAAAAATAAGCAAACATGTTTGGTGTTCACCAAAAGGCATGTGGGAGACTCCCCAAACATGTTGAAGAAGGTACTCTGGTCAGATGAGACTAAAATTGCGCTTTTTGGCCATCAAGGAAAACGCTATGTCTGGCACAAACCCAACACCTCTCATCACCCCGAGAACACTATCCCCTGTGGGGATGTTTTTCATCAGCAGGGACTGGGAAACTGGTCAGAATTGAAATAATGATGGATGGTGCTTAATACAGGTGAATTCTGTTTCAGTCTTCCAGAGATTTGAGACTGGGATGAAGGTTCACCTTCCAGCAGGACAATGACCCTTAGCATACTGCTAAAGCAACACTTGAGTGGTTTAAGGGGAAACATTTAAATATCTTGGAGCCCAGACCTCAAACCAACTGAGAATCCGTGTTATAACATAATGATTGCTGCACACCAGCGGAACCCATCCGACTTGAAAGAGCTGGAGCAGTTTTGCCTTGAATGGGCAAAAATCCCAGTGGCTAGATGTGGCAAGCTTATTGAGGCATACCCCAAGAGACTTGCCGCTGTAATTGCTGCAAAAGGGTGCTTTACAAAGTATTGACTTTGGGGGGGGGTGAATTGTTATGCACTCTCAAGTTTTCTGTTTTTTGTCTTATTTCTTGTTTGTTTCACAATAAAACATATTTTGCATCTTCAAAGTGGGATGCATGCTGTTTAAATCAAAATGATACAAACCCCCCAAAAAACTATTTTAATTCCAGGTTGTAAGGCAACAAAATAGGAAAAATGCCAAGGGGAGTGAATACATTCGCAAGCCACTGTATATTCTCTGGTTCAATAACATATTTTAAGGTGTGCCTTATAAGAGGCTATATTTGTTGCACCCATGAGTGAGAATGCTGTACTCCCACAAAATGCAGTAACATATTAATGTTACAAGCTTTGTCCTGAAACTATACAATAATTTATAATCTACTGCTGCCAGTAATGTTCTGTAATTCAGAGTACAGTAGCAATACTGCATTTTTCTACCACCAGAAACCTTTGAACACTAGTGGGTGTGCGGCTGTTGAGGAGAGAATGGCTCATAATAATGGCTGAAAAAGAGCGAATGGAATTGCATCAAACACAGATGGAAACCATGTGTTTGATACAATTGCACTTCTTCCACCCCAGCCATTACTACGAGCCCGTTCTCCCCAATTATGGTGCTACCAACGTCCTGTGGTGTGTGGTCTTGACGTTTTTCACTGTGGTGTGTATCTATTTTTGTTGCACCCTTCAGTGAGAGTCGTATAACAATTAAAGTGATATGTGGTAATGGCTCCCCAACAATTACATTTATATTGAGGGAAGATCAGAGTGGCAGCAATTTGCAAACATTTAACAGTTGAGTGGCTAACCATGTCCTTTAGATCTGTTTTGCCCTATTCTCTAGGCAGGTTACCATTAACCCAGGTTTATTTGACAAAAGCAATGTCACTAAAATTATTCATTGCGACATGTAGAATGAAAATGGCAGATATAGGAGACATTTTCTAAAGATCAACATTTTTATCCATTTGACAGGGCTGGATTTTTTTTCTTTATTTCAAAAGATGATGGAAACTGTGTTTTTGGAATAAATGATGATTGCCGAATCGTTTTGAAGGTATGCGGGGCATGATGTCACCGAGTAACTATAAAGCTCCACTTCACGTTTGATTTTAAATGCCTACGGCTTGCAAAATCCAACTATAAAAATCATGTTTCTTTGCAGGACAAGGATTGTCCTGACTTTCAAAAATGCCTGAATTGCTTTGCCTTGCTTTTCTGGTCGGCTGGCAAGTTTCACCATCCACTTATTTCAGATCTCCAGGAGAGCAAGATTCACCATCCAGTTATTTCAGTTCCCAAGGAGAGCAAGTTTCACTATCCAGTTATTTCAGATCTCCAGGAGAGCAAGTTTCACTATCCAGTTATTTCAGATCTCCAGGAGAGCAAGTTTCACCATCCAGTTATTTCAGATCTCCAGGAGAGCAAGTTTCACCATCCAGTTATTTCAGATCTCCAGGAGAGCAAGTTTCACCATCCAGTTATTTCAGATCTCCAGGAGAGCAAGTTTCACCGTGGCACGGACCGTGATTGGGAAATGAAGCTTCTTGAAGCATTGAGGCTTTCCAAAATAAATTAAGTACTCTGAGCTTCATTATCTGTTCACAATACACATTAGTGACATCTGGTGGTCAGCAATAAATATCAATGTGTGATTATCAACATTTATTTTTTCCACTACTGATTTCATCAAAACTCTGTGGTGCAGCGATAATTCATTGGCTTTGCAGTTGTTTTTTTTTACAATCGCTAGGACCCATTTCTCAATACTTAGGTCACTTTTTCAAAACTCTTCACGCAGTGAGCACAACAGCAGTCTGTGGGCTAAACTGTGGATAATTTTCCATTGCTTTGGCATGTAATACGTTCATTGACTACATCTTTCAAATGTCATTCATTATTTTCTCACTCAGACACAACCATCACCAAAACTCTATGTACCTATAGGCCAATTAGAACATCTTTACATACTCTTTTCAAAACTGTTAAACTTAAGTTGAAAACCTAACATAACACAACATTGAATAAGACAGCAATTTGCTACATTTCTACAGCAATACCGCATTTCAAATCTAAAAAATGAAATACTATCAAAACAATTAGACCAGGCACAGCGGATTCCGATTGTAGCTGAACACCTACCCAGGTGTTAGTCTTTCAAAGTCATTACCATCTATACAAAAGGGGACATCTTAGGAATAATGCTGTACTGTAATGTAAACATGGACCCAGCCAGAGGAACTCTGAATGAGTCAAGCAACTCAGGAACCAATATGTCCAGGTAAGATGACTATAAAATGCAGAACTGGTTTTGAACCTAACAGGGCAGAGGTACACAATGGCATGTTTTTAGGAATAATGTAAACTACCGTAATAGCTCTTATGTTGCCTTATTTTAGAGAGTCATAGAGATTGAAGCCAGGCAAACAACCACATATTCATCTTTGTGGATGAGGCTGGTTTCAACTTGGCCAAAACATGGCGGCGAGGAAGGAATGTGATTGGGAAAAGAGCCACAGTGGATGTCCCAGGCCAGAAGGGTGCCAACATCACAAGGTGTGCAGCAATATCCTCTGATGGATTGCTGTTACACAAACTGCTAATTGGACCATACAACACAGAGCGTCTCATTTCATTCCTGGATGACCTCTATGGAAGGGTTGTGCCAGGTGAGGAAAGGGTTGCAGTGAGGCGAAATAGGCCAACGTTTGTAATTGTATGGGACAATGTGGCATTTCACCATTCCCATGCAGTCACAGAGTGGTTTGCAGCCGATATCAGGATGGTGTCACTTTTCCTCCCACCTTACTCTCCATTCCTCAACCCCATAGAGGAATTACTTTCCTCATGGAGGTGGAAGGTTTATGACCACCATCCACATGATCAAATGACCCTTCTGGACGCAATGAATACGGGATGCCTGAACATATCTTCAGAATATTTCCAGGGATGGACCAGGCATGCCAAAAGATTCTTTCCTGGGTGTATTGCCCAAGATGACATAAGCTGTGATGTGGATGAGAACCTGTGGCCAAATGCAGAAGACAGGGTTGACTAGCATTGCTACTATATCTGTATTGGTAGATGGTGTATATACAAATTCTTGATTTTGGAATCACGCAATGCCAAAAAATGGCATAAAACATATTGAAGCATATTGCATCATGTCTGATTAATTCCTGTAACATATACTGCAGTGAATTCTAAACAGTAGATAGATGTCATTCTTGTTTAGTAAATACAGTACATTTTACAAAAGAGAAACGTTGTGTAATGCTACGTTCTAGTGTTTTTGAGTTGATTTGAGACATGTATGAAGTGTTTTGGTAGTTTTAGTGCATTTTGGATGTGAAATCAACTGCTGTGCCAAGCTGAAAGTTGGTTAGGAGAACTGTGTGAAGAGTTTTGAAAAAGTGGCCTAAGTATTGAGAAATGGGTCCTAGGGATAAAACACTGTAATAGCTGGATTGCCAGTTTTGAATCTTACATCATACAAGTTTACTATTTTTCTCAAATGAAATCTATGGCATTATAGGAAGTTTAAGACAGTAGCTTATACTATACAAATACAATTACATTTTTGAACAACATTGCAGAAACTGTGGTTTCAATATTTTCAAAATAGTGTGCCTTCAACAGGATTTGACGTCACACCCTCACAATCCTGATTGTTCCAAAGTTGCCTACTCTACTTGCTAAACTACTGGTCAGGTGTAATTACATGTACATAATCCTAACTAGATGTATGAATACGGTATCCAGTAGAGGTCAGCGTTTGAAAGTAGGTTAATCCAAGAAAGCACCAGAATCGCAGCGTAATCAGTGGGATTCAAAAAACTAAATTTGAAAAAGCACGTGATCAAACGACATACTTCTGATAAAGTGATATACGCATAGGCACACTGCTTCGAAGTTAGCTGCTTAGCGATTTTGACGCATGCCTCGGCGCTCCAGTATCAAACGTAACATCCCTAGTGATATGTTGACAGGAGAATTATTAGAATATGGCAAACATTTGTAAATTATTGCATTCTATACATGCTGGGTTTCGTGGGCTACCTGAGACATGAAACAAATAGCTCGGAGGGTATACAGCCTGCCGGGGCGGCAGGGTAGCAGCAGGGTAGCCTAGTGGTTAGAGCGTTGGACTTGTAACCACTGTAATATATAATACAATATGACCAATTAGCAATTTTTTATTTGTATTTTGAATACAATTCAACAATAATGTATCTGTATTGTGGTTTTGCTATACATTTACTGCAGCGTTACTGTAAAATATGGTGCATTGTGGAGAAATATTGTTGGAGGAGAAAGAATCGCTGGCTCATTAACATATTTTAATGCATGCCTTGTAAATGGTTATATTTGTTTCATCCATTAGTGACAGTCCTGTACCAATTTAAGTGATATGCGGCAGTAGTTCCCAAACAAATTAAATCTATATAAGAATCTGACCATTTAATGTTCACCCATGTCAAATTTGATCTGTTTTCTTTCCCTGTAATCATGGACAGGTTTGAAACCTTTGATTAGGTCTCTAAAAATGTATGTGATATAGAAGAACTATAGTTAATTAACATGCAAATGCCTACACATAACCTACTTGCTCTAATCCCTTGTAATTACGGTAAAATACGGTCAAAATGTTCTTACTATTTTATAGTAACTGTATTGTACTGTAATTCATTGCTCTGGCGTCAAGTTACCATGAATATCTCAGTATTATATTGGCACTATCCAGAGATGGTCAGAGATATATCAGAAGATATCTTGTTTTAATGACAATTATTTTGAAGACCAGTGTATCCTTAACTACAGCAACACTTTCAGTAACAGTTCTAGAAACATTTGGCTTGCAATGACTGTAATATGTGTTTGTTTTATCTACCGTGGTTGAATGCGGTAAGGACAAGAGCGCCGGCTAAATGAACAAAATGTAAATGTCAATGTAAAAATGAAAACTTGCAAAGAACACTGGGTGTTATGTCACTTCATGGGTAATTCTAGTAATAAACTGTACATTAGATTACAGTAATATTTTTGGTAATGTAAAATGGATTACAGTAACTGTACTGTAGAATAAATTAATGGGGAATTGGTGTCAGTAAGTTACTGTCAATTTTACAGGAAATGTTTTACAGTGTATCTGTGGCAGATAGACAGGTTGCATTCCAAATGACACCCTATTTCCTATAATGCACTAGGCTCTGGGCAAAAGTAGTGCACTATGGTTCCATTTGGGAATCGGCACAGACAGGGCCACTGCTAGCGGCTAACCTTTAGTCTAGAGTGTGATTGAGGGGAGGCCTGCCGAGCCAAAGCCGAGCCCCTCCCCGGGGTGCCCATTGAGACAGCATGGCTCTCTAAACAAATGAGTGACAGGTTGGCGCGAAGCACACACACTAACATGCACATAGCAAACACACGCACTCACTCACACACCCATGCACATAATCATACACATACGCAACTCTCTTTCTTTATACTGTCTCTATAGTAAGTGGCAGGCTGGTATTACTGTCACTTTGTTTTTCTCTTGCTGTTAGAATGAAATGGAATGGCAATTCCATTTGTGGGGATTAGTGGACACTAGAATCTGATGGTGATAATTGTCCTTTTTTAACGACCATTCAGCCTTATACATCAGCATAGCAATGCGACGTGTGTGCCTGTGTGTGTACATACTGCACAAGTGCCTGGGAAAGATTATGCCCGTCTGTGCCCATGTCTATATACAGTGCCTTCAGGAGGTATTCACACCCTTTGACTTTTTCTACATTTTGTTGTGTTACAGCCTGAATTAAAATGTATTACAATTAGATTTGTTTTGCCACTGGCCTACATTCAATACCCTATCATGTCAAAGTGGAGTTACAGTATGTTTTTAGAAATTGTTACACATTAATTAAAAAGGAAAGGCTGAAATGAGTCTTGAGTCAATAAGTATACAACCCCTCTATTGGTAGATGGGTAAAAAAAAAATAAGAATATCCCTTTGAGCATGGTGAAGTTATTAATTACACTTTGGATGGTGTATCAATACACCCAGTCACTACAAAGATACAGGTGTCTTTCTTAACTCAGTTGCCAGAGAGAAGGGAAATCGTCCCGGGATTTCACCGGGAGGGCAATGGTGACTTTAAAACAGTTACAGAGTGTAATGGCTGTGATAGGAGAAAACAGAGGATGGATCAACAATATTGTAGTTACTCCACAATACTAACGTAATTGGCAGAGGGAAGGAAGGAAGCTTGTACAGAATCAAATTAATCTGAAACATGCATCCTGTTTGAAACAAGGCACTAAAGCAATACTGCAAGAAATGTGCCAAAGCAATTCACTTTTTATCCTGAATACAAAGTATTATGTTTGGGGCAAATCCAATACAACACATTACTGAGTACCACTCTCCATATTTTCAAGCACAGTGGTGGCTACATCATGTTATGGGCATGCTTGTAATCGTTATGGAGTGGGGAGTTTTTCAGGAAAATTGAATTGCGCTAAGCACAGGCACAGGCAAAATCCTAGAGGAAAACCTGGTTTAGTCTGCTTTCCACCAGACACTGGGAGTTGAATTCACATTTCAGCAGGACAATAACCTAAAACACAAGGCCAAATCTACACGGGAGTTGCTTCCCGAGAAGACAGTGAATGTTCCTAAGTGGCCGAGTTACAGTTTTTACATAAATCTACATGAAAAGACCTGACAATGGTTGTCTAGCAATGATCAATAAACGATATGACAGAGCTTGAAGAATTTTGAAAATAATAATAGGAAAATGTTGCACAACTCAGTTGTGGAAAGCGCTTAGAGACTTACCCAGAAAGACTCACAGTTGTAATCGCTGCCAAAGCTGCTTCCTCAAAATATTGACTCAGGGGTGTGAATAGTTATGTAAATGAGATGTTTCTATATTTAATTGTCAATACATTTGCAAAAATGTCTTAACATATTTTCACTTTCTCATTATGGGGTATTGTGTGAGAATTTTTTCAAATTCAGGCTGTAACAGAAAACTATGGAATAAGTCCAGGGGTATGAATACTTTCTTAAGGCACTGTATTGGCCATGGCACACTAATAGCAGCCTAAAGCAGAGAGCCCCTGTAAATATGTACATATTTAGTTATCTTAAGTGTTATTTTAATTTGAATCTTATTATAATTTTGCTAACATTTAGTTGCATGCGTATTCCTAGTGGTTTTGACCACTAGGCTTAGCTGTAAAATGTGTTTTGTTTCACCTGGATACCGGTTCCTGATCTTTTGGAAGCATCAATTGATGAGTCGCCTTAAGCTTGAGAGGAATGGGAGATTGCAGACCCAAAGAAATTCTCGATTGTCAATGTCATAGCTTCAAAACCTTGAAATGAAATATTCAAAAGCATATTAGCTGACCGTGCAGCCTTTTGTTTCGGCGTTAAGAGGTTTTAATCTAAGAATGGCATGTCGGTCGTCTTGATTGCATCGACACTGTCCATGCAGAAAATTGATCTGTGCCTGTCCTTAATGAATGGGATTTTCAGATGCACCTGATGAAGCTGTAGCTTTTATGTGATTAAGCTTCAAGTGCAGCCAGTCAATGGAAGTAAATATTGCAGTCAGCGTTCAATAATCAATGCAGTGACCCTTACCTTTCTAAAGCAAACGTGTGTGAAAGTATTTGCCGCTTCATCAATCAATCACATGTATTTATAAAGCCCTTTTTACATCAGCAGATGTCACAGAGTGCTTGTACAGAAACCCAGCCTGAAACCCCAAACAGCAAGCAGTGCAGATGTAGAGGCAGGAGTAAGGAGTATTGTAAAGAAGTGACAATGTACAGATAACACAGCCATTTTTGATATCCTTCACATACACCGTGTGTGTGTTTGGGGCTGCTGAATTGTTAAAGTGACTAGGACAGAGACATAAGAAAGCAGCCAAACGAAACCATAGCATTTCATTTAGAGCTGATTGTTGTCACAATTTGCTCTTATTACCCTCCATTGTGTTTTAACATCATTCATTCACCCAACAGTAGAAATTGTCTGAGTTGCATAACGCATCCATTTGGAGCAGAAGTAGTGGAAGACTTCCCTTTATCTTAGAGCCTTATACCATTTTATTGCATGCGTTCAGTAGAAACTGATGTAATGTAAGGATAGTGTGTGTGTGTGTGTGTGTGTGTTTGTGTGTGTGTGTGTGCGTGTGTGTGTGTGTGTGTACCTCACAAATGAGTACGACTTGTCCCAGTGTACCTAACTCAGCACAACTGCCAAGTATTTACAATGAATAGATAATGAAATGAAAGATGTGTTGCACTCTAGGCACTCTTCGCCAAACATTTCTGCTAATATTGTGTCACTGTCGATTTTTAGTTATCACTTGATTTGCAGCAAATAGCGTGAATGTTCAGAGTAAAGCTTCAGCTACAGCAGATTATACATTTTGGTTTGTGTCTCAAATGGCGCCTTATTCCCTCTATAGTGCACTACTTTTGACCAGGGCCCATAGGGCTCTGGTTAAATCTAGTGCACTATACAGATGTAGGATCTTAATTTGAGCCAGTTTGCTACAGCAGGAAAATTACCCTGCAGCAACAGGAAATGTGAATTACTATGTGGATTATAATTAATTGACATTTTTGTAGGGGTGGATACATTTTTTGTCACAAACTTAAACCTCAAATAAACTACACATTTCAAATGTCCTGCATGGCAGGAACGTTCTCCTGCAACAGGATGATTCAATTAAGATCCTACATCTGTATAGGGACTAGGGTGCCATTTGGAATGCAGGAATATTGGCAGGTAATTTAAGCTATTTCTGGTAGTTTAGTTTCAAAGAGTGTGGAAGAAGTATATAACTACTCAGTAATGCTGCCTGCAACTATCAAAATGAAAAGTACATAGCGTTTTGAGGCTGCTATACTGTGCTGCTGGAAACGATGGGTCACTCATTTGTTCATTTACTTATTCTGTGTTTGCTTCCCAAATGGCACTCTATTCCCTATATACTGTAGTGGACTACTTTTAACCAGGACCAATAGGTCTCTGGTCAAAAGTAGTGCACTATAAAGGGAATAGGGTCCCATTTGGTATGTAGCCTATGTCACACTATAAATCATGCTTCACCTGTGGAGTGCTCAGACAACTTCACAAGCTTCTTGTACATGTTCGAGGGAAAGAAACCCGCTTGCTACTGCGTCTGTGGTTAAGAGGTGTGGAAATGTGTGAAGGGCACGTGAATTGTTATCAGCCATCACGTCTTAATGTGTTTTTTCTGTAGTCTTGGCTTAAAGTTTTCAACATATTGTACATATATTTCTCACCGTTGTGTAGTGATTTGGAAGAATTCAAGCTTAGCAAGCTTGCTCTATGTGCATTTCTCAGTGTATAATTTGTCTGAGATGACTCACCCAAGAGCTACTTTACTCAGTCTTTTAACCTCATTGTCTCCAATCTTTTTGGTTATAGACAGTATATATCTGACTCTAAGTAATTATTCTCCACTCACCGAATGTTTAGGGGTTATTAAGGCATACAAAAAGAACATCTGAAATGTCTATTAACATGTAGACTATCCTCCCTTATAGCAGCTCACAGAGAAGCTGCATCAACATTAGCATGCAATCAAATACATGGAGGCAACTTCATATTTCATACCCATACTGTCCTGCTTAATTTGCATAGAAGTGTGTACAATTTACATTTTCAGTGGATTTGTAGACCTACATAATGCTCTGAGATTGCAACACAACAGAGGTTTCAAACAGTGACCCGATTAATTACTTTCACCTGACCACACACATTGAGCTCTATTGAAACACATTAGATTCACAGTCAGGCCTACATTAGTGTGACCGCTGCTGAATCTATTACCTCAAAAGACCACGAGACCACAAAGCCTGGCCCTAGTATATGCAGACTTGGCCTGGCTCTCTCCCCCTCTGCCTGTTGATACACCAACCAGGGCTGGGATCTCAAAAGAGATACTGACCCTATCCCCCACCCCTCTGTCTGTCCAGACTCTTAGTCCTGTTTTTTTTAAGACTGGGGCAGTGTGAAAGTGATCAGAAGACACTATTAAGGCAGATATTGATCCACTTTTGCACTGCTCAGCTGGACAGTATGAGAGGAAGAGATCAAAACGGCCATGCAACTGGCCGTGACAGTCGTCGTAATGAGACCAGCCAGAGGATCTCGGACATGGACCCAGGCTACAGCCCAAATGCCACCCTATTCTTTATATAGTGATAGGCAACAGGGTGGCATTTGGAACATAGACTAAGACTGCTTTCTGAAGCTATGACATGTAGCCTGGATCACGTTAATGAATCCCCACTGAGCCTCCCTCTTTCCCTCCCTTCATCCCTCTCTCCCTCCAGCCCTCCTTCCTATGACTAGTTCACACACTCTTATGTCCCTCTCTCCTTCCCTCCCTCCCTTCCTCCCTTCTTCCTTACCTCTCTCTTGCCACTCTCTCATTCCCACTTCTCTCTCTGTCACTCCATCCTGCAACATTCCAGATCCCATCCATCCCTCCTTCCCTTTCTCCCTCCCATGACTCTCTCATTACCACTCTCCCTGTCACTGTCCCTCTCTCCCCTCCCGCCATCCTCCTCCATGATTCAGCCTTATTAGTGTAATCACACCATTATCTTGTGTGTCAATACTTTGTACTGGGGGCAACGTTATTTCATAAATATTTTATGACAGCTGAGGCTCAGTCTCAGGCTGGGCTTGGCAGTGCGATGTGTTGTGATAGCATGTCCTCCAAGACTCGTCTGCTCGCTCTCATAATATTTCAAGGGAACTCAAGGGCATGCTCTTTCAGGCTGCGTCCCAAATGGATCCATATTCCATACATAGTGCACTACTTTTGACAAGGGCCAATGGAGCTCTGATCAAAAGCATTGCACTACATATGGAAATGGGGTGGCATTTGGGATACATACCCACTGTCACTCTGCTCTCCGTGTCTCTATGCTCTAGTAATTAGCCACTGTGGTGTAGAGAAGTGCTTAACTGGGCCTGATTCTTACTGGTCCCTCTGCAAAGCAAGGCAGCAACACTCACACCACAGTGGTCCCAGCTCCCTGCTCCAAACTTTACTGAAAGTAAACTTCTTTATCCTCACACTTTATCCGTGGTGTGAAAAGTGATGTTTGCTATGAAGCCCCTTAATAAGATCTGGTGCAACCGATTACCTTCAGAAGTCACATAATTAGTTGGATAAAGTCCACATGTGTGCAATCTAAGTGTCACATGATTTGACACATGATCTCAGTATATTTACACCTGTTCTGAAAGGCCCCAAAGTCTACAACACCACTAAGCAAGTGGCGCCATGAAGACCAAGGAGATCTCCAAACAGGTCAGGAATAAAGTTGTGGAGAAGTACAGATCAGGGTTGGGTTCTAAAAAAATATCAGAAACTTTGAACATCCCATGGAGCAGCATTAAATCCATTATTAAAAAATGGAAAGAATATGGCACCACAACAAACCTGCCAAGAGAGGGCCGCCCTGAAGGAGCTGCAAAGATTGGAGATTGGAGTATCTGTCCATAGGACCACTTTAAGCCGAGCTGGGCTTTAAGGAAGAGTGGCCAGAAAAAGTGGCCAGAAAAAAAACATTGCTTAAAACTTCTTAGGGCTGCAATCCTGTTGACGGGATCGATATGACAACAGCCAGTGAAAGTGCAGGGTGCCAAAGTGGGCAGGGCACCACACAAAGTGCAGGGCACCACAGTGTCCGATTTCAAATAGACTTTACAGCGAAAGCACCACAAATGATTTTTAGGTGACCACCAACTCACAGAAAAACCCAGCCATTTTTCCAGCCAAAGAGAGGAGTCACAAAAAGCACAAATAGAGATAAAATGAATCACTAACCTTCATCAGATGACACTCATAGGACTTCATGTCACACAATACATGTATGTTTGATAAAGTTCATATTTATATAAAAACATCTCAGTATACATTGGCGCGTTACGTTCACTAGTTCCAAAAACATCCGGTGATATTGCAGAGAGCCACATAATTTTACAGAAATAGTCATTATAATTGTAGATAAATACAATTGTTAGACATGGAAATATAGATATTCCTCTCCTTAATGCAACCGCTGTGTCAGATTTCAAAAAACTTTACGGAAAAAGCAAACCATGCAACACTCTGAGACGGCGCTCAGAAAATAAATAAAATGATCCGCCATGTTGGAGTCAACATAAATCAGAAATCACATTATAAATATTCCCGTACCTTTAACGTACCTTAAAATTATAAACTTGGATTAGCTAACCCAACATGCAATTGGAACACAGGACTGATGGTTTCTGATAATGGGCCTCTTTATGCCAATATAGATATTCCATAAAAAATGTTGATTTACAACATTACCAATGTCTACACTGTATTTCTGATCAATTTCACGTTATTTTAATGAACAACAAATTTGCTTTTCTTTCAAAAACAAGGGCATTTCTAAGTGACTCAACTTTTGAACAGTAGTGCATATAATGTATACACACTACTGCAACAGGTACTTATATATAATACACTATATATACAACGTGGACACCCCTTCAAATTAGTGGATTCGGCTATTTCAGCCACACCCATTGCTTAAAATTGAACACGCAGCCATGCAGTCTCCATAGACAAACGTGGGCAGTTGAATAGTCTAAGTGGAGAGCTCAGTGACTTTCAACTTGGAACCATCATAGGATAACACTTTTGCAACAAGTCAATTCGTCACATTTCTGCCCTGCTAGAGCTGCCCCGGTCAACTGTAAGTGCTCTTATTATGAAGTGGCAACGCCTAGGAGCAACAACGACTCAGCCATGAAGTAGTTGGCCACACAAGCACACAGAACGGACCACCGAGTGCTGAAGCACGTAGCGCTTAAACATTGTGTGTCCTCGGTTGCAACACTCACTACCGAGTTCCAAACTGTCTCTGGAAGCAGCGTCAGCAAAATAACTGTTTGTCAGGATCTTTATGAAATGTGTTTCCATGGCTGAGCAGCCGCACACAAGCCTCACCATCTGGCAGTCTGAAGGACAAATCTGTGTTTGGGGGATGCCAGGAGAACGCTACCTGCCCGACTGCATAGTGCCAACTGTAAAGTTAGGTGGAGGAGGAATAATGGTCTGGGGCTGTTTTTCAGGGTTCTGGCAAGGCCTATTAGTTCCATTGAAGGGAAATCTTAACGCTGCAAAATACAATGACATTCTAGATCACTCTGTGCTTCTGACTTTGAGGCATCAGTTTGGGGAAGGCCCTTTCCTGTTTCAGCATAACAATGTATCTGTGCACAAAGCAAGATCCATACAGAAATGGTTTGTCGAGATCGATGTGGAAGAACATGACTGGCCTGCACAGAGCCCCGACCTCAACCCCATTGAACACCTTTGGGATGAATTGGAATGCTGGCTGCAAGCCAGGCCTAATCGTCCAACAGCAGTGCCTGGCCTCACTAATGCTCTTGCCGCTGAATGGAAGCAAGTCCCTGCAGCAATGTCCGACGTGTATGACAGCTTGTTCCAGTTCCCACCAAAATCCAGCAACTTTGCACTTCCATTAAAGAGGAGTGGGACAACATTCCACCGGGCACAATCAACAAACTGATCAACTCTATGTGACGGTATCTGTGACCATCAGATGCAAATCTTTATCCCCAGTCATGTGAAATCCATAGCTTACGGCCTAATTGAATTCAATTGACTGATTTCCTTATATGAACTGTAACTCAGTAAAAGCTTTGAAATTGTTGCATGTTGCCATTATATTTTGGTTCAGTGTAGTTGCTGACACCCTACAGTCAAATGTTGGCACCAGTAGAGTAGCTTTTTCCGCAATATAAACCACTCCCCTCTGCAACCACGCCTTCTCCGATGTTGGTTACAAGGCGGTACTTATTTTAAATATGGGTTGCTGGAAGGACCCCTACTTTTTCATCACACCCACATCATAGCCATCCATATTTTCTTAAGTATGGGAGCACTCTTATGCTGTCTGGTCCTCCCGCCTGTCTTTTCA
Source organism: Oncorhynchus mykiss (assembly GCF_057628025.1). Classification (NCBI taxonomy): domain Eukaryota; kingdom Metazoa; phylum Chordata; class Actinopteri; order Salmoniformes; family Salmonidae; genus Oncorhynchus; species Oncorhynchus mykiss. The sequence goes on from NC_143025.1 coordinate 34,948,837, forward strand.
GCTACGGTCTCCTTCCAAGAGACTGTTGGATGTGTGAAGAGAGTACATTCCTCCCTCTTATAAAACTCCAACTACCCTTTCACAACTCATTAGCACAGCTGTACGAGAGCAGAAGGGTTTGTTTTGTGAAGGGAATGTGTTCATATTCTGCATTAATTCTGTGTTTAGGTCCCCGTGTGTGTCTGTAGGACTTTCAGATGCTCACATTCAACCTTTTCTCATAGGGTTGGTTACACACTCATGATCTTGTAGTAGAAGGTCATACTTGTTATGCATTACAGACTGGACTGGACATTAGGGAGACTTAGGTGTCCAACTCATACTCGTGTATTAGAGAAAGTGTGTCTTATCGGCGTGTGAAACTCAATGGTGTCCATCTAACTCTGGAAAGTGTTAAATGTACACTATTTCCAGTGAACATACAGTGGGGCAAAAAAGTATTTAGTCAGCCACCAATTGTGCAAGTTCTCCCACTTAAAAAGATGAGAGAGGCCTGTGATTTCCATCATAGGTACACTTCAACTATGACAGACAAAATGAGAAGAAAAAAAATCCAGAAAATCACATTGTAGGATTTTTAATTAATTTATTTGCAAATTACCAAAAGGCAAAAGGCCTCCTGCGGGGACAGGGGCTGGAATTTAAAATAAATAAAACATTTAATTAAAATATAGAACAAAACACATCACGACAAGAGAGACAACACAACACTACATAAAGAGATACCTAAGACATCAACATAGCACGGCAGCATCACGGTGCAAACATTATTGGGCACAGACAACAGCACAAAGGACAAGAAGGTAGAGACAACAATACATCACGCAAAGCAGCTACAACTGTCAGTAAGACTGTCCATTACTGAGTCTTTGAATGAAGAGATTGAGATAAGAGTGTTTGTTGTAGCTCATTCCAATCACTAGTTGCAGCGAACTGAAAAGACGAGAGACCCAGGGATGTGTGTGCTTTGGGAACCTTTAACAGAATGTGACTGGCAGAACTGATGTTGTATGTGGAGGACGGGGGTTGCAGTAGATATCTCAGATGGGAGGAGTGAGGCCTGAAAGGGTTTTATAAATAAGCATCAGTCAGTGGGTCTTGCGACGGGTATACAGAGTTTACCAGTTTACAGAAGAGCATAGAGTGCAGTGGTGTCCTATAAGGAGCATTGGTGGCAAATCTGATGGCCGAATGGTAAAGAACATCTAGCCGCTCGAGAGCACCCTTACTTGCCGATCTATTAACATCCCTGGGACTAAATCTGAACCAAACATAGACGTGTATGTTTGGGCCAAATAGACATTAGGATTGGTTCAGATTGGGTCCGGACCGGACCAAGAATCAACGTCCTTGGACTACACAAAAAAAGACAGCTGGTCCGGTGAGGACCAAAAAAAGACGTCCAAAAGACATTGCAGGACTGTAACTGCTTAGTGGGTGTAGTTCTTCACTGAATCATCCTCCTCTCTCTGTGCTGTGGGGAATTAGACTCACTACCCCCCCTGATTTGTCTTTCACCTCCCACAGTGTCTCTGAGGTTATTACTGTTGATATGTTCACTGCTAAATGGGGTTCAATGAAGTAAGTAAGTGGAGTATCAGTAGACTGTACAGGAATGTAAGATGTACAATGTTAATCGAGCTACTGTGGGATCTCAGATAGCCTAGCATTTCACTAAATCATCCTCCTTTCTCTGTGCTGTGGAGGATGAGACTTTAACCTCTTTAGAGATGGTTTGTCCTCCAGAGAGAAAGAGCGAGAGAGAGAGATTCTCCCTAGGGGAGTCACATCCTCCCAGCCCTGTACCATCTGCTGGGAAAAGATATCAGTCCCCCCCAAAGAGCATTCAGCTGTAAACACGCTTGACTTTGGCTCTCTCGAACCACCAGTCGTCACAGGGTGTCATTGAGACAAAGCAACAAAGCAGGCAGAAAACTCCCAAGAGTTAATTTAACTTCAGTCTCTAGTAGTGTTTGACTGATACCGTGTGTGATCCTCTAAGTAGTAGCTATGGGGTGTTTTAAGGAATAGGGAAAATCAGTGATCTGACATAGAAGCAGGGTACTTGTAGTCTTCAGGATAATTTTGCTATTTGGGGTTCTACTAAGCTAACATATAGAATTCGTTTTAACCCTTGTGTAGTCTTAACATTCTGTATACTCCACTTGTCCTAAGGGTAAAAAATGACTTGCCTTCACTAAACCCCTGAAATAAAGCATCTTTATTGAATTTTAAACCCACAATCTATTTTGCATCAAGAAACAACCTGTGATTCATCACAGACTTTGAATATCTGGGTTTTCCCTCTTCACAATGCAGAAAACTGCATTTAATCAGTGGACACCACTCATTTGTATTACAACACACCTGTCCTAATTGATTATTATTATTCATATTGTTGCTACAGGTACTGCATAGGTGAAAACATACATTTATTTAGGAAGAGATCACACTTGTATAGCCTAAGAAAGTAGCAGAAATGTGCAGAAAGTAGTTTAGAATGCATTTTATGAAGGGAAACAATAACAGTCATTAACTTTTTTGGCAACATAGTGATACACATTCTTAGATACTGTACAATGAGGAATTCAACTACAAAATACTAGTCTCCTCCCATTTTTTTATCCATTGCTCCCACCCACAAGGTGTATAAACAACAACAATACATAATAATAAAATAAGATAATAGATACAAAACAAAAACGTGAAGAACATAAAACAATCAACTCTAATTAGCACATGTAGGACAGTATGCAAGTGTGTGTGAATGGACTTTGCAGATTTTGTATTTCTCACATGTGCAGCACATATTATTTGTTTTACAGTCCTTCTTTGGGGGGCAGAATTAGCATCTCCTCCTCTTGCCTGCCCCAGCTGCAGCCTCAGGTGGATCAGGACAAGATTCAGCCCCCTGAACAGCTTTCAGTAGCGCTGCTGTGAGGGGGAGGCGCTCCCTTCTTTGAATGTGTGGGGTCACAAGTGCCTTTCCCAGCTGCTCCAGGAACACCTTCCTCTTGTCCCGCTTATCAGGCATCCAGGTAGGGTTGATCTTATTCCATATCACGAAGGCATTGTATGAGGACACATCAATGAAGTTATGGAAGATGACCAGGGGGCAGCGGGCAGTCATCCGCCTGCAGTTGTAAGTTCCAATCACCTTGTCCAGGTTGTCTATGCCTCCTTTGTTGTGGTTGTAGTCCAGGATGATGGCTGGCTTCTTTTCCTCCCGATCACTGATCTCAGCCGTTTTGTGCAGTGTGCTCAGGAGGACCACATTCTTGTTCCTCTTTGGGAGGTAACAAACTAGAGCGGTGGTGGGGGTGAAGGCAAACTTTGATGAGAAGGCCTCTCTCCCCCTTGTTGCGAGGAGTGCAGGGGGGAGCTCAAGCTTGTTCTTTCTAACTGTGCCAACCATGGTGATCTTCCTCTTCAGGAGCTGCTGGCTGAGTTCAATCAGTAGCACACATAATCTAAATTTCTCTTTGTGTGTGTGTGTGTGTGTATAATTTTGCTATTTGATTTTGAACTTTAGCACCCCTTTAGGGATAAAAAAATATAGATTTGATTTGATGAAACATTGAATTTGACCTTACTGCTATTAGTCCATAGAAACCCACTGAATAACAGATTCATACATGGAAAAACAGATAGTAAAAATTTTTAGCAAAAGGAAGTGTCTGTCATGTATCTGAGAGATATAAGAAAGATCAGGAAATTCTATTGTTTTTTGACCCATATACAGCATATACAAATATTGTCATTAAACTTCTTCCATATATACTTCATTTTTTAAACTGGTACCGGGCTACCTTCAGACGAGTGTTTTGAGACTTGTGGGCATGGTCACGTTGGCATGATGGATCGGGAGACAGACGCCGGAATGCGTAATAGACGTTTTTATTGTACCCAAATTACTGCATGCCGTGTAAAGGCATATGAACTAAGACCAAACAAACACGTATTCAAAATACAGTGTAGAAACCCAAACAAAAGAGCGAGGAGTACCTCAAATAAATAACACCAAGGACGAGACCCGTAATTATCTGCGCAATCCGTGCCACAACGCACAGCACAGGTACTCACACACGCACCAACAGACATAGTAACAATAATGGACAGCCCAATGGAAACCAAAAAGCACACTTATACAAGTACTAATCAGTGGGAATAAGGGAAAGCTGTGCATACTGAAAGTTCCGGAGGGATCTGTGACAGTACCCCCCCGACACGCTGCATACGCAGCGCAACAACACCGGCCTCGAGGACGATCACAGGAACGCAGTGTGGGTCGATCAGGACCCAATGGAGCTGCCTAAGTTGCGTCGTCGTCGGACGGGCCAGTAGCAATGGCATCGGATGGACCGGTTGTAGCTGATGAAGTTGCATAGTCGGACGGACCCATTGTGGCGACTTCGGACGACCCAGTCACAGCTGTCGAAGTTGCAGCGGTGCTGAACGGACCAGTCGCAGCTTCGTCGGGCGGGCCATTCCCGCTGTCTCACTTAAGGGTTGATTATTCTGTCATGTTGGTATAATGGGTCGGGAGACAGGCGCAGGAATGCGTAATCGTTTTAAAAAATGTCTTACCCACAATACAACGTGTAATGTAAAGGCAGGGGACGAAAACCAAACAAACACGTATACAAAACACAGGGTTGAAACCCAAACAAAAAAGCTAGGAGTACCTCGAAATAACACTAGCGCACAATGATTATCACACAGAATGAGACCCATAATCATCTGCGCTCTACAATGGCACAGAAGCCAAAACAACAAGGCACAGGTACTCACACGGCCAACGGACATTGTAACAATAATGGACAGCACCATGGTGAACGAAGGGCACATGTATACAAATATAATCAGTGGGAATAGGGGCCAGGTGTGCGCAATGAAAGTTCTAGAGGGATCCGTGACAGGCATCCTAGAGAAAAACAACCAAAGTGCCTTTTTGTGAGATTCACACCTTTCCATAGTGGAAATGTATATATTAATGTGTAGCTCAAACTGCAGCATGGACATCGACTCTATTAAGCCAATGTATAAAAAAAACTGATATTGGGATAAACCTCCACTTTAAGGGATTTGAATGAATGAATGAAGAGCAATAGTACTATGTCAAATAATATTGACCGGATTTAACTATCCATTTACATAAAGGACCTCTTCTCCAGATATCACCCAACCTGTGTTATCTCTGAGGTATTTCATTTACATAAATGAATGGCCCAGATAGATTCTGTATTAAGGCTATGAAATGGCAACGCTGTCATAATCAGATATAGTGTGTATCAAAGTGCTGGCTTAAGTATGATGTATTGAAATATAAAGCACTGATACATTTATAGAGTACTAGGCTACTTTTCCTTTCAGCATTTGAGCAGTAGACAGATCCACTCTATGGGCCTACAGTAGAGATTTCGAATTAACAAACTGTTTGAAATGGTAACACTATCCGACATGAAGCAGTCAATTTGCAATATGGGGATTAAACAAGATTACAGATCAATCTAGCAACAATAAAACAAGTTGCCTGTGGATGGATGAGTGGGTTTTAGAGCAGTCCAGTCTTGTTGAGGCTCTCTGTGTGTGTGTGTGTGTGTGTGTGTGTGTGTGTGTGTGTGTGTGTGTGTGTGTGTGCGCGTGCGTAAGCGCATTTCTGTGTGTGTGTGCGTGTGGCTATCATTTCCCTGAAATCCTTTAATGCACTCAAACAACATGTTGTCTGGAATTAGCGTACATGCACCATATGATCTAAGAATACATAATGTAGATGCATCACTTCATAGTTCACAGGTCAGACCGCCTGTCACATTAGTGAAATAAATTAAAGTAGCCTCCTGCACACGATGCTATATCATTGCCTTACTGATGGCACTGTATAGAACAGAGAAGGAATTATTTTCCACAGTCTTATACACTTTACGCAAACACCAAACCAACAACTCATCACCCAGTCATTTACAATTAGAGTTTATGGCTTGCATGTATGGGTGAGTGTGCTTGTTTCTCTCTAATTGTCACTGACAAACATCACTACTTAGTTTCAACCCCATAAAGATGGCTCTCTAAACCTGGGATGTGTTCATTAGGGCGCAACGATCCTGATCGTCATGTCATATGTTTTTAAATTTGTTTGTTGAAGCCTCAAGGGAGGCTGATAATCTCCCAATAAGGCGCAGTCAGGCAATGTATGTTTCATGAGTCTGTTTGTTATTGAATCAATGAAGTTAGAAGTCTCAGAAGTGAAAGCTCTGATGAAAGTGATGACTCTCCAGCTAGCTGTCTCAGCGAGGAGGTCTCATGCAGTGGCACCATCTTGTTTCGAGAGAGAGATGATTTTGGACAGGGGAGCGCTGCGGATGCTATTGATGCCGTGAGATGCTTTCAACCAAACTCTTTGAGATGAAGGCACAGGAAGACAGAGCAACTGAGCAAACGGCACATCACAATTCTTGAAAACCGTCTCGTTTTGAAGTGTGAAAGATTTGTTTGTTCTGTAATTGAAGTTTTTTTGCCTGCATGCTAAGAGGAGAGAGAGAGACGTTCACATGCAAGTCAATATCTATTTTTTTGCCTTTTTCTTCTTTTCATTAACATGTTCATTATGAGGGTTATGAGGGTCATAATTCAAATTATATGTATTTAGTCAGGTTGCAAGTGGATGATGTAGGTCTACGCAATGTCAACCTCCTCAATTAAATTATATGTTTTCCCGCAAAGATGACAACACTTTCTTCAAAATAATGGCTTAGGAGTGACATCACTTTCACCCCCCACTGGCTGTATCTCCATGAATGGCAGCATTCATCCAAAGCACACACCCACTTTTGAGGACAACATGTTTTCATTCTGTATTAAAAGTAATGAAATCAGTCAATTGAAGGACCGAATCTATGGATTTCACATTTCTGGGAATACAGACATGCATCTGTTGGTCACAGATGCCTTAAATAAAAGGTAGGGGCTTGGGTCAGAAAACCAGTCAGTATCTGGTGTAACCACCATTTGCCTCACGCAGCGCGTCACATCTCCTTCGCATGGAGTTGATCAGGCTGTTGATTGTGGCCTGTGGAAATTTGTCCCACTCTTCAATCTCTGTGCGATGTTGCTAGATATTGGCATAAACTGGAACACGCTGTCGTACAAAATCGATTAAGAGCATCCCAAACATGCTCAATGGGTGACATGTCTGGTGAGCATGCAGTCCATGGAAGAAATGGGAAATAGTACACAATTCTACCTTCCAGGAATTGTGTAAAGATCCTTGCTACATGGTGCCGTGCATTATCATGCTAAAACATGAGGTGATGGTGGCAGATGAATTGCACGACAATGGGCCTCAGGATCTCGTCACTGTATATTGATAAAATGCAATTGTGTTCGTTGTCCGTAGCTTATGCCTGCCTATACCATAACCCCATCACCACCATGTGGCACTTTGTTCACAATGTTGACATCAGCATACTGCCAAATTCTCTGAAACAACGTTGGCGGCAGGCTTATGGTATATTTATTAACATTCAATTATCTGGCCAATTGCATGCTCCCTAAAAACTTGACATCTGTGGCATTGTGTTGTGTGACAAACTGCACATTTTAGAGTGTTTTTTCCATTGTCCCCAGCACTTGTGTAATGATCACGCTGTTTAATCAGCTTCTTGATATGCCACACCTGTCAGGGGGATCGATTATCTTGGCAAAGGAGAAATGCTCACTAACAGGGATGTAAACAAATTTGTGCACTACTTTTGAGAGAAATACAGGCTTGCAATGAGCCTGGAATAACCCTCTCCTCCCCAAAACCCATTGGAGGAGGTCAAAGGGCCCTCTCCTCTGATCTTTGCCTCCAATGGGTTTTGAGAAGGAGACAAGGAGAGAGGACACCCGACGTTTGCAATTGAGATCTTCCCATAGATTACATTCCAATGGCATCATATTCCCTATTATTCCCTATTAAATGCAAATGACAGCCTAGGAACAGTGGGTTAACTGCCTGTTCAGGGGCAGAATGACAGATTTATACCTTGTCAGCTCGGGTGTTTGAACTTGCAACCTTCCGGTTACTAGACCAACGCTCTAACCACTAGGCTACCCTGCCACCCCTGGGTCATTGCCATGGTGTGGGGGAAAAAGAGTCCACCTAACCAACGTTTATAAGTTTGAGCAAAGCTAGCTCATTGAAATGACACAGTGGATTTGCTATTCAATATTCAGCTAATTCAGTTATTCAAGTTGAATGTAAAGGATTACGTTCTGTCAAATCCTTTTTGTCACTCTCCTCTATTTCTATTATTGTATTATTAATCCAATCATTCAGACTATTGTGTGAATGAAAGGACAACATCACCAAGTCATTGTTGAGGGTTAAACCTTCCCGACCGCCTCTGCCTTGGACAGGCTTCAAACAGAGATTGACTGTACCTATGGCAGTCTTGGCAGCGCAGAAGCCTTGTAGTTAATGTTTGGCTCTGTCTATCTGAGAGAAATGTGAAGAAAATGACATAAATGGCTTGCATAAGCGTGGTGCCTTTTTGTGATTTGCGGTCCATTTGTGAGAGGCAGGTGCTCAACTGTAATTATGCGGAAGATGACTAGCGAATGTGTGTGTGTTTGTGTGTGTGGGTGTGTGACGATTCCTGGCGGACCCAACAACCATGTGTTCCTCCAATGTGTTAATGTTTTGGAAAACACACACACACACACACACAAAGTCTCTCCCTTACGGGCCTGTCACCGGTGGTCCCCAGAGTGTATCTGCTGTGTGGGTGTTTGTATCTAGGTTCCCCGGGGCCCCATTCTACATATTGTAGGAACCATTTTTAATGTCTGTGTTGTCTACCTTGTGTTTACCTATCTACATATGTAGTCCTATTTTAGTCTGGTCTATTGGATAATTCTGAACCAACGGTGAGACTGAGATTTGTGTAGCACAAGTAGTGGCCATTTGAACTATTTTACAGTGATATATTGGACTTGCAATGACTGTGATTGATTTGACTTGCAATGGCTGTGCTATGCGGTTGGTTGTGCTACGTATTTAGTTGAATGCACACAGATTGTAAGTCTCCATGGACAAGACTTTCTGGTAAATAACTAAATGAACATGCAATACTAACGCCATCTCTCTCCTGTCTCCTTTCCCAGCTGTCACTATGATTGTGTGAGCTCCTAGCCATCGAGCGGAGTGGGAGTGTCGGTAGGAGAACAGAGGCGAGAGGAGTGCCTACACCTGGACTATGGCGCCGCACCACCGGCGGGCAGAATATCCCCTCGCCAGGGGGGCCGTGCTTATCCTGCTCCTGGGCTGTCTGGCCCTGCCATCACCATCCCATGCAGACAGTGAGTAACACAATCATATCGATGATACCTCCATAGATATGTGCGGTATATGCACAGTATTCTTATACTATTTCTGTGTACACCCAGAGGCAGACTGAGACCAGAAATCAGTTCTGGCATTTCTAACACACTGGCCCATTTTTTTCCCTTGAGACCCCCATAATTAGCCAGATAGTGATCATTTTTGCAAAAAAAAACTAAGTTAGACAGACCCACTAGTCTAAAAATGGACCAGCCCTTCTAGCATTTGCCCGAAATGCAGATGGTCAGTCTGCCCTTGTGTACACCAGAGAAGTGTGCAGAGAGAAGTGTGCAGTGCTGTTTCACTAGAGATGTACCAGCTATGATTACAATGTAACTAGCCAATGGAAATAATCCCAGTGGGGAAAGATGGTTGAAATTACATCATCCCACGCAGACAGTCAGAAGCACCATGATATTACCTCCACAGAGAACATTCTGCCTGTTATTGTATAGCTTGGGGAGGTATTTTCCATCGGCTATAGGGGCTTGTTTCCTAGACTATAGGGGCTGGTTTCCTAGATCCAGATTAAACCTGGTCCTGGACTAAAAAGCTTGCTCAATGAAGATTTGCCATAGAGATATATTGTTGATGATTCTCTAATTCTCTTTCCGTGGATACCTTCACCTGATATGCACCAGAGAGAAAAGTGCTGTTTTGTATGACCAGAGATGAACCAGTTGTTCTTACCATTTCCCCCAACTAGCCGCAGCTCAAAAGGTCATTGGGCAAAGTTGAAATGACACTAGAACTGTCTGTAAACTGTTTGTAATCACATCACATTGCTTTCTGGTATGGCTCCTGTAGTAGTATAGCTTTGCAGAGGTATTTTCCATAGACAAAGTCCTGCAGGCAATAGGCCTACGTTATCAATTTGTAAACTGAGGATGTTAAGGAAACAATGCGGTGACACATTCAATTATTTAAATCCCTGCTTGAACTAAGTGTTCCGTTTGTTCACTCTTATATCTATCGCCTCCTAACCTAAACAGATTTTACCTAGGTAATGGTCCATCCTGTTGTGATCCATCAGCAGTGCCAGACTCTGACATGGCTGATCTCTCTCTGCTGTTTACTCACCTGGTTACCATTGTTGAATCTTTTCGACCTCTCACTGCTTGTGATACCAGTCAGATATCTTGACTTTAGACCGTGTGAAAACAGTGAGTCTTGAGACCATCCCAGAACCCTATCAGCTTTTCTTTTGTGTTCTGGGGAACATTGTTTGTGCTCTGAAGGAAGACTCGCTAACTCTTTGTTTGTTCTGAGCCTTCTTCATTAATGAATGAATGAATTCCAGTGATTCTATGAGGGTTTCTCTCAGACAGCCTTCTTAGCATTCTTGTTTTTCTAACCCCTCCTCAGTCATCCAACATTATTCTAAGGGCACACGGGGCAGAAAATGGCAGGGACTTTTAGAACTCTCAAGTGCCAGACATAAAGAGGAATATGACTGTAATGTAACCCTGTCCTTTCCATCCTAGTAACCTATCTATCAGTTTAAACAGTACAGCTCAACCCTGTCCTCTCTAGCCTGTCAGCTTCTTCGTTACAGTATTCAGTAGGCTGAAGTGTAATGATGCAACAGTGCATGAAACCCAGGCACTTATACTACCACATGTTACAGTGACTAGAGATCAGGCTACCCTTCCCCCAACCCCCCTGCCCATGACTGATGGGTTGGGGCATTGTTAGACTTGGAATATCAACTGTTTCTCTCTCCAACAAACATTGTTGGTGTCCCCAGGGTGACTAAAGCATGGGCTGTCTTATTTTACTGACTTCTGAGCAGCATGTTGCTATACCGTGCATGTCTTACACTTACAAGTTGAAATTGAAGATTGCATTATTGTAACCAACAAATGCATTAAGCATTTGTTAGGATTCCTGATTGATATATGTAAAGGTCAGGTCTGGGGTGAGGTAAAGTAGCTAGATAGCAAAGAGGGTGAATCCATGAACCAGACGAGCTAATGCAATCATGTTGTTTGGGTGTTTCCCATGAGAGTCCCATTTCAGTAAGGCACACAGGCACACACACATCCACCCACACCTTCACACGCAAACACACACGCACATACAAGCACACATACCCAGACACACACACACACACACACACACACACACACACACACACACACACACACACACACACACACACACACACACACACACACACACACACACACACACACACACACACACCACCACCACACCACAGTAATCTCATTACTGCACAGCATCCTAGGGGGGAGCAGTACTCTCTTTAATCGACGTGACATGCTTCATGTCAAATTTATGATGATTTTTAATAGAAGGAATTAATGAGACAGAAAATGTAATATTCCGGGCCGCTGTGTGTGTGTCTGCGTGTGTGTGTGTCAGGGAGGATGAGTGTCTGGTGGTAAATCCACTCACTGACAGTTCAGTTAGATACTCTGTGGGGTTGCACATCGAGGAGTAGAAAAAATGTTTTGTCGGCACAAAAATTGTTTATAGTTTTAAGGGAGGACAGCTAGCAATGCGAGAAGGAGCTGAAGCTTAAAAATAGCTGGGGCTGCCAGAAAGAATGCATGGTTCTGTAGAGTGAAACCCTCTTACTCTACCTGAGATTAGGTTAGATTTACTGACACACACAGTAGCCTACCCCATGATGTTGCCAGTTACTGGACCAGCTAAACCTTGCCATAGCTGCAATATTGTTTGTACATTTCTTAGCTTGATAAAAGTACTAGTGATTGAGATTATCTTAAATGTATGATTAATTATGTGATTAGATACACATCTAATGTCAGCTTGAACTCCAATCCCACTAGATAACTGCTATCTTCCCAATTCCATAAAATGGATTCCATGATTCCATTACGCCAACACAAGCAAAGACTCAATGGGATAGTTTGTTAAATAGCCTGCCCCATATTTGCTACATATGTTGAACATGTTTGCAGTCAACATTGTTCTAGTGCCGAGGTGTCAACGCAATCGGCCCACTCTAGTGTAGCCCTGAGAACGACTTCTACATAAAACATCCTCCTATCAGGCTGAAAATGCCTTAACTCGATTGAATGGGTGGCCGCCGAACAAAAACGGGAAGATATGCTTACTGTCTTAATAAAACGCTGTGCGAAACCTACTGTGTATTGCAGTCTGGACATGGACATGCCAAACGTAGTCGATATGCAAGATTAAATTCACTAGTTTATTGATAAGCCCTAAAAAGACCACAATTCTAATAAAAACAAAACAACAACTTGTTTTAAATAGGCAATGTTTAAACACAGTTACAGACACCATAATTGGTTCCCATTGGTGTATAATTCAAACAAAGCAACTTAGACTATGGAGGCATTTAAGCACATCCAAACTTTTCACAGGGGCTGGATAAAGATCTAATATAAAGAGGAAGAGAGAAAGGGGGAATGTCCATTCACTGTTATACTGCTCGCAAATGTTATGATTTATAATAATCAAGGATTCATCTTACAGATCATATTTGCACTTCTCCAGAAATAGCAGACAAAACCGTATTGCATTCGAGCCATGTACTTTCTCACCCTAAACGGTGAATCTATCTAATTCATTTTTGTTGTTGTTGTTTAATTTGAATAAAAACCAATCAATCTATTTTTGAAAAAGTACGATCAGGTCAGAACCATGATATCATAAATCTCTTCTCTCATTGCATGGCACTGTGTGCACACATAGGCCTAATTATCTTTACATATAACATTTGCACGTTTATACAAAATAATAGGCTCCTGTTAATTGTATTGTTGCCTATGTGCGAGGCAGATAAAAAAAATAACATCTGCTGTTGATATGGCATTATAGGAGGACTGAATAGTTTGGAGGAGCTCGTCTTTGGTAATTGGACATGGGGCGCTCTTTGAATATGGGGATGGATAGCCTACTTGTGAATAATGATAAAGCATGAGTGCAAAACCCTTTAAAATCATTCTCAGTAGACCATTTAAACCCCCTTTATTCATAGGCTACTTTGGTCTTAATTAATGGGAGGGTAGGCTATGCTTGGTTTTTAATCAAATTAAACTTAATGGGGGAGGAAACCAATAAATGTTATGTTCAAAAAAGGCACATCTCTCCTTCCATGGACACTGTGCTTGATGGCTGGATAGGCTGCACTTTCGCTCTCAAAATCCATGCCATTGTCAACTGCTAAATACAGTGCCTTGCGAAAGTATTCGGCCCCCTTGAACTTTGCGACCTTTTGCCACATTTAAGGCTTCAAACATAAAGATATAAAACTGTATTTTTTTGTGAAGAATCAACAACAAGTGGGACACAATCATGAAGTGGAACGACATTTATTGGATATTTCAAACTTTTTTAACAAATCAAAAACTGAAAAATTGGGCGTGCAAAATTATTCAGCCCCCTTACTTTGTAGCGCAACCTTTTGCTGCGATTACAGCTGTAAGTCACTTGGGGTGTGTCTCTATCAGTTTTGCACATCGAGAGACTGAAATTTTTCCCCATTCCTCCTTGCAAAACAGCTCGAGCTCAGTGAGGTTGGATGGAGAGCATTTATGAACAGCAGTTTTCAGTTCTTTCCACAGATTCTCGATTGTATTCAGGTCTGGACTTTGACTTGGCCATTCTAACACCTGGATATGTTTATTTTTGAACCATTCCATTGTAGATTTTGCTTTATGTTTTGGATCATTGTCTTGTTGGAAGACAAATCTCCGTCCCAGTCTCAGGTCTTTTGCAGACTCCATCAGGTTTTCTTCCAGAATGGTCCTGTATTTGGCTCCATCCATCTTCCCATCAATTTTAACCATCTTCCCTGTCCCTGCTGAAGAAAAGCAGGCCCAAACCATGATGCTGCCACCACCATGTTTGACAGTGGGGATGGTGTGTTCAGGGTGATGAGCTGTGTTGCTTTTATGCCAAACATAACGTTTTGCATTGTTGCCAAAAAGTTCAATTTTGGTTTCATCTGACCAGAGCACCTTCTTCCACATGTTTGGTGTGTCTCCCAGGTGGCTTGTGGCAAACTTTAAACAACAATTTTTATGGATATCTTTAAGAAATGGCTTTCTTCTTGCCACTCTTCCATAAAGGCCAGATTTGTGCAATATACGACTGATTGTTGTCCTATGGATCGAGTCTCCCACCTCAGCTGTAGATCTCTGCACTTCATCCAGAGTGATCATGGGCCTCTTGGCTGCATCTCTGATCAGTCTTCTCCTTGTATGAGCTGAAAGTTTAGAGGGACGGCCAGGTCTTGGTAGATTTGCAGTGGTCTGATACTCCTTCCATTTCAATATTATCGCTTGCACAGTGCTCCTTGGGATGTTTAAAGCTTGGGAAATCTTTTTGTATCCAAATCCGGCTTTAAACTTCTTCACAACAGTATCTCGGACCTGCCTGGTGTGTTCCTTGTTCTTCATGATGCTCTCTGTGCTTTTTACGGACCTCTGAGACTATCAGAGTGCAGGTGCATTTATACGGAGACTTGATTACACACAGGTGGATTGTATTTATCATCATTAGTCATTTAGGTCAACATTGGATCATTCAGAGAGCCTCACTGAACTTCTGGAGAGAGTTTGCTGCACTGAAAGTAAAGGGGCTGAAAAATATTGCACGCCCAATTTTTCAGTTTTTGATTTGTTAAAAAAGTTTGAAATATCCAATAAATGTCGTTCCACTTCATGATTGTGTCCCACTTGTTGTTGATTCTTCACAAAAAATACAGTTTTATATATTTATGTTTGAAGCCTGAAATGTGGCAAAAGGTCGCAAAGTTCAAAGGGGGCCGAATACTTTTGCAAGGCACTGTATGTGTACATGATCAATAAAATATGATTTTATTTTGATTTGATGTTACGAATTCTAGATTTTTGTCTTGGTGGCTAACGTTTCTTACCTGACTAACGTTAGCTAGCTAGCTAGCTAACATTAGTCACCTAGCCACATAGGTAGAATTCCTAACATATCATTGGTTTTGCAAATTCGTAACATGCTGTACGATTTGCAAATTTGTAAGATATTGTACATTTTGCAAATTTGTAGCATATAATATCAATTGTAATTCATAACAGAAGTTTAGACAAAATGGTGATGGACATCCACAAATGAATACACACCATACGAAACGTAACATATCCTACTAAATGGAGTATCTCAGATTTACTTACAGAATAATATGAAATGGTCTGAGAGCAGGTTGCGGTTTGATGTAATCGACTTTCCTATCAGGTGAAATTACGCAACAATGTGTTTATTGGTGCCATATATCTAGGTGATATTCGACTTGTAGATCAGGTACATCGCCCTCTGCGTCCCAAAAGGCACCATATCCCATATATAGTGTACTACATTTAACCAGTGCCATGAGGGTATAAAAGGAATAGTGTGCCATTTGGAATGCAATATTTGGCTCAGATCAGTAAGATAGAAAATGTTGTGGTTCGCATTCGAAAACACTTCTTAAATGGAACCATTCAAATTAAAATTAATGAGATGACACCTATTCATTGAAATCTTTGTAATGCAATCTCTCGATCTGTCTCTTTGTATTGGTATATTACACAACATTAACATGGTCAACAAGAACAGGAGAAAAGTAAAAGATATTGGAGTCATGTAAAAAATGGCGCACTCACATTGTCCAGCCCCATGACCAGGTTTGGAAATTGAACTGTCTAGCTCAATTGTGTTGAGGTGGGAGGGGTGGCAAAATTTGAGGTTTGTCCTTAAGAACAAGCACAAAAGTGTCAATTTCATGCAGCGCTAATGGGACGTTTTAAAACCCACAAAAAGCAGTTTCTAATGGTAACGTAGTTGATAATGGCATGGATTTTGAGAGAATACGTGTAGCCTATCCAGCCATGAAGCACAGTGCCTATGGACGGAGAGATGTGCCTTCTGTGCCGGTGAAGAACATATTTAGAAACATGAAAAAATGATTGGTTTCCCCCCATTTTATTTAATTTAATTAAAAAGCAAGCATAGCCTACCTTCACCTTAATCAAGCCACAAGTAGCCTATGAATAAAGGGGTTTAGATGGTCTACTGAGAATGGTTTTTAAAGGGTTTTGCACTCATGCTTTTTCATTATTCACAAGTAGGCTATCCATCCCCATTTTCAAAGAGCGCCCCTTGTCCAATTACCAAAGACGAGCTCCTCCAAACTATTCAGTCCTCCTATAATGCCATATCAACAGCAGATGTTATTTTTTTTTATCTGCCTCGCACATAGGCAACAATACAATTAACAGGAGCCTATTATTTTGTATAGACGTGCGAATGTTATGCATAAAGATAATTAGGCCTGAGTGTGCACTCAATGCCATGTAATGAGAGAAGACATTTCTGATATCATGGTTCTGACTCGATCCTATTTAGAAATATTGTTGTTTAAAAAAACAAATATTGATCGTTTTTTTTGTTTAATTTGATTAAAACCCAAATGTATTGCCTCCCGAGTGGTGCAGTTGGTCTAAGGCACTGCACCACAGTGCTAGAGGCGTCACTACAGAGCCGGGTTCGATCTCAGGCTGTGTCTCAGCCGGCCGCAACCAGGATACCCATATGGCCCAGCATCATCCGGGTTAGGGGAGGGTTTGGCCGGCTGGAATGTCCTTGTCCTATCGCTCTCTAGTGACTCCTTGTGGTGGCCGGGCGCATGCACGTTAACTTTGGTCGCCAGCTGTACGGTGTTTCCTCCAACACATTGGTGCAGCTGGCTTCCAGGTTAAGCAAGCAGTGTGTCAAGAAGCGGTGTGGCTTGGCGTGGTTGTGTTTTGGAGGACGGATGGCTCTCGACCTTCGCCTCTCCAGAGTCCATATGGGAGTTGCAGCGATGGGACAAGACTGTAACTACCAATTGGATATCATGAAAATGGGGTAAAAAAAATATGTATATTTCTAGATAAGTGAAAAAAATTATCTGTAAGATGGTTCCATGATGTTTATACAACATAACATTTGCGAGCAGTATAACAGAAAATGGACAATCCCCCTTTCTCTTTATATTGGATATTTATCCAGCTCCTGTGAAAAGTTTGGACTTGCGTAAAACCCTCCATAGTGTAAGTTGCTTTGTTTGTATCATACATCCATGGGGACCAATTATCATGTCTGTAACTGCATTTAGACATAGGCTATTTAAAACATGTTGATATTTGGTTTTTATTAGAATTTGATTAGAATTATACACAGTCTATTAGGGCTCATTAATAGCCTAGTGAATTTAAGCTTGCTTATTGACTACAATTGTTATGTCCATGTCCACTGCAATAAACATTAGGTCTAGGGTAGATTTTATTAAGCCAGTAAGCATATTTTTCAATTTTATTTCTTGCGGCCCCCTTTAAATCGAGTAAAGGAGGAATTCTTTGCCTTTGCAGCCTGATAGGAGGATGTTTTATGTAGAAACTGGTCTCTGGGGGACACTCAAGCGTATTACCGGCTGGGCTGATTGCATCAACGCCTTGGCACTAGAACAATGTGGACTGCAAACATGTTCAACATATGTAGCAAATATGGGACAGGCTATTTAATTAACGAACTAGCCCGTTGTCTTTGCTTGTGCTGACGTAAAGTCATGGAATCTACTTATTAATGGCATTGGGAAGATAACAGTTATCTAGTGGGATTGGAGTTCAAGTTCAAATTCAAATTTAAGATAATCTCAATCACTAATACTTTTATCAAGCTAAGAAATGTACAAACAATATTGCAGCTATGGCAAGGTTTAGCTGGTCAAGTAACTGGCAACATCATGGTGTAGGCTACTGTGTGTCAGTAAATCTAACCAAATCAAATTTTATTGGTCTCATACACATGGTTAGCAGATGTTAATGTGAGTGTTCCAAAAGTCTTGTGCTTCTAGTTCCGACTATGCAGTAAAATCTAACAAGTAATCTAACAAATTCACAACAACTACCTAATTCACACAAATACACACTAATGTAAAGGGATGAATAAGAATATATACATATAAATATATGGATGAGTAATGGCGTAGGCAAGATGCTGTAGATGGTGTAGAATACAGTATATACATATGAGATAAGTAATGTAGTATATGTAAACATTATTAAAGTGGCTTTATTTAAAGTGACTAGTGATACCTTTATTAAGTCTGCCTATTTAAGTGGCCAGAGATTTGAGTCTGCATGTTGGCAGCAGCCTTTCTATGTTAGTGATGGCTGTTTAACATTCTGATGGCCTAGAGATAGAACCCAATCTTAGGTAGAGTAAGAGGGTTTCTCTCAATGGAACCATGCATTCTTTCTGGCAGCACCAGCTATTTTCAAGCTTCAGCTTCTTCAATTTATGTGCCAAAATGTTTTTTTGACTCTTCGATGTGCATTCACATGGAGTACCGAACTGTGAACTGTGAGTGAGTGGATTTACTCCCAGGCGCTCATCCTCCCTAACAACACACACACACATGCACACTCACAACATACACACGCCGCAGCCAGGAATATTCAATTTTCTGTTTAACTTATTCCTTCCATTAAAAATCATCCTAAATTTCACGTGAAGCATGACATGTGGATTGTTACCACATTAAAATATGTGACTGACCGCCTCGATTCGGTCTTATGCAGCATCATTTGAAATGTTTTTAAAATATTTTGTTTTTACATTGGATAAAAATAGAGACTCAGAGCTAGAAAATGGTATATCATACACTGCAGTTGAGGGACAACGGGAAAGTAATTGTTACCCCACTTTTTTAGAAAATGTCCCTTGAATATTTTGGTATACCTACTGGAGAGCTCTTCTTTGTCTACACCCATTCAGCATCATTCACATCATCCTAAACCTTAGCCCCACCCATCTCTTTAAAGATTTAAATGTGCGGCCATGTGGCAAACATGTGCTATATCAAATAAAATGTCAGTTTATTTGTCAGATGCACTCGATATAGAGGTGTAAATGGTACAGTGATGTAGTTACTTGCATAGTAGCAATATCAAAAACAGAACTTGTCCAGATAAAAATATGTAATAAATATTGTATCATTATTACATGATGCTTATCAGACACACTTGTCTAAATTGATGGTTCATATTAAGGAAATGCTATAACCACCCCCCAGCCATATCTAGCTAAGTGGATGGGTCACTATGGTCTAGACATGTACACATGTTCATGAAATAAAATAGATGGCCGTAATCACCCCCAGACTAATTTGATGGGTCATGTAATAATCTGGCAGAAGTGGAGTCTTTTGTTTAGACATGAAGCTAGCTAGATAGCTAAACAATGAACCGGCATAATTCAAACTCATACTACTACCAATACAAACATTGTCATTGCTGTAGTAGGAAGTTGCAGGTAGCTAAAGCTAACAAACTAGGTTCAAAGTTAGCTAGCTATAACTAGCAAATGTATTTCTGATTTGAATAATATTACTACACAGATCATACAGTTGAAGTCAGAAGTTTACATACACCTAGTTTGGAGTCATTAAAACTCATTGTTCAACCACTCCACAAATGTATTGTTAACAAACTATAGTTTTGGCAAGTCGGTTAGGACATCTACTTTGTGCATGATACAAGTCATTTTTCCAACAATTGTTTACAGACAGATTGTTTCATGTATAATTTCCTATATCACATGTTTACAAACGCCAACTTGACTGTGCCTTTAAACAGCTTGGAAAATTCCAGAAAATGATGTCATGGCTTTAGAAGCTTCTGATAGGCTAATTGACATAATTTGAGTCAATTGGAGGTGCACCTGTGGATACATTTCAAGGCCTACCTTCAAACTCACTACCTCTTTGGGAAAATCTAAAGAAATCAGCAAAGACCTCAGAAAATAAATGTAGACCTTCACAAGTTCATTCTTGGGAGCAATTTCCAATTTTTGGAGAAATGTTCTCTGGTCTAAAGAAGAAAAAATATAACTGTTTGGCCATAATGACCATCGTTATGTTTGGAGGAAAAAGGTGGCTGCCCGCAAGCTGAAGAACACCATCCCAACCGTGAAGCACGGGGGTGGCAGCATCATGTTGTGGGGGTGCTTTGCTGCCGGACGAACTGGTGCACAACACAAAATAGATGGCATCATGAGGGAGGGAAATTATGTGGATATATTGAAGCAACATCTCAAGACATCAGTCACAAAGATAAAGCTTGGTCGCAAATGGGTCTTCCAAATGGACAATGACCCCAAGCATACTTCCAAAGTTGTGGCAAAATGGCTAAAGGACAACAAAGTCAAGGTATGGGAGTGGCCGTCACAAAGCCCTGACCTCAATCCTATAGAAAATGTGTGGGCAGAACTGAAAAAGCGTGTGCGAGCAAGAAGGCCTACGAACCTGACTCAGTTACACCAGCTCTGTCAGGAGGAATGGGCCAAAATTCAATGGGCCAAAATTCAACCAACGTGGGAAGCTTGTGGAAGGCTACTCAAAATGTTTTACCCAAGTTAAACAATTTAAAGGTAATGCTACCAAATACTAATAATGTAAACTTCTGACCCACTGGGAATGTGATGAAAGAAATAAAAGCTGAAATAAATCATTCTCTCTACTATTATTCTGACATTTCACATTCTTAAAATAAAGTGGTGATTCTAACTGACCTAAAACAGGGAATTCTTACTAGGATTAAATGTCAGAAATTGTGAAAAAACTGAATTTAAATGTATTTGGTTAAGGTATATGTAAACTTCTGACTTCAACTGTACATTGCTACTCTAGGGACACAACATCATGAAACAGCATTCCCAGGGGTAAATTATGGTAGAACTTGCTCTGAAACGCCGACACCCAGACACTGTTAAGAACTAGCTAGCGAAGTAGATCTGATAACATAATTACTTAGCTATCTAACTAGCTAGCGAGCATAGACTATCAATACTACCTGCTCCCATAAGAGGAGATCTGCAATTGATACTAACAATCTAATAGCCCTATAATGAATTATATTATGAAATGTAATCTGGTTTCTTTGAATCAGTACATTCCATGGGTTATTTGAATCAGTAATGTTACACCACACACATGATCTCTAGCCAGCTGAGAGTCCGTTAGACATGCACCCCTTACTGGATTGTCAAAAGCCCCACACCCTCGTTTTCCAGCTGAGCACACACTCAGCATTGCTACCTAATTAATAATAGATCTACTCACATGTCCAGGGATTCTGGTTATCTTTTATATTCCAGTATTGAGTGACTGTCCCGGTCAGGAAAGGTCTTTGTTGGTGGCATATGTAATTAGCACAACAAGCTTTGGCATGCCAAATGTGTGCTCAATGTGTCTGCTTCGGTGCCATCATTACATGAATGCGAGACACAACTGTTTTGCCAAAATGACTTCCACCAATCCCTGTGGCCTAGATGATTATAGTATCTATCAGGCTGCACACAGGGGCCTGAGAGCGATGCTGTTTTGTTATGTCAACTAGGTGTATATCTTTCACATGCTGATATTGTAGAGATGTGATGGAGACTGGAGAAGGCCTGGATTCAAAAAGTATTTGTTTTCTTTCAAATAATTTGAGCAATTTATTGAGACTGCTTAGATGATCTGGTTTCTTCATATGAACTTTTGGGACTATTCTATTCATTTCATTACATCAGACAAGGTCAATCAAACAGCTGAATTATTTGAAAGAATAAAAACACTAATATAGCTGTGAGAAGCAATGAACGGGGTTCACAGGATGAAAGACAGGAAACAAGATTGGTTGGATAACAAAGCTTTATGTGCAATCAGTGAAAGCATTACCATGTTCATCTCTCAGTACCACAAGGATGACGCAAGTGAAGTTTAGTCTAATGCTGTAGGTTGGTTATCTTTGAATGCAGCAGGTAACCATTCTTAAAGTAATTACTTAATGTATCAAGTTTATGTATAAATATTTGTAAATGTATATGCTGACTGCACAAGCGGCAGGACTTCCGGTTTCACATTTTCCTGAATAAAATAACCACTTTCACTACATTCAGACCGCAATAGGGCAACAATAGGTAATTATACAGATATACTAATCACATGTCAACATTGCTCATCTGCATCATTTAAATCTAACAGTAATTTTTCATGAGATGAAGTCCACTTGATCAATAGTTATTGCTCTAGTATCCTATGGTGCAACTGGTACCAACAACATCTATCAATGACATCTTAGCATTAGCAAACAAATTAACACTGAGAGACATGGTTGTTGCATTCATCAATTTTCAGTCCAATGGACTTCCCCAAGTGAGAGCCTAAGCGAAAATGTTAACATAAGTTTTAAAATATATTTAACACAATACCATATGTATTTCATAACTCATTATTTTGAGGGAACATTTGCAGAAGCAGCAGTTACTCTTCCTAGGGTCCACAAAAAACACAAAACAAAGAAACAAAACACTGATACACTGATAGACAAGGACAGTCACATACATTTAAAATACAAAGATATGCAGTGCATTCCGGAACTTTTCAGACTCCTTGACTTTTTCCACTTTTTGTTACGTTATAGCGTTACGATAAAATATATTAGTTGTTATTTTTCCCATATCAGTCTACACACGATACCCCATAATGACAAAGCAAAACAGGTTTTTACATTTAAATGTACATTTACAGTACTTTGTTGAAGCACCGTTGGGTTCGTTTAGAGCCTTGACTCTTCTTGGGTATGACGCTACAAGCTTGGCACACCTGTATTTGGGAAGTATCTCCCATTCTACTCTGCAGATCCTCTCAAGCTCTGTTAGGTTGGATGGGGAGCGTCGCTGCTCAGCTATTTTCACGTTTTTCCAGAGATTTTAAATCGAGTTCATGTCCAGGCTTGGCTGGGCCACTCAAGGACATTCAGAGACTTGTCCCAAAGCCACTCCTGCATTGTCTTGGCTGCGTGCTTAGGGTCATTGTCCAGTTGGAAGGTAACCTTCGCCCCAGATTGAGGTCCTGAGCGCTCTGGAGCAGGTTTTTATCAAGGATCTCTCCATATTTTTGCTCCATTCATCATTCCCTCACCCTGACTAGAGTGACCATCAGGTTCTTGCTCCCCTCCATTACCATGGACCTTCTCCCCTGATTGCTCAGTTTGGCCAGGTGGCCAGCTCTAGGAAGAGTCTTGGTGGTTCCAAACTTCTTCCACTTAAGAACGAAGGAGGCCACTGTTCTTGGGGACCTTCAATGCTGCAGAAATCTTTTGGTACACTTCCCCAGATCTGTACCTCGACACAATCCTGTCTCGGCGCTCCACGGACAATTCCTTTTATATCATGGCTTGATGTTTGCTCTCACATGCACTGTTATCTGTGGGACCTCATACTGTATAGATAAATCTTATCCAATCGTAATGTAACAAAATGTGGAAAAAGTCAAAGGGTCTAAATACTTTCCGAATGCACTGTACAAACAATACAACAACAAAAATTATACAAACAATATAAACAAAATTAATGTGTGTTTAAAATAAATTACAAACATTTTCTAAATTAGTCCAATGTGTTACTGGGACATATTCTACCCATTACTGAAATGGTTGCTCCAGTTTAGATGCTTTAGGTAGTCTGATAGGTCAGTTATCCAAACCTTTGCAGTTATTTTGGATACAGGTTTCAGGTGATTAGAAGTTCTACAAATTGGCTATCCCCGCAATGACTGTATTCCAAAAGGAATTGCACATCACCTTGCAAGCATACTGTGATTTGAAGGCCTGTTTCAGGCCATTGTACTACAGTGTCTGAAAATAATGTTTAGATTCACTCCTGAAGGTTGTACACGTGTGACCATCATTCAGAATGAGTGCCAGAGTTATGAACATTGTGAGGAAAATACCTAAAGCAGGGCTCTCCAACCCTGTTCCTGAAGAGCAACAGTCATGTAGTTTTTCCGCTCCAACCCTAATCTAGCGCAACTGATTCTAATAACTAGCTGGTCTATAGGATGAATCAGGTAAATTATAAATGGGGTTGGAGTAAAACCTACAGGATGGTAGCTCTCCAAGGAACAGAGTTTGAGATTCCTGACCTAAAGCATTTCAACTGGAACAAATATTTCAGTAACTGGTGCAATAAATACACTGCTCAAAAAAATAAAGGGAACACTAAAATAACACATCCTAGATCTGAATAAATCAAATATTCTTATTAAATACTTTTTTCTTTACATAGTTGAATGTGCTGACAACAAAATCCCACAAAAATTATCAATGGAAATCAAATTTATCAACCCATGGAGGTCTGGATTTGGAGTCACACTCAAAATTAAAGTGGAAAACCACACTACAGGCTGATCCAACTTTGATGTAATGTCCTTAAAACAAGTCAAAATGAGGCTCAGTAGTGTGTGTGGCCTCCGTGCCTGTATGACCTCCCTACAATGTCTGGGCATGCTCCTGATGAGGTGGCGGATGGTCTCCTGAGGGATCTCCTCCCAGACCTGGACTAAAGCATCCGCCAACTCCTGGACAGTCTGTGGTGCAATGTGGCGTTGGTGGATGGAGCGAGACATGATGTTCCAGATGTGCTCAATTGGATTCAGGTCTGGGGAACGGGCGGAACAGTCCATAGCATCAATGCCTTCCTCTTGCAGGAACTGCTGACTCACTCCAGCCACATGAGGTCTAGCAGTGTCTTGCATTAGGAGGAACCCAGGGCCAACCGCACCAGCATATGGTCTCACAAGGGGTCTGAGGATCTCATCTCGGTACCTAATGGCAGTCAGGCTACCTCTGGCAAGCACATGGAGGGCTGTGCAGCCCACCAAAGAAATGCCACCCCACACCATGACTGACCCACCGCCAAACCGGTCATGCTGGAGGATGTTGCAGGCAGCAGAACGTTCTCCACGGCATCTCCAGACTCTGTCACGTCTGTCACGTGCTCACTGTGAACCTGTTTTCATCTGTGAAGAGCACAGGGCACCAGTGGCGAATTTGCCAATCTTGGTGTTCTCTGGCAAATGCCAAACGTCCTGCACGGTGTTGGGCTGTAAGCACAACACCCACCTGTTGACATCGGGCTCACATACCACCCTCATGGAGTCTGTTTCTGACCGTTTGAGCAGACACATGCACATTTGTGGCCTGATGGAGGTCATTTTGCAGGTCTCTGGCAGTGCTCCTCCTGCTCCTCCTTGCACAAAGGCGGAGGTAGCGGTCCTGCTGCTGGGTTGTTGCCCTCCTACGGCCTCCTCCACGTCTCCTGATGTACTGGCCTGTCTCCTGGTAGCGCCTCCATATTCTGGACACTACGCTGACAGACACAGAAAACCTTCTTGCCACAGCTCGCATTGATGTGCCATCCTGGATGAGCTGCACTACCTGAGCCACTTGTGTGGGTTGTAGACTCCGTCTCATGCTACCACTAGAGTGAAAGCACCGCCAGCATTCAAAAGTGACCAAAACATCAGCCAGGAAGCATAGGAACTGAGAAGTGGTCTGTGGTCACCACCTGCAGAACCACTCCTTTATTGGGGGTGTCTTGCTAATTGCCTATAATTTCCACATGTTGTCTATTCCATTTGCACAACAGCATGTGAAATGTATTGTCAGTGTTGCTTCCTAAGTGGACAGTTTGATTTCACAGAAGTGTGATTGACTTGGAGTTACATTGTGTTGTTTAAGTGTTCCCTTTATTTTTTTAAGCAGTGCATAACTAAATGATTGGATTAGTTTAGAAACATGAATGTTATTTATCAAATCAAAGCATATTTATATTTTTTAGCATAAGATCAATCAATCAATGAACATGCACAAACAGATATTGAAACAAACAATTTTACAAAATCAGCCTGCAGTGTGGCATGCTGGGAAATATGATAATGATGGGCATGGTTTGGGTCAAACTTATGTGTATGAGTTTTAGGTCCCTGTATTATGGTTAAACAAGGCCCTCAAAATAAGGCATAATGAAACGTGACTTGTTTCAGGAAAATGGGCATATGTCGCATGTCACTAACAGGAGAGCCATTTGAACGTAAACTTTTTTTGAAAATCAAAATGGGTTTTTTGGCAGAAATGCCATCCTTAACATGTGAACTTTCATGTGCCTTAATAACAAACGTGTGTGCCATCTGTAAATACGAATACAACGGTTAAATTATGAGCCTAGTTGGTTTAGCCTCAGAAAAAGTCAGCAACCTTCCCTCTAGCCATGATTGGTTGAGATAATGAGTGGGCTGGACATGCCGAAAGATGAGTTCGGATTGGTCTGCCGCGTAGCGCGTCTATTTGAGCTGGTCGGTATATGTAGGTAAACCTGTTTAACGCATCTTTTTTGTTTGTTGATATTGTGTATTAGAATTGCATAAGAGTTGCTCTCCACTTTCTGGAGGACCGAGTTTTGAAATCAGTGGAATATGATAGTTAAGGAGATGGAGAAAACACCTGTCTCAGGATTACATCTTCAAACTAAGGGCAACCATGGCATCCGTGACAGAGAGGAGCATCCATCCATGTAAGATGGTAAGTCTAACTAGCCAATTTTTTTTTAAAGCAACCTGGTTGGTTAGCTGCCTGCAGATTCACGCAGGGTAGTAAAGTCATGAGCTGGGATTATGGTTATTTGGTTAAAACCTGTAGACGCCCCCCCCCCCCCCCCCTGTTCAGCTCAAACCGTGGCGCATGGAACGCAAAAATATTCTTAGAAATATTTAACCTCCAGACATTAACAAGTCCAATAGCTCAAATGAAAGATAAACACCTTGTTCATCTACCCAGCATGTCCGATTTTTTTAATGTTTTACGGCGAAAACACACCACATATTTATATTAGACCACCACCGAAACCAAGACAAGAGGCAGCCATTTTTTCCCAGAAAATATAAAATTATAAAAGCAGGATTAAAAAATAAATCATTCACTAACCTTTTGAAAATCTTCATCATATGACAGTAATAGGACATGTTACACAGTACATTTTTTTTTCGATAATATGCCATTTATATCCATAAATGTCCATTTACATTGAATTCATGTTCAGAAAATACTCAAAAATGTCCGCAGAAAATGTAGGTAGCGCCGCAAGATAACGTAAATAGACATCATAAACTTTGACTAAATATACATGTTCTACATATAGTTAGAAAGATACACTGCTTCTTTATGCAATCGCTTTGTTACATTTATTTTTAACGTTACAGAAATCGCACACTATTCAATATTCTGAGACGGCGCTCAGATATAAGCTACATTTCTCCTTAATGTTGGAGTCAACAGAAACACAGATTTCAGCATAAATATTCCCTTACCTTCGATGGTCTTCGTTCAGAATGTTCTGGAAAGGTTCATACTTACCCAATACATCGTTTGGTTTCAAGTCTTGCGTCTTTGTATTAGCTACTGCTAATAACATCAGCTGAAATGCACCCAAAATGTCCTCTGGTCCGGAAAAGTTGCGCATCAAAACTTCAAAATTACATATTAAATGTCGACTAAACAGGTCAAACTAAGTGCAAAACCAAGCTTTAGGATGTTATAGACATACAAAACAATTTTCAATTCAACCGGTCATTGTTTGTCCTTCTTCTGAGTACTGGAACAAAGGAATGGCTGGGACCAATTCGCGCCCTAACGCACAGGTTTTTTCTTGCGGCACTTACTCAAATCACTCCCATAGGGCCAATTCTCGCGGGATTAAACGCTCTACAGAATGAGGACATCTAGTGGAAGACATAGAAAGTGTCCCCAGATCCATAAGTGGTTGGGAAGGGTGGGGGCGATGACGTCAAAGTTGCTCCAACTTTCATGACCACAAAACTAGTTTGGAAGAATGCCTGCCCTGTGAGTTCTGCTATACTTACAGACATAATTCCAACGGTTTTAGAAGCTTTAGAGTGTTTTCTATCCAATAATAATTATTATATGCATATATTAGCAATTTTTGACAAAACATTTTTCAGTTTACTATGGGCACGCAATTGCTCCAAAGGGGGCAGTAGTCAGCCATATCTTTAACAAGTTAATTGTTTGTTAATTGTTTGTTTAGTTAGCTAGCTACATGTCTTAACCTTTTGCGTGTAGGGGGCAGTATTTTCATTTTTGGCTTAAAAAACGTACCCATTTGAAACTGCCTATTTCTCGGCCCCAGGAACTAGAATATGCATATAATTGTCAGATTACCAAAACTGTACAAATTTTGTCTGTGAGTATAGCATAACTGATATTGCAGGCGAAAGCCTGAGGAAAATCCAATCAAGAAGTGCCTCTTATTTTGAAACCTCTCTGTTCCTCAGCATGCCTGTCCTCCATTTAAAGGGATATCAACCAGATTCCTTTTTCTATGGCTTCCCTAAAAGTGTCAACAGTCTTTAGACATAGTTTCAGGCTTTCATTTTGAAAAAATATTGTGAAGGATCACATTGCGTAAGTGGATAGGTGGGGGCACTCGGCCATTGTTTCTCCCACTGTTATTGAAAAAGCTACACACTCGGTTGATATATTATCGAATATATATTTTAAAAACAACTTGAGGATTGATTATAAAAAAGTTTGACATGTTTCTGTGGACATTATGGATATTATTTGGAATATACGTCTGCGTTGTCGTGACCGCTCTTTCCTGTGGATTTCTGAACATAACGCGACAAACAAACGTCGGTATTTTGGGTATAAAAATAATCTTTATGGAACAAAAGGAACATTTGTTATGTAACTGGGAGTCTCGTGAGTGAAAACATCCGAAGATCATCAAAGGTAAACCATTTTTTTGATTGTTTTTCTGATTTTCGTGACCTAGCTTCTTAATGCTTAGTGTACATAATGTTATGTTATGCTATTAATAAACTTACACAAACGCTTGCATTGCTTTCACTGTAAAGCATAATTTCAAAATCTGAGACGACAGATGAATTAACAAAAGGCTAACCTGTGTTTTGCAATATTGCACTTGTGATTTCATTAATATAAATATTTTTTTGTTATATTATTTGACTGTGGCGCTATGCTGTTCAGCGGTTGCTAATGACAATTATCCCGGTACCGGGATGGGTAGCGTCCAGAAGTTTAACCTTTCTGATCTCCCCATCCCGGATCCGGGATCGTGAATACAGACTCAAGCTCATTACCATAACGCAACGTTAACTATTCATGAAAATCGCAAATGAAATGAAATAAATATGCTAGCTCTCAAGCTTAGCCTTTTGTTAACAACACTGTCATCTCAGATTTTCAAAATATGCTTCTCAACCATTGCAAAACAAGCATTTGTGTAACAGTATTGATGGCTAACGTAGCATTTAGCATTAGCATTCAGCTGGCAACATTTACACAAAAAAACAGAAAAGCATTCAAATAAAATCATTTACCTTTGAAGAACTTCAGATGTTTTCAATGAGGAGACTCTCAGATAGCAAATGTTCAGTTTTTCCTGAAAGATTATTTGTTTAGGACAAATCGCTCCGTTTTCTGCGTCACGTTTAGCTATGAAAAAACCCCTGTATCCAGGATTGTGTAAATCTATCAGCAAGCTCATTAGCATAACACAACGTTAACTATTCATGAAAATCGCAAATGAAATGAAATAAATATGCCATCTCTCAAGCTTAGCCTTTTGTAAACAACACTGTCATCTCAGATTTTCAAAATATGCTTCTCAACCATAGGAAAACAATCATTTGTGTAAAAGTAGCTAGCTAGCGTTAGCATTTAGCTTTAGCATTTAGCGTTAGCATTAGCGTTAGCATCCAGCACGCAACATTTCAACAAAAACATAAAAGCCTTCAAATAAAATCATTTACCTTTGAAGAACTTCTGATGTTTTCAATGAGGATACTCTCAGTTAGATAGCAGATGCTCAGTTTTTCCAAAAATATTCTTTGTGTATTAGAAATAGCTCCGTTTTATACATCACATTTGGCTACCAAAAAAACCCCGAAAATTCAGTCCTCAAAACGCTAACTTTTTTCCAAATTAACTCCATAATATCGACTGAAAACATGGCAAACGTTGTTTAGAATCAATCATCAAGGTGTTTTTCACATATCTCTTCATTGATACATCGTTCTTGGACAGATGGTTTCTCCCCTATATCAAGTGGAAAAGTACGAGCAGCTGGCAATTGCGCACCGAATTCCACACAGGACACCAGGCGGACACTTGGAAAATGTAGTCTCTTATGGTCAATCTTCCAATGATATGCCTACAAATACGTTACAATGCTGCTAAGACCTTGGGCGAACGACAGAAAGTGTAGGCTCATTCCTTGCGCAATCAGAGCCATATAAGGAGACAATGGAAAACAGAGCTTCAGAAATTCTGCTAATTCCTGGTTGATGCATCATCTTGGTTTCGCCTGTAGAATGAGTTCTGGGTTACTTACAGACAAAATCTTTGCAGATTCTGAAACTTCAGAGTGTTTTCTTTCCAAAACTGTCAAGTATATGCATAGTCGAGCATCTTTTCGTGACAAAATATCGCGCTTAAAACGGGAACGTTTTTTATCCAAAAATGAAATAGCGCCCCTAGAGATCTAACAGGTTAACTAAATATTCCACTATGCAAGTATCCATTTCAATAGAATGTTCACGTAGCTGGTAAATTCGCTCTGGCTATCTACTCTGATTTCAGAGCACTCACGACTGAGTGTGCCAGATCGTAGAATAACAGACAAATTTACAAACGCTCAACACACATTGAATATGACCTGTGTCAGTAAACGTTGGCAAAAAAAATGAAATTTTTGCCTGCAGCACATTTGCAGTCGCCAATGCTCTGGATAACATAAAACAGCCTAACTAGCTCTGCTATGGTGAGTAAAATGATCCGTGTGAGCTGGAGGTAGATAGCAAGCTAGCCAACGTTAGCCAGTTAGTTTGGGTGCTTGACTGTTGTTGATAGGACAGAACGATCGGATCAACCCTTAAAGAGATGGGTGGGGCTAAAGCTTAAGAGGGTGTGAACGATGCTGAATTGGGTGAAGACAATGAAGAGCACTCCAGTAGCTGTACCAAAACATTCAAAGGCCATTTTCTCAAAAGTGAGATTACAAGTTTATCAACTTTCAAAGCAGAATTACTTTCCCATTGTTCCTCAACTGTAGTGTATGATCATGGTTGGGTAGATTACTTTTGAAATGTAATCCATTAGTTACTAGTTACCTCTCCAAAATTGTAATCAGTAATGTAACTTTGGGATTACCCAAACTCAATAACATAATCTGATTACATTCAGTTACTTTTAAATTACTTTCCCCTTAAGAGACAATAGAAGAAGACACAAATGTATGTTTCCAATTGAATGACATCTATTGCAGGATAAGTCAATGTTAAAGTTTACATAGCTGGCCATATATGGATGTTAAATTTCACTTTATGGGTTGGTTATATAGGCTTCTTCTAACCCATCACTTTCTACTACATACGATTAAGAGATATCTTTACATTAAAATCCAAAGTCTATCAGAATTCCAGTCATTCCAATAAATGTTACACCACTTGATCTTCAAAAATAGGAGTTGGAAATATGGAAGTATAGATTTAAACAAATTGTTTACTAACACTGTCCCTAAATATTAAAGCAGGTCCTTGCCTGGTCCTCAGTTCTGAAGCGAGGGGTTGGAGAAACGATTGGATTTTCTCTTCTACAGTACAATGCTGCTGCAACCCCTAGACACAGTGTCATAGAGACACAGTCCCCAATGTGTTAATATTTGTGACTTTCTCTCTCTGCCCACCCCATCTTCTAGACCTCTTCTGCGCCATCGCGCAGCAGGCAAATTGTATGAAGTCTTTGTGCATGCTGCTCCCACGGGTCAAATTGCTTGATTATCTGCAAAATATAATACAAAAAATTCTCTCTTTCTCTTGTCTCCTTTTCCCTTCACCTTTCAAGTCATTGTGTGGTACTTATCCCCGACTTGTGTGGATGGGAGGTAGTTTTAAGGGCCGCAAACAGAGAACAGAGCAGAGAAGAATAATGAATTATTTATCAGAACAAACATGAATGCCTATGTTGCTGTTGCATTCAGGCTCTTTCCAAATTTAGGTTTTTCATATTATTGAATTTCTCACACACAGACTGATACTTTTCTGCATTCAGACAGTATTTTATCAAGGACTGGAGGAGAAGGTTCTACTATTAAAGCTACAATTGAGCCGATTGATAGCTAGCTGTTAGCTGCTTCATTGCTCAACAAGTGAGTGGCATTACATAGACACTATGACAGCTCTCTTGTCATTCCTAGCTCTGCTAGCCCAACACAGACATAGAAAACCTTTTCAATAAATCAAAATATATCTAATGAATGATAGGATCTCCCCTCCCCTCCCCTCCCCTCTCCTCCCCTC
The DNA here is from genome assembly GCF_057628025.1 of Oncorhynchus mykiss. Classification (NCBI taxonomy): domain Eukaryota; kingdom Metazoa; phylum Chordata; class Actinopteri; order Salmoniformes; family Salmonidae; genus Oncorhynchus; species Oncorhynchus mykiss. The sequence goes on from NC_143025.1 coordinate 34,981,434, forward strand.
CCCTCCCCTCCTTCCTTCCTTCCTTCCTTCCTTCCTTCCTTCCTTCCTTCCTTCCTTCCTTCCTTCCTTCCTTCCTTCCTTCCTTCCTTCCTTTCTTTCTTTCTTTCTTTCTTTCTTTCTTTCTTTCTTCCTTCCTTCCTTCCTTCCTTCCTTCCTTCCTTCCTTCCTTCCTTCCTTCCTTCCTTCCTTCCTTCCTTCCTTCCTTCCTTCCTTCCTTCCCTCCTTCCTCCCCTCCTTCCTCCCCTCCTTCCTCTCCCTCCCCTAATTCTCTTCCCACCTCTCCATTCTCTGCTCATGCCTGACTGAGCATGTTTGGTTGAGAAAAGGTCCCCCTGTAGCCATGGGGAGGAGGTGATGGAACAGAATCGACTGTGGTTGCAGGGATCAAACTGCAGAGAGAAAATCTTCTGTTGGCCTTTCTGAGACTCTGGAGGAGACAAGACTAAAGGCTTAGAGTAGCAGACGTGTGGAGCGAGGAGAGGAAGAGGGAGGAGGAGAGGTGGGGAGGGAGGAGGAGGAGAGGGGACGGAGAAAATGAGGAGGAGGAGGTGGTGGACGAGGTACAGAGCGATATCCCAGAAGATTACTATTAGATTTGGTGTCTACTGTTGATACAGAGGCTAATTGACTAAGAATGTGAATTGATTCACTCTGTATTGAAATATAACTGTATCTATATCAGTCTTAGCACTTCCAGTCTAAAGCTGCTGTGTCTGTGTCTCACATGGCACCCTGTTCCCTATGCCCTACTACTTTTGACCAGGCAAAAGGGTACCATTTGGGATGCACACTGTGGCTCTGATACTATTAAAAGGCTACATGGAACAGTGTGACACAGGAAGGAAAATACCGGTTTTGCATCCTAAATGGCACTTGCTTGTTTCTTCTTTTGGTCCTTCGGTTGTTTGGTTATTTGGATTGCATATCAAAGATCCATTAAAAATGGGATTGATTTCAGATCAAAAGCATAATTTGAACATTATCGGATGGATACATAATGCATATTTGCATATTTGTTTGTTTTTGCGTGTGTGTGTGTGAGCCTTGGTGTGGGTGTGTTTGTTTGTTTATTTGTGTGTGTGTGGTGTGTGTGTGTGTCTTCAAGTATATAATCCAGTTTAAATTATGCCAGTGTTTATCAGTTGTTCATCTCCCAAACCAACAAAGCATGGCAGCTAATATGCCAGGGATAAACAAACACACAGTGCTGCCAGAGCAGTCAAGAGATAGCCAAGCAGTAATACACCACTAATTGGAGAGTGTACACAGTGAACATGACCCCATTGGCCCCAAGTGGGTATTCTGTGAGCTAGGTGGGGACAGGCAAGCAAGCCAACATGGGCAAGCCCACACCAGCCCAACGCGGGCAAGCCCACACCAGCCCAACGCGGGCAAGCCCACACCAGCCCAACGCGGGCTAGCTCACACCAGCCAACGCGGGCTAGCCCACACCAGACCAACGCGGGCTAGCCCACACCAGAACAACACAGGCAAGCCCACACCAGACCAACGCGGGCTAGCCTACACCAAGCCCACACCAGCCCAACATGGGTGAGCCTACAACAGCTCATCTGCATGCTCGTTCATCCTCACCAGGGTCTTGACCTGACTGCAGATTGGCATCATAACCAACTTCAGTGGGCAAATGCTCACCTTCGATGGCTACGGGAACGCTGGAGAAGTGTGCTGTTCACGGATGAATCACGGTTTTAACTGTACCGGGAAGATGGCGTCGTGTGGGTGAGTGGTTTGCTGATGTCAAATTGCATTTATCGATGGCAATTTAAATTCACAGAGATACCATGACGGGATCCTGAGGCCTGTTGTCATGCCATTCATCCGCCGCAATTACCTCATGTTTCAGAATGATAATGCACTACCCCATCTCGCAAGGATCTGTACACAATTCATGGAAGCTGAAAACATCCTAGTTCTTCTATGGCCTGCATACTCACCAGACATGTCACCCATTGCTCTGGATCGCCGTGTACGACAGCGTGTTCCAGTTCCCGCCAATATCCAGCAACTTCACACAGCCATTGAAGAGGAGAGGAACAACATTCCACAGGCCGCAATCAACATCCCGATTGACTCTATGCGAAGGAGATGTCGCACTGCATGAGCCAAATGGTGGTCACACCAGATACAGACTGGTTTACTGATCCACGCCCCTACCTTTTTAAAAATGTATCTGTGACCAGTCTGTGACCAGTCTGTGACCAGTCATGTGAAGTCCATAGATTAGGGCCTTATTAATTGATTTCAGTTGACTCATTTCTAAATATGAACTGTAACTCAGTAAAATCTTTCGACAATGTTGAATGTTGCATTTTATATATTGGTTCAGTGTACATTTGTAAGTACAGTGTCCATTAGAGTTCAGTGTTTGAAAGCAGCTTCGAATCGGAGAAAGCACTGGAACATCGGCCAAATCAGTGGGATCTCGCATTTTGCAACGCATGGTTCGAAAAGCATGTGATCAAACAAAGCTTTGGACGTCATTGATGACGCACTTCTGACAAAGTGATACACGCATCGGCACACTGCTTCGGAAGTTAGCTGCTTAGCGATTTCGATGTAAGCCTCAGAGTTCCGTTATGAAACGTAACATGACTACCTTTAAGTATTTTTAAAGACTTCATCATTGGCAGTGTCAAAAAAATCAGGCATCACACAAAAGAACCCTTAAAGGTCTCAAACAGTCATTCTGATTCCCATGTAAAATAGCCTTTTAAGGGACTAAAATATCACCCTTAATATTTGTTTCGGGTAGAAATGACAATGAATTGAGAACATACTTTTCTCTTTTCCCTTTATTCAACTAGGCAAGTCAGTTAAGAGCATGTTCTTATTTTCAATGACGGCCTAGGAACAGTGTGTTAATTGCCTTGTTCAGGGACAGAATGACAGATTATTACCTTGTCAGCTCAGGGATTCGATTTTGCAACCTTTTGGTTACTTGTCCAACACTAACCACTAGGCTACCTGCCTCTCTCAGGGCTAACTACCAGGAAGCTCTTTGAAGTGCCTATGTCAAGAAACCTGGATGCGTTGAGTAGTGCAAATCATGTCAAGCTAATTTGGTAATACACAAAGCAACTTAAACAACATTGAAATTACATCAATTATATCATTTCTTATTTGTTTTATCTCGTGTTTGCCATGTTTCACAGCAGCATTGACGGATGTGTTGACTTGACAGTTTTGAAAAAAATATATATACAGTACCAGTCAAAGGTTTGGACAAACCTACTCATTCAAGCGTTTTTCTTTCTTTTACTATTTTCTACATTGTAGAATAATAATGAAGACATCAAAACTATGAAATAACACATATGGAGTCATGTAGTAACCAAACAAGTGTTAAACAAATCAAAATACTTTGATATTTGAGATAATTCAGAGTAGCCACCCTTTGCCTTGATGATAGTTTTGCACACTCTTGGCATTCTCTCATCCAGCTCCATGAGGTAGTCCCCTGGAATGCATTTCAATTAACAGGTGTGCCTTGTTAAAAGTTCATTTGGATGTGTTTAATGCGTTTGAGCCAATCAGTTGTGTTGTGACAAGGTAGGGGAGGTATACAGAAGATGACCCTATTTGGTAAAAGATCAAATCCATATTATGGCAAGAACAGCTCAAATAAGCAAAGACAAACGACAGTCCATCATTAATTTAACTCTAAGACATGAAGGTCAGTCAATACGGAAAATTTAAAGTACTTTGAAAGTTTTTTCAAGTGCAGTCGCAAAAACCATCAAGCGCTATGACGAAACTGGCTCTCATGAGGACCGCCACAGGAATGGAAGACCCAGAGTTACCTCTGCTCCAGAGGATAAGTTCATTAGAGTTATCTGCACCTCAGATTGCAGCACAAATAAATGCTTCACAGATTTCAAGTAATACATACATCTCAACATCAACTGTTCAGAGGAGACTGCGTGAATCAGGCCTTCATGGTCAATTGCTGCAAAGAAACCACTACTAAAGGACACCAATAAGATGAAAATACTTGCTTGGGCCAAGAAACACAAGCAATGGACATTGAAGCGTTGGAAATCTGTCCTTTGGTCTGATGAGTCCAAATTTGAGATTTGTTGGTTCCAACCACCATATCTTTTGTGAGACGCAGAGTAGGTGAATGGATTATCTCTGTATGTGTGGTTTTCAACGTGAAGCATGGAGGAGGAGGAGGTGTGATGGTGTGGGGGTGCTTTTCTGGTGACACTGAATTCAAGGCAAACATATCCAGCATGGCTACCACATTATTCTGCAACGAATCACCATCCCATCTGGTTTGTGCTTAGTGGGACTATCATTTGTTTTTCAACAGGACAATGACCCAACACACCTCCAGGCTGTGTAAGGGCTATTTGACCAAGACGGAGAGTGATGGAATGCTGCATCAGATGACCTGGCCTCCACAATCACCAGACCTCAACCCAATTGAGATGGTTTGAACTGAGTTGGACCGCAGAGTGAAGGAAAAGCAGCCAACATGTGCTCATATGTGGGAACTCATTCAAGACTGTTGGAAAAGCATTCCCTGTGACTCCCTCATGAGGCTGATTGAGAGAATGCCAAGACTGCAAAGCTGTCATCTAGGCAAAGGGTGGCTACTTTGAAGAATATAAAATACATTTGGATTTGTTTAGCACTTTTTTGTTTGCAACATGATTCCATATGTGTTATTTCATAGTTTTGATGTCTTTGCCATTATTTTTACCATGTAGAAAATAGTAAAAATAAAGAAAAGCCCATGAATGAGTAGTTGTGTCCAATCTTTTGACTGGTACTGTATACAATGCCTTGCGAAAGTATTCGGCCCCCTTGAACTTTGCGACCTTTTGCCACATTTCAGGCTTCAAACATAAAGATATAAAACTGTATTTTTTTTGTGAAGAATCAACAACAAGTGGGACACATTCATGAAGTGGAACGACATTTATTGGATATTTCAAACCTTTTTAATAAATCAAAAACTGAAAAATTGGGTGTGCAAAATTATTCAGCCCCCTTAAGTTAATACTTTGTAGCGCCACCTTTTGCTTCGATTACAGCTGTAAGTCGCTTGGGGTATGTCTCTATCAATTTTGCACATCGAGAGACTGACATTTTTTCCCATTCCTCCTTGCAAAACAGCTCGAGCTCAGTGAGGTTGGATGGAGAGCATTTGTGAACAGCAGTTTTCAGTTCTTTCCACAGATTCTCGATTGGATTCAGGTCTGGACTTTGACTTGGCCATTCTAACACCTGGATATGTTTATTTTTGAACCATTACATTGTAGATTTTGCTTTATGTTTTGGATCATTGTCTTGTTGGAAGACAAATCTCCGTCCCAGTCTCAGGTCTTTTGCAGACTCCATCAGGTTTTCTTCCTGAAATCTTTTTGTATCCAAATCCGGCTTTAAACTTCTTCACAACAGTATCTCGGACCTGCCTGGTGTGTTCCTTGTTCTTCATGATGCTCTCTGCGCTTTTAACGGACCTCTGAGACTATCACAGTGCAGGTGCATTTATACGGTGACTTGATTACACACAGGTGGATTGTATTTATCATCATTAGTCATTTAGGTCAACATTGGATCATTCAGAGATCCTCACTGAACTTCTGGAGAAAGTTTGCTGCACTGAAAGTAAAGGGGCTGAATAATTTTGCACGCCCAATTTTTCAGTTTTTGAATTGTTAAAAAAGTTTGAAATATCCAATAAATGTCGTTCCACTTAATGATTGTGTCCCACTTGTTGTTGATTCTTCACAAAAAAATACAGTTTTATATCTTTATGTTTGAAGCCAGAAATGTGGCAAAAGGTCGCAAAGTTCAAGGGGGCCGAATACTTTCTCAAGGCATTGTATATATTTACTATAAATATGATAGTACCATAATATCATCTTGGTTGTCTTTCTGATAAAATGCATCATATTCACTAAATACATTTAAGGCTTTAAAATTATGCAATTTGTGCATTTAAATGAATGTCATAAATAATTATACATTTTTTAAAAATCATATTAAATAGCAAAGGTGCAACGGCCCAATGTGGGCAGCGTACATGGGGCCAATATATTTGCCCGCATTGGGTGGATATTTTCTGGGAAAAGTTGGGTTTATTTCAGGCAAAGTGAGGGCTGCCTTCACCAGATATGGGCTGCCCACACTGGGCCACACTGGGCAAACGCCAGTGACATTTAATCCTAGTAAAATTCCCTGTCTTAGGTCAGTTAGGATCACCACTTTATTTTCAGAATGTGAAATGTCAGAATAATAGTAGAGAGAATGATTTATTTCAGCTTTTATTTATTTCATCACATTCCCAGTGGGTCAGAAGTTCACATACACTCAATTAGTATTTGGTAGCATTGCCTTTAAATTGTTTAACTTGGGTCAAATGCTTTGGGTAACCTTCGACAAGCTTCCCACAGTAAGTTGGGTGAATTTTGGTCCATTCCTCCTGACAGAGCTGCTGTAACTGAGTCAGGTTTGTTGACCCCCTTGCTCGCACACGCTTTTTTAGTTCTGCCCACACATTTTCTATAGGATTGAGGTCAGGGCTTTGTGATGGCCACTCCAATACCTTGACTTTGTTGTCCTTAAGCCATTTTGCCACAACTTTGGAAGTATGATGGAGGTCATTGTCCATTTGGAAGACACATTTGCGACCAAGCTTTAACTTTGTGACTGATGTCTTGAGATGTTGCTTCAATATATCCACATAATTTCCCTCCGTGATGATACCATCTATTTTGTGAGGTGTACCAGTCCCGTATGCAGCAAAGCACCCCCACAACATGATGTTGCCATCCCAGTGCTTTACGGTTGGGATGGTGTTCTTCGGCTTGCAAGCCTCTCCCTTTTTCCTCCAAACATAACAATGGCCATTATGGCCAAACAGTTCTTTTTTTGTTTCATTAGAACAGAGGACATTTCTCCAAAAAGTATGATCTTTGTTCCCATGTACAGTTGCAAACCGTAGTCTGGCTTATTTTTATGGCGGTTTTGGAGCGGTGTCTTCTTCCTTGCTGAGAGGCCTTTCAGGTTATGTAGAAAAAGGACTCGATTTACTGTGGATATAGATACTTTTGTACCTGTTTCCTCCAGCATCTTCACAAGGTACTTTGCTGTTGTTATGGGATGGATTTGCACCTTTCGCACCACAGTACGTTCATCTCTGAGACCGAACGTGTCTCCTTCCTGAGCAGTATGACGGCTGCGTGGTCCCATTGGGTTTATACTTGCATACTATTGTTTATACAGATGAACGTGGTACTTTCAGGCGTTTGGAAATTGCTCCCAAGGATGAACCAGACTTGTGGAGGTCTACAATTTTTTTTCTGAGGTCTTTGCTGATTTCTTTTGATTTTCCCATGATGTCAAGCAAAGAGGCACTGATTTTGAAGGTAGGCCTTGAAATACATCCACAGGTACACCTCCAATTGACTCAAATGATGTCAATTAGCCTATCAGAAGCTTCTAAAGCCATTACATAATTTTCTGAAATTTTCCAAGCTGTTTAAAGGTACAGTCAACTTAGTGTATGTAAACTTTTGACCCACTGGAATTGTGAAACAGTGAATTATACGTGAAATAATCTGTCTGTAAACAACTGTTTGAAAAATTATCTGTGTCCTGCACGAAGTAGATGTCCTAACCGACTTGCCGAAACCATAGTTTTTTATCAAGAAATTTGTAGAGTGGTTGAAAAACTAGTTTTAATGACTCCAACCTAAGTGTTTGTAAACTTCCGACTTCAACTGTAGGTACCTGCTCCCTCCTACGTTGTATTACTTCCTGCTGAGCTAGGCTAGTAACCAATATGAAAACACATCATGACCCTGACCCTATTCTCTACTGCACCCCCGAGCCGAAGGGAGTTACTGAGGTACACGCCTGACAATTCATGCTGTCAGCCACTTCAGTGAGTAACACTGGAGAACTGGCAGGTTTTAAAGGATTAAAAAATAAGGCAGGGAGGAGTGGGTTGTGCTGTGAAACTAAATGAGCCAGGTTGGCTTTTACTCCCCATATCCCTGTTCAAGTTCTCTTGTTCACATACATATGTCAAACGCACATAGGCATGCATGCAGGCATGCACACACACACACACATGTTCGTTTTACTACCCTTGTGGGGACCAAACAAATGATTTTGATAAAAAAAACTACTTTTAGTAAACCCTAATCCTAACCCCAACACTAATTCTAATTCTAACCCCAATTTAAACCTAATCCCTAACCCTAAAATAGCCTTTTTCCTTCATGCTGTCCTCCACTTGGCCTACTTTTCCTTGTTTTACTATGCTAATGAAGACTTCTTGTCCCCACAAAGAGAGTAAAATCAAACACACACACACACACAGTCATAGATGCACATCATAATAACGATATACAGTGGCAAGAAAAAGTATGTAAACCCTTTGGAATTATCTGGAATTCTGCATAAATTGGTCATAACATTTGATCTGATCATCTGAGTCACAACAATAGACAAACACAGTCTGCTTAAGCTAATAACACACAAACAATTATATGTTTTCATGTCTTTATTGAACACACCATGTAAACATTGACAGTGCAGGGTGGGAAAAGTATGTGAACCCTTGGTTTTAATAACTGGTTGACCCTACTTTGGCAGCAATAACATCAACCAAACGTTTTGCAGATCAGACCTGCACAACTGTCAGGAGGGATTTTGAACCATTGTCTTTACAAAAATGTTTCAGTTCAGCAATATTCTTGTGATGTCTGGTGTGAACCGCTCTCGAGGTCATGCCTCAGCATCTCAATCGGGTTAATTTCAGGACTCTGACTGGTGCCACTCCAGAAGGTTTCTTCTGTTGAAGCCATTCTATTGTTGATTTACTTCTGTGTTTTGGGTTGTTGTGGTGCTGCATCACCCAACTTCTGTTAAGCTTCAATTGGCGGACAGATAGCTTTAGATTCTCATGCATTTTTATGTCGATGATTTTAAGATGTCAGGATAAAAAAAAAATACATGGAATGGAGCTAAGCACAGGCAAAATGCTAGACCAAAACCTTATTCACACTAGGAGACAAATTAATCTTTCAGCAGGACAATAACCTAAATCACAAGGCCAAATGGAGTTGCTTACCAAGACGACATTGAATGTTCCTCAGTGGCCTAGTTATAGTTTTGACTTAAATTGGCTTGAAAATCTATGGCAAGACTTGAAAATGGCTGTCTAGCAATGATCAACAACCATCTTGATTGATTGATTGATTAATATTATGCTTCACAAAGACAAATAACATACATTTTTGTATGTACAGTATGTCATTTACCTTACCTCTCTTTCTCTTGATAAGGATCTCAATATCTCCCGCTATCTTTCTCTCTCTCTTGATCTGGATCTCTTTCTCTCTCTTTGCTTCTCAAACACACACACGCACACCAGCAAAGGCTTGTGACTTGAAAAATTTAGGAAGATGGGAGACCACGGTATAGGCATGGACTGCATGGAGATGACAAAGCGTATTTCAAAAATCGCCAAAGATGAATTATTTGAACCTAAAGCATTTTATAAAGACATTTATAGTACAATATTATGGGGAATGGGAATGAGAGGGAAACTTACAGAATTGGGAAGGGATTACAGCAGTGATTAAATGAGGGTATAAGGCATGAGTTGACGTGTTCAGAGACTTGACTTCAGTGCAGGACAGGGGTTGAGGTGTCCATATGCTTCAGTGCAGGACAGGCTCATCATGGATGAACGGTGTTGAAAAAGAGCTCAATTCTTCCACTGAGGGCAGGACAGGATTTGACATGGGAAGACAAAAAACAATAACACAACACCCTACACAGTTATACAAAATAGCTAAGAATGAGTTAGTCCAACAAGGAGTAAAATCATCGATGTGTGGTAATGTGATTGTGTTTGTGTATTTGATTGACTCTACATACGGTAATGAGAGAAAATTGGCAGGAACAGAGTGCTTGGAGAAGAAACATTCAATGTGCCAGTGGATGAGCGGGCACATGAGACATGGCTTCAGTTCATGTCAGGAGAGAGTTGACAATGGTAGTGGAGTGGTCATCACCTCTGGAATCAGGGGACAGGAGGGGACTAAGCTATAAATACAAATATCAGACACATTTCATTACAGCAAAGCTACTACAAGTTTCTCCATGAAGTTCAACTCAGCAGACTGGTTGCACCATAGGTCCCAGAGGTGTGGGGCAATGTTTTAAATCAAATCAAATTTATTTATATATCCCTTCGTACATCAGCTGATATCTCAAAGTGCTGTATGGAAACCCAGCCTAAAACCCCAAACAGCAAGAAATGCAGGTGTTGAAGCACGTTGGCTAGGAAAAACTCCCTAGAAAGGCCAAAACCTAGGAAGAAACCTAGAGAGGAACCAGGCTATGAGGGGTGGCCAGTCCTCTTCTGGCTGTGCCGGGTGGAGATTATAACAGAACATGGCCAAGATGTTCAAATGTTCATAAATGACCAGCATGGTCAAATAATAGGTCTGGGACAAGGTAGCACGTCCGGTGAATAGGTCAGGATTCCATAGCCGCAGACAGAACAGTTGAAACTGGAGCAGCAGCACGGCCAGGTGGACTGGGGACAGCAAGGAGTCATCATGCCAGGTAGTCCTGAGGCATGGTCCTAGGGCTCAGGTCCTCTGAGAGAGAGAACGAAAGAAAGAGAGAATTAGAGAGAGCATATTTAAATTCACACAGGACACCGGATAAGACATGAGAAGTACTCCAGATATAACAAACTAGCCCCCCGACACATAAACTACTGCAGCATAAATACTGGAGGCTGAGACAGGAGGGGTCAGGAGACACTGTGGCACCATCCGATGAAACCCCCCGGACAGGGCCAAACAGGAAGGATATAACCCCACCCACTTTGCCAAAGCACAGCCCTCACACCACTAGAGGGATATCTTCAACCACCAACTTACCATCCTGAGACAAGGGTGAGTATAGCCCACAGAGATTCCGCCACGGCACAGCCCAAGGGGGGGCGCCAACCCAAACAGGAAGATCACATCAGTGACTAAACCCACTCAAGTGACGCACCCTTCCTAGGGACGGCATGAAAGAGCACCAGTAAGCCAGTGACTCAGCCCCTGTAATAGGGTTAGAGGGAGAGAATCCCAGTGGAAAGAGGGGAACTGGCCAGGCAGAGACAGCAATGGCGGTTCGTTGCTCCAGAGCCTTTCCGTTCACCTTCACACTCCTGGGCCAGACTACACTCAATCATATGACCCACTGAAGAGATGAGTCTTCAGTAAAGACTTAAAGGTTGAGACCGAGTTTGCGTCTCTCACATGGGTAGGCAGACCATTCCATAAAAATGGAACTCTATAGGAGAAAACCCTGCCTCCAGCTGTTTGCTTAGAAATTCTAGGGACAATTAGGAGGCCTGCGTCTTGTGACCGTAGCATACGTGTAGGTATGTACGGCAGGACCAAATCAGAGAGATAGGTAGGAGCAAGCCCATGTAATGCTTTGTAGGTTAGCAGTAAAACCTTGAAATCAGCCCTTGCCTTGACAGGAAGCCAGTGTAGGGAGGCTAGCACTGGAGTAATATGAGCACATTTTTTGGTTTTAGTCAGGATTCTAGCAGCCGTATTTAGCACTAACTGAAGTTTATTTAGTGCTTTATCCGGGTAGCCGGAAAGTAGAGCATTGCAGTAGTCTAACCTAGAAGTAACAAAAGCATGGATACATTTTTCTGTATCATTTTTGGACAGAAAGTGTCTGATTTTTGCAATGTTCCGTAGATCGAAAAAAGCTGTCCTTGAAACAGTCTTGATATGTTTGTTAAAAGAGAGACCAAGGTCCAGAGTAACGCAGAGGTCCTTCACTGTTTTATTTGAGACGACTGTACAACCATTAAGTTTAATTGTCAAATGAATCTCTTTGTTTCTTGGGACCTAGAACAAGCATCTCTGTTTTGTCCGAGTTTAAAAGTAGAAAGTTTGCAGCCATCCATTTTCTTATGTCTGAAACACAGGCTTCTAGCGAGGGCAATTTTGGGGCTTCACCATGTTTCATTGAAATGTACAGCTGTGTGTCATCCGCATAGCAGTGAAATTATGTTTTCGAATGACATCCCCAAGAGGTAAAATATATAGTGAAAACAATAGTGGTCCTAAAACGGAACCTTGAGGAACACCAACATTTACAGTTGATTTGTCAGAGGACAAGCCATTAACAAAGACAAACTGATATCTTTCCGACAGTTAAGATCTAAACCAGGCCAGAACTTGTCTGTGTAGACCAATTTGGGTTTCCAATCTCTCCAAAAGAATGTGGTGATCGATGGTATCAAAAGCAGCACTAAGGTCTAGGAGCACGAGGGCATATGCAGAGCCTCGGTCTGATACCATTAAAAGGTTGTTTACCACCTTCACAAGTGCAGTCTCAGTGCTATGATGAGGGTCTAAAACCAGACTGGAGCATTTCGTATACATTGTTTGTCTTCAGCAAGGCAGTGAGTTGCTGCGCAATAGCCTTCTCTAAAAAATTTAGAGGAATGGAAGATTTCGATATCGGCCGATAGTTTTTGATATTTTCTGGGTCAAGGTTTGGCTTTTTCAAGAGAGGCTTTATTACTGCTACTTTTAGTGAGTTTGGTACACATCCGGTGTATAGAGAGACGTTTATTATGTTAAACATAGGAGGGCCAAGCACAGGAAGCAGCTCTTTCAGTAGTTTAGTTGGAATAATAATGATATTTTCCTCAAAGAAGTTCATGAATGTATTACTGCTGAAGTGAAAGCCATCTTCACTTGGGGAATGCTGCTTTTTAGTTAGCTTTGCAACAGTATCAAAAATAAATTTTGGATTGTTCTTATTTTCCTCAATTAAGTTGGAAAAATAGGACGATCGAGCAGCAGTGAGGGCTCTTCGATACTGCACGGTACTGTCTTTCCAAGCTAGTCGGAAGACTTCCAGTGTGGTGTGGAGCCATTTCTCTTCCAATTTTCTGGAAGCTTGCTTCAGAGCTCGGGTATTTTCTGTATACCAGGGAGCTAGTTTCTTATGAGAAATGTTTTTAGTTTTTAGGGGTGCAACTGCATCTAGGGTATTGCGCAAGGGTAAATTGAGTTCCTCAGTTAGGTGGTTAACTAATTTTTGTCCTCTGATGTCCTTGGGTAGGCTTTGTGTTGTCTGTGAATTTATAGCACGACTTTTGATGCTCCTTGGTTGGGGTCTGAGCAGATTATTTGTTGCAATTGCAAACCGGAGGAAAGTGGATAGTTTACTTCAGTGCGCGGGAAAAATTGCGCTGCGTCAATCTCTTTTTTTAATCTCACTTGTAATGGATGCAATGGAAGCGATCAAATCATTCTGAATTGATTTTCGACATTCCAAAGACAGTATAAACTCCCATATGCTCAGCAAGTTAAGCATCGTAATGTGCAATTACCTCTACAAGCTCCTTATAGTTGCCCTTCTTAGCTGAACTTTCCATTTCATAAATAAAAACTCTTGCCGATAAACTGCTTGTGACTCTGTTTCTTCTTACCTTCTCGTGTCGCGCAGGTTGAATACGCAGACGTTCGTCCATTACATGATCGATGCAGCTTTTTCGAATAAACTTGAATCTAATGTGAGCAATGAAAATGGTTCTTCAACAAAAAATCCACTACATTGTTGTTAGCATTAGCTAGCCATTCTGGCAGAGAACACTGTTCTCTGGTAGCTAGCTAACGTTAGTACTTGCTACCAAAGTTAGCAAGGCAAATTGAAATGTATTGCACTGAAGTTATAAAACCAAGAAAACAATATATAATCTACCTCCCTCTCCTGTAGTTTGAAGAATATACACTGAACAAAAATATGAATGCAACATGTAACGTGTTGGTTCCATGTTTCATGAGCTGGAATAAAAGACCCCGGAAGTTTTCCATATACAATTAAAGTTTATTTCCCTCAAATTCTGCTCACAAATGTATTTACATTCATGTTAGTGAGCATTTCTCCTTTGCTTAAATAATCCACCAACCTGACAAGTGTGTCATATCAAGAAACGGATTAAATGGCATGATCATTACACAGGTGCACCTTGTGCTGGGGGTTATAAATTGCCACTCTAAAACGTGCAGTTTTGTCAAAGAACATCCAGGGCTAGTGGCAAGTCATTAGTAAAGCATCCAATCGAAAAAAACAGATATCTGATTTTTGTCTTAACATATTTGTATTATGCTAATTGCATTTCCTGTAATTCACTGAATAGGATGGTCCTTCCCTTCCTCCTCTGAAGAGCCTCCATTGACACACACTATCATTAGGACTAACATACTGAACAGTAAGCCATCTCCTTGTGTTCCAGGCCAATGTAACTACAACAGTCAATGGATAAATATGTGTGTGCCTTAAACAAGCCTCTAATGGCACTTTCCTGTCAGGCTAAGAGCCCTCTCATACCGGTCTTCTACTTAAAGCTGCACTTAATCGTGATTCTGTCCATGCAGCATTTCTTAAAAGCTGAAGACCGGGGGAGAGAGGATATATTTCTGTTGTTGATGACTTGGACCACAGCTGAGTGCAGAGACAAAAGGTGTCCCAGATGGCATCTTATTCCCTATATAGTGCAGTAATTTTGAAGGGCCCAGGTTAAATGTAGTGCACTATAAAGGGAATAGGGTGCCATTTGCTACAGCTTAACACATAATAGCAGGTATTTGTATTTGCATTTATTATGGATCCATCCTCTTCATGGGTTTCAGAAAAAATGCAGTAGTATACATTTCTAATACCATTTTTAAACATTAAAATACATTTTACAACCAATTTCGCAATACATTATCTGTGTGCCCGCCGACCACTACTCTGCAACAACACACAATCCAGGTGTGCATGTGTGTATGTTATGTGTGTTTGTACCTGTGTGTAGTTTAAACGGACTCCTCAGAGTCCTGAATTGCTTGATGTGGAATAGAGTTCCACGTAGCTTCGCTCCATGCAGTACTGTGCACCTCGCATAATCTGTTCTGGACTTGGGGACTGTGAAGAGACTTATGGTGGCAAGTCTTTTGGGTGGTATGCATGGGTGTCCGAGCTTTTTGCTAATAGTTTAAACAGATAGCTCAGTGCATTTAGCATGTTAATACTTCTCACAAAAACAAGTCAATCTCTCTTCTGCTTTGAGCCATGAGAGACAGACATGCATATTAGTAATGTTAGCTCTACGTGTACATTTAAGGGGCAGCCGTGCTGCCCTGTTCTGGGCCAGTTGTAATTTTCCCTAGTCCCTCTTTGTGGCAATAGTTTCTAATAGTTTCTGGGCAATAGTCCAGGTGCGACAAGACGAGGGCCTATAGGCCATTGTTGATATTGTTGTTAAAAATGCAGAATAGCACTTTATTATGGACATACAGTGCCTTGCGAAAGTATTCGGCCCCCTTGAACTTTGCGACCTTTTGCCACATTTCAGGCTTCAAACATAAAGATATAAAACTGTATTTTTTTGTGAAGAATCAACAACAAGTGGGACACAATCATGAAGTGGAACGACATTTATTGGATATTTCAAACTGTTTTAACAAATCAAAAACTGAAAAATTGGGCGTGCAAAATTATTCAGCCCCCTTAAGTTAATACTTTGTAGCGCCACCTTTTGCTGCGATTACAGCTGTAAGTCGCTTGGGGTATGTCTCTATCAGTTTTGCACATCGAGAGACTGAAATGTTTTCCCATTCCTCCTTGCAAAACAGCTCGAGCTCAGTGAGGTTGGATGGAGAGCATTTGTGAACAGCAGTTTTCAGTTCTTTCCAAAGATTCTCGATTGGATTCAGGTCTGGACTTTGACTTGGCCATTCTAACACCTGGATATGTTTATTTTTGAACCATTCCATTGTAGATTTTGCTTTATGTTTTGGATCATTGTCTTGTTGGAAGACAAATCTCCGTCCCAGTCTCAGGTCTTTTGCAGACTCCATCAGGTTTTCTTCCAGAATGGTCCTGTATTTGGCTCCATCCATCTTCCCATCAATTTTAACCATCTTCCCTGTCCCTGCTGAAGAAAAGCAGGCCCAAACCATGATGCTGCCACCACCATGTTTGACAGTGGGGATGGTGTGTTGCTTTTACGCCAAACATAACGTTTTGCATTGTTGCCAAAAAGTTCAATTTTGGTTTCATCTGACCAGAGCACCTTCTTCCACATGTTTGGTGTGTCTCCCAGGTGGCTTGTGGCAAACTTTAAACAACACTTTTTATGGATATCTTTAAGAAATGGCTTTCTTCTTGCCACTCTTCCATAAAGGCCAGATTTGTGCAATATACGACTGATTGTTGTCCTATGGACAGAGTCTCCCACCTCAGCTGTAGATCTCTGCAGTTCATCCAGAGTGATCATGGGCCTCTTGGCTGCATCTCTGATCAGTCTTCTCCTTGTATGAGCTGAAAGTTTAGAGGGACGGCCAGGTCTTGGTAGATTTGCAGTGGTCTGATACTCCTTCCATTTCAATATTATTGCTTGCACAGTGCTCCTTGGGATGTTTAAAGCTTGGGAAATCTTTTTGTATCCAAATCCGGCTTTAAACTTCTTCACAACAGTATCTCGGACCTGCCTGGTGTGTTCCTTGTTCTTCATGATGCTCTCTGCGCTTTTGACGAGACTCTGAGACTATCACAGTGCAGGTGCATTTATACGGAGACTTGATTACACACAGGTGGATTGTATTTATCATCATTAGTCATTTAGGTCAACATTGGATCATTCAGAGATCCTCACTGAACTTCTGGAGAGAGTTTGCTGCACTGAAAGTAAAGGGGCTGAATAATTTTGCACGCCCAATTTTTCAGTTTTTGATTTGTTAAAAAAGTTTGAAATATCCAATAAATGTCGTTCCACTTCATGATTGTGTCCCACTTGTTGTTGATTCTTCACAAAAAAATACAGTTTTATATCTTTATGTTTGAAGCCTGAAATGTGGCAAAAGGTCGCAAAGTTCAAGGGGGCCGAATACTTTCGCAAGGCACTGTACCTCTCCCCATCTTAGCTACTGCTGCATCAATATGTTTTGACCATAACAGTTTACTTTCCAGGGTTACTCCAAGCAGTTTAATCTCCTCAACCAGTTCAATTTCAACATTATTCATGGCAATATTTAGTTGAGGTTTATGATTTAGTGAATGATTTGTCCCAAATACAATGCTTTTTGTTTTTGAAATATGTAGGACTAACTTATTTCTTCCCACCCGTTCTGAAATTGACTGCATCTCTTTGTTAAGTTATTTCACTAGCTATAGTAGAGTAGCTGGCGTGTTTTGTGTTGCGTCATCAGCATACATAGACACACACAGGCTTTACTCAGAGCTACTGGAGAGAAATTCGTAAAGATTTGAAAAACTAAGGGGCCAAGACAGCTGCCCTGGAAATGCCTGATTCTACCTGGATTATGTTGGAGAGGCTACCAGTAAAGAACACCCTCTGTGTTCTGTTATACTATTAACTCTCAATCCTTGGTATAGCAGGGGATGTTAAACCATAACTTATTTTTTAAAATCCTGCAGCATTCTATGATTGATTATGTCAAAAGTCACAGTGAAGTCTAAACAAAATAGCTCACTCAATCTATTTATTATCAATTTCCAATCATCAGTCATATGTATAATTGCCTTGCGTGTTGAATGCCCTTCTCCATAAGCATGCTGAAAGTCTGTTGTTCATTTATTTACTGTAAAATAGCATTGTATCTGGTCAAACACATTTTTTTCCAAAAGTTTACCAAGGGTTGGTAAGAGGCTGATTGGTCGGCTATTTGAGCCAGTAAAGGGTGCTTTACTATTCTTGGGTAGCGGAATGACTTTTGCTTCCTTCTAGGCCTGAGGGCACACACTTTTTTGTAAGATTGAAGAGATGGCATATATGAGTGGCAATGTTGTCCGCTATCATCCTCAGTAATTTTCCATCCAAGTCAGACACAGGTGGCTTGTGATTGTTGATAGACAACGATATTTTATTTCACCTCTTCCTCATTTTATGGAAGTCAAAATTACAATGCTTGTTTTTCATAATTTAGTCAGTTATACTTGGATGTGTAGGTTTAGCATTTTTTCCTGGCATGTCATGCCTAAGTTTGCTAATCTTGCCAATAAAACATGTTTTAAAGTAGTTGGCAATACCAAATGAGCCTTTTAGTAGATAGGGGCCATCTTGTGAGTCATGCCCTTACAATACTAGGTGGTAATTTCCTGACTTCTCAAGTACCAGTAGAAATTACGCCTTGAGGCAATATACACTGTGTGAGTTACCCGTTTAGTACTGAAATAAGAGCCCTTGTAATTTTTCATTGTTTAACTGTCTATTGTTCTGAGTCTTAGATATAAATCCTGATAGGCTGCTGCTTTTATAAGAGCAATTACACTGAAAGCGTAAACCATACATTATGATTCATATCTCTGAGAACAATGATACAATAGCAATAGGATATCATCAGACTTATGATTCAAGTTCATTTTCACAATATTTTTTAGGCATAGTATTTCATGTAATAATGTTTGTGTCTGTTCGCCGGCTGGCTAAGTGTTTTTTTCTACTTGCCCAAACATTATCGACGCGCTTCTACCTGACAATCATCATGGCAGTCATCCACACGAGAGAACATTTCACAATTAATCCGAATTTGCCAGCCAGTAATATCGATAACATTTCTATAATGTATATTGATGGCGATGTGGACAGTAGCCAGCATGAATAGCTTGGAAATTGGAAACCCTGGTGATGTGTGTCACAAATAGCACCCTATTCCCATTTTAGTGCACTCCTTTTGACCACTGCCCCATAGGGATCTGGTCAAAAGTAGTGCACTGTAAAGGAAATAGGGTGCCATTTGGGACGAAAGTCAGTTTGAAGAGGACCATTACTTTAATGCACTTCACAACGGGGAATAAAGGAAAGGTAATTTCACATGGGGTTTATCTCGGGAAGGACTCTCTCCTCGTGTTGAATTATTTATTTTCTCTGAAAGAAGGAGAAAGAAATGAACACTGTTTTGTTCTGGGCAATGGGAAGTGGACAAATTGTAGTGTGTTGTTGTAACGTGCTGAAGGATCCAAACCCATCTAGTTATCCTCTATATGTCCTTGAAAACATGTAGCAGAACTTTGATTCATGCTTGGGATTAGGAACATATTTTTCTTAAAGAAAAACATAAAGTAGACGATGTGATCTTACTCTAGGCCCAGAATAAGTCCCACCCACCTAAAATTGCGGTGCTCACTTGATGTGATTGTGAAGAGTCCTGTCCGGTTTTAATTGGGTCCTGACTGTGCATTGGATAGCATTTTTCACTAGGTCTCAGAGCGTTGCACTGCAAAGGAATTAACTGATGCCTGCACAACCACCAATTTGTAGCACACACTCGGGTAATTCAGAGCAGCCAATTTGTACTCGGTCATTCCTCATCAAACATACTGTCATATATACAGTATGTTTGGTGGAGAGATAGAGTCACGTTGGACCAGGGGATTTTTCTTCCTGCCTTCTGTCAATCAATGGCTCAACAACAAGGGCTGTGGTTTGGCATAGCTGGTTTTCTATAGGCGTTATTTGCTTTATAGAACCTAACCTTTACATATCCATGTTTCCTCTTATGTCTCTGAGTCATGTCAGAGCATCACCATTGTGTACATAGAAGAGCAGACCAGAGTAGAACAGAGCTGCAGGGATGGCTTGCCGAAGGCCACTGTCCCCAAAACAGAAGAGCACTTTCCTGTCCACAGTTTTTCTATTTTCCTCTTATATGCCTGGGTCAATTGAGAACGCCACCGTTTTTGTTAAGAGCAGGACAGCCCCCGAGCTGCAGCCTTCCCCTGAAGGCCAATGTCCTGTTCTGTCCATACTGTTCATTATGCCATCTTCTAAAACAGGTTGGTCAAAACAACAATTGTGATTGGTTGAGACGTGTTTTAAGCCGGAGTAAAAAACCTGTTTAGCATGGGTAAGCCTGTAACAAAAAAAATGGGCATCTTATTTTCTGTTTCAGCGTATTAGTGCAAAAAAAATAGTTTAGCATGCCCTCTCGTGTACAATTGCTTAAATCTATGGAAGTAATTGGATGAAGAAAACACGCTGCTCATTCTAGCTAAACCACCCATGAAGCAATGAGCTCATAAACAATACGGTTTATTCTAGCAATTATTCCCTATAGCCAGGGGAGGTTTAGATGAAAGGCGACAGAGATAAGTAGTTGGTGTTTTGGTGAGATGCCAAATTTGAAATTGTTTCTTGGTTATTGTAAGGGTCAATACTTTTAATTGGCTTCTAGATACTACCCATTCCGGATCCGGGAGTGTAATCATCGACTGACACTAATTAGCATAACGCAACGGACATAAATATTACTAGAAAATATTCCTATTCATGAAAATCACAAGTGAAATATATTGAAATACAGCTTAGCCTTTTGTTAATCACCCTGTCATCTCAGATTATCAAAATATGCTTTACAGCCAAAGCAAGACAAGCATTTGTGTAAGTTTATCGATAGCCTAGCATAGCATTATGTCCAGCTAGCAGCAGGTAACTTGGTCACGAAAATCAGAAAAGCAATCAAATTAAATTGTTTACCTTTGATGAGCTTCGGATGTTTTCACTCACGAGACTCCCAGTTACATAACCAATGTTCCTTTTTTCCAAAAATATTATTTTTGTAGGCGAAATAGCTCCGTTTGCTCTTCACGTTGGGCTGAGAAATTGACCGGAAATTGCGGTCACGAAAATATTCCAAATTAGCTCCATAATATCGACAGAAACATGGCAAACGTTGTTTATAATCAATCCTCAAGGTGTTTTTCAAATATCTATTCGATAATATATCCACCGGGACAATTGGTTTTTCAGTAGTAGCAAAAGGAAAAATGGCTACCTCTGTAGTTTACGCGAGAATCACTCTGAGAGCCATCAGGTGACCACTTACACAATGTAGCCGCTTACGGGTATTCTTCAACACAAAGGCGTACAACTACGTCACAATGCTGTAGACACCTTGGGGAATACATAGAAAAAGTAATCTGGTTGATAGCCCATTCACTGCTCAATAGGGACGCATCGGAACGCAGAGCTTTCAAAACATGAGTCACTTCCGGATTGGATTTTTCTCAGGCTTTCGCCTGCAATATCAGTTCTGTTATACTCACAGACAATATTTTTACAGTTTTGGAAACTTTAGAGTGTTTTCTATCCTAAGTTGTCAATTATATGTACATTCTAGCATCGTGTCCTGACAAAATATCCCGTTTACTTTGGGAACGTTATTTTTCCAAAAATGAAAATACTGCCCCCTAGTCACAACAGGTTTTAATGGGCACATTTTAAATGTTGCAGAATTCGATGGGTTTTCACATTAAAAGTATTGACCATTACAATGACCAAGAAACAATTACAAATGTGTCTAAGTAAATAAACTGGAAGTAAAGAACGATATTAACAGTACTGTACTGCAAGGTTATTATAGTTTAGAGTTTTTATATAACTTTTTATTTCTATCTGATTTTAATTTGTAATCCAGTTTAGTTTCAGATTCTTTTAAAACCTGATTTGCTAGCTTTTTAAAGTTGTATTTGTATAAAAGTATTTCCATTTCATTTGTACATTATTTTGTTTTAGTTTTAGTGTTAGGGACAGAAAGCAAGTTTTTTGGGGATGTCACTTCTTGCAACTGGGGGGCAGTAATACATACGATGATGGGTCAGGTCATAGGTCATAATTTAAATGTTACCTAACCTATGTTGAAAGGAAACTCTCGCCCAAGTTTAAACCAATCCAATGTGTTTAACTTTAGTGGAACA
The DNA here is from genome assembly GCF_057628025.1 of Oncorhynchus mykiss. NCBI lineage: Eukaryota > Metazoa > Chordata > Actinopteri > Salmoniformes > Salmonidae > Oncorhynchus > Oncorhynchus mykiss. The sequence continues at coordinate 35,003,223 of NC_143025.1, forward strand.
TGTAAGAAGAATCAAGTTTGCTACATAGTCATTTTTTCCCTGTTAGCTAGTGATCCACAAACTAGGAATATTTGAAACATTGCCATCTCCTGGGCACATTTACCCAACAGATTCAGTAGCTAAGAAAAAGCTTGAGTGTGTATTTTAAAAATATTTTTTTACTAAATATATGTTTCATAATTCGTTTTTGCTGTACAGTATGTGTTGCTAATAGTGCAACAAACCACATTAACACAATGTATTGCCCCACTCCAATCACCTACAATCCTACTCGACAAATACATATTACAGTAAGGGTCTAAATGAGAGTCCACATGTAAGTGTCTGGATACATTATTAATGGGAACAGATTGGTTAGACTCCAGTGTGTATATTGATTCCTAGCTCCAAATTGCCTGTTAATAGTATTCACTGAGTGAAGAATTGGTAGCTGGGTCTGACTTCTTGATTGCTGTCCGGTCTGCTGCAGTTTTGCCTCCACTCGCTTATTCAGCAAATGGCTCCCTAATGCTGGGTTAAAAGCGCTGGGTAAATATTGGACAGAACACACACTGAGTTATTTTGAAACAGCCAGTTGGGAAGAATGAATAACCCAACATGTTGGGATTTCCCAAACATGGGTTAGTTTAAACATCAGTTGGGTATTTTATTATTTTCATGCTGGGTTGACCTAGCAGCTGGGTCTTTTTTTATGTAATCCTTAGTGTTATTTTCAGGGGGCATGGTTTATTAGGCGTGTGGCTTTTAGATGGATCGTATTGGCTGCCCGTTAGATTAAATGTCATTCCTGTTCATCATGTTAAATTCACATACTGGCAATGTAATGGTTCCTTCATTTTTGCATTTTACACATTCTTCTGGAATGTTAGGATTATTTACAGTGCCTTGCGAAAGTATTCGGCCCCCTTGAACTTTGCGACCTTTTGCCACATTTCAGGCTTCAAACATAAAGATATAAAACTGTATTTTTTGTGAAGAATCAACAACAAGTGGGACACAATCATGAAGTGGAACGACATTTATTGGATATTTCAAACTTTTTTAACAAATCAAAAATTGGGTGTGCAAAATTATTCAGCCCCCTTAAGTTAATACTTTGTAGCGCCACCTTTTGCTGCGATTACAGCTGTAAGTCGCTTGGGGTATGTCTCTATCAGTTTTGCACATCGAGAGACTGACATTTTTTCCCATTCCTCCTTGCAAAACAGCTCGAGCTCAGTGAGGTTGGATGGAGAGCATTTGTGAACAGCAATTTTCAGTTCTTTCCACAGATTCTCGATTGGATTCAGGTCTGGACTTTGACTTGGCCATTCTAACACCTGAATATGTTTATTTTTGAACCATTCCATTGTAGATTTTGCTTTATGTTTTGGATCATTGTCTTGTTGGAAGACAAATCTCCGTCCCAGTCTCAGGTCTTTTGCAGACTCCATCAGGTTTTCTTCCAGAATGGTGCTGTATTTGGCTCCATCCATCTTCCCATCAATTTGAACCATCTTCCCTGTCTCTGCTGAAGAAAAGCAGGCCCAAACCATGATGCTTTTTGTATCCAAATCCGGCTTTAAACTTCTTCACAACAGTATCTCGGACCTGCCTGGTGTGTTCCTTGTTCTTCATGATGCTCTCTGCGCTTTTGACGGACCTCTGAGACTATCACAGTGCAGGTGCATTTATACGGAGACTTGATTACACACAGGTGGATTGTATTTATCATCATTAGTCATTTAGGTCAACATTGGATCATTCAGAGATCCTCACTGAACTTCTGGAGAGAGTTTGCTGCACTGAAAGTAAAGGGGCTGAATAATTTTGCACGCCCAATTTTTCAGTTTTTGATTTGGTAAAAAAAGTTTGAAATATCCAATAAATGTCGTTCCACTTCATGATTGTGTCCCACTTGTTGTTGATTCTTCACAAAAAAATACAGTTTTATATCTTTATGTTTGAAGCCTGAAATGTGGCAAAAGGTCGCAAAGTTCAAGGGGGCCGAATACTTACAAAGGCATTTCCACCTCATATTATAATGAGATGATATCTATCCCAAAAATTGGATTTGCATTGAGTTTCAGGAACCAATCCTATAAACCTCACTAAAACTACATACATATCCATGTTCAACCTTGACATGTTGTAACTATACAACAGAACAGATGTACAGGAATTACATTTACTCTCACGGGTGGTTAAAAACTACCTGAAAGCCACGCCCCAACTGATCCAACTGGCTGGGTAAAATAACCCAACATTGTGATCTTTCCAATAATTACCCAAATTGGGTTGTTTTCAACCCAGCATTTTATAGAGTGTAGGGTACAATTTGGATGCAGGCAATGTCAACTTAGCACTGTGTAAATGCAGAGTAATGGCTGTTCGGGTGTATTCAGTATTCACTCTGTTCTGGAAAGCTCTCTGTGGGTGCTGTGTTATTTTTGATGCAGAGGTATTTTCTGGTGATGCGCTGCAGGGAAGCAGGCAGCCCTCATCCTTTCTCTACCCCCCCCCCCCCCCTCTCTCTCTCTCTTGTTCCAAGGCTGTAGGGACAGAGAGCTAATGGCTCCAGATGTAAGGAAAGCCTCCCAGCTGCACTCAAACTCCCAGCTGTCCTTCTCTTTCTCTCCCTTCTGCTTCCACTCCACCACTGCTCTGTCTAATCAAAGGTAGTGCTTTATAGGGAGCCATTTGGGACACACCCTGTGTGTGCTGACTGTGGTGTGAAGAGATCTGTCTGCTATCACACCCAATCCCTAAGGTACCTCTACAAGGTGTGTGTGTGTGTGTGTGTGTGTGTGTGTGTGTGTGTGTGTGTGTGTGTGTGTGTGTGTGACTCCAACACAGTGAGTACAGTAGCTACACCTCTTTCCCACTGCATAATGATACTACACTAGACCGAGCAGAGCTACCATCGTCCTAGATAATGTCCTAAGATGCGTCCTCTCCGCAGGGAGCACAAAACACAATGTTTCCTTGCCTCATTTGGTTTTATTGCCGGGCTCTTGCTATAACAGCTTCTCTAGATGCACTGCATGCCAATGGAACAGTCTGTCTGCCTCCTGGCTCCTGTAGAAGATACAGTAAGCCATTTAGCAGATGGTTCTATCCAAAGTGACTTACAGTATAGTAAGTGCATACAGTACATTGTTAGAACCATAAAGCTTACTAAACATGAATCATTTTTAGTACATGTGACTGTGATCCCTGCGGAAATTGAACCCATAACATTTGTGCTAAAGGCTTACCAACTGAGCAATACAGGACTGTGAACGCATGCAGCTTGGGCTACTGTACTGTCTGTTTATACTACACCCCCATGAGTTCAGGTTCAAAGGTCATTGGCTGTGTGTACTCTGGAACAAGAATTGTACAACTCTGCCCAGGCCAACCCTGAGGGGTCCTCAGACAGCAGTGTGTGTTTTAGGCTGGCAGTCATATTGGGGAGCTTTTATGTTGATCCATTCCGTTTGGTCGTTGTGGATGTGCTAGAGATCCGCCTGATCTTTACAAAATCCAGATTATCTCTCGACTTTTCATTCTGTCTGATTATATATTCTAAAGAAGGGATTATTATGTTGGATGCCACTGTACTTTGGAATAGTTGGTGTGTAGCTAGCAGTTAAAATGTGGAGAGGGAGTTGTAATTGTACTCTATTCCTAATATGTGGAATTGACACCAAATCCTCCAAATCTGGCTGCCATTTTAACAAACATATGCCTTGCACCAAGCATCTGCCACTAATGAAATCAGTTAGACAGCTTAACTCTGACTTCTGATAAAGGCTACACGACTGACTGAATCCAGACAGATACTCTCCAGAAATACAGGATCGATAAATGGTGTTTTACTGAGAAGGTGAATCGTGTTTAAGCTCAAATTGAATCTATTTATGATTAAATGGTGATCATACGATTAAGTATTTATTACTTTGGAGACAGCGGCCCCTGAGCACTCAATATGCATGGCGAGCTCGCAAACCCCTTACACGGATCTGAACACATAATGTGTTATGAAACATTGTAGGCATGGTCAATTGTTTTACCTTCAATATGTACACAGTATTTTTCTCCCCTTTAACTGGAAGTGGCACGTCCTTGAAGAATGTATATAGGAGGCAAAACATTTCTCTCTCTCTCTCTCTCTCTCTCTCTCTCTCTCTCTCTCCCTCTCTCTCTCTCTCTCTCAATTTCAATTAAATGTGCCTTATTGGCATGACGTAACAATGTACATATTGCCAAAGCTTACTTTGGATATTTACCATTTGAAAGTAATAAGAATCAAAATGCCACAGGTACAACAGTAACAACAATAACCAAGGGTCAAAGTAACCATACATTGAACAATAACAGTAAGGATACCGTAGAGGACATGGCAGGCAGCAATGTAGTGCGCTGCCAACCCACAGCTCTGTGCGTCCTCCCCCAACAGGACGGGTAGCCTATCCTCATCAGAGATGTCTTTGAAACCTTGAATAAGGGTTTCAAATTTGGGGAAATGACACTCTCTAATTGTTTTATATTTTTGACATTTTTTCAGGAAATGCAGCTCTGTCTCAGGTTCTGCTGTTGTGCGGTGGTTGCACAGCCTTTCCTCTACAGGGAGCCAGGTTTTCCTGTGTCTACCCTTCTCAAAGGCAAGGCTGTGCTCACTGAGCCTGTACTCTGTCAAGGTTTTTCTAAAGTTTTTATCAGTAATTTTATTTTTACCTTTATTTAACCAGGCAAGTCAGTTAAGAACAAATTCTTATTTTCAATGACGGCCTGGGTTAACTGCCTGTTCAGGGGCAGAACGACAGATTTGTACCTTGTCAGCTCGGGGGTTTGAACTCGCAACCTGTTACTAGTCCAACGCTCTAACCACTAGGCTACCCTGCCGCCCCGTAACTATGGTCAAATAGTTTGCCATGGTGTACTGTCGATTTAGGGCCAGATAGCATTGCTATTTTGCTTTGTGCTTGTGCTTTTGTTTCCCAATAAGCAATGTATGTTTGTTTTGATTGTGTTGTAATTTGTTTTATTCTGATTCATTGGATGTTCTGGTACTGAGGCTTCAGTGTGTCAGTAGAACATGTTAGTGAACTCAGCCCCAGGACCAGCTGGATGAGGTGACTCTTTTCTTTGCTCAGCTCTTGGCATTGCAGGGCTTGGTAATGATATGAAAGAGGGTCACTGTATTTCAGATGTTTCCAAAGCTTAATTGCTCTTTTTTTAGTTTTATTATTATTGGATATTGACCTAATTCTGCACTGCATGCATTGTTTGTGGACATGTAGGGGAATCTTACAGGATTTCAATGCGGTGTTTGTCCCATTTGGTGAAATCTTGTTTTGAAATAGACCCCACACCTCGCTGCCATGAAGTGCAATTGGTTCAATGACACATTTAATTTGTTTTAGCCAAATTTCAATAGGTATTTGAATTTGTTTTTCATGGCGTAGAATGCCCTGTGTGCGTTCTCTCTCAGATCATTCACAACCTCATTAAGGTGTCCAGTTGAGCTTATTATTAAACCTAAGTAATTGTAGTGTGTGCAGTACTCTTTATGTTTTGTACCAATTGATAACTTTGGTCTAATTCCCTGAGATCTGGATCTTCTCTGGAAAGTAATTATTTGAGTCTTTTTGGGGTTTACTGCCAGGGCACAGGTCTGGCAGTACTGCTCTAACAGGTCCAGGCTCTGCTGTAGGCCATGTGCAGTGGGTGACAGCAGGTAATGGTAATCTGCGAAGAGTAAGGATTTAACCTCTGAATTGGGGAGACTAACACCAGGTCTTGAGGATGTTTCTAGAATAGTGGCCAATTCGTTGATGTAAATATTGAAGAGTGCAGAGCTCAGATTGCAACCCTGGCGAAGGCCCCGCCCCTTCTTAAAGAATTCTATTATTTTCTTGAAAATGTTAATGCTGCACGTATTGCCAGTATACATTGATTTAATTATATAATATGTTTTACCACCTACACCACGTTCAATAATGTTGTAAAACAGTCCTGTATGCCAAATAGAATCAAATGCTTTTTGGAAGTCGAGTGCATATGTTGGTATTATTTTGGTGGACATGTTTATCTATCAGGGTGTGTATGGGTGTAAATATGATCAGTCGTGCAATGTTTTGGTATAAATAGAATTTTGCTTTTACTCAAGACATTGTGCTTATTAAGGAAGTTTAGAACACTTACATTTATAATACTACAGAAAACCTTCCCCAGGTTACTGTTCACACAAATGCCTCTGTAATTGTTAGGGTCAATTTTGTCTCCGTTCTTAAAGATTGGTGTAATGAGTCCAAGATTCCAGATGTCAGGGAAACAACCTACACTCAGGATCAAATTGAACAGTTTTAATATAGCCAATTGAGTTTGAGCATCTCATTTAGGATGCCATCAGGTAGGTCCACATGCTTTTTTAAAATTTGAGGGCCTCAAGTTTCTTCTAGAGCTCCTGGTCAGTAATTGGGGAGTCCAATTGATTTTGATTGTCCTTTATAGCTTTTTTTTTGCTTTTTTGGTTCTGAGTGTACTTTTATAGAGTATTAAAGTCTCACAGTGATGAAGGCGTAATTCATCATTATTTGTGCCTCCATGCTTTTGGTTGGATAGTGTTCTAAGTTTTTTCCTTATAATTTTACAATCTGCAACAAACCAGTTGTCATCTGTGGTCTTTTTTATTATTATATTTTTTAATCAATTTCAGTTGTGCTTCTTTTGATGTTTGCCTGAATATATAGTTGATGTTTTTACTGCTAGATTGATGCCTTCTTTACTGTGAGTGAATGTGCTATCCAGAAAGTTATGTAAGTGTTTGGATATTTTGGTTACATGTTGCTTTTTGGTATTCTCCTGTGCTGTTCTGTATGAATTTCTGATGTTATACAGCTTACTGTGTGGTTGTTTCCATGTCTGTTCTTTTGAGGAACAACGTAGTTTGGCTCTATCTCCTCTTTCTCCTCTCTCTTGCTCTCAGCTTTCTCTCTCTCTATCTCTCCTTTCTCTCTCAAATCTCTCTCAATCTCCTCTCTGTCACTCTCTCTCTCTTTCTCTCTCGCTCACCAGTCTCTCGCTCTCAAATCTTTCTCACCTAACTCTCTCTCTCTTTCAGCTGTCTGTATCTCCTCTCTCTCCTACCATCTACTCTCTCTCACACACACACACCTCTTTCCCTCTCTCTCTTTCTCTCTCTCTAATCTCTCTCTCTCTCTCTCTAGAATTGTTAATCACTCCCAACCTGCATTCAGAATGACTGCCGGGTAGGGAAGATTGAATACTGAGACTACCTCAATCATCAAAACAGGAACAACCATCTCAGTAACTAACGGGTCCAATAAATCCAACTACTAACAGATTTTATTAGTTTAGAAAATGGTATGTTATTTATCTTATTGTAGCATAAAATTAATCAACCAATCAATGTAAAAAAACAACAGATATAACAGTAAAACAAACAATTCTGAAAATTATCCCTGCAATTAAACAGTTATTGGTAGTACCCTATCCCTACACGCAGAACCTCTTTGGAACCCTTTTTTTGTAAGAGTGTATCTCTTCTCTCACCTTTCTCTCTCTCCCTCTTTCTAAAAAAGAAGACATTCAGCATAGTCACAGGGTCACGTGTGACTGTGGTGGAGAGAGAATTCACAGCTGTCAGTCATATAAGCGTGGGGCTGAAGGAGAGGGAAAGCAGAGCACGTTTTTACAAGCTAAGCACGGTTTACATTTAGAATGTCACGACCCAGGGGTCAGGATGTTGTGACCATACGAAATAAATAGCTAAATAATGGTGTGAACTCAACCTCTGTCCCCCCACCGCATCCCGCAGACTGAGAACCTACGTCACCACCGCTGCGACTCTCTCTTCTCTCCCTCTCTCTCTCTCTCTCTCTCTTGCTTGCTCACACTCTTTCTCTCTCTCTCACTCTTCATGTCTTTCTCTGCTCTCTTTTCCTCTTACATTGTATTTTAAAGGGCAACCTTGTCCTCCTGAATACTGCCCCCTCCCATCCCCGGTCACATCACCTTCCTTCTCTTTCTATACTACCTAATAGGACCACTCCTAGACAGACATTTTGAAGTTGTTGTTGTGACACTGTGCCAGTCGAAAAATATTGATTCAACCCTGCAGTTGTTTTTATTTCAGGACAGATATAAGAGTGGAGGTAGCTGGCAGACCGACAGACAGTGGTATATCTATCCTGTCCCTTAGTCTGCAACTCTCCCCCAGAGACTGGGCTGTGTTCTTGTTTCTTTTAGTATTGGTTCATGGAGGCGGAAGTGTAAAACTCGGTTCCCCAGTGGAATTACACACTATTGCCCATGGTGGTGGACAAGCAAATGAGCAAATCAAATCTAATTTTATTGGTCACATACACATGGTTAGCAGATGTTAATGAGAGTGTAGCGAAATGCTTGTGCTTCTAGTTCCGACCGTGCAGTAATATATACAGTGGGGCAAAAAAGTATTTAGTCAGCCACCAATTGTGCAAGTTCTCCCACTTAAAAAGATGAGAGAGGCCTGTAATTGTCATGATAAGTACACTTCAACTATGACAGACAAACTGAGGGAAAAAATCCAGAAAATCACATTGTAGGATTTTTAATGAATTTATTTGCAAATTATGGTGGAAAATAAGTATTTGGTCAATAACAAAAGTTTATCTCAATACTTTGTTAAATACCCTTTGTTGGCAATGACAGAGGTCAAACGTTTTCTGTAAGTCTTCACAAGGTTTTCACACACTGTTGCTGGTATTTTGGCCCATTCCGTCATGCAGATCTCCTCTAGAGCAGTGAAGTTTTCGGGCTGTTGCTGGGCAACACGGACTTTCAACTCCCTCCAAAGATTTTCTATGGGGTTGAGATCTGGAGACTGGCTAGGCCACTCCAGGACCTTGAAATGCTTCTTACGAAGCCACTCCTTCGTTGCCCGGGCGGTGTGTTTGGGATCATTGTCATTCTGAAAGACCCAGCCACGTTTCATCTTCAATGCCCTTGCTGATGGAAGGAGGTTTTCACTCAAAATCTCACGATACATGGCCCCATTCATTCTTTCCTTTACACTGATCAGTCGTCCTCGTCCCTTTGCAGAAAAACAGCCCCAAAGCATGATGTTTCCACCCCCATGCTTCACAGTAGGTATGGTGTTCTTTGGATGCAACTCAGCATACTTTGTTCTCCAAACACGACGAGTTGAGTTTGGAGTTCTATTCTGTTTCATCTGACCATATGACATTCTCCCAATCTTCTTATGGATCATCCAAATGCTCTCTAGCAAACTTCAGATGGGCCTGGACATGTACTGGCTTAAGCAGGGGGACACGTCTGGCACTGCAGGATTTGAGTCCCTGGCGGCGTAGTGTGTTACTGATGGTAGGCTTTGTTACTTTGGTCCCAGCTCTCTGCAGGTCATTCACTAGGTCCCTCCGTGTGGTTCTGGGATTTTTGCTCACCGTTCTTGTGATCATTTTGACCCCACTGGGTGAGAACTTGCGTGGAGCCCCAGATCGAGGGAGATTATCAGTGGTCTTGTATGTCTTCCATTTCCTAATAATTGCTCCCACAGTAGATTTCTTCAAACCAAGCTGCTTACCTATTGCAGATTCAGTCTTCCCAGCCTGGTGCAGGTCTACAATTTTGTTTCTGGTGTCCTTTGACAGCTCTTTGGTCTTGGCCATAGTGGAGTTTGGAGTGTGACTGTTTGAGGTTGTGGACAGGTGTCTTTTATACTGATAACAAGTGCAAACAGCTGCCATTAATACAGGTAACGAGTGGAGAACAGAGGAGCCTCTTAAAGAAGAAGTTACAGGTCTGTGAGAGCCAGAAATCTTGCTTGTTTGTAGGTGACCAAATAGTCATTTTCCATCATAATTTGCAAATAAATTCATTAAAAATCCTACAATGTGATTTTCTGGATTTTTTTTTCTCATTTTGTCTGTCATAGTTGAAGTGATGATGAAAATCACAGGGCTCTCTCATCTTTTGGGAGAAGTGGGAAAAGTGGGAGAACTTGCACAATTGGTGGCTGACTAAATACTTTTTTGCCCCACTGTAGTATATACAGTATATATTTATGGATAAGCAATGGCCGAACAGCATAGGCAAGATGCAGTACATGATAAAGAGTACAGTATATACATATACATATGAGATGAGTAATGTAGGGTATGTAAACATTATATAAAGTGGCATTGTTTAAAGTGACTAGTGATACATTTATTACATCCCATTTTTAATTACCACCATAGAGCATGCTTATGTCATGGTATTACTGTAGTTCTCTCAGTGTTGGAGGTTTATCAAAAGCTTTCTTTCTTCTTTCTTTCTTCATATATAGATTAAGATGAAACAATTCACTGTCAAACAGAAGGCATATATCTCTCATTATATGAGCCTCGAGAAGGCAAGAGAGAGAGCGCCGTGGCTGCATTATCAGTATGGCTGTGTCTAAGGAGGGTGTAATTCTTTCTTCCACTGTATTGTCTGTGTGTGTGTGTGTGCAATAGCATATCCCTCCTTATGGATACCACTCACTGTGCTGTATACACGCAGCACCCTATTAGAGACGGTTAGATATGGAGTGTTGTTTATGATGATGATGGCGGGGATTTTAATTATATTTAACTTTATGGGATTTGTCATAGCTCTAGCATGGTGGGTTTAGGGCTTAGTATAGTTCCAATGGACAGTATGACATAAAGTATATGTGTGCCTCTTGGTTAAACAATGTGAGTTAAACTAGTATTGATAGCCATTGTTATCAATGGAGCCAATTTACCTACAATAAATAGTTTACACACTTGCTGTGTCTGAATACCCATACTTGCGTCCTAAATAATAGGCTGTTTGAGTGTGCAAAAAAATAATGGTTAATAGTATGCACCATTTCAAAAATATAGTATACCTTAAATTCTTGGATGTCATAATATTTTTGGCTTTGAGAACGGCTGTTCAATTAGATATGGGGATGCGCTATCGAAAGAAAGAAAAATACGGAAAAGAACACAATTGCGCATTAACGCATTGTCAGTATGCGAAAATTGAGTATTTGAATTTTTGAAAATCGAGTATGGTTTAAATTCCTTGATGTTATACTAATTTCAGCTCTTCATCTAGTAGAATTCGATGCACACTTTCCCACAATGCTTTGGAATAGGTGGGCTGTGAGTGATAGGGCCTAGTTCTCTTCAAGCAGCCAAACCACAAAGCCAGGCTATATAATATGGAAGATGCCGAATAGCGAATCTTCTATGTGCAACCGATGTGAAATAGCTAGCTAGTTAGCGGGGTGCGCGTTAATAGCATTTCAATCGGCGATGTCACTCGCTCTGAGACCTTGAAGTAGTTGTTCCCCTTGCTCTGCAAGGGCCGCGGCTTTTGTGGAGTGATACAGTAGGTAACGATGCTTCGGGTCCCTGGTTCGAGCCCAGTTAGGGGCGAGAAGCTATACTGTTACATATAGTGGTGTACAAATGTAGGGTAAGATGGTTTTGTTCTCCCTAAAATGATCCCAAGTATTGCATCGTAGGCTACATCTTTGAAAAAATAAGTATTTTTCTATCCAAAGTGGATTTCTGTTTTCTCATAGCATAGTGTTTCTACTTCTCTTAGCCTTCGTCAGAGCTTTTAAACAAAGTACTAAACCATATTTTATTTCTGAATGTATCGGCACTGGGGATTCGGGATGTGGCTGCGTTACTGATGTCATGTTAATCAGGCCTTTTGATTTGAACATATGGATTGTTTTAGTTTTGCAGTCTAGGCTACCTATTTAGTTATTTTATTTATGGATCAAGCAGCAGTCATTTTGATGTCATTATGGTCCAGCGGTTCTGAATTTGCAATGCACCCATCTATCCACGTTTTTCTGTGCAATAGCCTTTTGATTTGAACATTTGAAAAGTTCGAGTGTATGTCCTAGGCTATTTGATTGAATGTATTTACAGCTCTTTGGTTTCACTAATAAATACGGTGGCTTCGGAAAGTATTCAGACCCCTTGACTTTTTACACATTTTGTTACGTTACAGCCTTATTCTCAAATGGATACCCCATAATGACAAAGCAAATGTATTAAATATAAAAACAGAAATACCTTAAGTATTCAGACCCTTTGCTATGAGACTCGAAATTGAGCTCAGGTGCATCCTGTTTCCATTGATCATCCTTGAGATGTTTCTACAACTTGATTGGAGGCCAACTGTGGTAAATTCAATTGATTGGACATGAAAAACAATGACATTTCTAAGTGACCCCAAACTTTTTAACTGTAGTGTAAATATGATTTATATGTCAAAAAATGTATGTAGCATCTACAGACTGCCCCTTTAAGTCTATCAAAACTGTGTGAGTTTGAGTATGTGCCCATTAGGCCTATGGATTTTTTTATCATTATGATTTAGTTTGAGCAATAAAATATCCACTTTTATTCCCTAGGCTTGGATCTGCCCTATGCATCTGTTGCAAGAGTGCATTTTTCACTGGCTGTCCACTGATTTCAAAAACAATGATTGATAGGCAGCTTAAACTTTTTTTAAATTGAACCATTATTGGGTTCAAATACACATGTCGATTTGTAAACAGCCATCCACAGCAACCTCAATCCGTAAGGCGCAAATAGCTAAATGAGAGAGCAGCAGTGTGATTCACATCAATGCACTAAGTAGATATCAATAATAAGTGATATCTGTATCGCCCCCGTAGGCTACACCACTGCTGTCATCCTTACCTCCAAGCGTTTATTCGTGTTGGATAATCTTTGGATGCAGACAGCAGTCGCACCATTGGAAGACATAGTTAAGAACTGTAGCCTACAAAAGCCTATTCCTGCTCTTTTCCCTTGATCCATCAAACACATTTGGTGTGTCATCATAGTGGTCTCTGACTTGGAACAAACTTAAACTTGCACCTTTTTTTCAATGCTGATTTGAATGTCCTTGAGTAAACAGAGAAGTATCAAATATTTTGTTGCTCGCAAACATCCTTTCTGAATGTAAAAGTAATTACTCGAAGTAATTATCTAGTTTTTCAAAAGTATCTGTAATCTGATTACAATATTTTAGCTGGTAATATAGTGGATTACATTTACCGTTTTTTGTAATCCGTTACTCCCCAACGTGCTCCATTCCTATTCTATTCAGAGTTTAGAAAAATGTATTTAATTCTCGGCAGGTCCAACCTACTCAGCCTGTCAGGAGCCACTACTGTGTTGCGGTTGTGGTACACTGCATCCTTTTTACTAAACGGTAGGTGCTAAATAGTATGCGACGATGAGTACATAATATGTAGTTTAAGTATGTAGTATGCTATTATGGGTGTCGGATATTGCCACTGTCTTCAGCTGTATCCACTTAAAGTGAGAAGAGGTGTTATGTGCTTTGAACGACTCAACTCACAATATTGTTTCGCGCACGCTCGTGTGTGTGTGTGTGTGTGTGTGTGTGTGTCTCTCACATAATACCTTGTGGGATGTGTTGTATGAATAGCAGCCACAGACCACAAACCACAGGAGAGGAACAATAATGGCAGGGACAGGAGCCTGCTATGGTATCATCTCAGGATGTGTCCCAAATGGCAGCCTATTACCTTTGCGCTACCCATAGGAGATAGGGTGCCCTATGGGCCCTGGTCAAAGGTTTTGCACTATGTAGGGAAAGGGGTGCCATTTGGGAAGTAGAGTCTACGGAGCGGAACATGGTCGACATTACATCATCACAGGACAGCATAGAGCGGTGAGGAGAGCTCAACGCTCGCTTAGGGTCTCTGTCAGAGTTACAGCGGTGACATAAGCGCTCAGTTTAGGAGAAACGCTGACGCCAGGAGGATCTTTTGGGGCAGGATAAAGGGGAGGGATGGCGGGAGGGGAAAAAAGAGAGAAAGACGGGTGGTAATTACACTACAGTTGGCTATGTCTCACTACTCCCTACATCTAGCGCCCACACATCACATTTTATTTACCCTCTGTGCCCCTTCCTCATCCTACAAATACTGTGGCTGTGTCATAAGTGTAACCCTATTCCCTTAATAAATCAGAACTTTTGATGAGACCCCAATGGGCCCTGATCAAAAGTAGTGGGCCCTGATCAAAAGTAGTGCACTAAGACACTTTCTGTAACTGCACCCTAACACAGAGACTGACATACAGTACACAGCCCTCCTGCTCTCTGAAAACAGGCCAAGGGCAGGCATAGCTCTGCATAATGCATCTACTGCTAGGAGCACACACACACACTCACTCACTCACTCACTCACTCACTCACTCACTCACTCACTCACTCACACACTCACACACTCACACACACTCACACACACACACACACACACACACACACACACACACACACACACACACACACACACAAGCACACACAAGCTAGAGAACAATAGGCAGAATACTACACACTAAAAAAAAACTATTTTGGAACTAAATAAGGTTCTTGAGAGTGATGCCATTTGGGAATCATTTTAGGATCTCTAAAGAACCATGCATGGGATGGTTCTTTGAATAACCATTCAAAAATCCCAAATCAGAAATGTTTTAAGACAATACAAGACATAATTCAAAAGGCCTTCTTTTGAGGGTCTAGATTTACCCTAATATAGTGGTCTGAAACTCATAGTTTACAGGCCCCATCTGGCCTGCAAATCACACTAGGAACACCTTTTTAGTATTGAGTTGCATCCTCTGTTGTCCTCAGATCAGCCTCAATTTGTCGGAGCATGGAATCTACAAGGTGTCGAGCATGAAAAACCCAGCAGCGTTGCAGTTCTTGACACACTCCAACTAGTGCGCTTGCACCTACTGCCATACCCTATTCAAAGGCCCTTAAATCTTTTGTCTTGCCCATTCACCCTCTGAATGGAACATGCACAATCCATGTCGTAATTGTCTCAAGGCTTTAAAAATATTTTATTTACCTGTATCCTCCCGTTCATCTACACTGATTGAAGTAGATTTAACTGGTGACATTAATAATGGATCATTGCATTCACCTGGTCAGTCTATGTCATGGGAAGAGCAGAGTGTAGCTGGCAAGCAAATCAAACAATATTTGGATGTAGCCATTTAGTTTATCCCCTGAAAGTTAGCTTGTTAACTAGCCATATTGACGTGATCTGTTATTAGCTAGCTAGCCAATTTGCCGAGGTCCATCAATCAATGTAGCGTAGCTATCATGTCTGTCAGCTGCAATTGTGATTATTAAACACTCTTAAAAACATTGTTGAAAAGGGGACAATGTAAGCTAACTTCTCTTGGTAGGCCTACGAAAAAAGTACATTTGGTCTACTTGCTACTATGTTTAGCCAACTGTACAACATTTCTATAAGTAGCTTGCGAAGTAAACATTATCAGTACATCGGCAAATGTGCCCTTTTGCTGCTTGACAGGCAGAGCTCACAAAGGATGGGAAATTAACTTTAACCAATCATACTTTCCAGGTATAGTTCACTTTTATTTTATATCACTCAAATATCCAACTATCTATCTGAAATTACACGATCAATTGATGTTTACTGATCATGAAAAGCATGCAGTTACGTGCTGTATAACTCAGATGATAGCGCTAAATATGTGATATTTTTTCCATGGAATAATCAGAAATGTGTAGTTCTGATTACGCTCTTTAAAATGTGATTATATTACAATCAAATTACGCAGTTGTCAATGGTTTTAGCAGAGCTGGGGGTATCCTTGCCCCCTAGCAGGCAGATTGAACGCTCAACCTTCGCTTGGAATGACTCCAATGGTCGGGAACAGTACTATATGAGACTACCTTAAACATCTAAACTTGAACAACCATTTAAGTAACGGGCGCAAAACGTCCAACTAACAGATGGCATTGCTTTGGAAAATGTATGTAATGTATATCTGAATAGCATAAGAGTAATCAATCAATCAATGGATGTATATGCAAAAACATAGATATTGAAACAACAATACTAAAAATCAACCTGCAATAGATCATGCTAGGAAATATGATAATGACAGGCATGGTTTTGGTTCAACTCTGGTTATTAACACAAACACTGAGATTATTTTACACCAATAGGGTTCATTTAATGCTTTACAGTGTTAATTTAACTCTTGACACTATAATTTGTTGCCATAACACTGCACAGCTGATTCAAATAACCAACTCCATTATCAAGCATTGATTAGTTGAATCAGCTCTGTAGTGCTAATGCAAAAACCAAAACGTGAAACCAGAGGGGGGCCAAGAACAGCGTTTGGGAAATCCTGTCCTAAATGACAATCTATTCCATATTTAGTGCAATACTTTTGACCAGGGCACACAGGGCTGGTTTGTTCAGGCATGAAGAGGGAGAGTAGTATCTGTTAGTTTTGTATGACTATTAATGAGAGTGAGACTTACAGGCACTGGAATTATGGCAACAACACAATACAAGACAGGAAGGACAATACAGCACTGGACTGTTTTTTACTCACAGACTTTTTTGACTTGATTTGGCTGCAGGCAGTTTGGTCTCCGATTTTGAAAACACATTGTTACTGCTTGAACATCAACTGGTAGGGAAATCTGAATGCCCTGTAACCTGCCCAGAGCTGTATGCTCCTGTGTTGTTGTTGTCTTTCTCTTGCTTTTGGTCTGGTCTTCATGGTCCTACTGTATGTGAAGACCTACTGTACGTATTCCTAACTTCTACCCAGTTCAGTCAGCAGAGTATTGGCCTCTTCTCGGAGGTTTCATCCTCCTAGGGAGTTTTTTGATTGATTGACATTGGATGTCCTCTTTCTCTCTCCCAGGCATGCCCAGTTTCATCAAGTCTCCAGATGACCAGACAGGTATTTCGGGAGGCGTGGCATCCTTCGTATGCCAGGCGGTGGGCGATCCCAAGCCACGCATCACTTGGATGAAGAAGGGCAAGAAAGTCAGCTCTCAGCGCTTTGAGGTACATGGTCTACTACTGTATTGTATTTATTTAATTTGACATATACGATGTACAACAGATTTTTCACCAGAGTTTAGCTACATAGCTAATCCTCACCCATAAATGAGAATGGATCAGCTTGCCCGTACAGAGAAGGTTGAGAAAAACTGTAGGAACACGAAGCAGACATAGTAAACCTTTCCTAATTACATTACCAGATTCATTTTTATTCTATGGGCATACCCACATCCTTGTTTCAAAGCAGCACTCAACCACAAGTCTGTCTGTTTCAATTGTCAGTTGAGTGACCACCTCCCTCTCTCGCTCTGTCTGCCTTTTATTCCACCAAAGAAGCACCTGAAGCAATGCAGAGACAAGATGCGGAGACCCTGCTCAGACAAGATAGGTACAGGTACACAGACAGGCAGGCAGGCAGACTGGCAGAGAAACAGACAGACCAGCAGGCATGTGCACAGATCGAGCTCAACCAGTGCTCGAGTACCTGCCCTTTTGCCTTCTTATGAGAAAGGAGGGCAAAAAGGGGACTATCAGCTAGTTGGAAGACTTTATTTTATTTATTGTGTCTAAAATTATATACATAAAAAAAGAACACATTAGACCTCAAACTAGCTAATTTAATTTCTCTTGAATCTTATATCCCCCTCCCTCCCGCCTCAAGCACGCACTCAACTGACTTCTGGAGTCAGGAGTCACTGGCACTAGCTTGCTTACAGTAAGGGATGAGTGTGCTGTTGCAGAAAATAAATAGGCCAATGCAACAAAATACAAATCTAAATTTTTATGGAATATCTACATAGGCGTACAGAGGCCCATTATCAGCAACCATCACTCTTCTGTACGTTGTGCTAGCTAATCTAAGTTTAGCATTTTAAAAGGCTAATTGATCATTAGAAAACCCTTTTGAAATGTTGTTAGCACAGCTGAAAACTGTTGTCTTGATTAAAGAAGAAAAGAACCTGGCCTTTAGACTACTTAAGTATCTGGAGCATCAGCATTTGTGGGTACGATTAAAGGCTCAAAATGGCCAGAAACAAAGACTTTCTTCTGAAACTTGTTCAGAGAAATTAAGGCTATTCCATATGAGAAATTGCCAAGAAACTGAAGCTCTCGTACAACGCTGTGTACTACTCCCTTCACAGAACAGCGCAAACTGGCCCTAACCAGAAAAGAAAGAGGAGTGGGAGGCCCCGGTGCACAACTGAGCAGGAGGACAAGTACATTAGAGTGTCTAGTTTATGAAACAGACGCCTCACAAGCCCTCAACTGGCAGCTTCATTAAATAGTACCTGCAAAACACCGGCCAAAACGTCAACAGTGAAGAGACGACTCCAGGATGCTGACCATTTTGTTACCATTTAATCTGTGGATTTGCCCTTTAAACAGCTGCATATTATCAAGATACCAAAGTGTCGCCAACAAAAATGTAGGCCTATAGTAAATAGCGTTCATTTGTTGTTCCCCATGACAACAAAATCATAAACAACAGAGTAGGGCTGGCTAATAAGTCCTTAGTTTTGGAGTTATGCTCAGGTATAACAATTTGTTTAAATATATGCTTCCATATTTCCAACTCCTATTTTTGAAGATCAAGGGGGGTAACATTTTTTGGAATGACTGGAATTCTGATATCATTTAATCATTTTATTATATGGGTAGAAAGTGATGGGTTAGAAGAAGCCTACATAACCAACCCATAAAGTTACATTTAACATCCATATATGGCCAGCTATGTAAACTTCAACATTGATTTCTTCTGTAATAGATGTCATTCAATTGGTAACATATATTTGTGTCTTCTTCTAATGTCCCTAAGGGGAAAGTAATTTAAAAGTAAATTCATGTAATCAGATTACGTTAATGAGTTTGGGTAATCCCAAAGTTACGTTACTGATTACAATTTTGGAGAGGTAACTGTAACGGATTACATTTAGAAAGTAATCTACCCAACCATGATCATACATTACAGTTGAGGAACAATGGGAAAGTAATTCTGCTTTGAAAGTTGATAAACTTGAAACCTCACGTTTGAGAAAATGGCCTTTGAATGTTTTGGTACACCTACTGGAGAGCTCTTCATTGTCTTCACCCAATTCAGCATCGTTCACACCCTCTTAAGCTTTAGCCCCACCCATCTCTTTAAGGGTTGATCCGAGCGTTCTGTCCTATCAATTACAGTCAAGCACCCAAACTAAGTGGCTAACGTTGGCTAGCTTGCTATCTACTTCCAGACACAAATGTGACAACAGCTCACACTGACCATTTTACTCACCATAGCAGAGCTGGTTAGGCTGTTTTTATGTTGTCCAGAGCATTGGTGACTGCAACTGTGCTGCTGGCAACAATTTATGCTGTTTTGTCAACGTTTACTGACACCGCTCATATTCAATGTGTTTCGAGCGTTTGTAAATTTGTCTGTTATTCTGCATTCTGGCACACTCAGACAAGAGTGCTCTGAAATCAGAGTAGATAGCTAGAGCGAATATACAAGCTACGTCTATCCACAGCTGAAATCATGAACATTCTATTGAAATGGATACTTGCATAGTGGAATGTGTTGTTAAGACATGTAGCTAGCTAGCTAAACAAACAATTAACCATTATCCCAGCTTACTACCATACATGAATCTGCAGGCAGCTAACCAACCAGGTTGCTATAAAAAAATGTAGCTTGTTAGACTCTTGTCCCTATACATGGATGGGATGCTCCTCTCTGTCACGGATGCCATGGTTGCCCTTAGTTTGAAGATGTAATCCAGAGACAGGTGTTTTCTCCATCTCCTTAACTATCATGCTCTAATTCCACTGATTTCAAAACTCGGTCCTCCAGAATGTGGGGAGCAACACTTCTAATACGCAATATATATATATATATTTTAAAAGCTGTGTTACACAGGATTACCTACATATACTGACCAGCTCAAATAGACAGATCCGCGCTAAGCGGCAGACCAATACGAACTCATCTTTCGGCATGTCCAGTCCACTCATTATCTCAACCAATCATGGCTAGCGGGAAGGTTGCTGGCTTTTTCTATGGCTAAACCATCTAGGCTCGTAATTTAACAGCTGTATTCATATTTACAGATGGCATACAAGTTTGTTATTAAGGCACATGAAAGTTCACATGTTCAAGAAGCATTTCCCCAAAAAACGCATTTTGATTTTCAAAAAAAGTTTACGTTCAAATGGCTCTCCTGTGAAGTAGTGACACGTGACATATGCTAATTTTCCTGAAACAAGATGCCAGTCGAGGACGTGTGAGGCGTCTGTTTCTCAAACTAGACACTCTAATTTACTTTTCCTCTTGCTCAGTTGTGCACCGTGGCCTGCCACTCCTCTTTCTAGCCTGTAATCAAACCCACAAATGCTGATGCTCCAGATTCTCAACTAGTCGAAAGATGGCCATTTTTATTGCTTCTTTAATCAGCACGACAGTTTTCAGCTGTGCTAACATAATTGCAAAAGGGTTTTCTAATGATCAATTTTTAAAAAACCTGCCTTTTCCAGCTACAATTGTAATTTACAACATTAACAATGTCTCCACTGTATTTTGATCTATTTTATTTTAATGATAAATTTTTTTGATTTTCCTTCAAAAACAAGTACATTTCTAAGTGACCCCAAACTTTTGAGTGGTAGTGTATATTAATTATGAATTTGGAGTTATGAATATGGGAACAAAGAGAATAGCCCCTTCAGTGATAACCCAGCCTATCTGGCACTCTAGGCAGGCTCAAGTGAACGCTCAAAGGGATTGAAAAAGGTCAGATACTATTTGAACCTAGGTGTGCTCGACTGACACAGATCCAGTCATTGGAGTAAAGAATGTTCTGGAATGTTCTCTTCCTCTCATGTGGATGTTTGGGTCAGAGAGTTTCCACTGCAGTGGAAGGAAGTTTAGGAGACCCCCTCCCTTGACCTGTGACCTCTAATTCTTTACCACCCTAAAGGCTGGCTTCCTGAAAGGCCTTCCTGAAATATCTGCTGTCCACTCAGGGTCATCATTTCATACAACATATTTCTCTCTAATCGGGTGATTGTATCAGATCATACTTACCTACTCCTCTTAGCTCCCTGCCTGTGGAGCATAGGGCAGCAACAAAGTCATGCAATGTCGGAGGGTCCTTTTCAATTGAGATCAGAATAGAGTAGTCTCTATTTGGTATGGCTTAATAGAGTTTGAGTTTGGTCAGGTATGCCTTGGTCAGGTATGGTCAGGTATGCCAGGTATTCTTGTGCAGACTGGGTAGAATTGGAGCATAGTCTGTACTCTTGTCATAAACCCAGTTCCTCAGTCCCGCCTACGTAGTAAGTAGAAGTTCTTACCCCTATATTAGTCCCCCTGCCAGTGATCCAACAAGGAGTGTTCCCTTGGCACAGTGGGCTCTACAGTGCTCTGGTGGTCCTGTACGTATTGATGAAATAGCGATCAAAGGGATGCCTGTGCTAAGATGACCGTTTAAATCAGTTTAGATTTGAATCTTAGTCACAGGACGACCATAGGTCTGATTGTAATGCCTTTTATCTCCTCTCCCCATCCGTGTGTCCAGGTGATAGAGTTTGACGACGGCTCAGGGTCCGTCCTGCGTATCCAGCCCCTGAGGACCCACAGGGACGAGGCCATCTATGAGTGTACTGCCATCAACAGTGTGGGAGAGATCAACACCAGCGCCAAACTCACCGTCCTGGAAGGTACGATACACCTCTCTCACTCCTTTTCTCTGTCTCTCTCGATCATTCTTTTTATAAAGCTTTTTCTCTCTAACTCTCTCTCTCTCTCTCGCTCTCACTCATATGCGCAGGCACAAATTCACTCCCTCTTTCCCTCTCTCTCTCTGTATCTGTCTCACTCATCTCTCTTATTCTCCTCATCTATTCCCGCCACAAGGAGTTTCCCTGTCTTGATCAGCGAGGCTCAATATGTCCACACAGATTCCAACGATGTCGGGATGTCTGCACCACTGATCAGAGTGGAGAGGGCGTTTTATGTCCTGCTACTTTTGGTAGCCTGCTTGGTTGATGAAATAGAAACAATACATCCGTTTGTGATTCGCCCGTAGCTGTTAGATGTACTGATTAGAGATGTGTCTTGACATCTCTATTTTATTACACTTTCCAACCATGAATCTACAATCTGACTGCAGGAATTGTTTTTGTTCTGAAGCTTATAGCTACTGTAGAGGGGTCTGTGTGAAATTCGTTTTTTCCTCTCCTGACAGTGGAAACAACAATTATTTTATCCACATTCAAATTGATAGTGAAATATTTGCAAACATTTGGCCGGCTGGCAGGGTTTTACCAAATCACCTAGGAACACATTATGTGGACTAGGAGACGATATTGTAGATACCGTCAGGCTGGCTGGCTTCCTTCCTGGCTTGCTCAGTAAATATAGCCGGAAAACCCCCAAGACTTCAGTCTATGTCCCAAATGGCACCCTATTTCCTGTGTAGTGCACTGCTTTTGGCTAGTACCCATAGGACTCTTGTCAAACGTAGTGCACTATGGAATAGGGTGTCATTTGGGACACATTCTCAGAACTACCAAAGGTTTTGTTAGGCGTGTGGCTGGGTGCTGAGGTTATTGGTGTTAACCGGGATCGGTATAAGCTGATCTAGGATCAGATTAATGGCAGAATTACCATCAGTCGGATGTAAATGTATGCAGATAGACAGAGGAGCCAGATAGGGGGGCTTTGTAGCATGTACTAGACTGGTGTCTGATCAGTCTTAATCTGTGTCTCAATTGGCACCATATCCCCTATATAGTGCACTACTTTTGACTAGGGCTCAGGACTCTGATCAAAAGTAGTGCACTACATAGGGTAGGGCACCATTTGGGACATATACATTGGGCAGCCATAGGGCTCTGGACAAAAGTAAGTCACTATGTACGGAGTCATTTGGAAAGCAACCCTAGTCTGTCTGTGTTGAACAATAGTGCTGCTATGATTGGCAGACATGCTGTCTGAGTACAGTGTGAAGACATCCTCCTGGTGTATCGAGTGTGATGTGTTCGGGAGAGGGACATGGCTGATGGTTGACTGTAGGCTGACTCATGGATAAAAGGATTGTGCTTGGGTCAAGTTGCTCCCACTCACACATTACTGTACATCAGCATGTGAAGGATTGGGATCAGGAGGATGCCGGAAAGAAAGCAGTGATGTTTTAGACAGAACTCCTGTTTCTTCCCTGAGGTTGAGCCGAGACAGGGAGTGGAGATGATGGAGGAGAGAAGGAGAGTAGTGAGAGTAATGGATGGTGAGAGGAGGAGAGGACAGGAGGAGAGAAGATTGGTGAGCGTAATGGATGAGTGGAGGAGATGAGACAGATGGCATGGCCTATTGGGGGCGTGGCTTTCAGATAGATATTTTTGGTTTTTTCATTGGTTTTTTCATGAAGTTTTAAATGTTCAACAAGTTCAAATTAAATCCATCATTAAGTTAAAATGTAAAATAGTAAACAATTCAAACAATAAGTACTCAATTCAAATCAGGGAAACCAAATGGTAGTACTCTCCTGTGGTCTGTTCGCTCCATGTGAAGGTGGTGCTGGTGCTGGAAACTGGTATCTGAATTGGTGCTGGATCTGCAGAAGGGATGAAAGACAACCTGAGGAGCAAGCAGACCCACAAGGGAGCCCCAGACCCGAAGGACAGTGATGGCACTCCCATGTGGTCCACTCGCTCCAGGTTAATATCTGTTGGTCCCTCCTCTGCACCTCATCTGGTGCTGTGACTGGGTCTGGTGCTGGAACTGGGACTGGTGTTGGATCTGTAGAGCGATGGAAGGACAACCTGAGGAGTAAACAGACACACCTGGAAACACAAGACCTGGAGATCAGTGATGGTACTCCCCTGAGACCTGCTTGCAGTGGGAGGGCTGCAGGCCAATGGTAGAGGGGAGTAAGGCTTGCCTCTGCAGAACTACTCACCTCAAGGTCTGCAGTGCGTCCCCTCCTCCTCAAGCAGCTGGTCCGGTTCTGGATGCTGGGGAGTTCTGGGTCCGTGGAATGGGGAGTCAGGTCGGCCGCGGTCTAGCCACTGTTACCCACAGAGCCGCAGACCTAGAAACAGTTCACAGACTCTTCAGTCTCCCTCCACAGGAGACAGAGACAGAGACAGAGACAGAGACAGAGAGAGAGAGAGGGGGAGAGACTGTGGGTAATGAGAGCGAGAGAGACTGTGGGTAATGAGAGCGAGAGAGACTGTGGGTAATGAGAGCGAGGCATTCGTCATGAAGTGCACACTGGGAGAAAGGCTGAAGCCTGAAGGAGAGACAGAAACCGAGAGATAGTCAACACTAAGATATGGCGAGAGGGTTAAACATAGAGGAGAAAGAGTTTCCTCATTTGTGGAGTATTTATGGCATTCCTAAGTCCGCATTCCCCAGCACACCACTATTGCTAATGTTCTGAAATGGATCATTATTGTTAATTGATATTGATGCCCAAAGGATATTGTATGATGATGATGATGCCCTAGGGATATTATATATTGCATATTGATGGTGATGCCTGAGGGATATTGGATATCGTATATTGATGGTGATGCCGAAGAGATATTGTGTATTGCATATTGATGGTGATGCCTAAGTAAGTACATTCCAGTCCATAGCACAAAAAAATGCTGCGCTATACTGTCGCTGTCTGTGTGTTATGTGGTTGGTGTTGCTGCTACTGATTCTGGTGTTGCGTTCTTTGTCACTGTCTCATCTTGTCCCATGTTGGTGTTAATTTGTATTCTGGCACTCCAGGCTGACTCAAATATCCAGTCTTCCTGAGCAGGTGTGGGTTGTTGCTGTGTTCAGTGGTGTGAACAACAGATTATTACCAGACTCAACAGGCCAGAGTGATCTCCGTCCCTCCAGTAACACAGCCTCGGCCTCTCTAACCCATGTCAGATTAAGCCAAAGAGTGGAGGAAGGATATTACTGTGGCAGCCCAGCACGTGTCACCGCTGCCCTCACGCTATCATGGAGATGAGACCGGGGCCCCACACAGTCTAATTCCCGTGGTCAGGCCTGGCTTTATCACTCTGTGCAGGAACATCAGAGTACAGAGTGGCTTGAATAAGGAAGTCACTGACTGCTGATGGCTAGCAGTGATCATAGCTATGCTGGTCTGAGTCCCAAATCAAGTTTTCAAGTATAAAATGGCACCCTATTCACTATATAGTGTACCTCTTTTGACCAAGACACACTGTGCTCATAGAGCTCATAAGCCCAAAAGGGTTCTGGTCAAATGTAAAGCGCTGTATAGGGAAAGGGGTGCCATTTGGGATGCTGCCCTGGTCTCTGCTGTTAACTGGTGTTCCTCGACCATCAACAAACCCCGCTAAGTGGATATAGTCCCCACATCAGGGACAGCAGGACTATGTTGTGCCAAGAGGCTTCCTTTACTCTGGTTAGTAAAGAGTGAATCTGGAAGGTCCCAATCACAATAATACTGTTTGTCTGCTGGTTGAAGTAAGCTGCAATGGAGATACAGTGGTACCTCCATTTTGGGAAGTAGTGATGCTGCTGGGAACTATCGTACTGTATTTTTCATCATTGACTGTATGAAAAAGTTAACATGAGAGAGTTTTCTACTGTATGTTGTAACTCCAGCATCCTCCCAATCATTTTCCATACAGTTCTACAAACAAGCTGACCTTGATTCTGTTTTAAACCATGTACAGTATGGTTATACTGTTATAACTAACACTCTGATGCTACAATATCATACACACACAAGGGTTAGTTTATTTCAAGATCAGGATCACACTTGAACTTGGACTCACAATTCCAGCATGTAATTGTCTGGGCCAGACTGGGGTGTCATGGACAGCCCAGACCAGGCCTGAATAGTTCCCATTAAATGGTTCCTGGTTCCTGCAGTGAAAACTGGTCCGGAGGAGGAATTAACCAATTTATGAAGGGCCTGATTACACAGAGTTAGAACTCTAACTCCTCTTCTCCCTCTCCACTCATACTGCTGGTAGAGAGACTGGCTAGGGTGCCCATACGGAAAATTAGTATATGGCCTTATATATCAAAGAACATGGCCTACTGTATATTTTGAAACATATGATCATATATTTAAAACCCATACTGTATATAAACGTGACATATATTTAAAAATGTATGATCATATATTTCAATAACATACAGTACCAGTCAAAAGTTTGGACACACCTACTAATTCAAGGCTTTGTTTTGTATTATTTTCTATATTGTAGAAAGAAGACATCAAAACTATGAAATAACACATATGGAATCATGTAAAACCCCCAAAAAGTGTTAAACAAATCAAAATATATTATATTCAAAGTAGCCACCCTTTGCCTTGATGACAGCTTTGCACACTCTTGGCATTCTCTCAACCAGCTTCACCTGAAATGCTTTTCCAACAGTCTTGAAGGAGTTCCCACATATGCTGAGCACTTGTAGGCTGCTTTTCCCTCACTCTGTGTTCCAACTCATCCCAAACCATCTCAATTGGGTTGAGGTTGGGTGATTGTGGAGGCCAGGTCATCTGATGCAGAACTTTATCCCTCTCATGCATGGTCAAATAGCCCTTACACAGCCTGGAGGTGTGTTGATGTCATTGTCCTGTTGAAAAACAAATGATAATCCCACTTAGCGCAAACCAGATTTGATGGCGTATCGCTGCATAATTCTGTGGTAGCCATGCTGATTAAGTGTGCCTTGAATTCTAAATAAATCACTAACAGTGGTACCAGCAAAGTACCCCCACACCATCTCACCTCCTCCTCCATGCTTCACGGTGGGAACCACACATGCAGAGATCATCCATTTACCTACTCTGCGTCTCACAAAGACACAGCGGTTAGAACCGAACATTTGGACTAATCAGACCAAAGGACAGATTTCCACCTGTTTAATGTTTCTTGGCCCAAGCAAGTCTCTTCTTATTATTGGTGTCCTTTAGTAGTGGTTTCTTTGCAGCAATTTGACCATGAAGGCCTAATTCAAGCAGTCTCCTCTGAACAGTTGATGTTGAGATGTGTCTGTTACATGAACTTTGAAGCATTCATTTGGGCTGCAATTTCTGAGGCTGGGGACTCTAATGAACTTATCCTCTGCAGCAGAGATAACGCTGGGTCTTCCTCTCCTGTAGCGGTCCTCATGAGAGCCAGTTCCATCATAGCGCTGGATGGTTTTTGCGGCTGCACTTGAAGAAACTTTCAAACTTCTTGATATTTTCCAGATTGATTGACCTTAATGATGGACTGTCATTTCTCTTTGCTTATTTGAGCTGTTCTTGCCATAATATGGACTATCTTCTTTATACACCTCTACCTTGTCACAACACAGCTGATTGGCTCGAGATTCCACAAATTAACCTTTGACAAACTTTTAAAATGCATTCCATTTTAAAGCAACCTTATGAAGCTGGTTGAGAAAATGCCAAGAGTGTGCAAAGCTGTGATTAAGGTCAAGGGTGGCTAGTTTGAAAAATCTCAAATATGAAATATATTTTGATTTGTTTGAAACTTAATACATGATTCCATATGTGTCATTTCATAATTTGATGTCTTCATTATTTTTCTAAAATGTAGAAAATAGTAAAAAAAAAATAAAGAAAAACCCTTGAACGAGTCGGTGTTATGAAACCTTTGACTGGTAATGTACTTTAAATGAAGATTCTACATTACTATTGAAATTATTGCATGACAATACAAGGGTTTACTAGTCATATTACCAGGGATAGAGGTTCCTAGCCCATTATGTTAATTATTTTGACACAACACCTTGCTTGTTTCAGCAATGGGCAACAAAGTTTAGTCATGTTGTTAAGAGTCCATGTTATCACAAGAACGGACTCAACCGCACGAATGCCTGGTCGTCCCGTCTTCAGAAAATAAAACGGTTGTGACGGTTATTTTCTTTTCTTGACATTCTTCATCCATAACCGTCGGTTACACAGTTATACGGTAATTGTGCCAGTCCTACAACCACAGTAAGGTAGTTCATTGTTACCCAGAAATGATATGATATTGAGGTAAGAACAGCTGCATTGTACCTTTAAAGACAGCTGATGTAGCTTTGGTGCCATTACTAGGAATGATTATTTCAACACTGAATACTGCTTCCTCAAATAACTTACCCCGGTGGGACTGAATCTATTTATCAAATGTTTTTCATAAAAATGGTCTCTTTGATAAAGGAAGGCCTCTGAGGGAATATATTGAATCTGAAATAGAATTTGAAATATTTTTTTTGCAGGGGTTATGTTATGTATAATGTCAGTTACTGAATTAGATAGAACCAAGCTTAGTTTCCAGGTCCTCCGGTTTCCAGGTCCTTCTTGTGGACGACAGTCTTTGTAAACAGAGAAGCTTGGGTGGGTGGATTAGTCCATCAACTATAGGGGTGGTCATGGTACATAGATATCCAAGTAGGGCTGCAATCCTCCCATATATGTTCTCGTTGGAATCGCCCGTATTTTAGGAGAGGCCAGGGGTTATACAAATGAAAAATAAAGTCGAACACTCATCTCTCTTTGTTGTGGATTTATTTGACAAACATTTCATCTAAAGAGACATCTTCCATCATGCAGGCTTTATTTCTTTACTTGGTACATAGATCACAGGTTACCCAGACCAAATGTTGAACCAATCAAAACTCAGTGTTTGACTGATCTCTGTAGTTATTATCATGGGCATTGTCCTAAATTGCAGCCTATTCCCTATGTAGTACACTACCCTATAAAGCACACTAAAGAGGGAATAGGGTGCCATTTGAGACACAGGTATGATCTGTATTATTATTATTGTTAACACTATTTATGATTTGTATTTTATTTACAAGTACACTGAACTAAAATATAAAGACAACGTGCAACAGTTTTAAAGATTTTACTGCATTACAGTTCATATAAGGAAATCAGTACATATAAATAAATGCAATAGGCTCTAATTTATGGATTTCATATGACTGGCAATACAGATATGCATCGGTTGGTCACAGATACTTTAAAGAAGGTAGGGGTGTGGATCAGAAAACCAGTCAGTATCTGGTGTGTCCACCATTTGCCTCATGTAGCGTGACACATCACCTTCGCATAGAGTTGATCAGGCTGTTTATTGTGGCCTGTGGAATATTGTTCCACTCCTCTTCAATGGCTGGTCAAAGTCTTCAATGGTTATTTACAGTTCACAAAAGGGTTCTTTGCTCTTTTGGTCGTAATTAAAATGTAGGGGAGGCGGCTCATTAAAATATTTTGGGGCATGGTTTACGCACAGCTTTTTGTGCAAACATGAGTGAGAGTGTCATTCTAGTTTATCTAATGTTTTATGGTACAATTAATTAAATATTAATGGCCAATATTGGTGTCTTGCAGTGATGGGATATTTGGCTCTTTTTACAGACTCTACTCTACTTGCCCAGTCAAAATAGGTAGGGGTGTGGATCAGAAAACCAGTCAGTATCTGGTGTGTCCACCATTTGCCTCATGTAGCGTGACACATCTCCTTCGCATAGAGTTGATCAGGCTGTTTATTGTGGCCTGTGGAATATTGTTCCACTCCTCTTCAATGGCTGGTCAAAGTTGCTGCATATTGTCAGGAACTGGAATAATCTGTCGGACACATCGATCCAGAGCATACCAAACAGGCTCAATGGGTGACATGTCTGGTGAGTATGCAGGACGTGGAAGAACAGGGACATTTTCAGCTTCCAGGAATTGTGTACAGATCCTTGCAACATGGGGCTCGTGCGTTATCATGCTGAAATATGACGTGATGAATGGCAAGACAATGGGCCTTAGGATCTTGTCATGGTTTCTCTGTCCATTCATATTTCCATAATTGTCCATAGCTTACGCCTGCCCAACCATGGGGCACTCTGTTCACAACGTTGACATCAGCAAACCGCTCGCCCACACAACACTATGCACACTGTCTGCAATCTGCCCGGTACAGTTGAAACCAGGATTCATTCGTAAAGAGCACACTTCTCCAGCGTGCCAGATGCCATCGAAGGTGAGCATTTACCCACTGAAGTTGGTTACAGTCTGGTCAAGACCCTGGTGAGGACAAAAACATGCAGATGAGCTTCCCTGAGACGATTTCTAACAGTTTGTGCAGAAATTAGAGGAAAAATGACAACTTCACAATTTCATAAAATAAATAATCCCTGTTGTGTGATTGCACTTAAATTAGATTTCGCACACCAGCTGTTATTGACAAATAGACACAGACCACCACCCCTTGTCTTACCAGAGGTACCAGATCTGTCTTGCCGGTGCAAGGAAACCCAGACAACTCTATATTATCCATGTCGTCATTAAGCCACGACTCGGTGGAACATAAGATATTACAGTTTTTATTGTGCCGTTGGTAGGATAGTCTCAAACGTAGCTCATGCAGTTTATTCTCCAATGATTGCACGTTGGCCAGTAGGATGGATGGTAGAGGCGTGTTAACCACTCGTCAACAAATTCTCACAAGGCAACCGGAACTGCGTCCCTGTATTGGCGTCTCTTCTTCACGCGAATGACGGGGATTTGGGCCTGATCCTGTATTTTTTTGTAACATTGTTCCCTGGGGTTATTCCGAATATGGAGGTGCATGGATTGGGGTCAATTGTTTGAACGCAGACACTGGATAAAGTATTGAAAATGCCAGACCAAAAACTGGTATCCTGCTTTTTGAAAGATGCAGATGGTGTGATCTGTATTATTTATGAAGCAAAGCCCAGTGGTTTGTCCTCAGCCCATATGGCTAAGCACTGATCCAAAATTACTTCTGTCATCTTCACTTTGTTTTCTCTCTGTCTTCGCTATTACCTGGAGACGTGCCCAGTGAGATGATAGGAGGAGGAGTGGGAGGGAGGTGAGAGGAAGGGGGGGGGGTTATCGACAGAGGTTGTAGGGAGAGAAAAAAAGATGGGGAACGAGGGAGGAGGGGATGGGGGAAAGAGTCTGAGGAAAGAAGCAAGGGCAGAGAGGGAGCGAGAGTGATCCAGGTAGGAGGGAGGGAGGAGAGGGAGATAGAAAGACCGAGGGAGTGGCAGTGGAGGGTCCCTTAGGACTGTCTAGCACTGGAGGTAATAAATTACTACAGCATACACACACAAAAAATTGGGTTCCTCAAGAGTTCTTTGGGAAGAGCAATGGTTCTATGTGGAACTACAATGAGTTAAATAACCATTGGGGTCTTCAATGGTTATTTACAGTTCACAAAAGGGTTCTTTGCTCTTTTGGTCGTAATTAAAATGTAGGGGAGGCGGCTCATTAAAATATTTTGGGGCATGGTTTACGCACAGCTTTTTGTGCAAACATGAGTGAGTGTCATTCTAGTTTATCTAATGTTTTATGGTACTATGCATTAAATATGAATGGCCAATATTGGTGTCTTTCAGTGATTGGATATTTGGCTCTTTTTACAGACTCTACTCTACTTGCCCAGTCAAAATAATAAATCATTCTACTCATTTACAGTAGAGTTGGAAGTTTACATACACCTTAGCCAAATACATTTAAACTCAGTTTTTCACAATTCCTGACATTTAATCCTAGTAAAAATCCCCGGTTTTAGGTCAGTTAGGATCACCACTGTATTTTAAGAATGTGAAATGTCAGAATAATAGTAGAGAGAATTATTTATTTCAGCCTTTATTTCTTTCATCACATTCCCAGTAGGTCAGAAGTTTACATACACTCAATTAGTATTTGGTAGCATTGCCTTTAAAATGTTTTACTTCGGTCAAACATTTTGGGTAGCCTGCACTTCCCACAATAAGTTGGGTGAATTTTGGCCCATTCCTCCTGACAGAGCTGGTGTAACTGAGACAGGTTTGTAGGCCTCCTTGCTCACACACGCTTTTTCAGTTCTGTTCACACATTTTCTATAGGATTGAGGTCAGGGCTTTGTGATGGCCACCCAATACCTTGATGTTGTTGTCCTTTAGCTGTTTTGCCACAACTTTGGAAGTATGCTTGGGGTCATTGTCAAGTTGGAAGACCCATTTGCAACCAAGCTTTAACTTTCTGACTAATGTATTGATGTTGCTTCAATATTTCCACAATTTTCCTCCCTCATGATGCCATCTATTTTGTGAAGTGCACCAGTCCCTCCTGCAGCAAAGCTCCCCAACAACATGATGCTGCCATCCCCATGCTTCACGGTTGGGATGGTGTTCTTCAGCTTGCAAGCTTACCCCTTTTTCCTCAGAACATAACAATGGTCATTATGACCAAACAGTTCTATTTTTGTTTCATCAGACAAGAGGACATTTCTACAAAAAGTACGATC
Source organism: Oncorhynchus mykiss (assembly GCF_057628025.1). Lineage (NCBI taxonomy): Eukaryota > Metazoa > Chordata > Actinopteri > Salmoniformes > Salmonidae > Oncorhynchus > Oncorhynchus mykiss. The sequence goes on from NC_143025.1 coordinate 35,035,369, forward strand.
TTTGTCCCCATGTGCAGTTGCAAACCGTAGTCTGGCATTTTTATGGCGGTTTTGGAGCAGTGGCTTCTTCCTTGCTGAGCAGCTTTTCAGGTTATGTCGATATAGGACTCGTTTTACTGTGGATATAGATACATTTGTACCTGTTTCCTCCAGCATCTTCACAAGGTCCTTTACAGTTGTTCTGGGATTAATTTGCACACCAAAGTACGTTCATCTCTAGGAAACCGAACGCGTCTCCTTCATGAGCGGTATGACGGCTGCGTGGTCCCATGGTGTTTGTACTCTCGTACTATTGTTTGTACAAATGAACGTGGTACCTTCGGGCATTTTGAAATTGCTCACCAGGATGAACCAGACTTGTGGAGGTTGACCATTTTTGGCTGATTTCTTTAGATTTTCCCATGATGTCAAGCAAAGAGGCACTGAGTTTGAAGTTAGGCCTTGAAATACATACACAGGTACACCTCCAATTGACTCAATGATGTCAATTAGCCTATCAGATCTTCTATAGCCATGACATCTTTCAAATGTATTTTGTCCCCCCACAACAAACACGATCACGACGCGCAGGTTAAAATATCAAAACAAACTCTGAACCAATTATATTAATTTGGGGACAGATTTAAAAGATTTAAACATGTATGGCAATTTAGCTAGCTAGCTTGCACTTGCTAGCTAATTTGTCCTATTTAGATAGCTTGCTGTTGCTAGCTAATTTGTCCTGGGATAATATTGAGTTGTTATTTTACCTGAAATGCACAAGGTCCTCCACTCCGCCAATTAATCCCCACAGAAAACGGTCAACCAAATCGTTTCTAGTCATCTCTCCTCCTTCCAAGCTTTTTTTTCTCTTGACTTTATATTGCAATTGGCATCTTTCATAAATTAGGTGCATTACTGCCACTGACCTCATTTGTCTTTCAGTCGCCCATGTGGGTATAACCAATGAGGAGATGGCACGTGGGTACCCGCTTCTATAAACCAATGAGGGGATGGGAGAGGCAGGACTTGCAGCGCCATCTGCGTCACTAATAGAACTGACTCCTATTCTAGCCCTTGGCAACGCAGACGCTCGTTGGCGCACGTGAGCAGTGTGGGTGCAATAATTGAATAACATGTATGTCTAAATGTATTTTGCAACGCTCGCACACGCGACACGAGCGGTGTAGTCAGCCTATAAGGGTTCCCGGGTTCCTGGCTAAATTCCCCATCTGGCTCTCGTCGAGGTCACAGAATCATCCCCAGTTTACAATTGGCTCATTCATCCCCCCTCTTCTCCCCTGTAACTATTCCCCAGGTCATTGCTATATTTGAGAATGTATCTCAGGCAACTTACCTGGTAAAATAAGGGTTAAAAAAATATATATAAATATAATTATTATTCATTTGTGACTGAGACTTGTTAGCGTGTGCTTTAAACAGTGTACATTTGGTGATTACTAGGCATACAAATAAGAGTATTTATTGCTACATTTTAAATGAGGACCAGTTGTGGCCGCAACCAGGCTAGATGTGAACGACTCTTGGCAGAATGCATTTCTTGACTGCTGGTGATGGTGATAATTAGCCTGATGACACTAAATTATTCCACTGCTCTGTCGTTTGCTACATACTTCTCATTGCTGAGGAGAAACTAACGTCCATGGCATGGCTTAACGTTTGGCCAGAGCAAGGTGTCCGAGTTACTGGGCAAGGTCATAAGCACAGTTGTTTGCGAACTGCAGTGCCCAAATGATTTGTTCTCAAGTTCGAGTTTGTGTTTTGGTTCTAAAGCTGTGTCCATAACATTCAATAATCAAGTATTTGCTGTCATTCTTGCACCATGCGATCAATTATCAATTCTAAACATGTATTTTTCTTCTCTATGCTCATGATCTATTTTCCTGCGTGCATATGACTGGGCCGCTGTCTGAGCCTGATGGGCGTTTATTAATTACTGCTGTATGACTTATCAAACGAACGGCAAAAATAAATGAGTCACTCAGAAAAATGAATCATGCCTTTCGAGCCAGCAAAAATACTCGTTCAAAAGTAACGAATCGTTCGCAAACTGCATATGGCATTGTGTCAATTGAGAATGGTTGACTTAATCAGTCAGTGGTTCTCAATTCTCTCTTCAAAAACCCCCAGCTGTTCTAGGTAGCTCACTTGATTCAACTTGGCAATTAACACAATTAGACCTATAGAATTTTAACTATATAATATGGTTGACCAGAATAAATAAAAAAAATTGTGTGATTTTTCAAAAGGATCTACAAAGTACCTTTCAGATTGAGAAAGTTTATTTATAGAAACATTCTCCATGAAGGTTCTATAAAGAACCATACAAAAGGGTTCTAGAGTATATAGCTCAAAAAAAGAGTTGTAAACATAGCGGAACTCTTTTTGGTGCTATATAGAACCTTTTTTTAATGGTACTTTATAAACCTTAGGAAAGTAAATTTTTTATAGAACCATACAGGTTCCATTTAGAACCTTATGAGCATGGTTCTTTATTGAACCTTTAAAAGTCAACCCAAGCTATCTCAGCTTTTCCCAAACTCAGTCCCCGAGCCCCAAAGGGGAGCACACTTTGTTTTTTTTCTCTAACTATACACAGCTAATTCAAATGTTCAAAGCTTTCTGATTAGTTGATTATTTGAATCAGCTGTGTAGTGCTAGGGCAAAAACCAAAACATGCAATTAACTTTCCTGGTAATATTTAGAAAAAACATGTGTGTGTCTAATTAAATGTGAATGATGAGCAGCATTTAACAGTCATGTCACTCCCTACCACTCTACTCCAGGAAGTTTATGATCCCACAGCAAATCACCTGGATAGTCTAACACTGCAGTGACCGGCACACTGAGACAGGTGTGCGGCCCATATGGCACCCGATTCCCTTCATAGTGCACTACATTTTACCAGGGCCCATAGGGTGCCATTGGTCCTGGTCAAAAGTAGTGCACTATATAGGGAATAGTGTGCCATTTGAGCTGCAAGCTGAGATGGGGTTCTGGTAAAGGAGCTCGCTAACAGACACATCAATTACACCCATCATATTTCAATATGACGATTAGAATTGGATTGCTCTTAACGTGAATTATTTGAATGGCTGAAAAACATTTGACCTGCTGTAGATGTAGTGCCATTTAAATGGCTTTTGGTTAATGGATTGAACATTCCAAACCTGTCCTGTACTCACATTACAATGCCTCAGGGACAATATGGCAACCATTTTGTTAACCGTTGCTTTGGACAAAATCAAGATGTCAATATTTGTGTAATGCTTTTTTGTATAAAAGATAATAAATTACAGCTCAATTGGAATCAATTCTGAATTTGCGATTAGTCACAGCAAATCCTGTGATTAACTATGTATATTTTTTTTACATTTCGTTTGACAGACCTAATCAAAATGTCTCGCAATGGGCCTGTACTCAGATTTTTGCTGGTGGAGTTTTCTTTTTGTGTAGGGTCTTGTATAAGCACAAGAGGCAGAAAATGAGGAAAGAGGGTGGGAGAGAGGGATGTGAGCAGGACATAATGAGTGGAGGATAAAGAGGACACACAGAGACCAGCACACCTGCTGGAGCGAAAGAGGTAGTGAGGGAGAGAGAGAAGGGATAATAGAGGTAGAGCGACCCAGGGAATGTGTGTGTTTGTGTATTAACCCAATGTTCGTGGGTCTGATGGGCTTTTTATTTCGTTTTTAAAACAACACCGCCGTAACAATTCACGTCAAAAAGAATGTAATGCTTAGATGTTGACTAATATCAATTACAAGCGATATAGGCAGCATACATGGTGAATATTTGCCATTTACTTCTGCTAGATCACATTTATCAATCAAAGCGCTATTCGTTTTTTAAAATTCTAATCAAGACATGGATGGAATAAATCGTGTTTATCTTGAACAAATATAAATTAAACAAGGTTTTCATCACTTGATGTTTATTGCTTTGAACTGAACAAATTGGAAGGACAAATTTTACATACAGTATTTTATGGAGCCCCATTGAACACAAATTATGGTTGGTCTACACACCAGATGATGGGCAGAGTTTTACTGTGTGTGTGTTACAAATGTATTTCTTGCACTTGATGCTTCCGTACTGTATCTTCCGGTCTTTGGGTCGACACACATTGCAGCTCTTCTCCTTGTTGCCTCCTGCTGCAATCTAGAATGATGAAGACACTTAGTTCAGCAATTTTACTAACATATCACTCACTCAGCTGGTCGGTGTCTCGGTTATCGAAGCGGATAATCGTGGAAAAAATGTGGAAATCTTCCAGAAACATGGTTGCACTGAAAAGTTATCTGCCAGTTTCTGCATCCCACAGGGATTCTGTGGATTCCCCATTGGATCTGAAAACACCAGCAAGGTTAAGAACCCCAAAGAATGCATGTAAATTACTTTGGTCCATCTCCTTCCGTCTCTATCCAAAAACACGCCTTCCCTCCAAATTAGGGCAGTCCAGAATGATTTTCTGGATGGTGTCTGGGATGTTCAAAAGAAGACATTTTACGAGTAACCGTCGTCCGCGTCGGCCCTGGTTGCATCCTTATCACATTGGCAGCCATGCGGGGTGGCTCATTCCTTTGGCAAGAAGACCATTCAATTTCACTTTTTTTTTTACATCCATATCTCTTTTCCCGCAGGCTGCTGTTGAGCTGGTTGCTGACGGCTGGTCCTGGGTCTGGCTGAGGGTCAATCTCATCCTCTTCTTCCAACTCACTGTCAGACTCTGTATTGACAGAGACATGATCCTCATTTTCCTTTTAGTAAACATTGAAAATGGGTCCCACAGTCCCGAACACCACACAAGGGGAAAACAGGTTTCTCCAGCATAGCTACCCATAACATCAACACGCTAATGACGGAGGACAGTGAGGCCGGCACTTTGCCGTTTTACGCTAGCTAGCATCCAGGACCTCATCGACCACTTCATCTGCATGTTCAAACAAACACCAGGTAGCTAACCAGTCCAAACCGACTGATTTGAGATTTGTCCTCTCTATCACTCTCTAACACACACACACACACACACACACACACACACACACACACACACACACACACACACACACACACACACACACACAGACGCCAGGCTGAACTTGGCAGTCTCTAGTCTCTATCCATCAGCAGCACGTCAAGAGTCGACACAAGTGATTGTCCGGGTCCATGTCTCTAAGGGTTCAGAAGAGCTCTGTACATGCAAACACTGCAAACTCTCTTTTTAAAGGTGAAGTGTTGCTCTGGGAGACACTTTAAACTCGATATGCATATGCTCTTGTACTTGAGACCAGACACTTGTGTTATTTACACTACATAAACTTCCCTCATTGGTGTGTGTCCCATATTACACCATATCTGGTCAAAAGTAGTGCTCTATAAAGGGAATTGGATGCTATTTGAGACTCAGATTGTTTTTGCTGTTGATGTCCTTCTGAAAAATCTCTTCAGTGTGTATTCTGAAATGCCATTTTGCAGGACTGCTCTTGAATGTATTGGATATATACTTTGTCAATTTGGCTCTAACAGAATATCTAAAATAACACCAGCAAAATGTCTGTCTGCCTTGGCCATGATATTGTGTACAGATGGCTTTTGATGTCACTGTGACCTTGATCAGTGTGTATGATGGTTACTATCTGGGTGGCAGGGAAGAGGAGCAGCTATGGGAGTAGGAAACATTAATCCAGCTATTTGTGTGTGGGTTTTTTTCCCCAAGAGTTCAAAACACACTATTGCGCAAGCAGTCAAATTGTAAACATATTTATTATTCCAATGCCTCTGGCAGAATATGTCATTGGATTGCATAATGATTTGCAGGAAAATGAGTGTGTAAGAAAACATCAGAAATTATGAACTAACAGTGTTAGGGCTCTATTCAATCAGAACTGCTTTAGTCAACATCTGCATAGCCATTGTTTTGGTGGTGTCGGAAGTGGAACTGCACTGGAGCTGTAAAATCTACAAGCACTCCAGGCATTATACCTAAAGCGGACTTTGCTGCGCAGAGTCACATAAAGAGAAATCCCATGCGGCCTGTTTACAAGTTTGAACACTGGAACGTGAGATACAATCTACAGTCCGGTTAGGCTGATAGAAATCCTCATTACTTTGTTTAATGATTTTCAATTCGAGCTTCATTATTTTTTATTTAGCCTACACTTTCTCATTCTGAACTTCTATCACGTGTGGGACCGTGTGGGGGCTTTGTGAAAATGATCAAGAACAGCTGCTCACAAATTTGACAGCCAATGTAGTTATACCTCTGACACTGCCAAAACATCATGCGGGTGTCAGCTATTGCAGGTTAACGCTTGATCTGATTGAATCCAGGCCTTTGTATCATACTTCAGTGTATGGCTCAGCTATGCTGTAATATTTATGCTGTGGGAATGGAAATAATATGTGAGAGTTTGATCTTCAGGAGAATGTCCAGGTCTGATTCATAGACTTATAGACATATTAAATGCATCGTTGTATGCTGTCAGTCACCCCCTCTGTGTGTTTTAACTTAATCAGCATAATACATACACATCACTGATTATTCTTGCCATTAAGAAACATGTCTTAATGACATGTTCAGGAATGACTGTTGTATCCTTATGATTGATCGGGAAATGTAAAAAACAAACTACAATGATTTACTGTATTCAGTCTGCCTAATATCATACTATATTATATTATGGAGAAAAATAGATGTGGGATGTTAACTTTTCCACTCTACGGTCACTTTACGGTCTGAATTTTCTCTTAACTTTATTTTGCTTAGGTGGAAGGAGAAAGCATGACTAATGTAGTAAAGTGATATGAGCAGCAGATAGGTCATTTTGTCTGTGGTGCTGCTGCCTGTTACTGTTCCATCAGTAACATGCAATAGGGCTCCTATTCCCTACACTGAAAAAAATAAAGGTTCTTTAATGGTTCTTACTAAGCTCTTAAGGTTCCTTGTACAGTGCCAAATGCATTTGGTGTTCGCCAAAAGGCATGTGGGAGACTCCCCAAACATATGGAAGAAGATACTCTGGTCAGATGAGACTAGAATTGCACTTTTTGGCCATCAAGTAAAACGCTATGTCTGGCGCAAACCCAACACCTCTCATCACCCCGAGAACACCATCTCCACAGTGAAGCATGGTGGTGGCAGCATCATGCTGTGGGGATGTTTTTCATCGGCAGGGATTGGGAAACTGGTCAGAATTGAAGGAATGATGGATGGCGCTAAATACAGGGAAATTCTTGAGAGAAACCTGTTTCAGTCTTCCAGAGATTTGAGACTGGGACGGAGGTTCACCTTGCAGCAGGACAATGACCTGAAGCGTACTGCTAAAGCAACACTCGAATGGTTTAAGGCACATATGTCAGAGTCAAGGCCCGCGGGCCACATCCGGCCCGCAAGAAGGTTTTTTACGGCCCCTGGGATGATCTTGATTTATTATTAGAACCGGCCCGCAGCAAGCCGGCAGCCCGCAGATCTTTTACACGCACCAATACTACATTTCCCACAATGCAAAGGTGACGCACCGAGCAGTAGGCTGCTTCATTTCAATATTTATTGGCACAGCAGTCGTCAGCATCACAGTAAAATTAACTTTCAGATACCCATCAAAAATGGCAAAACGGAAGGTGGATACTGAGAACCGGGGGTTTCAAACAAGGTGGGAGTCGGAGTATATGTTCACGAAGGTAGCTGGAAAACCTGTGTGTCTTCTGTGTGGAGAAAGTGTGGCGGTACTGAAAGAGTATAATCTGAGACGACATTATGAAACGAAACACGCGGACAAAAACAAGAATATGGACATGGAACAAAGGCTACAAAAGGCCAGTTTTATTTTGGCAGAAGAGATCGCTAAATCAGCCCGGCCATTTACGGAGGGGGATTTCATCAAAAACTGCATGATTAAAGTTTGTGACGAAGTTTGCCCAGAAAAAAGGCAACTCTTTTTAAATGTGAGTCTGAGCAGAAACACCATTGCCGAGAGAGTAGACCAGTTGTCCATCAATCTAAAAGAGCAGCTTGTGAAAAAGGGAAAAGATTTTATTGCATATTCCTTGGCTGTGGATGAGAGCACCGACATTTCTGACATTGCCCAGTTGTCAATTTTCATCCGCGGAGTGGACTCCAACCTAAGCGTGACAGAGGAGTTTTTGGCTTTACGTCCTATGCATGGCACAACTACGGGGCATGATTTGTATGAAGAGGTGTCAAGATGTGTAAATGAGATGGAGCTGCCTTGGGAAAAACTCGTGGGTTTGACAACCGACGGAGCACCTGCGATGTGTGGACACAGGAGCGGACTGGTGGCGAAGATACGGGAAAAGATGCAAGAGGAAAACGCGACAGGTGAGCTGACAGCTTATCATTGTATCATACACCAGGAAGCGTTGTGCGGTAAAGCCTTGAAAATGGAGCATGTAATGAGCATCATCACGCGCACAGTTAACTTTATCAGAGCCAAAGGTTTGAATCACCGCCAGTTCAAGGCATTTCTGACGGAGTTAGAAACGGAGCATGGTGATTTGCCTTATCACACAGAGGTGCGATGGCTAAGCCAGGGAAAGGTGCTTCAAAGATGTTTCGAGCTTCGTGAGGAGATTTGTCTGTTCTTGGACAGCAAAGGGAAAGACACAACACAACTCCGAGACGAAATGTTTCTGTGTGAAATGGCTTTTCTGTGTGACATTACGAGTCATCTGAATGCAATAAACTTGCAGCTGCAGGGTCGGGATCGTGTCATCTCTGATATGTACAGTACAGTGAAGGCATTTAAAACCAAACTGACTCTGTGGGAGACGCAGATGCGGAAAGAAAATTTGAGCCACTTTCCCAGCTGCCAGACCATGAAAGAGAAGCTCTCTACCAGTGCGTTCCCGAGCACACAGTTGGCTGATAAAATAGGTATGCTTGCCGCTGACTTTCGACGCCGATTTGCTGACTTTGAAGCACAAAAAAGCAGGTTGGAACTGCTCGGTAACCCATTTGCTGTTGACGTGGAAAGCTCACCACCAAACCTCCAAATGGAGTTGATTGACCTCCAATGCAATGATGCACTGAGGGCAAAATATGCGGCAGTGGGTGCTGCGGAGTTCGCCCGTTTCCTCCCCGGCACAATGCCCCAGCTGCGCATCCAGGCTGCTCAAACGTTGTCTATGTTTGGCAGCACATACCTGTGTGAACAACTGTTTTCTTTGATGAACCTGAACAAAACATCACACAGAAGTCGACTTACTGCTGAACACCTCCACTCAATTCTGAGGATTTCTTCAGCTCAGAGCCTTACCCCGAACATTGATGAACTTGTGGAAAAGATGGGACACCACCAAGTATCACCCTCAACCTCAAACAAGTGAACATTACTGTGCAATCACATATTTAGAGTTTTTACTCAGTTCAAGTTTAAAAGTTAAAATTTAATATTTGTTTTCACTGCATGTTACTTCTCCTTAAACAAAGTGTTGTTTTTGATTAATAGATTTTTGCACTTTATTTTTTTGTATTTCAATCCAATTATATTTTAAAAATATTTCAGTTGAGTGGATGATAGAAAATTGCTATTATTGTTTTTTCTTTGAAGTAAATTTAGCCCACTTTTGCTAAAATAGAAAATATAGTCTACTGATGGTGCCTTGAATACCGGTTTCTTTCATTTAATGTTCATGTTATGGGGATATTTATATAAAGGAAATTTGTCTTTTGTGTCTGTTGAAAATTAAAGATTACTGACAGAGCCATAAGAAAATATTGCTTTATTTATCTGATCATATTGTAATATATTTGTTAGGTTTTCAGTAGGTTCAATTAGGTTCACTAGACTATATGCGTCATTTAAACATTTTTCAATGAACATTCGAACAGTCCGGCCCTCGTCTTGTAGCTGATTTTTTTATTTGGCCCTCCGTCCATTTGACTTTGACACCCCTGGTTTAAGGGGAAAGATTTAAATGTCTTGGAATGGCCTAGTCAAAGCCCAGACCTCAATCCAATTGAGAATCTATGGAATGACTTAAGGATTGCTGTACACCAGTGGAACCCATCCAACTTGAAGGAGCTGGAGCAGTTTTGCATTGAAGATTGGGCAAAAGTCCCAGTGGCTGGATGCGCCAAGCTTTTGAGACATACCTCAAGAAACTTGCAGCTGTAATTGCTGCAAAAGGTGGCTCTACAAAGTTTTGACTTTGTGGGGGGGTGTGGGGTGAATAGTTATGCACGCTCAAGTTTTCTGATTGTTTTGGTTTTATTTCTGTTTTATTTCACAATAAAAAATATTTTGCATCTTCAAAGCATGTTGTGTACATCAAATTATACAATCCTCCACAAAAATCAATTTTAATTCCAGGTTGTAGGGCAGCAAAATAGGAAAAATGCCAAGGAGGTGAATACTTTCGCAAGCCACTGTAAACTCTTGCTTGATAAATAATATTTCAGTTAAGTGTGAGGTTTTTGATGTGGCATCTACGGTTCTTCAGAATACTAAAAGGTTCTTGAAGTGTATGGAAGTCTGCAGATGTGTCCCTTCATAGAACACATAAAATTGGCCAGTGTTAACTAGTATTCATTTTTCAGAGTAACATTCCTAGTGTGGATTCAAGCGTTAAAGTAATACTTAGCAATGTAAAAGAACCCCAGTGTTGCCGTTAATAACCAGAGTTGGACCAAAACCACGCCCGTCATTATCATATTTCACAGCATGCTCTCTTGCAGGTTGATTTAAAAAAAATATTTTTTTTCAATATCTATGTTTTTGCATGTACATTGATTGGTTAATTAAGGTACTCAAATATATATATATGATATACATTTTCCTAAACTATTACAATCTGCGACTTAATTGCACTCGTTACAGAAATTGTTGTTCCAGTTTAGATGTTTGAGCTAGTCTCATCTCATAACCTCCAATACCCGATAGCCATTCTGAATGAGTGTGTAAATAAAAAATACATTTTTTGATTTATCTCTACTCTTGCTGGATCCCACTAGATATTACACATCACTTTGCACGCCCGTATATTGTGATTTACAGACTGGATGTGGCCTCTAAACTATGAGTTTCAGGTCACTGTATTAGGATAAAACAAGGCCCTCAAAAGAAGGGGCAAGGTGGAGTTGCAATTCCACGGCTCAGACACCAGACGCATGTGGCAAGGTCTACAGGAAATCGCGTTCTACAAAACAAAAACAGCCCCATCACGGACACCGACGTCATGCTTAAAGACAAACTAAACACCTTCTTTGCCTGCTTTGAGGATAATACAGTTCCATTGTCGCGGCTCGCTAACAAAACTGTGTGCCCCCCTCTCCTTCTCTGTGGCTGACTTAAGAAAAACATTTAAACTTGTTAACCCTCGCAAGGCTGCTGGCCCTAGCCGCATCCTCAGAGCATGCGCACACCAGCTGGCTCGTGTGTTTACAGACATATTCAATCTCTCCATATCCCAATCTGTTGTCCCCACATGCTTCAAGATGGCTACCATTGTTCCTGTACCCAAGAAGGTGAAGATAACTAAACTAAATGACTACCGCCCCATAGAACTTACTTCCTTCATCATGAAGTGCTTTGAGAGGCTAGTCAAGGATCATATCATCGCCACCAACATCACCACTTCGCTGACCCTCAACACTACTGTCCCGTCTATGTCGATTGACTCACAAGGGTGTGTGCTCAGTCCTCTCCTGTACTCCCTGTTCACCCACGACTGCGTGGCCATGCTCAGTCATCATCACCAACTCAGTCATCATTTGCAGATGACACAACAGCCTGATCACCAACAACGACGAGACAGCCTACAGGCAGGAGGTGAGGGCACTCGGAGTGTGGTGTCAGGAAAACAACCTCTCACTCAACGTCAACAAAACAAAGGAGATGATCGTGGACTTCAGGAAACAGCAGAGGGAGCATCCCCCATCCACATCGACGGGACAGTAGTGGAGAAGAGGGAAAGTTTTAAGTTCCTGCGCAGCAGCGCCTCTTCAACCTCAGGAAGCTGAAGAATTTTGGCTTGTCACCCAAAACCCTGACAAACCTTTACAGATGCACAATTGATAGCGTCCTGTCAGGCTGTATCACAGCCTGGTATGGCAACTGCACCACCCTCAACCACAAGGCTCTCTAGAGGGTGGTGCGGTCTGCACAACACATCACCGGGGGAAAACTACCTGCCTTCCATGACACCTACAGCACCCGACCTCACAGGAAAGCCAAAAAGATCATCAAGGACCATAACCACCCAAGCCACTGAGGTCAGTACAGGTGCAGGTGCATCAAAGCTGGAACCGAAAGATTGAAAAACAGCTTCTATCTCAAGGCCAATAGACTGCTAAATAGCAATCACTAACTCAGAGAGGCTGCTGCCTACATTGAGACCCAATCACTGGACACTTTAATAAATAGGTCACTAGTCACTTTAAACAATGCCTCTTTTAAATAATGTCACTAATATTGTTTACATATCTTACATTACTCAGATCACATGTATATACTGTATTTTACACCATCTACTGCATCAATATATTTATATGTACAAATTCTCATTCACCCCTTTATATTTGTGTGTATTAAGTACTTGACGGGGAATTGTTAGATTAATTGTTAGATATTACAGCACTGGCAGAACTAGAAGCACAAGCATTTCGCTACACTCACATTAACATCTGCTAACCAAGTGTATGTGACCGATTTGATTTTGATATAATTTGTCCCGAAGCCACTCCTGCGTTGTCTTGGCAGTGTGCTTAGGGTCGTTGTTCTGTTGGAAGGTGAACCTCACCCCAGTCTGAGGTCCTGAGCATTCTGGAGCAGGTTTTCTTCAATGATCTCTCAGTTCTTTGCTCCGTTCATCTTTGCCTCAATCCCGACTAACATCCCAGTCCCTGCCGCTGAAAAACATCCCCACAGCATGATGCTGCCACCACCATGCTTAACAGTAGGAATGGTGCCATGTTTTCCCCAGATGCGATGCTTGGCATTCAGGCCAAAGAGTTCAATCTTGGTTTCATCAGACCAGAGAATCTTATTTCTCATGGTATGAGAGTCCTTTTGGCCAATTACAAGTAACTGTTATGAGCCTTTTACTGAGGAGTGACTTCTGTCTGGCCATTCTCTGATAAAGGCCTGAGTGCTGCAGCGATTGTTGTCCTTCTGGAAGTTTCTCCCATCCCCACAAAGGAAATCTAGAGCTCTGTCAGAGTGACCATTGGGTTCTTGGTCACCTCTCTGACCAAGGCCCTTCCACCCCGATTGCTCAGTTTGGCCGGACGGCCAGCTGTAGGAAGAGTCTTGGTGGTTCCAAACTTCTTCCATTTAAGAATGATGGAGGCCACTGTGTTCTTGGGGATCTTCAATGCTGCAGAAATGTTTTGGTGCCCTTCCCCAGATCTTTGCCTCGACACAATCCTGTCTCGGCGCTCTACAGACAATTCCTTTGACCTCATGTCTTGGTTTTTGCTCTGACATGCAATGTCAACTGTGAGACCTTGTATAGACTGGTTTGTGCCTTTCCAAATCATGTCCAATCAATTGAATTTACCACAGATGGACTCTAATCTGTTGTAGAAACATCTTAAAGATGATCAATGGAAACAGGATGCACCTGAGCTCAATTTCATGTCTCATAGAAAAGGGTCTGAATACTTACGTAAAAAGGTATTTCTGTTTTTATAAGCAAAAATGTTTAAGAATGTCACGTTCTGACCTCTATTTCCTTTGTTTTTGTATTTATTTAGTATGGTCAGGGCGTGAGTTGGGTGGGCAGTCTATGTTTGTTTTTCTATGTTTTGGTCTAGTTCTATGTTCGGCCTGATATGGTTCTCAATCAGAGGCAGGTGTTCGTCATTGTCTCTGATTGGGAACCATATTTAGGTAGCCTGGGTTTCACTGTGTGTTTGTGGGTGATTGTTCCTGTTTTTGTGTTTGCACCAGACAGGGCTGTTTTGAGTTCTCACGTTTCTTGTTTTTTTCCGTTAGTTTGTTCATGTATAGTGTCGTCAATAAATACAATGAACAACCACCACGCTGCGCTTTGGTCCGCCTCTACTTCACAAGAAGAGAATCGTTACAGAATCACCCACCACAACAGGACCAAGCGGTGTGGTAATGGGCAAAGGAGAAAGCAGCAGCAGGAGCAGCGCGAGGAGGTATGGACATGGGAGGACGAATTAGACGGTAAAGGACCTTGGGCTCAGCCAGGAGAGTATCGCCGCCCCAAGGAAGAACGGGAGGCGGCGAAAGCGGAGAGGCGCTGGTATGAGGAGGCAGCGCGGCGTCGTGGATGGAAGCCCGGGAGTCAGCCCCAAAAATTTCTTGGGGGGGGGCTAACAGGGAGTATGGCTACGCCAGGTAGGAGACCTGAGCCAACTTCCTGTGGTTACCGGTGGGCTAGAGAGACCGGGCAGGCACCGTGTTATGCTGTGGAGCGCACGGTGTCCCCAGTGCGGGTGCACAGCCCGGTGCGGTACATTCCAGCTCCGCGTATCGGCCGGGCTAGAGTGGGCATCGAGCCAAGTGCCATGAAGCCGGCTCTACGCATCTGGTCTCCAGTGCGTCTCCTTGGGCCGGCTTACATGGCACCAGCCTTGCGCACGGTGTCCCCGGTTCGCCTGCATAGCCCAGTGCGGGCTATTCCACCTCGCCGCACTGGCAGGGCGACCGGGACCATTCAACCGGGTAAGGTTGGGCAGGCTCGGTGCTCAAGAGCTCCAGTGCGCCTGCACGGCCCGGTCTATCCGTCACCACCTCCACACCCCAGCCCTCCGGTGGCAGCTCCCCGTACCAGGCTGTCTCTCCGGCCCATCCGTCCAGAGCCTTCCTCCTCTCCAGCGCTGCCGGAGCCTCCCGCCTGTCCGGCGCCTCTGCCGGAGCCTCCCGTCTGTCCGGCGCCTCTGCCGGAGCCTCCCGCCTGTCCGGCGCCTCTGCCGGAGCCTCCCGCCTGTCCGGCGCCGCTGCCGGAGCCTCCCGCCTGTCCGGCGCCGCTGCCGGAGCCTCCCGCCTGTCCGGCGCCGCTGCCGGAGCCTCCCGCCTGTCCGGCGCCGCTGCCGGAGCCTCCCGCCTGTCCGGCGCCGCTGCCGGAGCCTCCCGCCTGTCCGGCGCCTCTGCCGGAGCTTCCCGTCTGCCCGGCGCCTCTGCCAGAGCTTCGCGTCTGCCCGGCGCCATCGGAGCTTCCCGTCTGCCAGGAGCCGCCAATGCCGCCCGTCAGCCAGGGGCCGCCAGTGCCGCCAGTCAGCCAGGGGCCGCCAGTGCCGCCAGTCAGCCAGGGGCCGCCAGTGCCGCCAGTCAGCCAGGGGCCGCCAGTCAACCAGGGGCCACCAGTGCCGCCAGTCAGCCCAGCGCCAGCGCCGCCAGTCAGCCAGGGGCCGCCAGTGCCGCCAGTCAGCCAGGGGCCGCCAGTCAGCCAGGGGCCGCCAGTGCCGTCAGTCAGCCAGGGGCCGCTAGAGCCCCTCCGCCCGGAGCAGCTGTCCCTCTGTCCCGAGCAGCTGTCCCTCTGTCCCGAGCAGCTGTCCCTCTGTCCCGAGCAGCTGTCCCTCTGTCCCGAGCAGCTGTCCCTCTGTCCCGAGCAGCTGTCCCTCTGTCCCGAGCAGCTGTCCCTCTGTCCCGAGAAGCTGCCCCTCTGTCCCAAGCAGCCCCTCTGTCCAGTGGGGTCATTGAGAGGGGTGGGCATGGTGTGTAAGCCACGGAGGCGGACAATAAGGCGGACTGAGACAATGGCGAGGTGGGGTCCGCGTCCCGCGCCAGAGCCGCCACCGCGGACAGACGCCCACCCAGACCCTCCCCTATAGGTCAAGGTTTTGCGGCCGGAGTCCGCACCTTTGGGGGGGGTACTGTCACGTTCTGACCTCTATTTCCTTTGTTTTTGTATTTATTTAGTATGGTCAGGGCGTGAGTTGGGTGGGCAGTCTATGTTTGTTTTTCTATGTTTTGGTCTAGTTCTATGTTCGGCCTGATATGGTTCTCAATCAGAGGCAGGTGTTCGTCATTGTCTCTGATTGGGAACCATATTTAGGTAGCCTGGGTTTCACTGTGTGTTTGTGGGTGATTGTTCCTGTTTTTGTGTTTGCACCAGACAGGGCTGTTTTGAGTTCTCACGTTTCTTGTTTTTTTCCGTTAGTTTGTTCATGTATAGTGTCGTCAATAAATACAATGAACAACCACCACGCTGCGCTTTGGTCCGCCTCTACTTCACAAGAAGAGAATCGTTACAAAGAACCTGGTTTCGCTTTGTCATTATGGGGTATTGTGAGAGAAGTTAATGCATTGCCATAACCATATCTATGTAACTAGCAAACACAGAAATTGGTAGTACTGGCAAGTCTACAATTCACTCCAAAGGCACCCTGGGAATTGTGCAAATAAGGCTTAAAACCTTACAGCAGGGCTATTCAATTCCGATCCTGTCGGACCGAAACTTTCCGGTTTTAAATGTTTGTACGGTTCTTCAACGAACCATCCCATGTATGGTTCTTCAGAGACTTTAAAATGGTTTCCTGTAGCATCGCTCTCAAGAATCTTATTTGGTTCCAGCTTGCACCTTTATTTTTAAGAATGTAAAGGTAGTGCACTATATAGGGAATAGGGTGCCATTTGGTATCTAGCCTGTACGTCTCTAGCCTGTACGTTTCTAGCCTGTAAGTCTCTAAACTACAGCTAACCTTGGATGTGTTCCAAATGGCTTCCTATTCCCTACACTTGACCAGAGATTGTTAAAGTAGTGCACTATGTACAGAATATGGTGCCATTTGGAACACTGGCAAGGTTAGCTGTTTTCACCCAACGACGGAATACAGCATGAGTAAGCGTGTACTACATCATGACTAAACATTATCCCAGGTGATGCATGGGTGCCATTTTGTGTCAGAAAACTAACAACATTACAGTTCTCTCACACCTCGAAATGCTGTGCTAGTCTTCTCCCCAGTCAAATATTTTCTTTCTCGCTCTCTCTCCACCTCTCTCTCTGGGCTTGTTCGACATTGCAGCCAACGTTTGCAGGAGATCGCCAACTGACTGATCTACAAATCACCTTGCATCATAAATAATTACTTGTTATTATTTGTCGATCAGTCAGTCAGTCACAATTTACCCATGATACATTACGGTTTTGATGCTCTCGAACACAGCCATTGTCTCCTTCTCTCTCTCTGTTAAAGCTACGTCACGGTGCCTGACCTGTGTCTGTCTGCCTGTCAGTCTCCAGGGTAGATAGATCTCTGTCTCACCTGACCGTAAGACACAGAGGTTACGTCCCAAATGGCACCATATTCCGTATATAGTGCACTACTTTTGACCAGGGCCCACACTGGAGGTCTCTGGTCAAAAGTAGTGCATTATACAGGGAATAGGGTGCCATTTCGGATGTAGCCACTGACGTAGACTTAGACGCCTATACACCCTTTCTGCCCTTCAGCCTTTGTTTCCTTCAAAAGCTCTGTGAGGGGGGGAAGAAGAGAAGAGCCCCGTTAAAGAAAAATCTAAAATGAGGGATAGAGGAGGAGGGAGAGGAGACGGGAGGAAAGGAGGGGGGAGGCTAAGGACACATTTACATGTCCAGCATACCTCTCCTGTGCTGTGATGTCCTTCATGTCTTCCTTAGCTACATGACCTGTTGTTAGGTACATGAAACAACATCAGGGTCATTCATCTGCTGTAATGTTGTTTTTTCAGTGACTAACATAAACATGAACTATCTAACTGTGCTGCATATATCACCCAGCCAGGGCTATAGGATGTGTCAGATTGGGATCCAGACAGATTAAAGTCAGGCTTCAGAACAGATTAACAGAAAGCGTATGAATTACAGACTAAAACCCAGGGAGTTAAATCAGTCTTCAGTGAAGCATAGCCCTCTATAAAACTAGCCCTATATCCCAGTCTGACCCTGTGTAGCTGATGTTGGGTAGTCAGCAGTGGTGTAAAGAACTCAAGTAAAAATACTTTTTGGGGGGTATCTTTACTTTACTATTTATATTTTTACTACTTTTACTTTATCACTACATTCCTAAAGAAAATATTGTACTTTTTACTCCATACATTTTCCCTGACAACCAAAAATACTCATTACATTTTAAATGCTTAGCAGGACAGGAAAACTCTACAAATTCACACACTTATCAAGGTAACACATGATCATACCTACTGCCTCTGTCCTGGCGAACTCACTAAACATAAACCCATCTTTTGTAAATAATGTCTAAGTGTTGGAGTGTGGCTATCCGTAAACATTTAAAACAAGAACGTTGTGTCATCTGCTTTGCTTAATTTACAGATTTTGAATTATTTATACCTTTGCTTTTGATAGCTTAGTGGTTAGAGCGTTGGGCCAGTAACCGAAAGGTTGCTGCATTGAATCCCCGAGCTGACAAGGTAAAAATCTGTCATTCTGCCCGTGAACAAACCCACTGTTCTCTGATAGGCCGTCATTGTAAATTAGAATTTGTTCTTAAGTAACTTGCCTAGTTAAATAAATAAATATTTTAGCAATTATATTTACTTTTGATACTTAAGTATATTTAAAACCAAATACTTTAAGACTTTTACTCAAGTAGTTTTTCTCTGTCTGACTTTTACTTGAGTAAGAAATATTATTTTAAGCCATCTATACTTTATATATAAGTATGTCTATATAAGTATGACAATTGGGTACTTTATCCACCACTGGTAGTCAGGTACTGTAAAATATTTCCCAAAGACCATGAAAAGGATGGCATGTACTGTACAGCATAGTAATGACAGCAGCAAGCTGATGGTGGGTAGTCGAACCCTGCAACACATTTGTTGAAACCGAGGACTGTAACAGCATTGTAATGACAGTAGCAGCAGGTGGAGAGTGGGGGATCTAGAGGTGGCATTCGGACCTGGTAGTTGGCTAATTGTTGGAGAGAGACCACGGAAGGGCCAGGCTGGGTAGAGGCTATGGGAGGTCAGGAATACCAGAAGAGAGGTAGGGGGTCAAGGGAGGCTGTTGTTGGGTGTTTAATGGGGTTGGGGGCCTCCTGAGGTCCCTGAACTGCCCCAGCGTGAGGGGTCAGAGTGTGGGTCATGTGGTGTTCCTCACGCACCTGTTTCCTGCCAGAGCATGAACTCAACTGCCATAGCTGCCAGCTCCACTGCTAGGAGGGAGAGGGAGAAGGAGAGAGAGACCTTTTTTAAATTATATGAGCAAAAAATATATACAATTTAAAGCGTTAGACCTCTCACTAAAGGCATCAGTCATACAAAAGTTATACTTCAATCAGAACTGGTTCTCTAGCAGATTAGTAAGAATGTATCACACCATGTTCAATAATTCCCTTTATTCAGATTACAACCGCTCACTCTCGGCTATATGAAAATGATATAATCTCAAAAATATTGTTATTTTTAAAACGACCAGAAAAGACATTACAAATATTATAACTAATATTAAGGTTAAACTCAAATATACAAATTGATTTTTAAAAAACTATATTTTATATATATATTTTTTTTTACAGCTTTATTCTAAAATGGATAAAATATCTCATTTACATAAGTATTCAGACCCTTTACTCAGTACTTTGTTGAAGGACTTTTGTCAGTGATTACAGCCTTGAGTCCTCTTGGGTGTGACGCTATAAGCTTGGCACACTTGTATTTGGGGAGTTTTAACCATTTTTCTCTGCAGATTCTCTCAAACTCTGTCAGGTTGGATGGGGAGCCTGATTGATGGAGTGATGCAGAGATGCTTGTCCTTCTGGAAGGTTCTCCCATCTCCACAGAGGAACTCTGGAGCTCTGTCAGAGTGACCATCAGGTTATTGGTCACCTCCCTGACCAAGGCCCTTCTCCCCCGTTTGCTCAGTTTGGCTGGGTGGACAGCTTTAAGAATGATGGAGGCCACTGTGTTCTTGGGGACCTTCAATGCTGCACACATGTATTTAATCCATTTTAGAATAAGTCTGTGACGTAACAAAATGTGGAAAAAGTCAAGGGGTCTGAATACTTTCCGAATGCACCTTTTTATGTGGGGAATTGGAAATGATGCAGATAATTACCTTGATGGAAGCCACAATCTATCTGCAATATTAAAGCTGATCTACCCCCTAAAAAAAAAAAATTCAAAGGACAAGTTTGTCTGAGTTTGTCATTTGATGTTTTCACTGCAGTAAACTCTAATATCTATCGGTATTTGAGGCAAGAGCCCGTTAACATTCCCAAATGAGAGCATTGCACATCATAGATGATGGAGTCAGAAACACAGTTTTTGATGTGTTTAAATTACTTTTCATTGTGTGTTGTTGCTGTTTATGTTTTCTAGAAATACTGTAAGCGATTTCATTACATATGGGATTACAGAAATGGACCAACATAATACACCCGGGCCTCATGTTCACTAACACAATATATATGAAACTCTCTACCACTATACAAGTACCACAGAGACTCTTCCTTTCTCACAGTGTCGTCTGAAAGTTTAAGGCACTTAGAGGGGTGCTTAGTGAGGAGTGGTGAAAGGGGAAAAAAGAGAGAGAGAGAATAGAAACCGAAATATACAGAAGAAGCTCCTGGGCATGTTGTGTTGAGTATGTCTTGGCACACATATAAACTAATTAATTAACAACTATTATATGTGTTATATAAATCAGGCACGGAGGAGCCCTCACCTCACTAGCATGGGGAGACCTGTCTCCACAACCCACACCTCACCCATTGGCCTTTTCTCAATTGGCTTTGCTCAGCTCCTGCATCCTCTCTGCTCTGTCCTCGCTGGCCCCCTTTTGAAAAAGGTCAAAGGTAATCGAGGTGAGGGAAAGGGGCCGAAAATGCACTTGAAATGGGACTCTTCGGCAATCGCATGTCATCAGGCAAATTACGTTTACAGGGTGGAATCCCAAAAGAAATGTATAAAGTGATTAAAAAAACGAATGTAGCTAGTTGTGCAAGACATTTTATAGATAAATGGATAAGTAGCACATTATTTCTAAAAATCTATACACTTTTCTCCTAGTAAACAATAGCTGATTCAAAAGGGGTGTGGCAGATATCAAAACTCTTCTGGGAAGGACTCAGGTAAGATAGACTTGTGCGTCCTCGCCAGAAGGAGGTTATCGAGGAGGAGAGGACTGTCTTCCATTTGCTTACTAAGGAACTGGCACTCTCCTTGATCCCTTATCTGTGTCTGGGTCATGGAGGAGAGAGTATGGAGGAGTCGAGGAGAGGACGGTCTTTTGTCCAAATTAGAATCTCCCGATGGGTTGCATGGGGGGGAGGGAGAAGTGGTGGGAAGGAGGGCTGAAAGGGTAAGAACGCTGTTACATGACAGATTTAAGGTTGACAGAGTTCATGAGTTTGTCTCTTTCATAAAGAAGGGTATTGAATGAAGTATTATCATCACATGGGATTTGTAATTTATAATTTAGTATTGCACAAATCAAAACAATTAAGAATTGTTTTCTAATTAAAGTGTCTATCTCATTCTATACCCTGTAGTTGTGTTTTGCCTAAAAAACATCCCAAGTCCCATTTCCCTTTGTCTGCTAGTAACCGTCCCAGAATGTCATCTCCTAAAATGGTGCCGATAGAAAGCGCAGCCGAGCTTCTAGCCCCTAGGCAACTTTGCAGTATTTAGTTTTTTTTATGTGTTATTTCTTACCTTATTAGAATATAATTATTTTTGTGTTATTACATACAGCCGGGAAGAACTTTTGGATTGCAGAGTGGCGGTAACTCACCAGCAGTACCAGCATTACGACCAGGAATACGTCTTTCCCAAATAAGTTCCTTTGTTCGAACCCCCCAGGGCAACTGAACTGATTCCAGAGGCTAAACCAAAACATCACTGGAGGAGAAGAGGTACTCGGAGTGGACTTCTAGTCCGACTCAGGAGGCGTGCACACCACCCACCGCTTCCGAGTATATTACTCGCTAATGTTCAGTCATTGGATAATAAAGTTGACGAGCAGAGGCCGAGTACATCCTTCCAGAGAGACATCAGGGATTGTAACATACTCTGTTTCATGGAAACATGGCTCTCTCGGGATATACTGTCTGAGTCCATACAGCCAGTTGTGTTCACAGTTCATCGTGCAGACAGGGATAATTATCTCTCCGGGAAGAAGGGTGGGGTGTATTTTTCATTATTAACTACTCATGATGTGATTGTGAAAACATACAGGAACTCAAGTCCCTTTGTTCACCGGACGTAGAATACCTTACAATCAAATGCCGAGCGTATTACCTCCCAAGACAATTCTCTTCGGTTATAGTCACAGCCGTGGATATTCCCCCTCAAGCCGATTCCACGATGGCCCTCAAAGAACTTCACTGTACTCTATGCAAACTGGAAACCACATATCCTGAGGCCGCATTTATTGTAGCTGGGGATTTTAACAAAGCATATTTGAGGAAAACGCTACCAAAGCGCAAATTTACTGAACAGATTTGCTCCTCTCCTTCCTATAGGCAAACACTCGAACAGGAAGTACCCATGCCAAGGTCTATTCATCGCTGGTTTGACCAATTGGAATCCACGCTTCAAGATTGTTTTGATCACGCGGACTGGGATATGTTCCGGGTAGCCTCCGAGAATAACATTAGCGAATATACTGATACGGTTACTGAGTTAATCAGGAAGTGTATAGGAGATGTAGTACCCTCTATGACTATTAAAACCTACCCTAACCCGAAACTGTGGATAGATGTTTTGTTTTCTATCCAAATCTATCACTTATATGCATATCCTATTTTCTGGGCCTGAGTAACAGGTAGTTTACTTTGGGCACGCTTTTCATACGGACGTGAAAATACTGCTCCCTGCCCCCTATCCCTAAGAGGTTTTAAGACAATTATAAATACTATCTGACACCCCCAAATGGGCTCATTTATAGGCCTACATTTGTGTACAGGCCAGGTAGACTAGTTCTACTTCTATATGAGTAATCAGGCGTGCATTGACAGGAGAGTTTCAAACAAAAGATGATGAATAAATTGACAAAACTTTATCACAAGTGTAGCATAGGTTGTACGTTCTCCAAAACACATGTCCACTCTGACATTGACAATGGTAAAGAACAGCAATAATAATATATTGAATGCATTAACAGAAATTACTGTAAAAAATATATATATTGCAGATTAGAAATTATGGAAATTAACGGTAAATGTACGCTTCTACTATGTAATGTTTTCCATACAGACCGCTTTTGTCATACAGTATTCCATATAAGGCTCCCAGACCTTTTGAAAGATGCACAGTATACCCTTAATCTTGTAATAAATCAAATCTAGTGACACAACATTTCTGCAATCCCTTGTGACATTGTCAGAGGATAACCAACCTTCAAATGAATGGTAATGCATTTCTTAGCCACTATAAATGCTATGCTTACACAGTTTCTTCTTATAACAGTCTCCAGTATCAACATTTCCAAGCAAACAAAAACAGGGAGAAGGGAGAATCTGTAGACATGCTGAGATATAAGAATGTACTCTTTGCCAGAATTTAGCCAGCCTTCACATGATCATAACAAATTCAAATATGTCCCCTTTTGTGTTGTACAACTTCAACAGAGCAATTACATTTCTCTGTGCATGATATTCAGTATAACTGGCATATACAGTAGTATGTTCTATGGATGGTCTTAAACGGAAGTAATTTATGTCTGAGTTTATATGAACATGACTGGGCATTCAAACATATCTGTATATATTCCTTACAGTGTCTCTCAGGTTTTCTTTACATTTTTGTTTGTCATTTTTTGTGTCATTAGGAAAATATTACAACTTTAGAGGTTTGTCAGACTGCCAAAATAGCTGCAAGTCTTTGAAGTTGCTGGGTTGTCCAGTGTTTGCAGTACAGAGAGAATAAAGTGTTGCATCTGAAAAAGTTCACCTCAGTGGTCACAGACTGTTCTTCCCTGGCTTCCTGACCGTGCTGAGACCCCTGTCACCATCTCATCCTGCTCAGATGAGGCATTACAAAGAATTACCTTGGTTTTCATTTATACATTATATAATCCAGGAATAGAATCAATGGTACAATAATTGAAATGACCATTATTCCCAGATCTCAGACTGTAGCCTACCCATCAACTCAAGATGGATCTTTGTATCCATTCACTGATTGTTATACTATACTGCAAAATTCACCTGAGCTCCGTAGACTGGTCTTCCCTGGCTGTCTGACCCTGCTAAGACATGATGATTATAATATTGTGTACTGACTGTGCACCATGTCAGTGGAGCCTGTAGAGCTGTTTATACCATGTCAGTGTAAAAAGTAGGGAACTACATAAGGAAACTGACAATCAATAATGCTATCGCTATACTGACTCTAATAAAAACTCACATTGCGCTATCAAAAAATGTCAGAATATCAGGCTTCAATGGTTTGGCCGCTTGTTTCATCATTTGATTCAGGTCTAGTGTTATTGAGACAAAAATAATAGCTAAAGTTTGCCAACTTTTGGCTAGCTCTAATGGTAGCTACATCAACAGGTTAAAATTAGCCAAGTTAATTTACTTCTGTTGAAACGGGACAAACAAAACGCTACAAAACATTTCCATACACACAACAGCTTTTAGATACTGCTACCTGACAGAATGTGGGAGGGTCATGTCCCCCTCCCTGTCCCAGTGAAAGTTGCGTGTCTGGATGTGTGCTTTTGTCAAAATCTGAAGGTCTGCCCAGATTAGTTTATACCTCCCTTGCCTAAAATGGTTCGACACTAAACAATTTAACTTCATATGGAGGAATGGACCTCATTATTTAAGAAAATCAGTAATTTGTAGCATCCAAAGTGAGGTAGGGTTGAATGCTCTGGATTATAAAACCTATAATATAATCTTTAAAATAAAATGGATACTAAATTATTTAATTGCATTTGTAATATAATCCCTAATTTAATATTCCAACAGGGTGATGGTCTCATGTTCTTACTGGGAGAAGGGAATTATAATTATTATATTCAGACCAAGGGCACAAAGGCCACTTTGGTCCCAAAAGGCATGCGTTTTTTAGGGGGCATTATGGCCACACAAGGGGTATGCCGCCGGGAAATTCGAGGCCTGGTGAGAATATTATTAAGTGCTTGTCAAATTGTGAATGAGAGAATGATGAAGTGTGTGCAGCTTGCAACTTTTTTCAAATCATCATTGAAGTCCCACCATGCAGCCATAGAATGTATTAAAAATCAAAACCTATAGCCCGAAGTTTGTATCACAACTAAAGTTGCTTAAATAACTCAAAATGAAGCATATAGGAGGATCAGTTTCTTTGTTAATCGCTTAATTGTGCACACTTCTTTTGAAATTCTTTGTAGAAAATATCCTTCTATTTTATTAAGCTATGTTCAATTATTTTGTTCATATTATAAAATTATAAAATAGAATGCCACAGAATTCTAAGCAACTCTTGTCTGCTAAATGAACTAGTGTAGCCCACAACCATATGGCATAGCCATATCAGGGCCTAACATAAGGACAACTCAGAGTATGCGATTCTGTCCTTCTGAAATAGACTACATTTTCTTAATATCATGTTTCTTTAGACCTGTCTAAAATAAATACTGTATTTATAGCGATGGTGTAGGCCAGTGGATGCTCCTCAGAGGAGGAAGGGGAGGACCATCCTCCTCTGTGAATTTTATATGATTTTTTTTAACATTGAAAAAGTTATCCTCTAGATAAAACTATACTAAATATATTCACTTCACCAAATAATTTATTAAAACACTGTTTTGCAATGGAGGTCTACAGTAGCCTAAACAGCAATCTGTAGGGTAGCACCATGGTGTAGGTGGAGGACAGCTAGCTTCTGTCCTCCTCTGGGTACATTGACTTCAATACAACACCTAGGAGGCTCATGGTTCTCAACCCCTTCCATAGACGTAATTATGACTACTTCCAGAGGACGTCCGCCAACATACCATAGCTCTTTGCAGCATGAACTGACATGTTGTCCACCCAATAAAAGGATCAGAGAATAAATCTAGTAGGGAAAGCATACGCTACATCTAGCTAGCAATGCAGTGCATAAAATGTTGTGAGTAGGTAACTCAAAGAGAGAGAGAGAGACAATAGCTGAACAGTTTTGAACAAATTCATTTATTCAAAAATGAAGAGAGAGGTGGGAGAGAGGGGAGAGAGTGAGAGAGAGAGATTTCGTAATTTATTTCCCCTTTCAGTTTCACTTACTTAGCAAGTGCAGCTAGCTAATCTTGACCTGGTTGTAGAAACCTCATGATGGGTATAGCAAACATTTTTGTATCATGTAGTAGCCTAAACCTATCAATGTTACATTGAACTGGGTGAATAGAATATGAATGACTGTCATCCAATATGCTGTAATAGAAATATGGCCATGCACATGAAAAAAAATAAAGAGCACTGACCGCCACTGGTGTAGGATCTATTAAATTGATTTATTCAACTTTTTTAAATGTAGATGTTCCAAAGCTCTGCATCAGTGGCTTGTAGGCTATGCGCGGAAGCCAAGAGATTAGTTAGTTAACAGTCAATTACCCTGAGACTGGCAGTTATTTGCTTGACCTCCACAGTCCTAGTTAGGACCAGTAGAGACATACCTCTCTCTCTTATTTATATATATGTATATATATATACAATTATATCTCTATATCTCTATATCTAGAAAGAATTCACACCCCTTTACTTTTTCCACATTTTGTTGTGTTACAGCCTTAATTTAAAATGGATTCAATTGAGATTGTTTGTCACTATCCTACACATAATACCCCATAATGTTAAAGTGGAAATGTTTTTTTGACATTTTTACAAATTAATAAAAAAAGACAAAGCTGAAATGTCTTGAGTTGTTCAACCCATTTGTTATGGTAAGCCTAAATTTTCTGATTCAAAATCTGTGTGCAATAATAGTGTTTAATATGATTTTGGAATGACTACCTCATCTCTGTAAACCACACGAACAATTATCTGTAAGGTCCCTCAGGCGAGCAGTGGATTTCACAACACAGTTTCAACCACAAAGACCAGGGAGGTTTTCCAATGCCTACCAAAGAAGTGCACCTATTGGTAGATGGGTAAAAAATTAAATTAAATAAGCATACATTGAATATCCCTTTGAGTGAAGTTATTAATTACACTTTAGATGGTG
The DNA here is from genome assembly GCF_057628025.1 of Oncorhynchus mykiss. Classification (NCBI taxonomy): domain Eukaryota; kingdom Metazoa; phylum Chordata; class Actinopteri; order Salmoniformes; family Salmonidae; genus Oncorhynchus; species Oncorhynchus mykiss. The sequence continues at coordinate 35,062,440 of NC_143025.1, forward strand.
TATCAATACACCCAGTAACTAGAAAGATACAGGCGTCCTTCCTAACTCAGTTGACAGAGAGGAAGGAAACCAATCGGGGATTTCACCATAAGGCCTATGTTGACTTTAAAATAGTTACAGAGTTTAATGGCTGTGATAGGAGATACCTGAGGAAGGATCAACAACATTGTAGTTACTCCACAATACTAACCTAATTGGCAGAGTGAAAAGACTGTATAGAATTTAAATATTCCAAAACATGCATCCTGTTTGCAACAAGGCACTAAAGTAATGCTGATTACAAAGTGTTATGTTTGTGGCAAATCCAATACAAAACATTACTGAGTACCACTCCATATTTTCAATCATAGTGGTGACAGCATCATGTTATGGACATGCTTTTAATCGTCCAGGACCGGGGAGTTTTTCAGGATAAAAAATAAATGGAATGAAGCTAAGCACAGGCAAAATCCTAGAGGAAAACCTGGTTCAGTCTCCTTTCCGCCAGACACTGGGAGATTAATTCACATTTCATCAGGACAATAACCTAAAACAAAAGTCCAAATCTACACTGGAGTTGTTGACAAAGAAGAGAGTGAATGTTCCTGAGTTGCTGAGTTACAATTTTAACTTAAATCTACTTGAAAATCTATGGCAAGACCTGAAAATGGTTGTCAAGCAATGATCAACCACCAATTTAACAGAGTTTGAAGAATTTTGAAATGAATAATGGGCAAATGTTGCACAATCCAAAAGTGGAAAGTTCTTAGAGACTTACTCAGAAAGGCTCACAGCTGTAATCACTGCCAAAGGTGCTAATACAAAGTATTGACTCAGGGGAGTGAATACTTATGTAAATTAGATATTTCATTTTCAAAAAATATGCAAAAATGTCAGAAACATGTTTTCACGTTGTCATTATGGGGTATTGTGTGTAGTTGTGTGAGAAAAACAATCAATTAAAATTAATTTAATTAATTTCTCTCTTTCTCTCTCTCTCTCTCTCTGCTATTAACACTGTTGCATAAGTTAAAACAACAACATTCCAGGCTAATGCTTTAAAAAGCTTGATTTTCTCTCATGTAATTTGTCAACACCTTTCAAACAAATCTGTTTTGACAGGCTGACTAGTACAAGGAGATTTTTCAGTGGAGTGGGTCAGTAATATCTGAGTAGTAAACAAAACTGTCAGAAAATGTAGCCCTTCAAATCCAAAATGAGTGGGATCAGTTCAACAACTGCAGCTATTGAAAATAACAAAAACATCCCATGATATTATATAATTGACAAATCACTGTTATTATCATGAACCCTCTTGTCATTCATTCGGGCACATTGCAACCACTTGTAAGCAAACAGTTGTTCTCACTGTCAATTTCACACCAGTAAGTTTAGCACCTCAATTTCTTTTGAAACATGGACAAATTGATAACTATTCTATTATATCCAGTACTATTCTAAGTACTCTTCTCTTGCTGCTAATCTTGGACCAGTGAGTAACACTTTTCTCTCTCTGTCTCTCGGCTATTAAGCTCACTTGAGAAAGTTAGTCCCTGCTAGATAGGTTGTTGTTATTGTGGCCTCCTGTTACTTCCCCCTCCTGTGTTGTTCCCTAGAGCTAGCCAGTTTGTTTGTGTATGTTTACGTCCCAAATGGTACCCTATTCCTTATATAGTGCACTATTTTTACCAGGACCCGATGGGCCAATAAGTAGTGCACTATATAGGGAAAAGGTTACCATTTAGGATCCAGTCTCTGTGTCTAAAGCCAGTCCTTGGTTCAGGGCAGCCATCTCTCTGAGAGACGGATGGGGTGATGGAGTGCCCAGGGGCCTGGCAGTGAATAAGCATGCTTTACTGTTATAATATCATATGAGCAGGAGTCCACCCCTGGTGTTGGCCGCTCCCTGGCGCACGCTGTGCAAGCGGACATTCCGCCTAATTATTCTCATCCATCACCCGATACAACACAGACGCACACACCGCGCCTGGCCGAGGCTGACCAACCAGACAGACAGACATAGCTGGCGTTCAGACTTGTCTCACAGCGCTCTAGGAATTGTTCTTTATCCATTCAAATAATACTCAGAAGTCTGTCTCTCTTTTGTTCTCTCTCTCTGTCTTTTGCTCTCTCTGTCTTTCTCTTATCTGTGTGGTAACACAATCCCATGTTGTAGCAGGAACACTTGGTTCCATATACAGTGGGGCAAAAAAAGTATTTAGTCAGCCACCAATTGTGCAAGTTCTCCCACTTAAAAATATGAGAGAGGCCTGTAATTGTCACACCCTGACCATAGTTTGCTTTGTATGTTTCTATGTTTTGGTTGGTCAGGGTGTGAGCTGGGTGGGCATTCTATGTTACATGTCTAGTTTGTCTAGTTCTATGTTTTGGCCTGATATGGTTCTCAATCAGAGGCAGGTGTTCGTCATTGTCTCTGATTGGGAACCATATTTAGGTAGCCTGTTTGGTGTTGGGTTTTGTGGGTGATTGTCCTTAGTGTCTTGATGTCCTTGTTCTGTGTGTTTGTGCACCAGTATTAGGCTGTTTCGGTTTTCGTTACGTTTATTGTTTTGTAGTTCTTGTATTTAGATTCGTGTTGCTTCAGTTTAAATAAACATGGATCGCAATAGACACGCCGCATTTTGGTCCGACTCTCCTTTGCCTACAGAGAACCGTGACAGAATCACCCACCACAACAGGACCAAGCGGCATGGTAACGGGCAACAGCAACAGCGGCGCAAAGAGGAATGGACTTGGGACGATGTATTGGACGGCAAGGGTTGCTACACATGGGAGGAGATCCTGGCGGGAAAGGATCGCCTTCCATGGGAACAGGTGGAGGCAGCTAGGAGAGCAGAGGCAGCCGGAGAGAGGAGCCGGCGATATGAGGGAACACGGCTGGCAAGGAAGCCCGAGAGGCAGCCCCAAAAATTGCTTGAGGGGGGCACACAGGAGGTGTGGCGACTTCCTGTGCTTACCGGGGGGCTGGAGAGACCGGGCAGGCACCGTGTTATGCTGTGAAGCGCACGGTGTCCCCAGTGCGGGTGCACAGCCCGGTGCGGTACATTCCAGCTCCGCGTATCGGCAGGGCTAGAGTGGGCATCGAGCCAAGTGCCATGAAGCCGGCTCTACGCATCTGGTCTCCTTGGGCCGGCTTACATGGCACCAGCCTTGCGTACGGTGTCCCCGGTTCGCCTGCATAGCCCAGTGCGGGCTATTCCACCTCGCCGCACTGGCAGGGCGACCGGGACCATTCAACCGGGTAAGGTTGGGCAGGCTTGGTGCTTAAGAGCTCCAGTGCGGCTGCACGGCCCGGTCTATCCGCCACCACCTCCACGCACCAGCCCTCCGGTGGCAGCCCCCCGCACCAGGCTGTCTCTCCGGTGCATCCTTACAGGTGCTCCCGCCTGCCCAGCGCCGCCTGAGCCACCCGTCTGCCCAGCGCCGCCAGTGCCGCCCGTCTGCCCGGCGCCGCCAGTGCCGCCCGTCTGCCCGGCGCCGCCAGTGCCGCCCGTCTGCCCGACGCCGCCAGTGCCGCCCGTCTGCCCGGCGCCGCCAGTGCCGCCCGTCTGCCAGGGGCCGCCAGTGCCGCCCGTCTGCCAGGGGCCGCCAGTGCCGCCCGTCAGCCAGGGGCCGCCAGGGGCCGCCAGTCAGCCAGGGGCCGCCAGTGCCGCCCGTCTGCCAGGGGCCGCCAGTCAGCCAGGGGCCGCCAGTGCCGCCAGTCAGCCAGGGGCCGCCAGTGCCGGCAGTCAGCCAGGGGCCGCCAGTCAGCCAGGGGCCGCCAGTGCCGCCAGTCAGCCAAGGGCCGCCAGTGCCGCCAGTCAGCCAGGGGCCGCCAGAGCCGCCAGTCAGCCAGACTCTTCCAGATCTGCCAGTCAGCCAGACTCTTCCAGATCTGCCAGTCAACCAGACTCTTCCAGATCTGCCAGTCAACCAGACCCTTCCAGATCTGCCAGTCAACCAGACCCTTCCAGATCTGCCAGTCAACCAGACCCTTCCAGATCTGCCAGTCAACCAGACCCTTCCAGATCTGCCAGTCAACCAGACCCTTCCAGATCTGCCAGTCAACCAGACTCTTCCAGATCTGCCAGTCAGCCAGGGGCCGCCAGTCAGCCAGGGGCCGCCAGTCAGCCAGGAGCAGCCGCCCCTCTGTCCCGAGCAGCTGCCCCTCTGTCCCGAGCTTCCGCCCCTCTGTCCCGAGCTTCCGCCCCTCTGTCCCGAGCTTCCGCCCCTCTGTCCCGAGCTTCCGCCCCTCTGTCCAGAGCTTCCGCCCCTCTGTCCAGAGCTTCCGCCCCTCTGTCCAGAGCTTCCGCCCCTCTGTCCAGAGCTTCCGCCCCTCTGTCCCGAGCTTCCGCCCCTCTGTCCCGAGCTTCCTCCCCTCTGTCCCGAGCTTCCGCCCCTCTGTCCCGAGCAGCCGCTCCTCTGTCCCGAGCTGCCGCCCCTCTGTCCATTGATAAGAGTTGACATAGTGAGGAGGCCACGGAAGCGGACAAGGTGGGGGACTAGGACTACGGTGAAGTGGGGGCCACGTCCAGCACCAGAGCCGCCACCGCGGACAGATGCCCACCCAGACCCTCCCCTATAGGTTCAGGTTTTGCGGCCGGAGTCCGCACCTTGGGGGGGGGGGGGGGGGGGGGGGTACTGTCACACCCTGACCATAGTTTGCTTTGTATGTTTCTATGTTTTGGTTGGTCAGGGTGTGAGCTGGGTGGGCATTCTATGTTACATGTCTAGTTTGTCTAGTTCTATGTTTGGCCTGATATGGTTCTCAATCAGAGGCAGGTGTTCGTCATTGTCTCTGATTGGGAACCATATTTAGGTAGCCTGTTTGGTGTTGGGTTTTGTGGGTGATTGTCCTTAGTGTCTTGATGTCCTTGTTCTGTGTGTTTGTGCACCAGTATTAGGCTGTTTCGGTTTTCGTTACGTTTATTGTTTTGTAGTTTTTGTATTTAGATTCGTGTTGCTTCAGTTTAAATAAACATGGATCGCAATAGACACGCCGCATTTTGGTCCGACTCTCCTTTGCCTACAGACAGTAATGACAGTAACAGTGACAGTAATTTTCATCATAAGTACACTTCAACTATGACAGACAAATTGAGAACGAAAAATCCAGAAAATCACATTGTAGGATTTTTTATGAATTTATTTGCAAATTATGGTGGAAAATAAGTATTTGGTCACCTACAAACAAGCAAGATTTCTGGCTCTCACAGACCTGTAACTTCTTCTTTAACCTTTCTGATCTCCCCATCCCGGATCCGGGATCGTGAATACAGACTCAAGCTCATTACCATAACGCAACGTTAACTATTCATGAAAATCACAAATGAAATGAAATAAATATGCTAGCTCTCAAGCTTAGCCTTTTGTTAACAACACTGTCATCTCAGATTTTCAAAATATGCTTCTCAACCATTGCAAAACAAGCATTTGTGTAACAGTATTGATGGCTAACGTAGCATTTAGCATTAGCATTCAGCTGGCAACATTTACACAAAAAAACAGAAAAGCATTCAAAAAAATCATTTACCTTTGAAGAACTTCAGATGTTTTCAATGAGGAGACTCTCAGATAGCAAATGTTCAGTTTTTCCTGAAAGATTATTTGTTTAGGACAAATCGCTCCGTTTTCTGCGTCACGTTTAGCTATGAAAAAACCCCTGTATCCAGGATTGTGTAAATCTATCAGCAAGCTCATTAGCATAACACAACGTTAACTATTTATGAAAATCGCAAATGAAATGAAATAAATATGCCATCTCTCAAGCTTAGCCTTTTGTAAACAACACTGTCATCTCAGATTTTCAAAATATGCTTCTCAACCATAGGAAAACAATAATTTGTGTAAAAGTAGCTAGCTAGAGTTAGCATTTCGCGTTAGCATTTCGCGTTAGCATTAGCGTTAGCATCCAGCACGCAACATTAACAAAAACATAAAAGCCTTCAAATAAAATCATTTACCTTTGAAGAACTTCTGATGTTTTCAATGAGGATACTCTCAGTTAGATAGCAGATGCTCAGTTTTTCCAAAAAGATTCCTTGTGTATTAGAAATAGCTCCGTTTTATACATCACATTTGGCTACCAAAAAAAATCCATCAATTCAGTCCTCAAAACGCAAACTTTTTTCCAAATTAACTCCATAATATCAACTGAAAACATGGCAAACGTTGTTTAGAATCAATCATCAAGGTGTTTTTCACATATCTCTTCATTGATACATCGTTCTTGGACACATGCTTTCTCCCCTGAATCAAATGGTAAAGTAGAAGCAGCTGGCAATTGCGCACCGAATTCGACGCAGGACACCAGGCGGACACTTGGAAAATGTAGTCTCTTATGGTCAATCTTCCAATGATATGCCTACAAATACGTCACAATGCTGCTAAGACCTTGGGCGAACGACAGAAAGTGTAGGCTCATTCGTGTAGGCTCATTCAGGGGCCGCCAGTGCCGGCAGTCAGCCAGGGGCCGCCAGTCAGCCAGGGGCCGCCAGTGCCGCCAGTCAGCCAAGGGCCGCCAGTGCCGCCAGTCAGCCAGGGGCCGCCAGAGCCGCCAGTCAGCCAGACTCTTCCAGATCTGCCAGTCAGCCAGACTCTTCCAGATCTGCCAGTCAACCAGACTCTTCCAGATCTGCCAGTCAACCAGACCCTTCCAGATCTGCCAGTCAACCAGACCCTTCCAGATCTGCCAGTCAACCAGACCCTTCCAGATCTGCCAGTCAACCAGACCCTTCCAGATCTGCCAGTCAACCAGACCCTTCCAGATCTGCCAGTCAACCAGACTCTTCCAGATCTGCCAGTCAGCCAGGGGCCGCCAGTCAGCCAGGGGCCGCCAGTCAGCCAGGAGCAGCCGCCCCTCTGTCCCGAGCAGCTGCCCCTCTGTCCCGAGCTTCCGCCCCTCTGTCCCGAGCTTCCGCCCCTCTGTCCCGAGCTTCCGCCCCTCTGTCCCGAGCTTCCGCCCCTCTGTCCAGAGCTTCCGCCCCTCTGTCCAGAGCTTCCGCCCCTCTGTCCAGAGCTTCCGCCCCTCTGTCCAGAGCTTCCGCCCCTCTGTCCCGAGCTTCCGCCCCTCTGTCCCGAGCTTCCTCCCCTCTGTCCCGAGCTTCCGCCCCTCTGTCCCGAGCAGCCGCTCCTCTGTCCCGAGCTGCCGCCCCTCTGTCCATTGATAAGAGTTGACATAGTGAGGAGGCCACGGAAGCGGACAAGGTGGGGGACTAGGACTACGGTGAAGTGGGGGCCACGTCCAGCACCAGAGCCGCCACCGCGGACAGATGCCCACCCAGACCCTCCCCTATAGGTTCAGGTTTTGCGGCCGGAGTCCGCACCTTGGGGGGGGGGGGGGGGGGGGGGTACTGTCACACCCTGACCATAGTTTGCTTTGTATGTTTCTATGTTTTGGTTGGTCAGGGTGTGAGCTGGGTGGGCATTCTATGTTACATGTCTAGTTTGTCTAGTTCTATGTTTGGCCTGATATGGTTCTCAATCAGAGGCAGGTGTTCGTCATTGTCTCTGATTGGGAACCATATTTAGGTAGCCTGTTTGGTGTTGGGTTTTGTGGGTGATTGTCCTTAGTGTCTTGATGTCCTTGTTCTGTGTGTTTGTGCACCAGTATTAGGCTGTTTCGGTTTTCGTTACGTTTATTGTTTTGTAGTTTTTGTATTTAGATTCGTGTTGCTTCAGTTTAAATAAACATGGATCGCAATAGACACGCCGCATTTTGGTCCGACTCTCCTTTGCCTACAGACAGTAATGACAGTAACAGTGACAGTAATTTTCATCATAAGTACACTTCAACTATGACAGACAAAATGAGAACGAAAAATCCAGAAAATCACATTGTAGGATTTTTTATGAATTTATTTGCAAATTATGGTGGAAAATAAGTATTTGGTCACCTACAAACAAGCAAGATTTCTGGCTCTCACAGACCTGTAACTTCTTCTTTAACCTTTCTGATCTCCCCATCCCGGATCCGGGATCGTGAATACAGACTCAAGCTCATTACCATAACGCAACGTTAACTATTCATGAAAATCACAAATGAAATGAAATAAATATGCTAGCTCTCAAGCTTAGCCTTTTGTTAACAACACTGTCATCTCAGATTTTCAAAATATGCTTCTCAACCATTGCAAAACAAGCATTTGTGTAACAGTATTGATGGCTAACGTAGCATTTAGCATTAGCATTCAGCTGGCAACATTTACACAAAAAAACAGAAAAGCATTCAAAAAAATCATTTACCTTTGAAGAACTTCAGATGTTTTCAATGAGGAGACTCTCAGATAGCAAATGTTCAGTTTTTCCTGAAAGATTATTTGTTTAGGACAAATCGCTCCGTTTTCTGCGTCACGTTTAGCTATGAAAAAACCCCTGTATCCAGGATTGTGTAAATCTATCAGCAAGCTCATTAGCATAACACAACGTTAACTATTTATGAAAATCGCAAATGAAATGAAATAAATATGCCATCTCTCAAGCTTAGCCTTTTGTAAACAACACTGTCATCTCAGATTTTCAAAATATGCTTCTCAACCATAGGAAAACAATAATTTGTGTAAAAGTAGCTAGCTAGAGTTAGCATTTCGCGTTAGCATTTCGCGTTAGCATTAGCGTTAGCATCCAGCACGCAACATTAACAAAAACATAAAAGCCTTCAAATAAAATCATTTACCTTTGAAGAACTTCTGATGTTTTCAATGAGGATACTCTCAGTTAGATAGCAGATGCTCAGTTTTTCCAAAAAGATTCCTTGTGTATTAGAAATAGCTCCGTTTTATACATCACATTTGGCTACCAAAAAAAATCCATCAATTCAGTCCTCAAAACGCAAACTTTTTTCCAAATTAACTCCATAATATCAACTGAAAACATGGCAAACGTTGTTTAGAATCAATCATCAAGGTGTTTTTCACATATCTCTTCATTGATACATCGTTCTTGGACACATGCTTTCTCCCCTGAATCAAATGGTAAAGTAGAAGCAGCTGGCAATTGCGCACCGAATTCGACGCAGGACACCAGGCGGACACTTGGAAAATGTAGTCTCTTATGGTCAATCTTCCAATGATATGCCTACAAATACGTCACAATGCTGCTAAGACCTTGGGCGAACGACAGAAAGTGTAGGCTCATTCGTTGCGCAATCACAGCCATATAAGGAGAGAATGGAAAACAGAGCTTCAGAAATTCTGCTAATTCCTGGGTGATGCATCATCTTGGTTTCGCCTGTAGAATGAGTTCTGGGGCACTTACAGAAAAAATCTTTGCAGATTCTGAAACTTCAGAGTGTTTTCTTTCCAAAACTGTCAAGAATATGCATAGTTGAGCATCTTTTCGTGACAAAATATCGCGCTTAAAACGGGAACGTTTTTTATCCAAAAATGAAATAGCGCCCCTAGAGCTCTAACAGGTTAAGAGGCTCCTCTGTCCTCCACTCGTTACCTGTATTAATGGCACCTGTTTGAACTTGTTATCAGTATAAAAGACACCTGTCCACAACCTCAAACAGTCACACTCCAAACTCCACTATGTATCAAGAATGGTCCACCACCCAAAGGACATCCAGCCAACTTGACACAACTGTGGGAAGCGTTGGAGTCAACGTGGGCCAGCATCCCTGTGGAATGCTTTAGACACATTGTAGAGTTCATGCCCCAATGAATTAAGGCTGTTCTGAGGGTAACAAGGGACTCAATATTAGGAAGATGTTTTTAATGTTTTGTACACTCACCAGCTAGGGTCAGTGAAATTGGTTGTTTTACAGTGTCAGCCATACTAGCACAGCACCCCTGGAGCAAATTAGGGTTAAGTGCCATGCTCAGGGACACATCAGCAGATTTCTCATCTTGTCAGCTCGGGTATACGAACCAGTGACCTTTCAGTTACTAGCCCAACACACTATCTTCTAGGCTACCTGCCACATGCAGTGGTAATGTACTAATGGTATACGTCTTGGCATGGACATGCTTCTTATTTAAGCTTGGTAAATTACAGTACGATGCCAGCACATTTTTTGCACACCATATCATACCATAACACATAACACACATAACACATTCTCTTTTTAAAAAGAGAATGTGTCAATAAGATGCTATTATAAAATATGTAAATCTGACAACTTTCTCCTTTAACGGGCCTAAACGTGTGTGTGTGTGTGTGTGTGTGTGTGTGTGTGTGTGTGTGTGTGTGTGTGTATTGGAAGCCTGTTGTGTTTGTAGACAGCTGGGTTGTGATATGACCTTCTCTCCCTGGTCATTAGAGGAGCCAAGACGCTGGCACACACTGACTCTATCTGCCCTTATGCCAAGGCCACAAACAAACAGTCATGTGGGCTTAGCTGTGGACATATAAACGGGTGGTTAAAGTGGGATTTTAAGGAGCTGTTGTAGATTTTCGATTAGAATTCTAAACGGGAATCTATTCAATGCCTACTCAATGCTTTCACAAGGAGGTTGAACCTCTGTTCCACACACATATCTCCCCCTTTACAAATCGATAAACAGATATCCTAATCCATGTTAGAGTGCACTTAAGAATGCTCTTTCCACCTTACCATCTCGGTCTTTCTTTATGCCTCTGTCTGTCGGTCCTGAAGTCAACTGACCATCATCAATAGAGGTAGAGAAAACAACAAGGCCTGAGTGGCGGCTGAGTGGGCAGTTCAGCTCCTGCTGCAAGCCACCCTCTGTGGTCCTCTCCACTCCCATGCTGTGTTGAACTGGTGGTGTCAGACCCCACAGTACTGAGCCCTGTATACCTGGGCTGGATTAAAGGAGATATCCCGTTAAAAGTGTCAGCAACACCTCGCTGCCTGGGATGATGGATGGCGGCTCCGCGGGGTGCATAATGCGCTCTAAAGAGGAAAAATCCGCCCCACCCTTTAAAGCAGCGTTGACGCCAATTACAGCTAGGTCTGCCTCTCTGCACACGGACCAGGGTTCTGGAACATTGAGCAGTGAGCCTGCAATGTGGAATGGAATAAGGTTGTGTGTAACATTCCAAACACATATCATAATGTGACAGTATATTTTAACCAGAACCGGTGCCTCCAATTGACAATGCTTCGCTCCAAAAGATTGTCCACTTCGTGGGCGTAGGTGGGGAACCTATTCAAGTAAGTAAATACATTTTGAAAATGACAAAAAAACTGTGTATTATAAGTTAGCTACAGCAGGCCGCTATGTGTAGGCTAATCAGCTGCTAGCCATGTTAGCTGTTTATCTTGATGTAGGCCGATTTATCATTGTAAATTAAAAACACATGCTCCAAATGCACTTGAGAGCGATGAAATGATTTGCTGCTCCAGCTGTCAGAAAAAAAGGGAGACTGTGCACTAGTCAGATTGGTCAGGTTGTGGGACCACATTATCAAATGATTCTCCAGTTCTAGTCCCTAGAGAGGACAACTATGAAGACAAACAGAGAGATAATAGTCAGGGCTATCTAAATGTAAAATAAGAAACCTGTTTCTTTGTCATGTTGTCTGTCCTCAGATATGGAGAGCTGTGAAAGCCTGTCTGCAGTTGAAGAGGTCCAAGTGAATGTCCCAAGAGACATCCTTGTATGCCATGGGTTGTATGTGTACTTATGATAGAAAATGTTGTGTACAATAATACATTTAAAAGTTACAGACAATGTAGGCTACAAACTTACTACAACTGGAGCAGGCCAATCCTGCTCTTGGAGGTATGATGGGTGTGCAGGCTTCTGTTCCAGCCCAGCACTAACATGCCCGATTCAACTTGTCAAACCTAATGAGTTGATAATAATGTGTATTATTGCAGGGCTGGAATAGAAGTCTGCTTACCCAGTAGATCAGGGAATAGAGCAAGGTTGGCCAATTCTAGTATGGAGTATTTTTTTTGTTCACCCGAAATGATTGCTTTAGTAATAGTAACCCACATGCTAAGATGTCAAACATTTGCAAACGAGTTAGCTTATTTATACAGTTTGAAATGATGTGTTGATTCATTCAATGTCGATTCATTGAAGTGAAGTGTGTAAAGATGTTTCAAGATGAACTAGTGTCAACGTTCATTAAATCACAGATCACAATTCTGCAATATAAGGGGTGAAGAGGATATTTTGTTGTTGGTCCAGTTAGCTCTCCAATTTGTTCCATTTGATTGTCGTTCTGTCTCAGGATATCAGTCATGTGAACCCATTCTGCAGCTTATCATAATGTCATGCATCACCAAATGCAGTGGCAATTTTAGCATGTAAATCTTGGTGGGACAAACTCAACCTATTTTTTTTTTTTTTAGACGCATTCCAGCGAAGCCACTGCACAACACAGCACTAAACAATACATTAAATGCACGATAACAGTGACGAACGGTGCCCAAAAACTGTTAGGGCCGACACAAAGCTGCCCTGACAGAGGAGCTTTCCTTTCAGCACCATGGAGTGAAACCTTACCACCAATGCATTTGGCTACCAGTAGAGCCTCATCTGGCAGTGAAGCAGTTAATTCAGCCACCTTTACATGGCTGACTTGCTTAATGCATGCAGTAATTCTGGCAAGCACGTACTTATTCTCCTCTGTCTGTCTGTTGGTTGTGAAGGTCATGGCTCGTCTATATGCAGTGTTTAGCTGAGCCACAATGTTTAAAATCCTTAAACCCAGACTTGGACTACACAAAATAATGATTGCTTTGCAACGCTCGCAGTTAGCCACTGCTTAATTCCAGACCACTCATTCTTAACTTTGCAATTTCCGACTTGTGTAATGTTTGTGTAATGGCCGATAAGCACTGAGACAATTTAACCTCAAATTTCTCTTCATATGACAAGGATTTAAAATGATTTGCCAATAGATTGTCAAAGTGATTAATGATGATGACCGCTTACCTAGCTAGCTAGCTAGCTTCCTAGCTATGACTTTGAAAGTATGTTCACGTGACCAGTCCAATCAAAGCTACGAGAGATATAATGTGATTCGATGTCATTTTATCTGTGGCTAATGATCTTGAGCCTTCTTGGACAGGCACTTCTACTGAACTGCCTAGCTCTCCCGTACATTCTGTGGTGATGTAAGACCCTCATGAGTAACAGAACCCTGAGCCAATCACGGTGCAACCAGAGAAGATTAACAACGCTTACACTCTGTGCTTTCGCTGGCTGCCCCTCCACCACAGGAAGCACTGAGCTAGGCTGAAACAGTTGCATTGGAGCTAGAAAGAGACAAAGTTTGTATGCTGCTTTATTAATTCAAGGAAAAAAATGTCTTACATGGTTTGCTAAACTGATATGTGACAAGAATTAATAACAGAATGACATGCAAAACAGGGCAATTGTTATTTTTGTATCAGACTTTTTTTTTTTTTAACAGGTGGGGGTCAAAACAGGTGGGGCTCTGACATGAATGTCTGAGGTCACCACTGACAGTATGATGGCATTACTGGCCTTATGGGCATGTGCAATGCGTCGCTTGTCATTGTACATCTGAAGAAGAGAATTGTTAAACTCACACCTAATGTGCATATTGTTGAGCTAGCTATATGATCCCAATATCAAATGATACCAGTAGATAATGTATAGGAGGTGAACCATAAACCATATTTTCTACATGATTCTTCTGACATGAAATAGCTTAGTGCAAATCCAACCTTTGTATTCCAGGTAATGTACTGTACATGAAAACAAGGAGCTGACAATTTGTAGGCTAATTAAGTGAAAAGGGATAATAATGGGGCATGGGGAGCGTTGTAATTCTACCTCTTTTATTTTCTGAGAAATCAGAAGGTCGATGTCGGAGGAGGATTGCAAAGATTGTTGGGGTTGATAATGGGTGAAGAGAGATTTAGCCATAAGTCAAATTCACAATGTCCTTTACCCAAAGTACCCATTCATGTGCATTTTAAATGTAGGGCTATGTATTTGACAGGAAGTAAGCTACAGTCATTAATGTTATGAAACAGGTATAATGAAAAGCCATAAACTATAATGTTTATCATAATGTTAAATTACCATAATCCAATTGGTAGCATATTACATGGGAAATTCATGCTTAGTGTTTCATTTCCAATGTTATATGTGTTATTGGTGATTTCTATCATTTGGTGGGCAAATTTCACAATTGAATTTAATCAACACGTTCACAAATGGTGGCTTTGATCACAGTTTTGAGGTTAAGATTGATTGAAATGCATAGCTAGCTAGCTTGCGCACAAGAAAACATTGTTTTGAAAATCTCTCTTCACCCACCATCAACACCAACAATCTCTGCAATCCTTATCACCTGATTGGTTAACGGCAGCGGTGGCCACATGCTATTTGCATAGAGCAGAGATTAACTTTTTCTATTGCTCCACTAGTACGGTTCTCCACCAACAGGGTTTGTGATGGCGGTCGAAATGTCTTAGACTTCACTCTCTTCAATCAGATATCAAAGGTCAATTGGATTAAAAGGTACATAAAAAATCCTCATAGTTTCTGGAATATTACTCCTCATTTTGTTTTTCAGAAGTTCGGAAGCCTTAATTTTTTACTACAATGTCCATGTATTGTGGGTAAACTTCCTGTGAAACTGGTGGCTTTTCACAAGCAGGTTTTAATGTGCTGGGCTTTGTTGTATAAACACAAATTTTCACCTCATAAATGTTTTATATGGAACAATGGGTCGATATTACATAGAAACAAGATGTTATTTTACCATAAATGGTTCTCGAAAAACATTGGCCTTGTCAGCCAATTAGTTAATATTAGTGGATATCTTTTTACGCAGAGAAAATTTATGGAAAGATACAACTTTGAGGTTTCAAGCAAGGAATATGACACTGTTATTAAAGCTATATTGGGATAAAAACTTTACTTCAGAATAATGCATATTTTGGAATATCTCTGATTGTAAGCGAAACAAAATGTTTAAAAAATGTAGTCGCTACATGTCTGTATTAGAATTGATATAATGTGGATTAGTTTAATTTATTTTTTATTTCCTCTGGCTGTTATGTTTATGTTTTGCATGTTACTGAATAAAAAAAAAAATATATATATTTTTTGTATTATAAAAAAAAACTAGTAGGGTTCTCGTCGCTTACCTTCCCACAATCCTCTGCGCATTGCTTCGCGTGCTCCCGTTGAACATTTATGGGGGCGTAATTTCATCAGAGGAATTCGGAATTGGTGAAAATTATGCGTTAGGTATATAAGGGATTGAGTGTTTCGTCACAAACGAACAGAGCGAAAGTGCACAAAAGCTCATGTGCAGGCAGGTACACAAATTGCATACACACACACACACACACACACACACACACACACACACACACACACACTTGTCGTGTGTCTAGTAGGATGACATTGTGTTGTAAACCGTGAAACAAGCTGTACATAATAACACTTGTGCCTTCGAGAGCTTTTATATCCATTCAAGATTCACCTATTAAGAAAAAATCTTATGCTATCATCCATTTTTCTAAACAAATCCAATCAGTTAGTTAGATTTATTGCACCCATTACTGAAATAGTTGTTCCAGTTTCAATGATTTAGATAGTCTCCTTTACCAGAGTTCCTAACCCTGGTAGTCATTTTGAATGCAGGTTGCGGTTGAACCATTGTGTTAGGATAGAACTAGGCCATCAAAGTAAGGCCTTGTGATACATGTACTGTAACATTAACTGGAACATTTGTAATGTTTTACATTTGCCTTGGTATCCATTAAGTGAATGTCATAGTCTTTTCATTGAAAATAATTCAACTACCATCTCTCGGTCACTAACAAATACAGTCATGGGTGGCAACTCTCCAATTCACTCGAAAAGCCTTGGGAAATATGCAAATTGCATAACACTAATAGGAGTTAACTCAAGATTAACACTAGTGTTGAATAGAAATAACACTGTGAGTGTTAATTACCCCAACGTGTTCAATTTGAGTAAGACTGGCAAGTGTAATACAGTGTTAATGTTTTATACTGTAAAGTGTTACATTAACACTCAAAATGTAACACTCTAATCAGAGTTGTTTTTACACTCTCTAGAGTGGCACCATATGCTATCTGAGGCAGTGTTAAAATTACATGAACCCTTAAGTGTTAATTTAACACTGCAAAATGTACTGTGTACAGTGTGTCCTTTCTGGGGGCTTCTGCAGCGGTGAGATTTCATGCTTAGCTATCTGCCATCTTAGTTTGCTGTTTATCTCTCACCAAACAGGCCCTATACACACAGGCCTTCCAGGCTCCAGACACACACACACACACACACACACGGATGCCTTCTGGATGTTGCGAACAGATAAAGAAGCAATTAAACCGTCAGATTTATGTCATTAATAATAACATCTTATTTACACTTTTCCTTTTCCCTCCTCTCTCCTCTTTTCCCTCTCCTCCGAACAGCCTTGGTGTGACATTAACAACTATTTATTATTTATCAAATTCAGCTATTTCTAAGTCTGCATCCCAATGGCACCATATTCCTACAGTGTACTACTCAAATGTAGTGCTCGATGTATAGGGAATAGGGTGCCAGTGGGAAGCAAACTAAATTAATCTCAGTGCTTTCCTGACAAATAAAGTTAGATTTTTATTCTGTTGGTAATTTAAATCATGTTATTTGGAGAGTTAATTGTGATATCCCTGCCATCTATTGCTCTATGATCGTGTCTCCTGTTGGGATGTGAAGCGGGTAGCTGTCTGGTGGGCTGCTGTCAGGGAGCAGTGGAATGGCTTTGGAAGGTTAAATGGACATGGTCATTACTGCCACATTGTTGGATGGATGGATAGAGGTATGGACCTCTCTTTGTGCATGGGGGCATTATCATGCTGAAACAGGAAAGAGCCTTTCCCAAACTGTTGCCACAAAGTTGGAAGCACAGAATCGTCTAAAATGTAATTGAATGCTGTAGCATTAAGATTTCCCTTCACTGGAACTAAGGGGCCTATCCCAAACCATAAAAAACAGCCCCAGACCATTATTCCTCCTCCACCAAGATTTACATTTGGCACTATGCATTCGGGAAGGTAGCGTTCTCCTGGCATTCGCCAAACCCAGATTCATCAGTTGGACTGCCAAAATGTGAAGTGTGATTTATCACTCCAGAGAAAGCATTTCCACTGCTCCAGAGTTTAATGGCGGCGAGCTTTACACCACTTCAGTCAACGTCTGGCATTGCACATGGTGAATCTTAAGGCTTGTGTGCGGCTACTTGGTCATGGAAATCCATTTCATGAAGCTCCCGACGAACAGTTTGTAAAGCTGACGTTGGTTCCGGAGGCAGTTTGGAACTCGGTACTGAGTCTTGTAACCGTGGACGACGATGTTTACGCAGTACGCGCTTCAAGACTGTGCAGTTCCGTTCTGTGAGCTTGTGTGGCCTACAACTTCACGGCTGGGCCATTGTTGCTCCTAGATGCTTCCACTCCACGATAAAAGTACTTATAGTTGACAGAGGCAGCTTTAGCAGGGCAGAAATTTTACGAACTGACTTGTTGAAAAGGTGGCATCCTATGATGGTTGAAAGTCACTGATCTCTTCAGTAAGGCCATTCTACTGCCAATGTTTATATGGAGATTGCATACACCTGTCAGCAATGGGTGTGGCTGAAATAGCTGAATCCACTAATTTGAATGGCGTGTCCACATACTTTTGTATATGTAGTGTAGATGGATGGATGGACCATTGAACAAATCCTATTTCTGAATTGCTATCACAATTTGTTTAGGTCCAAGGTGACACACATACACTATAACATAATTATACTATAACTATAACTGGGAAATTCATGCTTAGTGTTTCACTATAACTATAACTATAACATAATTAGTATACAATGCACACATTATTAAACACACACCCAGGTGATGAGTGATTATGCAGATTTGTCCAGGGTGTAAAGTGTTAAGTGCTAGCCTATTTGTAAACTCAGCTGACTTATGTAAACCTGAGGGGAGGCCTCTTCAAAGGCTTCAGTTCCAACAGCAGCTATTAAAGGCTTGTTAGGAGCTGTGTTGCTATTAAGTGTGTGTGTGTGTTTGTGTGTGTGTGTGTAGACACAATCTCCCTCTCTCCTCTTCTCTACCTCTCCCTAATGTTCCCTCCATCTCTAATCCTTGGAGAGATTTGCAATGCAAATAAATTCATCCAACTAATTATGCTTGATGAAAACAAGTGAAGGTCGGAAGCCTGGTTGTGGCTTTGGAAGACAGCGGCAAATTATTTTCCTCTCAGTAGCTATACCTATGTGAGGCTCTAATCTTCACAGTGCCTGACGAAAAGACTGTTTGTGTTCCAAATGGCACCCTATGGGTCCTGGTCTAAAGTAGTGCACTAAATAGGTAATTGGGTGCCTTTTGAGACGTATTCAGTGTCGCCATGGCTCCTATTGCTGCATCAACGGTCATGGTGTTACCATGGTATTACAGTCACCGTGTCACGCCCCCTGTCACAAGTCCCAATTATGCCCTGACGGTGTAGAGATATGAGGGACATGGCCCGGTTTCCCAAAAGCATCTTAATGCTAAGTTTATCGTTAGATCCTTTGCAGAAGCATCGTTAGATCTCAGAGTTGTTTCCCAAAACCATCGTTATTAATGTTGCACTTAAAAAAATGCTCGTAATCTAATGCCTGCCTGCCTCAGACCAACCGTAGAACTGCTAAGTGCGTTGTAGGGTGCTTTTTTTGCCCTCCCGCATCACTTTATACACAGAAGATCTCCGCTAAACATAGAATCACATTGTTTATCCGTCTCTCTGTGACTGCTGATAACATCAGAGCAAAGTTGACTAGAAAAACAATGTTGACAATGTCTTTGCAATTGATACAGACAAGCGACATAAAAAGATGCCTGAAATGAAAATCGAGATGACTACATTAAAATATAAACAGTAGGCTATAGGCTTATTTTAATCGTATTGAAATACATTTAACGTTCAATCTATTTTTTGTTATGTTTTGTTACTTATATGCCACTGCCTGAAATTTATCTTAATATTATGCATGATGTGTAGCCTAACGTGATTTTGTGAATTTTTATTGGGTAAGCATTAGAATAAGCCGCCTCAACATTTGCAGCCGAAGGTGGTAACATTTCTCTATGAGCTGATCAGTCATCAGCATTGTGAAATAATTGTAAGGTTAAGGTAAGACTTGAATGGTTAAGCTGATCCGAGAGCAATGCTCCCTTTCTTTCGATCCTATCAGTATGCTCCAACGATGAACTTAGCGAACATTGTCTCTGCGGGGTGTTTTGGGAAACGCATGTTACATCTTCGTCCATTGTAGGAACGAAGCATTGTTAAAACACTCTTAAGCCTAAATTCTATCTCCCAGGTTAAGTGACGGCGTGTCAGTGTGTGTCAGAGTTGGACTGGTCTCAGGGAGTGGTTACATAACTCCTGTCTAAATCGCAAATTGCATCCTATTCCCCCACTATATAGGGAATAGGCCCTGTTTAAAGAGGTGCTCTATATAGGAAATAGGCCCTGGTTAAAGAGGTGCTCTATATAGGAAATAGGGTGCCATTTGAGATGCAACCGGTGAGAGGAGGACAGGGAGGTCCTATTGGTCATGTATGCTGATGTGATAGAGATTGGAGGCCTCTCTATAATGCTTTCTTCTGTTGTGTTGACCTGTTTTCTATCAGCACCATCAATTACAGCTCAGAGAAGCTTGTACCACTGTGTTTCCTAGAGTGGTTTTCTAAAGAAAATACCCCGGTCACTCAGTCGTGGTGAGGACACGCACATACACACATGCACACGCATGCACATACACACACTCACGCATGCGCCACCCAGTCGGTGAGGACATAACACAATGACAGAAAGTTCAAGGGCATTCAGGGACATTCGTCCATTACCTCCTCTAACCCTCCTGGAGAATTGGTCACTTTCCATTGAGAGTGAATAAAACACAACAAAGGTAATTTCGGTGTTAGGGAAAGAGATATCCACTCCATGTGCCGCGGTAGTCATTCAGGTACTATTGTAGTATAAAAGAGGCTGAGGATGCATCCCAAATGGCTCCCTATTCCCTAGATAGTGCGTTACTATTGAGCCTGTGAGTCCTTGGGCGCTGGTCAGAAGTGGTACACTTTAAAAATAATAGGGTGGTATTTGGGACTCAAACAGAGAGAGCACACTGTAACAGCCGTGGTTCTCTCTCTCAGCGCAGCTATTAGACCTGTAGCAGTAGGTGGCCTGATCTCTCACAAGCCTCTTCCTTACTGCTGGAATCAATCTCTTCCCATTAGAGAAAGGTACACAGCCCATGTGGGAACTGCTTGTTGCTTTTAATTTGTGAACCGCTGAGTGAATGTTTTCCCTTCCCCGCCAAGGTCTTTGTCAACTTCCTTTCTCATCTGAGTTCTGTGGCTGTTACCTCTTGGCTGTCTGCGATGACCGTCCACGACCGTCCACACGCACACACACACACACACACACACACACACACACACACACACACACACACACACACACACACAACCCTCTTGTCCCCTTCTCTCTGCCCCTGACATTATGACTTGCTGGTGCTCTTTTAATTTGCCAGGGAGGGAGATCTTATTAAGAGCATATAATTCCCCCTGGGGTTCTCTGGCATCTCCTTGATTAAGGGGTAGGAAGCATTCATTTTTTCTCACCAAAATAACGACACAGTGTGGTCAAAGACTTAGTTGTAGTCACGATCTGGTTACCTATAACTACAAACATAGTTATGTTTTAGCATTTTTAGATATTAACTTATTTCCGGGTATCTTCGGAACTACCCACAATGCACTATTTCTCAACGTCATATGAAGAACAGGTTCTACCTAGCTGGTTCCATGCTGGCTAAAGTTAGCTGCTAGCATGTAATTACATTCCAAATTAATTGTTGGCGCTGGTGAGCTATTATGTACATCCACAAAGAAAAAAAACACATAATCCATGCAAAACACTGCATCTCCTCTTCTCCTGTGCGTTTGGCAGTAGTGGTAGTCGAGCGAGTGAGTGAGTGAGTGAGTGAGTGAGTGTTGCAGTAGTGGTTTTCCGTCATTTGTAACTAGTGTAGTAATACCCACATAGTGTAGTAATACCCTAATAATGTAGTAATACCCACATAGTGTAGTAATACCCTCATAGTGTAGTAATACCCACATTGTGGAGTAATACCCACATAGTTTGGGGCTCCCGAGTGGCACAGCGGTCTAAGGCACTGCATCTCAGTGCTAGAGGTGTCACTACAGACACCCTGGTTTGAATCCAGGCTGTATCACAACCGGCCGTGATTGGGAGTCCCATAAAGCGGCGCACAATTGGCCCAGTGTTGTCCGGGTTTGGCCGGTGTAGGCCTTCATTGTAAATAATAATTTGTTCTTAACTGGCTTGCCTGGTTATACAAAGGTTAAATAAAATAGTAGTAATACCCACATTTATTTTTGTATTTATTTTATTTCACCTTTCTTTAACCAGGTAGGCTAGTTGAGAACAAGTTCTCATTTGCAACTGCGACCTGGCCAAGATAAAGCAAACACATACAACAACAAAGAGTTACACATGGAATGAACAAACATACAGTCAATAATATAGTAGAAAAAAAGTATATATACATTGTGTGCAAATGAGGAAAGATAAGGGAGGTAAGGCAATAAATAGGCCATGGTGGCAAAGTAATTACAATATAGCAATTAAACACTGGAATGGTAGATGTGCAGAAGATGAATGTGCAAGTAGAGATACTGTGGTGCAAAGGAGCAGGATAAATAAATAAATACAGTATGGGGATGAGGTAATTGGATGGGCTATTTACAGATGGGCTATGTACAGGTGCAGTGATCTGTGAGCTGCTCTTACAGCTGGTGCCTAAAGCTAGTGAGGGAGATATGTGTCTGCAGTTTCAGTGATTTTTGCAGTTCGCCAACGAGAGCGTACAGATCGCAGTGGTGGGTAGTATATGGGGTTTTGGTGACAAAACGGATGGCACTGTGATAGACTGCATCCAATTTGTTGAGTAGAGTGTTGCAGGCTATTTTGTAAATGACATCGCCGAAGTCGAGGATCGGAAGGATGGTCAGTTTTACGAGGGTATGTTTGGCAGCATGAGTGAAGGATGCATTGTTGCGAAATAGGAAGCCGCTTCTAGAACTAATTTTGGATTGGAGATGTTTAATGTGAATCTGGAAGGAGAGTTTACAGTCTAACCAGACACTTAGGTATTTGTAGTATTTGTAGTACACATATTCTAAGTCAGAACCATCAGAACAGAACTTTCAGAACTTTCCCTCTGAAGGCCTCTCCTTTGCTCTCCTTTGACTTTGGTAGCTAACTCAGCTGTCAATCGGTAAGTCTCTGCTCTCTCCACTTTATATCTGCTGTCTTTTTGTTGTTGTTGTGTTCTGTGGTTTCCTGCCAGTGCTAGACGAGTTGTTTTCTGGCTAACTACTTAGCTATGTAAACCGTGTGTTGGGTGGTTAGCTAAGATAGATAGTTGTTTTAGTCTGCTAGCTAGCCTAGCCAGCTAACTTTAGCTGGCTGGCTTGCTGGCTAAGATAACTGGTTAGATGGTGTTATGTATTTCCAAACGTTTGGTTTACTTTAATGTAGGAGTCAATTAGGTGTTGATAGCAACTGGCTGACTCACACAGTGCTAACATAACATTAGCAGGCTGGTAAGGATAGTGTTGTCAGACTAGTATGGCTAATGTTAGTAGCAACCTGGCAAAGCTGATTTGTAACAATACATTCATAACACAGGAGGTTGGTTGCACCTTAATTGGAGAGGACGGGCTCGTGGTAATGGCTGGAGTGGAATCAGTGGAATGGTATCAAATACATTAAACACATGGTTTCCATGTTTTTGATCCCATTCCATTTCTCCGTTCTGTCCATTATTATGAGCCGTCCTTCCCTCAGCAGCCTCCACTGATTCATAAGTATTTGCTTGTAAGTTGGCAGAACATTTAATTGAAACCACCAGTCATGAGTGCAAACGATTTGGTTTAATTTGAAGTTATACATTGGAAGTTTATTTCTGTTGGAGTTTACACTATAGGGAATAGGCTGGTCCTCCATATTATGCCACAACCACAAATATTTTTTCCGCCATGACTTCGGCATTCTTCGGAATTTTATGTATTAACTAAAAAAATAGAAAAGTGAGGTGTAACTTTGCATTGGGACTTTGATACGTGTTTGGGAACCCTGGTCTGAGGGACCTGTCAGCCCTAAGAGAAATTCAGGAGAGAGGTCACATCTGCTTGCAGTAACACAGAGATCAGCAGACAGAAATATAATTATAGAATGTACATTCGCATTCAGTCAATGTTCTCTGATTCCATAATTCTATATTCATTATCAGGGGAATTCTCTCTGTCTGTCAGGATGGAGCATCGCTGGGCTGGCTCATGGTGCACTTTACATGTAAACAGCACCATGAGAGCTGCTGCTTAAAGATGGGGCCATGTGGTGGCAGGTGCGTTTCTCTGCCAGACACTTCCCTCTCTCTCCTCACACACACACACACACACACACACACACACACACACACACACACACACACACACACACACACATCACCAGTGTAGGAGCCCGCCCTTTCAGGGCACTCCACCAAATCAGGGGAGATGTTGCCGACTGTGCTGTCTTGTAGTCCTGCATGTTCCTGTGTCAGACAGTCAGAGTGAGCTAGAGAGGGTAGCAGAATAGGTAATTAAGGAGTGGTAGACATCAGGGAAGGGTGAGAAATACACACAGTCATCACTATGTCTGCCCCCGAGGTCTGACAAAGAACATAAACTCTGCTTCATACATCTTCTTTATACATGTTCCAGAGCTGTACAAATGCCTACTTACTCACTATGTCCCTCAATGCCTAGTTACACTGTAAAAAACGTGTTTTTACGGTAACTTACTGGTAGCCAGTTACCTGTAAATTACTGTAAAAAGGTACAGTACAGTATGTACTGGTAAACTTTGGTTTATCGGTACATTACTGGAAATAAAGCATTAGAGCCATAGCTATTCATTTTCCAACGCTGAAAAGTTTCATTGGTATATGGATTAACGCTGTAAGAACATACATTTTTTTAGGAGTGTTAAGGGCACAACACTGCTTAGTGTTGTTTTCAAATCGGAATAATGCTAAAATGTTATCTGTCTAAACTGTGAAGTGTAAAATAAATCTACACTTTAAAAACTATTGATTTAACACTTTTTAAGTGGGACCTATATATACAGTGCCTTTGGGAAAAAATTCAGACCCCTTGACTTTTTCCACGTTTTGTTACCTTAAAGCCTTATTCTAAACTGGATTAAATAAATACAAATTCTCAGCAATCTACACATAACACCCCATAATTACAAAGTGAATACAGGTGTTTGGAAACTTAGAAAATGTATTAAAATTTAAAAACAGAAATACCTTATTTACATAAGTGTTCAGATCCTTTGCTATTAGACTCAAAATTGAGCTCAGGTGCATCTTGTTTCCATTGATCATCCTTTAGATGATTCAACGACCTGAGTCCACCTGTGGTGAATTCAGTTGATTTGACATGATTTGGAAAGGCACACACCTGTCTACACGAGGTCGAAGGAATTGACCATAAAGCTCCGAGACAGGATTGTGTGGTGGCACAGATCTGGGGAAGGGTACCAAAAATAACACCAATAACACAGTGGCCTCCATCATTCTTAAATGGAAGAAGTTTGGACCCACCAAGACTCTTCCTACAGCTGGCCGTATGGCCAAACTGAGCAATCGGTGGGGAGAAGGGCCTTGGTCAGGGAGGTGACCAAGAACCCGATGGTCACTCTGTCAGAGCTCTAGAGTTCCTCTATGGAGACGGGAGAACCTTCCAGAAGGACAACAATCTCGGCAGCACTCCACCAATCAGACCCGATGGACGCCATTCCTCGGTAAATGGAACATGACAGCCCGCTTGGAATTTGCCAAAAGACACCTAAAGACTCTCAGACCATGAGAAACAAGATTCTCTGGTCTGAGAGAAACCTCATGTCTGGAGAAAACCTGGCACCATCCCTACGGTGAAGCATGTTGGTGACAGCATCATGCTGTGGGGATGTTTTTCAGCGGCAGGGACTGGGAGACTAGTCAGGATTGAGGCAAAGATGAACAGAGCTTTGCTCAGAGAGATCCTTGAAGAAAACCTGCTCCAGAGCGCTCAGGACCTCAGACGGAGGCAAAGGTTCTCCTTCCAACAGGACAACGACCCTAAGCACACAGCCAAGACAACGCAGGAGTAGCTTCAGGACAAGTCTCTGAATGTCTTTGAGTTGCCCAGCCAGTGCCTGGACTTGAACCCGATCAAACATCTGTGGAGAGACCTGAAAATAGCTGTGCTGCAACTCTCACCCTCCAACCTGACAGAGCTTGAGAGGATCGGCAGAGAAGAATTTGAGAAACTCCCCAAATACAGGTGTGCCCAGTTTGTAGCATCATATCATAGAAGACTTGTTGCTGTAATTGCTGCCAAAGATGTTTCAACAAAGTACTGAGTAAAGTGTCTAAATACTTATGTAAATGTGACATTTCAGCAAACATGTCTAAATACCTGTTTTTGCTTTGTCATAATGGGTATTGTGTGTAGATTGACAATTTAATCAATTTTAGAATAAGGCTGTAACGTAACAAAATTTGGAAAGTCAACGTGTGTCTGAACACTTTCCGAAGACACTGTACACTAGGGAGGTTTTGATTTTAACTCGCCGTGTGATGAATCCCAATAATTATTTTGTACTGTGTACCTGTAGCTCTGTGTGTCTCTACCACTCTCCACCTCAAACCTCCGTCCACATCCCTCCTACCTCCCCATCCTCTTGTCCCCCCCGGGCCTGTCTTCATCTGGGCTGATTGTGTTTCTGTGTGCTCTTGACGAAACAGGCTGGTGCATTACAAGAGGAATGTGTGGCTGTAACCTGTGCCAAACACCTTGTCACAGCAGCGTTGTAGAGAACAATAGTCTCAGTGTGGAGAGGCTCTCTCTGCTCCTCTCTCGCAGCATGCCCTGAGCATCACATGTCTCAACCACCAGCCATTACACTGAGGTCAGACTCTGGCTGTGTCTGAAATGGCATCCTTTTCCTTTATAGTGCATTTGGTTTGGTCAGAAAAAAATAGTACACAATCTAGTGAATAGGGTACCATTTCAAACAAAGCTTCTCTCTCTCAGAGAGACCAACCAACCAGGCCTCACCTGACTATGGGTCAGGGTGCAGTGACAAGGGTGGAATTGTCTGGTAGTTTGGGAAGTGTTGCTGACGTGTCATGTTCAGGATGGCAAAGTAGTATCTGTATGACAATGATCCATCACTGTAGCTAAGTTATGTGTAGTCACAGACAGTAGAAGTGGACTGGGTGTTCTATTGCAGTCCAGGACTGTTCTACACTATACATTTATGCTGCTCTTATACTAACGTTAACCCATTCCATTAAATATTGTTTACCAGTTTAGCAAGGAACTAGTAAACCTACACAAGCTACTGGGGAATCCACACCCGCCTACTTTTTATTTTTCTTCCACCTCAGTATTCGGAGACCACTCTGGTCTGGTGGAAGTGTCGCCGCCGTGTCGGCTCTCCATAGCCGACTGGCCGGTGCTCAGCAGGGTACCATCCCCGAAGGGGTCTCCCCCTTCCCTGGAGAACGAAGCTATTCTCGACCCAGCCAACCAACCATGGAGAAGCGTCACTCGTCGTGGAAGTTGAAGTAAGCGTCCTCTGGCAACGGGGTTCTCCTTGGAGATGTTGAGCCCGACCTGACACAGACCAGAAACGGCTTTTCCGCCCTGGATCCAGAGGTTCCAGCGCCTTCTTCCTTTGGGGCTTCCCATTCAAGATCGGATCCGGAAGTACCTACGTCTTCGTCCTCTGTCCTGTCTCCCTCTCCAGTGGCTTCTACCTTGGGTTCAGATCCTCGGAGCTCCCACCCTCATCATTCCGTGAGGCTGCCATTTAACATCGCCAGCTGTCATCATAGGCAGCTCTATGGTGAGAAACATCTTAGTTCACAAGGCAAAAACCCTGTGCTACCCAGGAGCACGAGTACAGTATATCACAAGGCTGCCACTGACTGATCTATGACAGATGACGGGAGCTGACACTGTCGTAGTCCATGTAAGGTCAAATGACATCAGGAGGGCTAGTTTCGGAATATCTGAAAGTCTATTTTAAAGAACTAATTTTAGCATTAAAAGACTCCAAAAAACGGCCAATCATTTCAGGTCCAGTACCATCGTTGGACCTTGGGTGTGAAAGATTCAGCAGGCTACTGGCATTACACATCTGGCTAAAATAGTATTGTAGCTCTGCTGGAGTCACTTGTATACATGTAGATAACTTTGACACCTTCTGGAAACAGAAGATACTCTTCAGGAATGACAGAGTCCATCCAAATCTGAGAAACATGGTCCATGAAGTCAACAACTTGCTTGTAGCAGAAGACATTCATATTCTGAGTATCTCTGAAACTCACTAACCTGTCTACGATACTGGTTCCCAATTGGGAATCAACCCTCCCACGTTCAGCTGAAACGGTGGCGCATGGAACGCAAAAATATTCTTAAAAATATTTAACCTCCACACATTAACAAGTCCAATAGCTCAAATGAAAGATAAACACCTTGTTCATCTAGCCAGCAAGTCAGATTTCTAAAATGTTTTACGGCGAAAACATAGCACATATATATGTAAAACCACCACCAGACACAGCTCATTTCAATAGCCAAAACATGCAATCAACAAACGCAGGATTAAAAAATAAATCGCTCACTAACCTTTTGAAAATCTTCATCAGATGACAGTAATATGACATGTTACACAGTACATTTTTTTTTTTTTCAATAATATGCCATTTTTATCCATAAATGTCCATTTACAGTGAGTTCACCTTCAGAAATTACTCAAAAATGCCCGCAGGAAATCTATGTAGCGCGGCAAGATAACGTAAATAGACATCATAAACTTTGACTAAATATACATGTTCTACATATAGTTAGAAAGATACACTGCTTCTTTATGCAACCGCTGTGTTAGATTTATTTTTAACGTTACAGAAATCGCACACTATTCCATATGCTGAGACAGCGCTCAGTTCCAAGCTACATTTCCACGTAATGTTGGAGTCAACAGAAACACAGATTTAAGCATAAATATTCCCTTACCTTCGATGGTCTTCGTTCAGAATGTTCTGGAAGGCTTCATACTTACCCAATACATCGTTTGGTTTCAAGTCTTGCGTCTTTGTATTAGCTACTGCTAATAACATCAGCTGAAATGCACCCAAAACGTCCTCTGGTCCGGAAAAGTTGCGCATCAAAACTTCAAAATTACATATTATATGTCGACTAAACAGGTCAAACTAAGTGCAGAAGCAAGCTTTATGATGTTTTAGACACGCAAAACAAACTTCAATTCAATCGGCCATCGTCTGCTCTTCTCTTGAGTGCTGGAACAAAGGAATGGCTGGGACCAATTCGCGCCCATACGCACAGCCTATTCTCTCGTGGCACGCACTAATTTCACTCCCATAGGGTCAATTCTCGCGGGCTCTAATGAAAGAGGACATCTAGCGGAAGAGATAGAAAGTGTCCCCAGAATCATAACTGGTTGGGAAGGGTGGGGGCCATGACGTCAAAGTTGCTCCAACTTTCATGGCCACAAAAACTAGTTTGGAAGAATGCCTGCCCTGTGAGTTCTGCTATACTTACAGACATAATTCCAACGGTTTTAGAATCTTTAGAGTGTTTTCTATCCAATAATAATTTTTTTGCATATAATTTTTTTATTTGCATATATTAGCAATTTTTGACAGATTTTTTTCCAGTTTACTAGGGGTACCCAATCTCTCCAAAGGGGGCGTATGTCTGCCATATCCTTAACAGGCTAAGATAATACCTTTGATGATACAGAGGTAGCATTACATGGTTATAAAATGTACAGAAAAGACAGAAATGCCAACGGGGGTGGTGTTGCGGTCTGTATAAAGAAACACGTACATATAAAGCTTAGAGACGATCAAATGTTAAATACTGTTGAAGTAATGTGACCACAGGTTCATCTGCCTCACCTAAAGCCCATTCTTGTGGGAAGCTGCTATAGACCACCAAGTGCTAACAGTCAGTATCTGGATAATATGTGTGAAATGCTTGATAATGTATGTGATATCAACAGAGAAGTATATTCTCTGGGTGATTTAAATATTGACTGGCTCTCATCAAGCTGTCCACTCAAGAAAAATCTTCAAACTGTAACCAGTGGCTGCAACCTGAATCAGATTGTCAGTCAACCTACCAGAGTATTGACAAACAGCACAGGAATTAAATCGTCAACACGTATTGATCACATGTTTACTAATCCTGCAGAAATTTGATTTAAAGCAGTATCCAAATCCATAGGATGTAGTGATCATGATATAATAGCCATATCTAGGAAAACTAAAGTTCCAAAGGCTGGGCCTAATATAGTGTAAGAGGTCATACAATACGTTTTGTAGTGATTCATATGTTGATTATGTAAAGAATATTTGCTGGTCTGTGGTGTGAAATGAGGAGCAACCAGACGCTGCACTTGACACATTTCTGAAATTGCCTATTCCAGTTACTAATAAGCACGCACTCATTAAGAAAATGACTGTTAAATCCCCTTGGATTGATGAGGAATTGAAGAATTTTATGGGTTGAGTGGGATGAGGAAAAATGTATGGCAAGTAAGTCTGGCAGCCCAACTGATTGGCAAACGTATTGCAAATTGAGAAATCATGTGACTAAGCAAAATAACATTAAAATAAACTATACTATGAAACAAAGATAAACTACATAAAGAATGATAGTAAACCGAATTGGAGCACCTTAAATAACATTTTGGGGAAAAAAGCCAACTGGGCTCCATCATTCATTGAATCAGATGGCTCATTTATCACAAAACCCACTGATATTGCCAACTACTTTAATGACTTTTTCATTGGCAAGATAAGCAAACTTAGAAATGACATGCCAGCAACAAATGCTGACACTACACATCCAAGTATATCAAACCAAATTATGAAAGACAGGAATTGTACTTTTGAATTCCGTAAAGTCAGTGTGGAAGAGGTGAAAAAATTATTGTTGTCCATCAACACTGACAAGCCACTGGGGTCTGACAATCTGGATGGAAAATAACTGAGGATAATAGCGGACGATATTGCCACTCCTATTTTCAACATCTTCAAGTTAAGCCTACTAGAAAGTGTGTGCCCTCAGGCCTGGAGGGAAGCTAAAGTAATTCCGCTACCCAAGAATAGTAAAGCCCCCTTTGCTGGCTCAAATAGCCGACCTATCAGCCTATTACCAACCCTTAGTAAACTTCTGGGAAAAATGGTGTTTGACCAGATACAATGCAATTTCACAGGAAACAAATTGACAACAGACTTTCAGTACGCTTATAGGCAAGGACACTCAACAAGCACAGCACTTGCACAAATGACTGATGATTGACAATAAAATAAATTGAAGCTAAATTATTGTGTGGGCTGTCTTAGACTTCAGTACAACTTTTGACATTAACGATCATAGTCTGCTGCAATAACGTACACTACCGTTCAAAAGTGTGGGGTTACTTAGAAATGTTGTTTTTTAAAGTCCATTAAAATAACATTAAATAGATCCGAAATACAATGTAGACATTGTTAGTGTTGTAAATGACTATTGTAGCTGGAAATGGCAGATGTCTTGCTCCCTCGGCTGTTTCCTGAGGTCCCCGATCATTTCCTTTGTTTTGTTGACGTTGAGTTGTTTTCCTGACACCACACTCTGAGTGCCCTCACCTCCTCCCTGTAGTCTGTCTCGTCATTGTTGGTAATCAAGCCCGCTACTGTTGTGTTGTCTGCAAGCTTAATGATTGAGTTGGAGGCATGCATGGCCACGCAGTGATGGGTGAACAGGGAGTACAGGAGGGGGCTGAGCATGCACCCTTGTGGGTCCTCAGTGATGAGGATCAGCGAAGTGTAGATGTTGTTTCCTACAGACCGCAAAGCCGACAGTCAGTATTCCCCTAAGACCGCGACAGTAAAGGAACCTATGGGATTAGTTGCTGAAGCATGTGGGGCATGTGAATTACTTTTTTCTCTCCCAAGTATGGTATGGGAGCAGAGACAGAGATGGTAAGACAGCAAGAATGGGATTTGACACCGTTTAAATCATTTGCAATGGCATTCTAAGAAGGCTGCGTTACCCTCTTTCCTCCCTCTCCTCCATAATGATAAAGACCAGGGCACATCCCCAGCTCCCCTTGGGGTACTATTACAGTATGCCATCTCTTAGTGAGACACTGAAAAGACAAAGGCTTCCTCGGGGCGAATGGTTCCTCACAGAACCTCCAGGCGTCCTTGCCAGTCGACAATTAACTTCTTTCAAAGTGGGTATGGAGACGACAACTCATGGAGCTCCAGCTCTTATTGTGTGAGGGGGGAGAGAACAGGCAGTTCTTACCTAAGTCAGAGCCTCAGAGCCCAGGGAGGAGCAACAGTGATAGGCTACAGTAGGTGTTTCCCAGTGACAATCAGCAAGACAGTCTGCCAAACTGCCAGCCAGCCAGCTAACCCCTTTCTTCAGTCCCCTGATTCACATGACAGTTGTTTCCCATAGCCAGCCAGCCCCTCCCCAGAGTCCTCAGGGTTCATGTGTCTCTTTCTCTCCATGGGATCCCACCTCCCTTTCACAGCCCGTCTCTTTATTAGAGGGTTTCCCAGTGTCTCTCTGAACTCTTCTTTACTCTTCTGAGCCAGACGTTTGCATCATTGTGTGCATCCCAAATTAACCAAAAATGACCCATAGGTTTCTGGCCAAAGGTAGGGCACTATAAAGGAAATAGGGTGCCATTGGGGACACAATTATTGTCCTTTCACACTTGAGGTTTTCTGCTCTGATTCAGGGGGGTTGGGTTAAATGCAGAAGACACATTAAATGGATTCAGTTGTCCAACTGACTAGGTATCCCCTTTCCCTTCCCTTTCCCATTCTGTTTCTTTGCAGGACTAATAGACACCCTCATCCTAAGAAATTACCCCCTCTTTACACTACCTGCTATCGACTTTCCCCTCTGTAGTACCTGGTATTGACAGAATCACAGTGTCACCATTGTTCACACTGCCTCAGGTTACTGTCAAACAAGGGTAACAACAGGTAGTGGCATGCGTCCCCAAATGGTACCCCATTCCCTTTATAGTGCACCACTTTTGACCGGGTACCACACAGTTCTGGCCAAAAGTACTGCACTACATAGGAGATAGGGTGTGATTTGGGACGCATATACTGTTGTCACATCCCCTTGCTCATCAATACGGGCTTGGCTGCTGTCTGTCACGGTTGCCGATGTCTTTTGCAATGTCACTTATCCATCAAGCGTTCAAGTTACTGTACTCTAGCTTGTCCCATTGAAACCTGTTAATTACTGTAACGGCAACAAACTTGGCAAAGGGGCAGGATTCGATTAACAATACTTTTTCAGAAAAAGTTGGGTTTTTATTTAAACAGCAAAACACAGCAAATTAAATAGGTTTCAATAGAAACATGAAGCTTGAGCCTCCCGAGTGGCACAGCAGGCACTGCATCACAGTGTTAGAGGCATCAGTACAAATCGGGTTTGATCCTGGGCTGTGTCGCTGCTAGCCGCGACCAGGAGACCCGTGAGGCGGCGCACAGTTGGCCCTGGGTCATCCGGGTTAGGGGAGGGTTTGGCCGGCTAGGATGTCCTTATCCCATCGCGCTCTAGTGACTCCTTGTTGCGGGCCGGGCGCATGCACGCTGACTTCGGTTGCCAGTTGTACGGTGTTTCCTCCGACACATTGGTGAGGCTGGCTTCCGGGTTAAGCGAGCAGTGTGTCAAGAAGCACTGTGGCTCGGCGGGGTCGTGTTTCAGAGGACACTTTGCTCTCAACCTTCGCCTCTCCCAAGTCCGTACGGGAGTTGCAGCGATGGGACAAGACTGTAACTTCCAATTGGATATCATGAAAAAGGGGTAAAAAGTACAACAACAAAAACGGTTATGCCTGGTACTGATCCTTGTCCTGGTCCTGTCTTCACCAGTTTACTTACAATATATACTGTAGATATCCTAAGCTTCTGCGTCAGTTATTTCAAGGTCCTTTCAACTTATTTCCTTCAGAGCTTTCCCTTTCCAGAGTACCTGGAGATGGGGTGTATTTCCTCTTTTCACACACAAGGGAGAAGGAGGGAAGCATGGAAAGTGATTTCAGGCATAGATTGTGTTACGTTTTTATGCAGAATTTGGCAGAGGCTGGCATTTGACCACACTTATCCTTCCAGATGATCATACCTGGGAAAGCAGGGGACCCTCTCTATCTGAATGCAATTCATCCAGAGTGAAATTGCGTCTCGCACTCCGGCCTCACTCTCCACAGATCCATGACGAGAAATTCCATAGGTGGATTAGTCACGCCTTGGCCTAGCCATATTTACATTGGGGATGTATTTCACAGTGTTTTAAAGGCAACCACCTCACTGCAGCTCAAGGCTGTGGGATGAACAGGCCAATCACAGAGGAGAGCACAGACCATGACTGATGGGGTGGTCTCACATATCAAGATGTGAAGGAAAGAAGTCACAGGCTACGTGTGTGTATGTGTGTGTGTGTGTGTGAGAGAGAATGCATTTAATGGATGACTGGTGCCTTCGTTCAGTGTTTCTCAACTTTTTTATACCAAGGACGACCAGCAAGCTATGTTCACTCGTGTCAGGGTCCACTTACCTTAAAACTATCATTGTATTATATACAGTATATCATATACACTAACCACCACTCTCTCTCTGTGTCTCCAGAGGACCAGATTCCCCATGGGTTCCCCACCATAGATATGGGACCCCAGCTGAAGGTTGTAGAGCGGACCCGTACAGCCACCATGCTGTGTGCTGCCAGTGGCAACCCCGACCCAGAGATCTCCTGGTTCAAGGACTTCCTCCCTGTAGATATCAACAGCAGCAACGGAAGAATCAAACAGCTCCGCTCAGGTACAGAGTCTCCGCACGGTCCCCACATACTGTACATGGTTATTTCTGAGAAACACACACACACACACACACAGTATTTTGCCCCATGTTAAACACACGCAATAAAATCACTAAAATTCAATATATATTCCAACGCTGTGTTGAACAATGATGAGAATATACATTTATTTGTGTAGAATGTATTTTTTACATTTAAAATGTAATTGCCAAATCACTCCTTAAAGTTGTGAATAAGTGTTTTTCTACATTCATTTAACTGCATACAGCTTTGTAATTCCCCCAGTGGCTCCTGAAAGGGATTGCTGCTGCTGTTCTGTGCCTGTGGTGCCTTCAGTACCAGATGCAGGCAGCCATTCGTCTTAAAATTATAACTAACCACAAGGCTCAGTACAACTCAGAAAGGTGGCCTGTTTCCAAGCACTTATTTAGTCAGTAAGGCAGGCGCAGCAAAGCTGTCCGGCTGTGCACTTCATACCTTTGTACTATAGGCCTATATAGGCCTACGCCCCTCCCTACAGTCAGTTTTGAGGGGGAAACAGTGCACAAATATGTATGAGTCTGGGTCCCTACTCCCTAAACCCTTAGCATCAATGCAACCTCCAAAAGCATTCCAGATAGGCATCAACTCTTGAACCCCAGCTCTGGCAGCATAGAATATAATATAGAAACAAAGGTATAATTGCAGTGTTTCACCTCTGGCTCCTATCCACAGACACAGAGAGAGGAAAGGCTGAGAGAAGCAGTAGGATATCTCTGGTCTGCATTGTAAATGGCACCGTATCCCCTGTATAGAACTCTATAGGGCTCTGGTCAAAAGCAGTGCACTATAAAGGGATATAAAGAGAGTAGGATGCCATTTGGGACACAGTCTATGTGTAGCTTTGAAGCCTGTGGAAGCTGGAGGATTTCCCCAGGCAGGCTTCAGCTGCAGAGGCCTCAGGTGAAGACAGATCCTCCCGCCATGATGTATTATTAACATGACAGCACAGCAATTTTCTTCAATTTGGTTCATAGCGCTGGCTTGCCTTCCTCGTCACACATCGGCTGCATTCCTAACTGTAACCTTATTCCCATCATAGTGCACTACTTTTGACCAGAGCCCTGGGTTCTGGTCAAAAGTAGGGCACTATGTAGGGAAAAGTGTACCATTTGGGATGCACAATAATCCCACTGCAGTCAAGCCCAAATGGGCATGTCTCTTTTTTCTCTTCTTGTTTAAGTGCTGCCCGTTCGCTAAATGTCTGTCAGAGGTCAACTTGACATTCAAGCAATTTATTTGTTCCAATACAATTCATTACGCGCTCGTGAGATTACATTTGCTCATAAATTAGTATCCCTATTATAGGACCTTTTATCCATCAAGGAATGCTAATAGCCAAAATTTTCCATTTGAGACCTTTGCACTCTGGTAGCAAATGAAAGACAAGTCAGTATGTGTCTTTTGCGTCAAATGAAGCTCAGAGCTCTGTCCCCCGTCTACTAAGTCTGGATCCCAAATGTCATGCTATTCCCTACATAGGGTGACATTTGGGATGCAGTCTTAAACATGTCATTGTCTCCCGGTAATTACCGATAGGCTTGTCCAAACCAGGAAGTCTGGCCCCTGACATCGATCAACACTGTTTACAATGCAGGCCACACAAAAAGCAAACAGACACTCATCCTGACACTCCTCCTCTGCTGTCCTGGGGATCTGATAGGGAGGAAGAGAGGTGTGGGAGAGGAGTAGGAGTGGAAGAGGAGGAGGATTAGTGTCTCTAGAAGTGGCTAAACCTCTATTCTTTCCGGTAAATACTCCTGGAGTAGCAGGTGCACCAGGCCACGGCTCTGTGTGTGGAGTAGTCACTCAAACTCTTCTGGGTCCTCCTGACTCACCAGGGTTGGATCCCAAATGTCACCTTTACCTCTTTATAGTGCACCTCATTCCCTTTATAGTGCAATACTTTTGAAAGGGGCTTTATTCAAATGTAGTACACTATATAGGAAATAGAGGGTCATTAGGGACACAGCCTAGGTGATTCTCTCCACTGCAGCCTGCTAGTAACATAATTAGCTGAGTTTTATTATGCCATCCTTGAATTATTATGAATATGTATATGGATAATGATGACATGATAAAATGTGTTAAATATATACGGTCATAATATTATGTCCTTGTGAAGGCAGAGCATGGACTAATTAAATCCACGGTAATAGGTTATTGTTGTGCATTAACCCCAATGTATTTCTTCAACATATAGGAAAATGAATACCTGCCTACTGTATCCAGGATATTGCGAAAACATAATAAAGTACTATTATTTTTCACAATTTACCTAGTACCTGCTACACTGAAATCTGTCATGGACAAAGCATGTGATAGTCATACTGAACTAAAACCAACCTGGGCTCAGTACATGGAGGCTGTATGTCTGTCCTGGCAGGTCTCAGCGTAGACCCAGTCCTCTTTAAGCTGCTGATGACCTCATCAACATGGGACACACAGCTTTTAGGGGGCTCTCCGTCCTCTTTTCTCAACCCCTCTCCTCCACCTCTATGCTCCTGTTTAATGAGTGGATACTGGTTTGGATTTATTATCCAGATCGTGTGTATCTGTATAGTAACCAAACCGACTCCTCCAACGTTTGTCGCATATGACTAAATATGCCCAAATGACCCCGTACTAACAACTACAAGAATAATCAATGAAATCAAACAATATATTATTTATGCAGCTAATTAGTTAGAGGGTGGTCCACAAAAAAAAGAATAACACTGCACCCACCTAAGACTTTCTCTCACAATGCAGCAGCAATATCACAACTTAGGCTATTGTATTCCAGGGCACAGGTTTCTTAGTATTACATCAGATACTGTTGTAGCCTGTGTTGGTGTTAACCTCGTTACGACAGGAAGCTGAACAGCCCAGATTAGTTAACCTGTCTAGAGTTAGTCTGTAGACCTTATCAGAATGTCTTAGGTAACAGCCAGAAACAGGCCTGTTTTGTGTGAACGGCGAATCACTATTCAAGGTTGATGTTAACACCTGGCCATCAACACGAACAAGCAGGTGGGGAGAATAAGTAGCTTTGCCATCATAGCAGACCCGCAGCTCAGTAGTACAAATAGCCAGGTGTACAGCATAAAAAATGATGGGGAGAAAACAAATATCCAGGTGTACACAACATAAAGAGTCCGGATTATAGCACACAGCAGGCAAGTGCAGAGCAGAAGTAGAATCTTGCCCCTTAGTCGGGTTACCACTCTGTTACCACTCTGGTACTCTCACCCAACACAACAAAACACAAAATTGTGTAATATCCAGAAATGTAAAAAGCTATTTTTTTTATAAACGTGTTGAGGGAGAAATAGCTTCTGGAATTCAATACTCAAGTTCTTCTTCACTCTGCGGTTTGTTCTCTTTATTCTTTCTTTCATCTTTGTACTAATGCTTCTCTCTAATCTTATTTGCATTCAAATTACCTCTCCAGGTGGTACACCAATCAGAGGTAAGAATGCTGGGTACACAAAAAAATTGTCCACTCACGTCATCCTTCCTGTCCTCCTCCTCATTATCCTCCTCCATTCCCTCCA
This sequence comes from Oncorhynchus mykiss, assembly GCF_057628025.1. Lineage (NCBI taxonomy): Eukaryota > Metazoa > Chordata > Actinopteri > Salmoniformes > Salmonidae > Oncorhynchus > Oncorhynchus mykiss. The sequence continues at coordinate 35,099,940 of NC_143025.1, forward strand.
CCTTTCACCTCACAATGTCCTCATCACCAGTTGTCTCACTCTCTCTCTGGGCCCTGACTCCTTCTCCACATCAGTACATGACCCTTTGTAAGTCTGTCTGGTCAATGGCACCTCTAAAAACACAAACGTCAAATAACGAATCTACAAAATCCTTACTACACATCCCACTCAAATTAAACTGTCTTAACGTTCACCTAAGAAAACTGTAACCCCATAGAAAGATGGACCTGCTTAAACTGTAGATTAACAAAACATATGATTCACATTTTGAATGGCAGCTCTATCCTGAGCGTGGATCGTGATCTCTTGACCACTCTTTCAGTTTTTATATTCCTAGACTCCTCGCGATGAGCCTGACATTACTGTATTTCCATTCCCAACGTATGGCGGGATTGACACCTGCTATGATTAGTAGTCTGTGATGTGTTTTAGAGGTGGTCAACGATGACCCCTGTCTGAGCACTGTCCTGAGAGGCTGTAGTCAGAGGCAGGAAGGAGGAAGAGGTACTAGATTGCATTATTAAAGATTCAACTTCTTTGGGCAGAGTGAGAGTGGAGCTTCTGTCAGCTAGCTACACTCTTTATTGAGGGTCCTAGAATCTCCATTGCTGCGCCTCAAATGGCACCCTATTTCCTACATAGTGCCCTAGTCAAAAGGTAGTGCACTATGAATAGGGTGCCATTGGGGAAGCAGACCATCTCGCTGACTGAGAAGTTGTCTTATACCTCTGGCTCATTTTATACAAGGGAGAAAAGCGAGAGCAGGCTTTGGTGATTGGGTCAGTAGGAACTTCCCAATTTGCCTGCTGCTCACCTCGTTGTCTCTCTCCAGAGATAAAGAACATCTCATCTCATCAAGGGATCTCACTGCCATGAAAACGTGCTGAAAGGAAACGTGTTCCAAATGCCACCTTATTCGCTATACTGCGTTACTTTTGACCGGAGCCCAATGGGCCCTTGACAAAAGTAGTGCACTGTGCCACAAGATCCAATTAAAGAGGAATGGAAAAGGATAATACATATTATCCTTTTCCAGATGTAACTATGAGGCAATAACCAGCCACTGCTGCATTCCTCTGCTCTTCGCACATCGGAAACAGGATTGCCCTAGCCTACACCAAGCGTTGATCACTAGAAGTTAAGGCTAGAGGGAGAAAGCTAAGACCTTGGAAAGAGAACTGTACATCGAAGAAAGTCTTACCTGAGTTGGGCTCTGTGTGTGTGTGTGTGTGTGTGTGTGGGGGGGGGGGGGGGGGGGGGGGGGGGGTAGTTACAGGGGAGAGGGGGTATGAATGAGCCAATCGGAGGCTTGTCTGCGTATATGTGACGTTTGTAGCAGCAGGATACACATCTCAGGCAGAATCCTCTAGATGATTGTAACATGGTGGCTGCTGGATGAAGATATCTCTGGGCGCCCATCCATCTCACCTAACTCCAGATTCACATGGATGTCACCACACACTTTTTTTTCTATGTCCAAATGTTATCAGCAGTTGTGTGACAAACTCATCCCATATGATGCATTTCAGATTACTTTCTGAAATATATTCTCACATTTATTTTCTATTAATATTCCGCCACTGATCTCAAACTGCATGATGTGTGTAACATCACGATCAAGAGCATCCCTGTACATGAACACCAGACACACAGTCATGTTGTCTGCCAAAATCGATCCAGTCGACTGTATATGAATAATTGTTCATTGTATAAAGGAAAATGCTTTGGTAAATGGTCAAAGAAAATGATAAACCACGTGATCACTCTGAGTGAGCAGGAACAGGTAAGTGTTCCAGATCCAGTCTTCATGTGTCGTCCGTTTTAGACAGGGACGGCCAAAGAGGACTGTCGACAAGAGTAGGAATAAAAGAGTCTTTCACTCCCCTAGTCTGTTTGAACTCATTTGTTTCCTCATTGTTTGAAAAATGGTTGCCATCCCCACTGTCACTAACAGTAGAGCAGGTGATAAGAACTAATCAGTGGTGAACAAAGCAGAATTGATTAGTGATTTGTGGCTAGTTAATCTGTGAGGCTGAAGGCTGAAGCTTTGGCAGAGTGATGGGGAGATCGTTGAAGTACAGCAGAACTCTTAGGGATTCCCATCTCTCTGTACTGACATTGTCATTACTCACAGAATGGCTTAGGCCTGTATTTGACTTTAGTATTGACAAGTGAGAAGATAAAGATACGTTTTCTTGTTTATGAGACAGCAGGTTTAGAATTCCTCACTTTTAAATTACTGTATGTATTTTTCTTGATTTGCTTTTCTCCTCTGTCCAGTCTTACTGTAACGTCAGGCTGAGCTATAGTTCCTGTTAATTACCACTTATGGGTACTTCATGAAACTTGATATTGCATCGTTTCTGCAGTATTTAGGTCCCTAATAAGAAGTGTAATGTCCTCTTACCTGTCTATGCTTTGGTCTTTCTCAATGTTGCCAAAATGTCTGTCTGCTGGATGGGTCTGTTTTCAAAACGTCAGTTGTTCTGATATATACTGTACGTGTATGAAAAGTCGGCTTGGTTATTTGTATTTTTGTTTTGGCAAGGTGTGTGTGTGTGGGTGTGTGTGTGTGTGTGTGTGTGTGTGTGAGTTTGAAGTAGTGTAAGTCTGAACACACATTTCAGTGTGCATTAACTGCATTTTGTCCTAAATGTCACCCTACTCCCTATATAGTGCACTACATTTGACCAGGGTGAATACGGCTCTGGTCAAAAATAGTGCACTATGTAGGGAAAAGGGTGCCATTTGATATGCAAACCATGTATCCATCTGAGTGGACTCTGAGCCTTGACAGTGTGTCCTCTCCCTTCAGGAGCTCTCCAAATAGAAAACAGCGAGGAGTCGGACCAGGGCAAGTACGAGTGTGTGGCGGTCAACAGCGCCGGGACCCGCTACTCGGCTCCAGCCAACCTATATGTGAGAGGTAAGAGCCCTCCCTGCCTGGCGAGCGGGTCAGTGCTAACAGTGGGGGCCATCCACCTGTCCATAAAGTATCTATTCTAATCTATCACTTCCATCACTGCTCTCTGGTCAAGCGCTAAAGACTAGTGTAAGCTAACCCACTCCACAGCTACACAACCAGGTCTGCTCTCTGGTCAAGTTAACCCACTCCTCTCCACAGCGAGCCTGGTCTAGCTATACAAATACTCCACATGGATCTATTCACTGTCTGGAAACTGACAAATGCCAACCAACTACTTCCTCACTGGAATAATAGAGCACCTACCCAGCCAACCAGTTAGTGAAAGGCTCAGCCTAATGTTTTGTCTATTCTCTGTGGGGGTGTTTATTTTTCTGTATCTTTTCTTTTCTCCTGGGTGATTGTATACTCCCTATAGGGCTCTGGTAAAAAGCAATGCACTATATAGGGAATAGGGTGCCATTTGGGATGCAGACTTGGTGAGGTGGAGAGAGTTGTTATATGCTGGTGGTACATATGCAGTCTTGTACACATACAGGAAATAGACACCTCGTTGGTTACTGTCATTCTGAGTGTAGGAAATTCCCCTATCAACAGGATGCTGAGGACACATTCTATGGCTGCGTCTCAAATGGCACTCTATCTCCTATTTAGTCCACTGCCTATTTGTTCTACTACTACAAAGCAAACAGGGCTGATGTCATATCAAACTCAACCCCGTTGGTCTTTTAGAAAATAATGTTCGGCAGTAAAAATTCAATTAGCCTCTATTCCACCAGTCAAAATCATGTTCTCAAAGGCAATTTTCCATGATTCAACTCAAGTTGGTTCCTTGTGTCCCTGTTTTATGCATACCCACAGGTTTTTACCGTGCTCATCGCAAACACATTGGAAAGGTTCACCAAGGGCAAATAATTAAGTTATTCACAACTTTTTATGTTACTGATGTCACTTCTCCCCCACTCCCCATCTCTGGCGCTCGAGGGCACCAGGCGGCCGGCCCATCATTACGCACACCAGTCACCATCATTACGTGCATGAGCACTTCATGGGACTCACCTGGACTCTATGACTTAATTGATTGCCTCTCCTATATCTGTCACTTCCTCAGTTTCTTCCCCATGTCTGCATTTATGTCATTTTGTTACCCCTGTCCATCATTTTGATCCCCCTGTCCAGACGCTGTTCTTCCAGATGCTGTTCTATGTTTTGTTATACAGTTGGAAGTTTACATGCACCTTAGCCAAATACATTTCAACTCAGTTTTTCACAATTCCTGGAATTTGATCCTAGTAAAAATTCCCTGCCGTTAGGATCACCACTTTATTTTAAGAATGTGAAATGTCAGAATAATAGTAGAGAGAATTATTTATTTCAGCTTTTATTTCTTTCATCACATTCCCAGTGGGTCAGAAGTTTACATACACTCAATTAGTATTTGGTAGCATTTCCTTTAAATTGTTTAACTTCGGTCAAACGTTTTGGGTAGCCTTCCCACAATAAGTGTATGTAAACTTCCGACTTCAACTGTATGTCCGTTTATCCATTAATCCTCGCTCCCTGTACTTGCTTCTCGTCTCCCAGCATCTGTCCTTACAGAATGCATCAGGGAGTTTTTTTGTTTTTTGTTGGGGTTGGTGACGTCAGGCCCAGGTACCGGGGGTGCCTCAGCTGGCTCGTCGGGCTTCCATACCTTAGCTGGCTCGAGAGTTTTTTTTGCTTTGGTTGGCTTGGCAGGCTCCCATCCCACGTCATTCCTCAGCCGGCTTGTCGGGCTCCCACGCCTCTCAGCCGGCTCATAATGCTCCCATCCCACGTCATGTCTCAGCCGGCCCGTCAGACTCCCACATCTCGGGCCGGCATGTCGAGCTAACACATCTTGGGACAGCACGTTGGGCTCCCACACCTCAGCTGGCTGGTCGGGCTCCCATGCCTTGGGCTCCCAGGCCCGTCAGGCTCCCTTTATTGATTGCCTCCCCTATATCTGTCACGTCCTTAGTTTCTTCCCAGTGTTTGCATTAATGTCGTTTTGATCCCCCTGTCCAGACGCTGTTCTTGTTTTGTTATATGTCAGTTTATCCATGAAATCTTCACTCCCTGTACTTACTTCTCGTCTCCTAGCGTCTGTCCTTATAACTGAGACCATTCTAATATATCTACATTGATCGTAAATTCCCATTTATCCATTTCCATAGAAATAATATTTATTCATTAGTGTCTTTTTTAGGGGGTAGATGTTGAATGTTGCAGATAGATTGTAGCTTCCATCAATGTTTTTGTCTTCATCACTTCCAATCCCCATATATTTTTTTTCAAGTATAATTATACATATGCATACATACATACAGTGCATGGCAAAAGTCTTCACCCCCTTGGCGTTTTTCCTATTTTGTTTCATTACAATCTGTAATTTAAATCGATTTTTATGGATTTTTATTTGGATTTCATGTCATGGACATACACAAAATAGTCCAAATTGGTGAAGTGAAATGAAAAAAATAACTTGTTTCAGAAAATCCTAAAAAATAAATGACAGGAAATTGGTACGCGCATATGTATTCACCCCCTCTGCTATTAAGCCCCTAAATAAGATCTGGTGCAACCAATTACCTTCAGAAGTCACATAATTAGTTACAGTGCCTTGCGAAAGTATTCGGCCCCCTTGAACTTTGCGACCTTTTGCCACATTTCAGGCTTCAAACATAAAGATATAAAACTGTATTTTTTTGTGAAGAATCAACAACAAGTGGGACACAATCATGAAGTGGAACGACATTTATTGGAAATTTCAAACTTTTTTAACAAATCAAAAACTGAAAAATTGGGCGTGCAAAATTATTCAGCCCCTTTACTTTCAGTGCAGCAAACTCTCTCCAGAAGTTCAGTGAGGATCTCTGAATGATCCAATGTAGACCTAAATGACTAATGATGATAAATACAATCTACCTGTGTGTAATCAAGTCTCCGTATAAATGCACCTGCACTGTGATAGTCTCACAGGTCAGTTAAAAGCGCAGAGAGCATCATGAAGAACAAGGAACACACCAGGCAGGTCCGAGATACTGTTGTGAAGAAGTTTAAAGCCGGATTTGGATACAAAAAGATTTCCCAAGCTTTAAACATCCCAAGGAGCACTGTGCAAGCGATAATATTGAAATGGAAGGAGTATCAGACCACTGCAAATCTACCAAGACCTGGCCGTCCCTCTAAACTTTCAGCTCATACAAGGAGAAGACTGATCAGAGATGCAGCCAAGAGGCCCATGATCACTCTGGATGAACTGCAGAGATCTACAGCTGAGGTGGGAGACTGTCCATAGGACAACAATCAGTCGTATATTGCACAAATCTGGCCTTTATGGAAGAGTGGCAAGAAGAAAGCCATTTCTTAAAGATATCCATAAAAAGTGTTGTTTAAAGTTTGCCACAAGCCACCTGGGAGACACACCAAACATGTGGAAGAAAGTGCTCTGGTCAGATGAAACCAAAATTGAACTTTTTGGCAACAATGCAAAACGTTATGTTTGGCGTAAAAGCAACACAGCTGAACACACCATCCCCACTGTCAAACATGGTGGTGGCAGCATCATGGTTTGGGCCTGCTTTTCTTCAGCAGGGACAGGGAAGATGGTTAACATTGATGGGAAGATGGATGGAGCCAAATACAGGACCATTCTGGAAGAAAACCTGATGGAGTCTGCAAAAGACCTGAGACTGGGACGGAGATTTGTCTTCCAACAAGACAATGATCCAAAACATAAAGCAAAATCTACAATGGAATGGTTCAAAAATAAACATATCCAGGTGTTAGAATGGCCAAGTCAAAGTCCAGACCTGAATCCAATCGAGAATCTGTGGAAAGAACTGAAAACTGCTGTTCACAAATGCTCTCCATCCAACCTCACTGAGCTCGAGCTGTTTTGCAAGGAGGAATGGGAAAAAATTTCAGTCTCTCGATGTGCAAAACTGATAGAGACATACCCCAAGCGACTTACAGCTGTAATCGCAGCAAAATGTGGCGCTACAAAGTTTTAACTTAAGGGGGCTGAATAATTTTGCACGCCCAATTTTTCAGTTTTTGATTTGTTAAAAAAGTTTGAAATATCCAATAAATGTCGTTACACTTCATGATTGTGTCCCACTTGTTGATTCTTCACAAAAAAATACAGTTTTATATATTTATGTTTGAAGCCTGAAATGTGGCAAAAGGTCGCAAAGTTCAAGGGGGCCGAATACTTTCGCAAGGCACTGTAAATAAAGTCCATCTGTGTGCAATCTAAGTGTCACATGATCTGTCACATGATCTCAGAATATATATACACCTGTTCTGAAAGGCCCCAGAGTCTGCAACACCACTAAGCAAGGGGCACCACCAAGCAAGTGACACTATGAAGACCAAAGAACACCCCAAACAGGTCAGGGACAAAGTTGTGGAGAAGTACAGATCAGGTTTGGGTTATAAAACATATCCGAAACTTTGAACATCCTGCGGCGCACCATTAAATCCATTATAAAAAATGGAAAGAATATGGCACTACAACGAACCTGCCAAGAGAGAGCCCACCAAAACTCATGGACCAATGCAAGAGGGGCATTAATCAGACAGGCAACAAAGAGACCAAAGACAACCCTGAAGGAGCTGCAAAGTTCCACAGCGTAGATTGGAGTATCTGTCCATAGGGCCACTTTAAGTCGTACACTCCACAGAGCTGGGCTTTATGGAAGAGTGGCCAGGAAAAAGCCATTGCTTATCGTCTGAATGAATGGACCAAGGCGCAGCGTACTTCGAGTTCCACATGTTTAATAAATATGCAACTCACCAAAAACAATGCAGAAGAAAACAAAACATGACGTTCTGGGCTGCTCACAGGCAGCTACACAAAAACAAGATCCCACAAACAACCGGTGGGAAAAGGCTGCCTAAATAGGATCCCCAATCAGAGACAACTTTAGACAGCTGCCTCTGATTGGGAACCATACCAGGCCAACAAAGAAATAGAAAACATAGATTGCCCACCCTAGTCACACCCTGACCTAACCAAATAGAGAATTAAATGGATCTCTAAGGTCAGGGCGTGACAGCTTAAAGAAAAAATAAGCAAACACGTTTGGTGTTCACCAAAAGGCAAAACATATGGAAGAAGATACCCCGGTTCAGATGAGACTATAATTGAGCTTTTTGGCCATCAAGGAAAATGCAATGTCTGGCGCAAACCCAACATCTCTCATCACCCCGAGAACACCATCATGCTGTGGCAATGTTTTTCATCGGCAGGGACTGGAAAACTGGTCAGAATTGAAGGAATGATGGATGGCTGGCACTAATTACAGGGAAATTCTTGAGGGAAACCTGTTTCAGTCTTCCAGAGATTTGAGACTGGGAAGGAGGTTCACCTTCTAACAGGACAATGATCCTAAGCATACTGCTAAAGCAACACTCAAGTGGTTTTAAGGGGAAACATTTAAATGTCTTGGAATGGCCTAGTCAAAGCCCAGACCTCAATCCAATTGAGAATCTGTGGTATGACTTAAAGATTGCTGTACACCAGCGGAACCCATCCAACTTGAAGGAGCTGGAGCAATTCTGACTTGAAGAATCGGCAAAAATCCCAGTGGCTAGATGTGCCAAGCTTATAGAGACATACCCCAAGAGACTTGCAGCTGTAATTTCTGCAAGGTGAATAGTTATGCATGCTCAAGTTTTGAGTTTTTTTGTCTTATTTCTTGTTTGTTTCACCCAAAAAATATGTTATATCTTCAGTGGTAGGCATGTTGTGCAAATCAAATTTTACCAACCCCCCCAAAAAATCTATTTTAATTCCAGGTTGTAAGGCAACAAAATAGGGAAAAAGCCAAGTGGGGTGAATACTTTCGCAAGCCACTGTACATATAAATACATGTACATACATATATACAGTACCAGTCAAAAGTTTGGACACAACTACTCATTCAAGGGTTTTTCTTTATTTTCACTATTTTCCCAATTGTAGAGGAATGGTGAAGCCAGCAAAACTATGAAATAACACATATGGAATCATGTAGTAACCAACAAAATGTTTAACAAATCAAAATATATTTTAGATTCTTCAAAGTAGCCACCCTTTGCCTTGATGATAGCCTGCCACACTCTTGGCATTCTCTCAACCAGCTTCACCTGGAATGCTTTTTCAACAGTCTTGATGGAGTTCCCACATATGCTGAGCAGTTGTTGGCTGCTTTTCCTTCACTCAGCAGTCCAACTCATACCAAACCATATTAAATGGGTTGAGGTCCTGGTTGAGGCCAGGTCATCTGATGCAGCACTCCATCACTCTCAGTCACCGCAAACCAGATGGGATGGCATATTGCTGCAAAATGCTGTGGTAGCCATGCTGGTTAAGTGTGCCTTGAATTCTAAATAAATCACAGAGAGTGTCAGCAGCAAAGCACCCCCACACAATCACACCTCCTCCATGCTTCACGGTGGGAACCACACATGCAGGGATCATCCGTTTACCTACTCTGTGTCTCACAAAGACACGGCGGTTGGAAACAAAAATCTCAAATTTGGACTCCACCGGTCTAATGCCCATTGCTCGTGTTTCTTGGCCCAATCAAGTCTCTTCTTACTATTGGTGTCCTTTAGTAGTGGTTTCTTTGCAGCAATTCGACCATGAAGGCCGGATTCACGCAGTCCCCTCTGAACAGTTGATGTTGAGATGTGTCTGTTACTTAAACTCTGTGAAGCATTTATTTGGATTGCAATCTAAGGTGCAGTTAACTCTAATGAACTTATCCTCTGTAGCAGAGGTAACTCTGGGTCACAAGAACTGAAGTATATAAAAAGATCTAACACAACATTAGGTGATGATGTATGGATAATTATGGATTTATAATCAGCTGTAATGGGGCGGTCATTTTGGACAGGGAACACAGAATTAATTAGCATTTATTTGGGATGCATTCTGAGGTGCAGTTAACTCTAATGAACTTATCCTCTGGAGCAGAGGTAACTCTGGGTTTTCCTTTCCTGTGGTGGTCCTCATGAGAGACAGTTTTATCATAACGCTTGATGGTTGTGGGGACTGCACTTAAAGAAACTTTCAAAGTTCTTGAAATGTTCCGTATTGACTGACCTTCATGTCTTAAAGTAATGATGGACTGTCATTTCTCTTTGCTTATTTGAGCTGTTCTTAACATAATATGGACTTAGTCTTTTACCAAATAGGGCTATCTTCTGTATACCTCCCCTGCCTTGTCACAACACAACTGATTGGATTAAATGCATTAAGAAGGAAATAACTTACACAATTGTGCTTTTTATGAGGCACACCTGTTAATTGAAATGCATGCCAGGTGACTACCATATGAAGCTGGTTGAGAGAATGCCAAGAGTGTGCAAAGCTGTCGTTAAGGTAAAGGGTGGCTACTTTGAGGAATCTCAAATATTAAATATATTTTGATTTGTTTAACACTTTTTGTACTTCATGATATGTGTTATTTCATAGCTTTGATGTCTTCACTATTCTTCTACAATGTAGAAAATAGTACAAATGAAGAAAAACCTTTAATGAGTAGGTGTGTCCAAACTTTTGACTGGTACTGTATATACACATCTTTAAAAAATATATATATTTTCCTTTCTTACTTTCTAACCTTACCACCCCTCCCCCAATTGGAGTAAACTAGTGAACAACAACGCTTATGCTTCTACTTCCAACTTATGCATACATTTCATAGACACAGTCTATTTTACAATAGTTACCTTTAGTTTGTTTTTACCCTTGTCCTTTCTCTAACCTCAACCTCTTCAATCTATTTCTTTCACAAAAGTTCTGAACCTATATGCGTTTTACAGACACAGTATGTTTTACATTAGTTATCTTGTTATTCATTTTTATTATTCCCAACCTTCAGCTCCATTCAATCCCTCCCATCTATCGCTTAACACCATCCATGTTGGATATCTATTTGCCATATATTTTTTAATTGTGCTGTGATGTTTCACAAAAGTTCCAAACATTTCTATTCTCATAATTTCTACTATTACATCATTATAATTTTTTTTGAATTTTACCCCTTTTTCTCCCCGATTTCGTGGTATCCAATTGTTTTAGTAGCTACTATCTTGTCTCATCGCTACAACTCCCGTACGGGCTTGGGAGAGACGAAGGTTGAAAGTCATGCGTCCTCCGATACACAACCCAACCAAGCCGCACTGCTTCTTAACACAGCGCGCATCCAACCCGGAAGCCAGCCGCACCAATGTGTCGGAGGAAACACCGTGCACCCGGCAACCTTGGTTAGCGCGCACTGCGCCCGGTCCGCCACAGGAGTCGCTGGTGCGCGAAGAGACAAGGACATCCCTATCAGCCAAGCCCTCCCTAACCCGGCAGAGCTCGGCCAATTATGCGTCGCCCCACGGACCTCCCGGTCGCGGCCCTTTGTGACAGGGCCTGGGCGCGAACTCAGAGTCTCTGATGGCACAGCTGGCGCTGCAGTACAGCGCCCTTAACCACTGCGCCTGTCACGTTCTGACCATAGTTCTTTTGTGTTTTCCTTGTTTTAGTGTTGGTCAGGACGTGAGCTGGGTGGGCATTCTATGTTGTGTGTCTAGTTTGTCTGTTTCTATGTAAGGCCTGATATGGTTCTCAATCAGAGGCATGTTAGTCATTGTCTCAGATAGGGGAACCATATTTAGGTAGCTTGTTTTGTGTTGGGGTTTGTGGGTGATTGTTTCCTGTCTTTGTGTTCTCTGCACCAGATAGGACTGTTTCGGGTTTTGCCACGTTTGTTGTTTTTGCAATTGTGTTCATGTTTAGTTTATCTTATTAAAAACCATGAACTCTAACCACACTGCATTTTGGTCCTCCTCTCCTTCGACGGAAAAAAGCCTACATTATTGATCGATTGACTATGACTTTTCAGATCACCCAGTAGTGCTATTTGTTGAGTTTGCTCCAGGTAAATGTTTGCAATTCTTCAGCCATTCCTGGACTTGTGAACAAAAACAAGCTACTTATGGACAGTACCAAAACAAATGATCTAATGATTCTGTCTCTTCGCAGCTAAATCTGCAGAGCTGGGAAGGTTATAGGAATATATATATATATATATATAACATTCTATTGGTTGTAAGAATTTTGTATACTGTATACGTTTTGAATCCGGCGTCATTTTGCATATTAGTTCATAAACCATGTGCCATGGAATCGGTACGTTGAAAATCCCAACTATTTTGCAACATCTATGGCACAGCTGTCAATTTTTTGGTCCTTAAATGAAACGGGTATACTTTTTTATTCATCACAATTTTCTTGAACCAATGTTGGTCTTTAATGCATGGCCGACAGACAAGTTCCCTACTTTTTCCCCTTCCCCTTTCCTCTTAGTGTCATAATCAAGTCTTAATTTCTGTCATCACATCAATTACTTTGATCTTCAAATGATATGTTAACTTGCTTCCGGTAGGATAATGTGATTTTCTTGCAGAGGTATAATTCTAAAGTTCATTTCATATTCCCTCCAGCTAACTTCTTTAGATAACTTCAGCATCAAAGGCTTTTAATTAATTATTCAGGTATCTGACAGACCTATACCACAGTATAAAAGCAATGTCCTAACCTGCACGGTTGTTACTAGTTACCACAGCCACATAGTCAGAATTGTCTACATTAAATAAAAAAATGTGCCTTTTGGTCTTAATTTCAGGTTAGGATTAGGCATAAATTGAGAAGTATGGTTAAGGTTAGAGTTGAGGTTAGGGTTAGGTTTTCAGTCAGATTTTAAGAAAATAAAATTGTAGAAATGCCATAATTATTACTTTGTGGTAACTAGTGATGACCAACCTGCACTGCAGTGCATGCCTTCTGGGTAAATTGTCCCATGGTTGACCTCTGACCTACAGAGAGGAAACATCCTCTGGAGGTGTAAACCTGGTAACTGCCTCTGTCAGTCCAGGTCGTAAATTCTCCCAGATTAATACATACATAACCCATTCAGCGATAAAAAGGAATGTGAGGAAAAACTCTTAGAAAAGATACATCTGTCATTCTCCTTGGTGCTGGGCTCTCCTTCAATCTTAGTTGCATCCCAAATGGCACCATATTCCCTACACCCTATTCTCTATGTAGTGCACTACTTTTGACCAAAGTCCTGATTAAAATGTGTGCACTGTATAGGGAATGGGGTGTCATTTGGGACGCAGACCCTTAACTCGGACCAAGTGACAGAGGGAGTGCTGTCGCAGGGAATACAGATTTAGAATTGGTCCGGTTGATGAATGGCATTTAATATATATATGTATAAGTGTTCTGTAATCAGCCTGCACCTGCCCAGTGACAGAGTAAGACATTGTGTACTTGTTTGCCTCTGTGTGGACTATAAGTGTGTGTGAGTGTTTGTGTGTGTGCGCACATGCGCATGTGACCATCCTGCAGTATGTGTGTAGGTGTATACTGTACATATGTGTTAAAATCCTGCAGTATTTCTCACCACCCATGCCTGCATCAATTTCTCACATATAGAGTAGATTACATCTCACTCCCGGAGAGGAATTGCCTTTGAGAACTGAAAGAGTCTTTTCGAGTGTTTTTTACACTGTGAAATATTATTTTTGATTATTTTTCACTGCCAACCCTCAGTCCATAATGCGTTGCCATGGAGTTTAACTATACTGTTGAACATCATTTGAAAAATAAAAACCCTTCATGCACTGTGCTGAAACATCACTCTACTAAACCTACAACTGAAGTCATCAAGGTCAAGACCACCAGCTTCTTTCCTATGTGTTTTCTTACAAATCTCTGTTTCTGTATAATGTAACACTGGGTTGTTCTGTCTCTGTACAACGTGTTCTTGTCTGAATGGGTCTAACCTCTATCTCTCCAGGTATTACACCACTCTACCAGGGGTGCAATTTCCTTAGCAAACGATGGTGCCTGAAAGCGCTCTCTCTGCTGCTAGAGAGGGAGAGAGTGAGAGAGATTTCTTCTCTCTTCTTCTTTTCCTATATTTGTACTTCTTCCTTTTCTCTTGTCTGTCTCTCTCAGCTTTGGCTTTCTGATCATCACTCTGTGTGTGGCGTGTCCTTGGCACTGACTCCATGTCCATTGCTGTGTTATATCATATACACAGACTGTATATGGGAGTGTCCATTACACAAATGCTTATCCTGCTATAGAAAAATAATTATACCATTGTCTGTGTGCTTTCCCATGTCTTTCCCAAGTGTCACCCAAGGTTTCATGTGTCTTGGGGTTTTCTGAGTTTCTCTGAAACTTGTGTACGTATGTGTGTCTGCTTTTATTTGTCTTTATGTAGTGTGTGTGTGGGGTTGCGCTCGTGTGTGTGCGCATGCAGAGATCAAGATTAGAAACCAGCTTTAATACAAATGAACCACATCTAGAATGCATAGACTCTTTAGATGCACTATACTCTGCTCATGTAGGTATAGGACTGTGCCCATGGGACATAATGTATAGGACATCATGAATGCCACAATCACTCATACTGGTTAAAGACTTCACCACCGTGACGCATTTGATAAATTCTGTCAGCACACAACAGTGGTATGAGGCCATTGCCTCAACATTGAGTGAGTGATGCATAGAGCTCTCTCTGTTGTCGGTGTACAACTCCGTGGTCAGGCCATTTTGGGTGCGAGTCAATAACTCTGAGTGTATGACTAGTCCAGAGCTAGTGACGGCCATGTTTGATGTTTGTATTCACATCCAGCCTCTCTGTTTCTGCTATCCTCAGTGGCTCTGCTAAGAAGGTGTCAATGGACAGAATAAATGTGGCTGCCTTAGCTAACAGCAGAACAGTATCTGCTTTGTGTGCATAATGAAGTCCGCTTGTCAGCCAGGGAGACTGCCTGCGACCCAAATGGCACCCTATTCCTTTTATAGTGCACCACTTTTGACCAGGGCCCATAGGGGTGCGATATATAGGAAATAGGGTGCCATTTGGGACGCAGATCTCTGACTGTCTAATGGCATCTTAATACACAGGCAGCAGCCGATGGGTCTGAAGGGAAGGGCTTAGAGAACATGAGAGTAGTCAGGAACAGAGAGGAGTACGTGTGTGTGTGTGTGGGGGGGGGGGGGGGGGGGGGGGCTAGGAGGAGTGTGTGTGTGTGTTTATATTTATGTCTGTACTGTATGAGATGTTGCTATGCGTGTGTTTTTGGAGTGTGGCTATCAGTGCACTGGCCTTTGTCTCCATAGTGTTTTCCTCACTCTCTCTATTATGGATAAGTGGAAAATGTTCCTGTTTTACTCTCTCTGTTTTTCCTTGTCTTCTTCCTCCTCTTCCTTTTTCTCTCTTGTTGGTTTTTCTCTTTTCTCTTTACTCCCCCCATCATCATCGCACTTCGCCATCCATAAAACAATCCAAACCTCACCAAATCCTCTCAGATCAACGAGAAGGTTGGTTTTTTTCACTCTTTACCTTCCTGCTCCTCCTTTGATACCCCATGGTATGCCAAGGCCCGGTGGGCTGGAGCCTGGCAGCGCCCCCAGCTTCACGCTGGGTGCCACGGGCCCGTCCCGGCCTGATGGGCCTCCCAGGAACCTTCCTGCCTCTACCAACCTGAACTTCCACTGTGCATCTCCTACCCTATATCTACTTGCTACCCTCTCTACTACTGCTATGCTGCTTGCCTCCACCCTAAACCCTCCACCATCTACATTGTTATAGGTCTTTGAATATCTCTGGCATGGATGTGTCTTCCCTGTCAGCTTCAGTCTGTTATGTATCTTCCTTGCCCACTTCCTTAGGTGATCCTCACATCACCTAGGGTGTGTCTATTCCATCCCAGCATCCTCTATGTTCACACTGTGTCCGTCCAACCATGGCTGTGTCCAATTGGCACCTCATTCCTTATAAAACGCAATACTTTTGGTCAGCGCCTTAAGTGCTCCGGTCAAAAGTGTGGCACTATATAGGGACAAGGGTGTCATTTCACTGTGAGCCTGAGCCCTCACATCTGTGTTGCCACATGGACTCGTCATGGTCCCAGTCTAGCTGACTGCACAACTCTCATTTTACCTTACCTTGACTCGACTCTCACACAGTATATCAGCTGGTAGCATAGCTCTCCACCATACAGTCTTTGGCATCTTGGGAGTAACAATAAGCTACCATTAGAAAGAATTGCAGCCTTGGTTATATCCATGGTTTATGAAAATGAGAAGCGTATGGGCTCTCACTGAGATTTCTCTGATGCAATGCATTATCATTGGTCTTCTGCAACAGTGGTTTCTCATTGTCTTTTAGGTATTTTACATCTGGGTTCAGGGAATAGATGTTGCATGAAGCTTAAGAGATCAGTACTATTTACATACAAGTTCAAATTTCAGTAAGTGCCTTTTTCCCACCACCCTGGAACGATTTTCCTATTTAGTAGAAGATGTTGTGTTATCCTGGTTAACAGTGAAAAGCCTTTTGAGTTTTCAATATTTAATCAGGCTAAAGCAGCTTTGATTGTTTATTTTGGATTCAACATTCAGTGCAGTATTCCAGATTTAGTTCATAGAACAATGTGAGCAGAGAACAGAGAGGGAGAGACTGCGGAGAAGATGAGAATAAAGCAAACAAATCTGTTTAAAGACCCAGTGTGTTTTTCAGTAGTTTTTTTTCCAGTTTCAAGCGTAACCCCAAACAACAGGGGTCAATTATGAGACAAAGGAGTCTAAAATGTCATAATTTCCAAACTTTTTTTTTCGTCCTTCACAAGTGTAGGACTTTGTCAAGCAAACAATTTACCATGTTTTCTCTGTTTTTAATGGAGGAATGAAATACAATCTTTCTTTTACTTGTGGTGCAACGCTGAACGTTTTGATTCAATAGTGCACTTTGTGATAAAAAACACAAAATTTGGCACAGAGGTACAGTACTCGTCAAAGGTTTGGACAAACTTACTCATTCAAGGGTTTTTCTTTATTTTTTACTATTTTCTTCATTGTAGAATAAGAGTGAAGACATCAAAACTATGAAATAATACATATGGGATCATGTAGTAACCAAAAAAGTGTTAAACAAATCAAAATATAGTTATATAGTGTCACGAACCGGCTCAAAGTTCGTAACAAAAAAAGGGAGACAACGTGGAGATAAGGAATAACAAAATGTATTTATTAACTAAAGTAAACTAAATATAATTAACAACGGTGTGTGTAGTCAGTAGTCAGAAGTGTAAGTGAGTGGTTGAGTGCATGAATGTGATAATGAGGGATGTTGAAAGGTGCCAATGCAAACAACCAAAAACAGCCACAAAAATGCCACAACCAAAATCTGTCTGCATGGAGAGAGTCTCCCCAATGAATGGGGAAGAGGTATATTCATCCTGGGACACACCCAAGCCCATGTGTTCTATTTCACTAATGACCCTCCCGGCTCCTCCCACTTTTAAGGAAAACAAGAGCAAAGAGACAGAATATGGCAGACAGAGTGGGAGGTCACAGTAGTCACCCTTTGCCTTGAGGACAGCTTTGCAGCTCTTTGCATTCTCTCAACCAGCTTCACCTGGAATGCTTTTCCAACAGTCTTGAAGGAGTTCCCACATTTGCTGAGCACTTGTTGGCTGCTTTTCTCATCCCAAGCCATCTCAATTGGGTTGAGGTTGGGTGATTGGGGAGGCCATGTCATCTGTTGCAGCACTCCATCACTCTCCTTCTTGGTCAAATAGCCATTACACAGCCTGGAGATGTGTTGGGTCATTGTCCTATTGAAAAACAACTGATAGTCCCACTAAGCGCAAACCAGATGGGATGGCGTATCGCTGCAGAATGCTGTGTTAGCCATGCCGGTCTAGTGTGCCTTGATTTCGAAAAGAATCAGAGACAATGTTACCAGCAAAGCACCCCCACACCATCATCACACCTTCTCCTCCATACTTCACGGTGGGAACCACACATGCAGTTCACCTACTCTGCATCTCACAAAGACTTGGCGGTTGGAACCATAAATCTCAAATTTGGACTCTTCAGACCAAAGGAGATATTTCCACCGTTTGTGTTTCTTGGCCCAAGCAAGTCTCTTCTTATTGTTGGTGTCTAATGCCCATTGCTCGTGTTTCTTGGCCCAATCAAGTCTCTTCTTACTATTGGTGTCCTTTAGTAGTGGTTTATTTGCAGCAATTCAACCATGAAGGCCTGATTCACGCAGTCCCCTCTGAACAGTTGATGTTGAGATGTCTGATACTTGAACTCTGTGAAGAATTTATTTGGGCTGCAATCTGAGATGCAATTAACTCTAATGAATTTATCCTCTGGAGCAGAGGTAACTCTGGGTCTTCCTTTCATGTGGCGGTCCTCATGAGAGCCAGTTTCATTATAGCGCTTGATGATTTTTTTCGACTACACTTGAAAAAACTTTCAAAGTTCTTAAACTTTTCCGTATTGACTGACCTTTTTGTCTTAAACATCCTGTTGTGTTTTAATTGTGGAAGTTATTTCTTTCTTAATACGTTTAAGCCAATCAGTTGTGTTGTGACATGAAAAAAATATATATATAAATATAAAATATATATTTAATATTTGAGATTCCTCAAAGTAGCCACCCTTTGCCTTAACGACAGCTTTGCACACTCTTGGCATTCTCTCAACCAGCTTCATATGGTAGTCACCTGGCATGCATTTCAATTAACAGGTGTGCCTCATAAAAAGCACAATTGTGGAAGTTATTTCCTTCTTAATGCATTTAATCCAATCAGTTGTGCTGTGACAAGGCAGGGGTGGTATACAGAAATAGCCCGATTTGGTAAAAGACCAAGTCCATATTATGGCAAGAACAGCTCAAATAAGCAAAGAGAAATGACAGTCAATCATTACTTTAAGACTTGAAGGTCAGTCAATCAGGAACATTTCAAGAACTCAGTGTGTGTGTGTGTGTGTGTGTGTGTGTGTGTGTGTGTGTGTGTGTGTGTGTGTGTGTGTGTGTGTGTGTGCGCTTGCGTGCGTGCGTGCACTCGAACACACATGCATGTGGGGCTGTGGAGAGGAAGTGTGTCCGTCTGATGAATGGGAATGTGCCTGAACTAAATTTTTTACACTAATTGTAGTCTCACCCATTAATTTGTAATAACAGGTCATATTTGACCGGGACCACCAGAGGTGTAGAAAAGTTCAATAAAACACCCAAAATGTAATGAAAATCATCTAAATGTATTTGGTGTGTTCAGGTGCCCTGTGTGGACAAAGTCATGGAACCTTATGACAATCATATTAAATGAACTACATTTTTCAGAGACAAATCAGTCCAATTTGTCCGGAACACAGCAGGAAGGTTAAAGTAATGATGGACATTTCTCTTTGCTTATTTGAGCTGTTCTTGCCATAGTATGGACTTTTACCAAATTAGACTATATTCTGTACCTTGTCACAACACAACTGATTGGCTCAAACGCATTAAGAAGCAAATAAATTCCTGTTCATTGAAATGCATTCCAGGTGACTACCTCATTATGCCAAGAGTGTGCAAAGCTGTCATCTAGGCAAATGGTGGCTACTTTGAAGAATCTCAAATGTAAAGTATATTTAGATTGTTTTTATTTTAAATTTGGTTACTACATGATTTCGTATTAGTTATTTTATAGTTTTGATGTCTCTACTATTATTCTACAATGTAGAAAATAGTCAAAAATAAAGAAAATCCCTTGAACGAGTAGGTGTGTCCAAACTTTTGAATGGTATTGTAGATATGGAGCCACCCCAGATTTGGCCCCTGGGGGGTGTGGCAGTGTTCTACCTGTTTAAATATATGCTTATTTTGGGGGATTTCAACCATTGACTTGTGTAACAAAAGGTTTATTAAAGTGGTACTTTGCAATCATTACCAATTTGTCGCTTTTAAGCAAAAATATGTTGGCGCCTCTAGGGTTAAATTGCTGAGCTGAGAAGGTGTCTCTCTGTGGGAGAGATGGATAAAAACCGTCTCAGCTACCCACACTTCCAGCCAACTCACACATCAGCAAGGCACTTTCTAAAATGGAGGTCTGTGCCCTCTGACAATTTACCTCCCATTAATCCCAGACAGTCTCATGTCTTTTCTCGAATAAAAAAAAAAGGACTACGTTTAAGACAGTTAACTGATTCCTTTCCTCTCTGTGAGATATGAGAGAAATATTAACTTACATTGCCTTCGGAAAGTATTCACAACCCTTTACTGTTTCCACATTCTGTTGTGTGACAACCTGAATATAACATGGATTATATTGAGATTTTGTGTCACTGACCTACAAATAATACCCAATAATGTCCAAAGTGAAATTTTGTTTTTAGAGTCAAAAAGTATTCAGCCCATTTGTCATGGCAAGCCTAAATAAGTTCAGGAGGGACTTTTTGTATCAATATCAAAAAATTTCTTGGTATTAAGTACCTTAATGTAATAGATTTCCATTAAAATGGGCAAAAATGGATTTTAGTAACAAAAAAAAGTATTTTGCTAGGACTGTCTGGGAGTCATCTGAGTGGTGAGGGGAAAACTGAAAACTAGCTGTTATTGGCAGAGAGGCTTGGAACTCTCTTTGTTATCGGTCTATTAACCAATATACCTCACGGAGATGTCACCATGGAAAGTTGAAACTCCCGCCCATGCAACCAGAAACTATCAGGAAATGTTTTCACACTTTTACAGTGTTAGTTTCGTCAGCCATGTTACAATATGGTACAAAAAAACACAGGCAAAACAGAATTCTGACAGCACTGGGTCTTTAGCAAATCACATGATAATATGCATGGACTCAGTCTGAGTGCAATAATAGTGGTTAACTTGATTTCTGAATGACTACCCAATCTCTGTACCCCACACATACAATTATCTGTAAGGTCCCTTAGTCGAATACTGAATTTCAAGCACAGATTCTATCACAAAGACCAGGGAGATTTTCCACAGCCTCATCATGATCATAGCTGCTCTGTAGCTAGTTAGTAATTGGCTTGATGCTTTGCTTGCCTTGTGCCTGGGCTGCTGCATGCCTTGCTTGACAATATTTGTGTGCCTAAAATCTGTGTGCAACCACGATTGTGCTTTAAACCCTACCCCCCTCAGCTCCAAAGCCTTTTCTTTTTCCAATCCCAAATCCTTCCTCCCTTCCCTCTTTCTCTTCCCCCTCTTTCTCTGTGGCATGCCAATGAAGATAAGTGTGTGTCTGCATTATAACTGCCAGCTTCTCATGTTGCTACTGCTGATACTACTTCCTGTTCACTTGAAACCAGTGACTATACCCCACAGTGTCACTCGCTTCTACGACGATGACGAGTTCTCCTCCTCCACCACTTCCTGGTGACCTTTAACCTTTAACATTTGTCCTCCATAGCCAATAATAACTCAGATAACTCCTTGTTATAACCTCACTCAGTCAGCCAATCAACAACAACTATCATGTCACGCTGTGACCATTTTCCATATCCATGGGTAACCTCCAACCTCCACATCCTTCTAATAATGTACACAGTGACTAACGTTGGTTTGTTATGATTCCTCCTGCCCTGCATTGCGCTGTCCAGCATGTCACGTTGACAGCTCACAGACTCCAATCTAACACATTGGTTAATTTCCTCTGAAAAGCTCAGAGTTAGTAGACCATTGGCCTCAATTTGATTACAGAGGAACAGATATATAAATCTCAAAATCTCAGCATTTACTTGACTTGAATGAATCACACGCAGACTTCCTGCATACAGAGATGGTACACATGGCACTCATACAGTATGCATACAATACACACAAAAAACATGCAAAAGAAATGCAAAATCTAAGTCTCTACTTAGGTAAGGTAAGGTGAATACTGCAGTAGAGAAAGATTGCAAATGCCCATGTTCAGGACATAGGCTAAATAAAAATGTGATTTTGTTAGATAACACCCAACTGTGGTTCATTATGGCTATCTTGAAGTCCCTCAGTTCTTGTTGCCCTCCTGTAGACTACAGTCCTGCAGGAGGGGGGGGGGGGGGGTGAAAGGATGGAGGAAGAGAGAGAGAGAGAGAAGGGAGAAGAGGGTAGCAACCTCACCTCACACCCCATACACCATTCAAGTCACATAAAAACTGAGATGTTTGTATTAGAAGAAGAAGAAAAAACTATTTTGGTGCCATGCTAGCTTCAAAACCAGCTTGGAGATATTTACAGTATTTAGATGTAACTGCTGGTCAGCCAGGCAGGGCCGGTGGGCCCTAGAATACTGTAAGTACTACATTACTATGCCTGCATCATTTTGCTGTTGTAAAGAAATAAGCAGGTGATTTCTTAGTCATGATGATAAACACAGTACTTTAAGAGTTGTGATGTGAATAATGTTGCCTCTATTTTATCTTCAAGCACAAAACAGGGGTCTGCTAGAGTTCTCCCCTTGCATCCCAATTGAAATCCTGTTCCATCCCAAATGGCACCCTATTCCCTACATGGTGTATTACTTTTCACCAGAACCCATAGGGTACCATTTGGGACGCAACGTCTTTCTCAGCGAGCGGCTCTTTGTTGGGCTGCAACCTTGCATTTTTCCTGAGCAAAGAGAGAAAATTGGGAACGTTAGTTATCTTACTGATGATTAAGAGTCTCAGCGCTGTCTGAAAGGGGATCGTTTTGCGGGTAGCTTAATGTGAGATCCTGCAGACCATCTGTGTGTGTGTTGGGAGATCAATTGGGAATTGAAACGTCAAGGCCTGGTTTTTGCTGCTTGCTGTGCCTCACCTGCACAACGATTTGCAACCTCCGCTTACAACCTCCGCTCTGTGAGGTTATAGTCACAGAAATACAGTCATATAGTATGAGATTGGCAGTAGTGGTACCCTGATATATCTAAAAGTTTGGCAACTCCGACTTTCTTCGTTTTTGACCTGAGATCACCCTAAACTGGAATCACGGAATGGCACATAACTGTGGCCTATACCCAGCCTCGAACAGCCAGCCCCCTCCCCTCGTCTCACCACTCTCGCTCTCTCTCTCGCCCTCCCTCTCTCTCTCTGTCTCTTACCCTCCTCTCCTCCTTCCCCCCCTCTGTTTTCCCCCCTGTTGTCATTGTCACGTGCTCAGGCGATGTCCGTCTCCGTGGCAACCCATGTTAATGCCAGCCATCTGTATCACAGAGCGTGCAGGTAGCCTAGCGGTTAAGAGCGTTGTGCCAGTAACCCAAAGGTTGCTGGTTTGATTCCCCGAGCTGGCTAGGTGAAAACTCTCTGTGCCCTTGAGCAAGGCAGGTAACCCTAATTGCTCTGTATAAGAGTTTCTGCTAAAATGTAAATGATGGTTCTCTCTTTCCCTCTGGTCCCAGCAGACAGACAATGCAGCCCTTGTCTTTGCAGAGACGACAGCCAACATGACTATCTATCACCTCTCCTCACTGACTGACTGAGCCCATGCAAATACACATTCATTTATCACAGTGATTCCTCACTTGGTTGGAGCTAATTAACTTACTGCTGTGCTTGAGTGAGCCAAATGAAGACATTATGTGCACATACATCCTCTTTCAGTTTATTTGTTCAAAGTAGTACCGCTCTCAAATTATACAACATTAGCTATACCCTGCTGTGTTTCCGACCTGTTTGTCGGAAGTATACAACAGCTCAATACATCTCACTTGGTACTCTGGTTGAGTCAACGTTGTTTCCACATAATTTCAATGAAATGACATTGAACTAACGTGGAATAGACGTTGAACTGACTGACGTCTCTGCCCAGCAAAAATTATACATTGGAGGTGGCGACTAGTAATGTTTTTGGTTGCTTGTACATTTCTATTTACACCTCTTTTGGAAGTACATACCAGCCATAACGGGAGTAAGTGAAGATAGTTGCTCAGGGAAACGTATCGAACCTACTTTGACATTATAACGCTTGCATAGCTGTCTAATGGGAGTTTGAATCTGAGCTTCCTGAGCGTTAGAGAGGAGACATGTCACAGTCATCGGCAACATCTCTAACGCAAAGATACTGCAGCAGGTTTCCACAAGCTTCCACAGCCACAAAGTCAAGTTAATTTAAGGTTAGCGTACGGTTAGCAGTGTGATTAAGGTTAGGGTGAATGTTAGAATTAGGTTTAAAATCAGATTTTAAGAAGATTAATTGCTCAAATTGGCAGGGTTTATGACTTTATGGCTGTGTTAACTAGTGACAACCCTCTCCCGCCTCAATTTAGAGCCACGCCTCAAAGTTATGTTTCGCTCAGAATTTGAATAGATTAGCATGTCACTCAGTAAATCCACACAACCTAAATTCCAAAAAGTGCCACTGTTACCAGGCTTTATGTGAAATGTGAGCCTGGGGACAAGGTCAGATCTGTCATAAACCTCTGTGTCTCTCCCTGTTTGACTCACACAGCATGTAGATCTCCCTTCCCCTTCTATTTAGTTAGACCAAGAAGAAACATGGTGAAAACCCCGTAAGACACAATCTAAGCCCCTCAAGGCCAGAATATTCAGACTCTAAACTTAAATTATACCACATTGAAACACATTTTGTGACCATTCTCAGCCTTCCTAGTCAAGGAGTGTGTGTGAGCACTTTTGCTGCCATGCCGTTGAGCTATGTATATTTAATGCCTGCAAAGTGAGTAGCATTGCAACATTAATTCAGACATAATGAGCAGTACTTCCCAGCACTTAAGGGGACTTCTAATGGTGTATGGTAGATAACAAGGGAGAAGAAACCTCTTCTATTCACTCACACTTAGAGACAAAACGAGTGTTGGATAGCTAGCTTACTCTGAGTATGGTAGGGAAGCTATAGACTTAACAGCAGTAATAAGCTCCAGGTGTGTCTTAATCCACATACCAAAGAAGGAAATCCAAAGGCACTCGTGAGAAAACTAGCCTTATAGGCCACCTTAGGCATTTTTTTGCAAATTTAACATGAAAGGGGAGGAAAGTCCTATTTCACTGTTGAGTAATAGATACATCACATGTGGTCCCACCCTAACTAACTATAGCAGAGTTGCCATAGGCCTCTATTGTCCCAGAGAACAGTGGTATACCCTGCAGCAACAGCCAGGCCTGACCATTGAGGTATTGAGCTATCCCAGCCAACCATGCAGTGTCTCCCATCAAACCTCCACTTCTTCTGCCTCTCACACCCCTATGCTCTCCCCCTGCAGTGAGGCGTGTGCCACCCCGGTTCTCCATCCCTCCCAACAACCACGAGGTGATGCCGGGTGGCAGCGTGAACCTGACGTGCGTGGCGGTGGGAGCACCCATGCCCTACGTCAAGTGGATGATGGGGGTGGTAGACCTGACTAAGGAAGAAGAGATGCCCATTGGGAGGAATGTTTTGGAGGTCACCAACATTCGCCAGTCTGCCAACTACACCTGTGTGGCGATATCGTCGCTTGGTATGATCGAGACCACTGCACAGATCACCGTCAAAGGTGAGAGGGCTGGGAGAAGTGTGAGAGAGGGGGTGTGGGAGTTTGAGTGTTTGTTTTGCCTGGTATTTGGTATTTTATTAGGATCCCCAGTAGCTGTTGCAAAGGTGGGAGCTGCTCTTCCTGGGGTCCACACAAAACATGAAACATGACATAATACAGAATATTAATAGACAAGAACAGCTCAAGGACAGAACTACATCAATTTAAAAATGGTGCACGTAGCCTGGGATGCAGTGAATTAGCTATGTTTGGTATCTAGCAAAGTAGCCCTCGTTCAAGATCAACATGTCAACATCCAAAATCAATAGATGGATCGGGATCAAGATCAACATCCAAAGGAGATATTTTATATGAATATTAGATGAAAATGTTAAAAATGTCTCACTATGTCTTGGACTGCACTATAAGAGCTTGATATTCATGAATCATGATCCATTGCACCTAATGGCACAACAAGCTTAATACTAATATAGAAATATACTTTTCTTTCTTTAAACATGTATACAGCATTGTGTGAAAGAATAAAAAAGTATAAAAATGATTTACCCACAATCCTCTAAAAGCAGAGTAATACGGCAAGATATGAAATGCAAGGTGATAAAAATGAAAGACTTCCAATGAATCATTTAATCACTCGATTTTCTCTTTCTTTGGTTTTCCTTATAAAATATATTTTGAGCAACATGTTAAATTGGATTATTTTGGTAAAATTAAATTAACAACTCACTGAAACAATTTGCCTATGTTTTTACAGTATATATATATACAGGGCCTTGCGAAAGTATTCGGCCCCCTTGAACTTTGCGACCTTTTGCCACATTTCAGGCTTCAAGCATAAAGATATAAAACTGTATTTTTTTGTGAAGAATCAACAACAAGTGGGACACAATTATGAAGTGGAACGACATTTATTGGATATTTCAAACTTTTTTAACAAATGAAAAACTGAAAAATTGAGCGTGCAAAATTATTCAGCCCCTTTAAGTTAATACTTTGTAGCGCCACCTTTTGCTGCGATTACAGCTGTAAGTCGCTTGGGGTATGTCTCTATCAGTTTTGCACATCGAGAGACTGACATTTTTTCCCATTCCTCCTTGCAAAACAGCTCGAGCTCAGTGAGGTTGGATGGAGAGCATTTGTGAACAGCAGTTTTCAGTTCTTTCCACAGATTCTCGATTGGATTCAGGTCTGGACTTTGACTTGGCCATTCTAACACCTGGATATGTTTATTTTTGACCCATTCCATTGTAGATTTTGCTTTATGTTTTGGATCATTGTCTTGTTGGAAGACAAATCTCCGTCCCAGTCTCAGGTCTTTTGCAGACTCCATCAGGTTTTCTTCCAGAATGGTCCTGTATTTGGCTCCATCCATCTTCCCATCAATTTTAACCATCTTCCCTGTCCCTGCTGAAGAAAAGCAGGCCCAAACCATGATGCTGCCACCACCATGTTTAACAGTGGGGATGGTGTGTTCAGCTGTGTTGCTTTTACGCCAAACATAACGTTTTGCCTTGTTGCCAAAAAGTTCAATTTTGGTTTCATCTGACCAGAGCACCTTCTTCCACATGTGGCAAACTTTTTATGGATATCTTTAAGAAATGGCTTTCTTCTTGCCACTCTTCCATAAAGGTCAGAATTGTGCAATATACGACTGATTGTTGTCCTATGGACAGAGTCTCCCACCTCAGCTGTAGATCTCTGCAGTTCATCCAGAGTGATCATGGGCCTCTTGGCTGCATCTCTGATCAGTCTTCTCCTTGTATGAGCTGAAAGTTTAGAGGGACGGCCAGGTCTTGGTAGATTTGCAGTGGTCTGATACTCCTTCCATTTCAATATTATCGCTTGCACAGTGCTCCTTGGGATGTTTAAAGCTTGGGAAATCTTTTTGTATCCAAATCCGGCTTTAAACTTCTTCACAACAGTATCTCGGACCTGCCTGGTGTGTTCCTTGTTCTTCATGATGCTCTCTGCGCTTTTAACGGACCTCTGAGACTATCACAGTGCAGGTGCATTTATACGGAGACTTGATTACACACAGGTGGATTGTATTTATCATCATTAGTCATTTAGGTCTACATTGGATCATTCAGAGATCCTCACTGAACTTCTGGAGAGAGTTTGCTGCACTGAAAGTAAAGGGGCTGAATAATTTTACACGGCCAATTTTTCAGTTTTTGATTTGTTAAAAAAGTTTGAAATATCCAATAAATGTCGTTCCACTTCATGATTGTGTCCCACTTGTTGTTGATTCTTCACAAAAAAATACAGTTTTATATCTTTATGTTTGAAGCCTGAAATGTGGCAAAAAAAGTGTCGTTTAAAGTTTGCCACAAGCCACCTGGGAGACACACCAAACATGTGGAAGAAGGTGCTCTGGTCAGATGAAACCAAAATTGAACTTTTTGGCGACAATGCAAAACGTTATGTTTGGCGTAAAAGCAACACAGCTGAACACACCATCCCCACTGTCAAACATGGTGGTGGCAGCGTCATGGTTTGGGCCTGCTTTTCTTCAGCAGGGACAGGGAAGATGGTTAAAATTGATGGGAAGATGGATGGAGCCAAACACAGGACCATTCTGCAAGAAAACCTGATGGAGTCTGCAAAACAGCTCGAGCTGTTTTGCAAGGAGGAATGGGAAAAAATTTCAGTCTCTCGATGTGCAATACTGATAGAGACATACCCCAAGCGACTTACAGCTGTAATCGCAGCAAAGGTGGCGCTACAAAGTATTAACTTAAGGGGGCTGAATAATTTTGCATGCCCAATTTGTCAGTTTTTGATTTGTTAAAAAAATTTGAAATATCCAATAAATGTCGTTCCACTTCATGATTGTGTCCCACTTGTTGTTAATTCTTCACAAAAAAATACAGTTTTATATCTTTATGTTTGAAGCCTGAAATGTGGCAAAAGGTCGCAAAGTTCAAGGGGGCCGAATACTTTCGCAAGGCACTGTATAAAACAGAAAACATATGTGTTGAAACATGGTAACAGCTTCTTTTTATAATGACAAAAATGATATTAATACCCCAATCACCAAGACCAACGGTCAAAGGACGAGCGGTCAAATGATGAGAACATCAGTAGCCTAAACATCATTACAAGCGCCAAGTGTCTTGATAAATAGTCAAACTCGGCACAAAAGCAATAATGCCATTACAATGAATAGAAGTGTCGATATAACAGCAGTCAGAAATAGTCCATCATTGTCAGCTCATGCATACATTACATGGTGTCAGCTAGGTTTTATTTAGCCATTATTCCTTGTCCTAACAGTCTTTGTAACTTTCACTTGCTTGACCCACTTTGACATACGTTGGCTTGCTTGTAGCATGTAATAGTCTCCGGTATTCTTTTTGTGTTCCCATTGTCTTGTCATTCTTCATCTCCATTGTGGAGTACAACTGCTGTGCAGGTGCCTTATTTTGCACAGAGGGAGGGAACTCCTGTCTCACTTTGTTCACGCTGCCGGCCAGACTTGTTTTCTTTGCAAGCAAATTGTTCACCGATGGCAGTGAAGTTAAGAAATTGTCCATGGTGACATTTTTGGCTATTTCCAATGTAAGGTTCCACAAGCCCCATCACCACATTCTCTGACACTCGCTCACCTACTGCCCGATGTGGATATTTTCCCAGATGAAAGCCGTTCAGCATCTACAATTACGCACACTCTCATTGGGTAACCTACTCCAAGTAGGCCAGAGTAGACTGATAAGACTGCTTTTATTTGGTGGGCTGAAATAGGGTACATATCATTTTAAGATTTGAATTAGACTGGATCAATGCAATAGAATGGCTCGCCTTGTTCTTCATTCACAATTGGTGACTACATAATTATGCATTGTTCGTTTCCCCTCGTTCATCAACTCAAAGCCATCATACTTTACTTCATTTATTTCATCTGTTGTTATATGTGTGAAATGAGTTTTGGTATAGTTTGGGTTCAGTTTCGTGGCAATTATCGGGGTGATTATCAGATGGGCATTGCACTTTCAACTGTGGGAAGAAGGAGAGGAGCAGGCCCTACTGTTTAGAGAAGGAGAGGAGCAGGCCCTACTGTTTGGAGAAGGAGAGGAGCAGGCCCTACTGTTTGGAGAAGGAGAGGAGCAGGCCCTACTGTTTGGAGAAGGAGAGGAGCAGGCCCTACTGTTTGGAGAAGGAGAGGAGCAGGCCCTACTGTTTGGAGAAGGAGAGGAGCAGGCCCTACTGTTTGGAGAAGGAGGGGGAATGTGGGAAAACCATTAAAAAAAAATGACATGCCCTCCTTAAACTTGTTATAACTCCAGTTCTGTTTGTGATGTTAAGATTCGAATAACAACAGTGTGTTGTATGGATTTATTTAGGAAAAGTCAAGGATGGAGGGGGGCATGACTTAAAACATGGCAGAGTAATAACACATTATAATTCATGAGGAGTCAAAATTACTGCTTTAGCGGTTCTAGCAGTATATGTTTTTAAAAGTATTATTATAAATTCACCCAAAAATGATTTCTAACAGTGTGGCTGTGTGGTTGAGTGGATACAATTCCCACAAAATGTATCATCTTACTCCCCCCCCCCCCCCATCCTGTTTTTAATCTGTCTAAATAAAGCATTGAAAAAATAAAGGTGGAATTCCACAAAAAAATATTCTCCATAGGCCCTTAACCGTCAATGTTTAGGCTGTAAACCATTTGCATTTCAATACCATTGATTGTATGATAAACATAGTGTTTGTGTTTTGATGCTAACTTTTACATGCATGCACTGAAACCTAATAAAGTGTTTTCACAACACTCTCTTAAAACCCACATTTTCAGGTTAAAGAACTACTTTGGGTGTTTCAGACGACTTCATTTCTGTTTTAAAGCACTTACATTGGATTTACATTGAAGCACCCTCCAAACGATTTCAGCTTAGGTGCTCTACTTTTCATGGTTTCATTACACAGTCATGGTGAAACTTTCTATTTTTACAGCACAGATGACAGTGTGTTCATTAATACTGTCATCAATAATTCAATATGGCTGAAACTTTACCTTCCTGAAAACCTAACTATGACAAAGTAGCGAGATGACAAACTAGCGAGCAAAGCGTTTTTGTGTTTACTTTCCAATTACAATGGGATCCTGCTTTTGGGAAATACAGTAGGCTATCTCACTGCTTCAAATATGAACAGCACAAAGTCATATTTCATTTATTTTTTAAGGAAGGGTCTTAGCTATGGGCTAATGATTCCAGATCGAATTGGCCAAAGACTCAGTTGAACATTTCATTTACTACTTTGTTCATTGCATGTGAAATGCTTGAAGCCCAAATCAGTTCTCATCTCATCTCTACATCTACATCCTCTGAGTTTAGTGAGTTGAGTACATGGAGAGATAATGAAGTCAGTTCCTTCTTTTAGGGATTAATATTTGCACTGGCTGAAACAACACATAATATTAGAGTATTTGTGACGCTCAAATACCTATCAGTCTAACCAATCATTAATTCACTAGAGTTATTATAGAGAATCTCAGTTATTTCAAAGATTTTTTTGAAGAGGAAAGCACTACTACTTCTAGTAATGGAGACATATTTTCTGAATGAATGGGGCCCTATGGTAATATTAACAAAACACAATATGACTATCAAAAAACAAATAATAAAGTACACTGTTATCTGTTTTTGTAATTTTATCAGTAACTTACTGTATTAATCACCAATGTGATGCTGTATAAACTGAATACAGTAGATTACTGTAGAATGTACAGTAAAATTCTGTAAATGTGTTTTACAGTATTAATTATGGTGCATTTTGGGAAAATGTTTTGCGTGAGGAAAAAGTTTCTGGCTCATTAACATATTTAAGGCGTGCCTTGTAAGAGGCTATATTTGTTGCACCCGTGAGTGAGAATGCTGTACCCCCACAGAATACAGTAATATACTATATTTTCTCAATTCTACCAACCTTGTCCTGAAACTTGACAGTGTCTTATTGGCACTGCTGCCAGTAATTTACTGTCATTCAGAATTCGGTACCAATTTTGCATTTTTGGAGCATCAACAACCTTTTGACCACATGTGGGTGTGTGGTAATGTTTCTCAAGCATTAACATATTTTGAGGCATGTCTTGTATAAGGCTATATTTGTTGCACCCATTGAGAGTGCTGTACCAATTTAAGTGATATGTGGTTCCCTAACAATTGCACTTATGTAGGGAACAGATCAGAGTGACAGCAAGTCTCAAATCTTTAACGGTTGAGCGGCTAGCAATTTCATTTTGATCTGTTTTGCCCTGTAGTCACCATCAGTTTAGAAGCCGTTCTTTAGGCCTGAAGTGAAAGTGATATAAAACACCAAATATCAGTTGGTATGCTGCAATAAATAACTAAATATTCACCATTAGCAAATGCTGAATGGATTTTCAGTTGAATTCAACAATGAAATACTTTATTGATGTTTTTGCTTTAAATTCACTGCAGCATACTGTAAATTATGGTGCATTGAGAAATATTGTGGGAAGAGAAAGAATAGCTGGTTCAGTAACATTCTGTATTTTAAGGTGTGCCTTGTCAGTGGCTATATTTGTTTTGCCTGTTAGTGAGAGTCCTGTACCATTTTAAGTGATATATGGTAGTAGTTCCCTAACAATTAAATGTATATAGGGAACAGGTCAGAGTAGTGGCGGTTCTTAAACCTTTTAATGGTTGACTATTTCTCCATGTCCATTTGATCTGTTTAGCCCTGTAATAATGGCCAGATTGGCAGCCTTTGTCCAGGCCTCTAGAAGTACAAGTGATATTAAACACCAGGTATTCATTAGTATGCTATAATATGCAAATGTATACAGCCAACCTGCTTGCGCTAATCCCTTGTAATTACTGTAGGATTTTTTTTTAAACAGTTTAATAGTCACTTGTACTTTGTTTCATTGCTCTGGCATTAAGTTAACGTGAATATCTCACTATTGTATTGGCACTTTCCATAGATATTCAGAATCATATCATGAGATGTATTGTTGTAATTATGATTATTTTGAAGACCAGTGCATCCTTAAATACAACAACATGTTCAGTAACGGTTATAGAAACGTTTGACTTGCAATGACTGTAATATGTGTTTGTTTTATCTACCGTGGTTGAG
Organism: Oncorhynchus mykiss; assembly: GCF_057628025.1. Lineage (NCBI taxonomy): Eukaryota > Metazoa > Chordata > Actinopteri > Salmoniformes > Salmonidae > Oncorhynchus > Oncorhynchus mykiss. The sequence goes on from NC_143025.1 coordinate 35,132,312, forward strand.
TGCACTGACTGTATGTTGTTAAGGACCAGAGCACCCGCTAAATGACCAAAATGTACATTTAAAAATGAAAACTTTCAAGGAACACTGGGTGATACGTCGCTGCATGCGTAAATCCAATAATATGCTGTAAATTAGATTACAGTACCATTTTTGGTACTATAAAATGCATTACCATGAAATGGATTATGGTAGCTGTAGGTTAAAATAAATCAACGTTACTTACTGGCCAATTGCTGCAGGAAATGTTTTAAAGTGTAAGCAAAATACAACTCCCCAATTAGCTCATGATATCACTCACAGTGTTGACAGATGGTGGGATATTTTCAAGTCCTGGGAGAGGCTCTCTCTTCTCTACAGACTCACACCTACTGATGAATAAGTATTCCGCAACTTTGTATATGTGATGCATGCATAATAGGCCCTAAAATAGTTTAACTTCTAACTTAACATCACTCAGTACTCAGTGCAATACTGTCAGGGTTTCAAAAGTTTTTCAAGCTTCTTTTGCCTTTTTTGGATATGGCGCATAATTCTATGTCCTAAATGCCACCCTTTTTCCTACATAGTGCACTACTTTTGACCAGAGCACCATGGGCCCTGGTCAAAAGTAATCACTATATAGGGAATAGCGTGCCATTTGGGATGCAGGCAATAATAGCAGATGTCAATAGCAGATGTCAACCAAGGCGTCGGGAGTTGGGGTGGTGGGGGGGGGGGGGGGGGGGCGGGGGCTGCGGCTGTAGGGTTGATCTCTTTCTCTAAAACCTCTCGGGTTGCAGTGTCTCATCCCTAATGCCCATCTGACGTCTGGAGGCGAGCTGTTTGTTACCTCTTACTTTAGCAGAACCATTTGGACTCTGACAGTAGTACAATAATGCACAACACAAAAGTGATTTAGCTAACATTTTCAGCCACAATTTTATTACAATGCAGCCTCTTTCCATTTACGAGGGAAATAAGAAAACCTGGGAGAGTGTGTACATTACCATTACCATGAGGTAAAGGGACAGATAATCACTTTCTTTGCAGAATGGACCTACATCTTGAGTGTTTCAAACTCAAATGCTCTGCGAGTGCAGAAAAAAAATACATTAATATTATACTATATGTTATATCATGTATTATAAACTGGGTGGTTTGAGCCCTGAATGCTGATTGGCTGAAAGCTGTGGTATATCAGACCGTATACCACAGGTAAGACAAAAATACATATTTTAACAGTTCTAATTACATTTGTAAGTAGTTTATAATAGCAATAAGACACTTATGGGGTTTGTGGTATATGGCCAATATGCCACGGCTAAGGGTTGTATCCAGGCACTCTGCGTTGCGTCATGCATAAGAACAGCCCTTAGCTGCGGTATATTGGCCATATACCACACTCACTTGAAATATGTCACCTTGCAAGTCAACAGAAGGTAAAATAATTGCAAAATATGAAAAGAAAACCCTCTCAAGAAATCCTAGCACTGGCCTCCCGTGTGGCGCAGCGGTTAAGGGCGCTGTACTGCAGCTCCAGCTGTGCAATCAGTCTCTGGGTTCGCACCCAGGCTCTGTCGTAACCGGCCGCGACCGGGAGGTCCGTGGGGTGACGCACAATTGGCCTAGCGTCGTCCGGGTTAGGGAGGGCTTGGCCGGTAAGGATGTCCTTGTCTCATTACGCACCAGCGACTCCTGTGGTTGGCCGGGCACAGTGCGCTCTAACCAAGGTTGCCAGGTGCACGGTGTTTCCTCCGACACATTGGTGCGGCTGGCTTCCGGGTTGGATGTGCGCTGTGTTAAGAAGCAGTGCGGCTTGGTTGGGTTGTGTATCGGAGGACGCATGACTTTCAACCTTCGTCTCTCCCGTACGGGAGTTGTAGCGATGAGACAAGATAGTAGCTACTAAAACAATTGGATACCACGAAATTGGGGAGAAAAATGGGTAAAATTCAAAAAAAGAAAGAAAAAAAAGAAATCCTAGCACAAAACCACCAAGATAACATACATTCAGTTCACTCCATTTTACATTGATTTTCAGTCAGTCTACTTAAGTCTGCTTTCTACGTTGGTTATTTATTCAAGACTAACAAAAACTCTTCTTCAGTATCTTTACACTCCTTAAATATTGTAATTTTGTATTGATACTCAATTACCTCACATTGAACACATTTGTCTTTTTGCCAAAGGTGTGCTCCAAGCCCTGAAATAGTTTTTGGGGGATCAATATGTAAATAAAATAAAATAGAAAAGACTCATTACTCTATTCATCTATCTATTCAAGACTCTGACTCTCAACTTAATTGAAGGAGAACGTTTTGCCCTAGATAGCAAAGAAGGAAATAATGGGCTTTCTATATATGTATATATATAGCGAGTGGGAGAAAAAGAAAGAGAGCGCAACAAAGAGGGAAAGAGAGAGAGAGAGAGAGAGCGCTGAATGGTCACACTGGTTGAGAGACACTTTGCTTTGGGAGATAATGAACATGGCTGGCTTGGCCCCTCCAGTGATAGGTGAGGTACTGAAAGAGACAGGCTCTGAACAGTGATTGACTGATAGGATGTGAGTGCTGTCCTTCTCGCTCTTTTCGCTCGTGTTGCTGCTCACAGCTCTGGGGCCTGCATTAGTGAGATAGAGCACTCTCAGCCTATTTTACGTCTTTATTTGTAGTATAATGTTAGCAGGACTGGACGAAGGATCAGAGAATATATTGGAATAGAACAAAATAGAATAGAATGGAATAGTATACTTTATTGTCCATGAAAACAGAAATGTATCGTTTTGCTGTTGTGAGCTTCCATGACCTGTGTATTTCTCTCCCTCCCCAATGGTCTATCTGACAGCCCTGCCCAAGCCCCCCACCTCCCTGATTGTGACTGAGACCACAGCCACCAGCGTCACTCTGACCTGGGACTCCGGGAACCCTGAGCCTGTGTCCTACTACGTCATCCAGTACCGGGCCAAGGTCTCTGACAACGGCTTCCAGGAGGTACGTTCCAATGGTTTGAATGACTCAGTGGGTGCAAGCAACACCATGGTTGTGGGTTCCATTCCTGCATGCCCCACATATGCTGAATGTACAGTAAGTGTCATGGTCAATGTTGACAGTTCTGTAAGTCACTTTGGATAAAAGAGTCTGCTAAATGACCATATTATTATGATGTCATTATGTTTTAGGTTGACGGAGTAGCCACCACCCGCTACAGCATCGGAGGGCTCAGCCCCTACTCTGAGTATGAGTTCCACGTCATGGCGGTGAACAACATTGGGCGTGGCCCTCCCAGCAGCCTCGTGGACACCAGAACCAGTGAGCAGGCTCCCTCCTCTCCACCGCTGGCTGTACAGGCTCGCATGCTCAGCGCATCCACTATGCTGGTCCAATGGGAGCCTCCCGAGGAGCCTAATGGACAGATCAGAGGGTAGGGTCTTAGCTATAAGACTATTCTATTAATATATATTTTTAAGGCTTAATGAAGCCTTTATAAACTCTTTATGAGGCCTACATGCTTTATAAATGTCATACAGCTAAAGGTTGATTTAACAGGTCTCTTCGTCTGAGGATTTTATCTTCCATTTTGTAAACTTGGCTGATTGATTGATTTTCTAACCCCCTCCTCAGTTACCGGGTGTACTATAGCTCTGACCTCGGAGCCCCGCTGAGTGCGTGGCACAAACATAACACTGATGACAGCAGACTGACCACCATCTCAGGGTTGACCACAGATATCACCTACAGCCTCAGGGTGCTGGGGTTCACCTCTGTAGGGGACGGACCTCCGTCTGATGTACTGCAGGTCAAAACCCAGCAGGGAGGTGAGTGGACACTCTGAAGGAGGGACAGTACCTAGTGCACTACCTAGGTGGTAAGTGTACAACTTGTGTAGCCGAGGAGTGGTGAGCGGGCACTGTTACTTATGAAGAAGGGACACTACCTAGATGGCAAGTAGACACTGTATGAAACAGGGGGCACTTTGTGTGTTAGGTCTGTTTCCGCTCCTTAACCACCCTCGACTGTGGGACAATCTTCAAGCTCAAGTCTCCCAAGTAGAGGTTTCACTTTTCACTAAGTGACAATCCATATCCACAAGGGCATATTATCTACTGTGCTGTGTCCTCCAAGAAACAAAGTAGGTGTCTGCTCTGCAGTTTCCTCCTCTTCTGACACATTTGAGAAGAAAGGTGATAAAGTGATGCAGTGCCACTGAATTATTTTGCCGTGCAGAAACAGTCTTCTGAATTGGTTTCTTTGTACTGTGGATGTACTCGAGCTTTTAAAGGTATAAAGGAGCCACTTGCGAAGGTGTTCTGTATATTGCTGGTACTTGTGAAACAGTAGTCTCAGCGCTATTACAGAGTGATTCATGCGAAAGCACAGCGCATCTCCTGTGTCTCACAGCGCGTCTGCAGACTCTACCGTAGTCTATATGATTCCACACTGAGTAATTCACTTTGTCCCAGTCCATGTCATCAACCCCTCTGTCCAAAGTGTGTACTTCCCTTTGTGGTTAAAAGAAGATAACTGGTGTAAGACATTCCAATGCTTTTAGATGGATGGGAAGGAGTGCACAAGTGCATGCTGCGGCTGAATTAAGACGTAACCCCTATGTATCCTGAGAGGTAAAGTCTCTCTCTCTCTCTCTTTCTCTCTTCCTGTAGTACCAGCCCAGCCATCTAGCTTCGAGGCAGAGGCAGAGTTGGACACCCGCATCATGTTGTCGTGGCTGTGGCCTGTCCAGGACCAGATCACCAAGTACGAGCTCATGTACTGGGAGGCTAACTCTGGCAATAAGGTAAATTACAATTTTAAACCTGTCCCCAGCACATCCTACCCTTACTGATAATGCAATCCCCCTACTCCAGGAATAGTGTAATCCGTCTCGTAGGACCATGAAACATTTCATGCTTCTGTTATGTTTTACTCAGTGGACTATCTAGAAGATATTTCAGATGTTCCAAATGCGATATAGGATCCGAAATGTAATTCCTACTTTGTGTACCTTTTATGTGGAAGTGTTACATATTAACTTTGAGGATTACAATATCTACAGTTCTCATTGTGCTTTTTAACAATCTCTAGCGACAGACATAAACATAAATAGAGTAGCGATCTTGCTAGTGCCGACAACATTTGTTTCTGGGTCCTTTTTTCTCGACTCTTCCGAGACTTTTACTAACGTCTATAATGCCTGTTCTCTTCCTCAGCTCCACGTGACCTTCCCTCCAGCGGGGTCCTATGCTGTGGAGGGTCTGAAGCCAGACACCCTCTACATGTTCTCCCTGGCTGCTCGCTCTGAGATGGGTCTTGGCGTCTACACCCAACTTATTGAGGCCAGGACTGCCCAGTCCAGTAAGTACTGTGCCTCAACTCCCAGACCCAAACCTATAGATTTTTTACCTCTCTTTACCTGGAGCTGACTACTTTTTGGTCCACACCCCAACGCCCAGACACAGAGTTTTTTTTTCTTCTTCTACGTGCAACCCTTTCGCTCGACCAAGCTTTACTCTAGGACTTTAATGAAGTTTTCTGCATCTTACAAGAATGTGTAGTCAATGCCTCATTGAGGTGGACACAAAAGGTAGGTCATATTTTGCACCTCAAACCCATCTGATCTTGAGGGGGAAAATCCTATGTGTGTCCTATGAATGGACAAAACCATCGATCAGGTGACACCGTTCATTCCTATGTGCATTGAGACAAAATGATGTCGGTTAAGATGACATCTCATTGAGACATGACGTGCTCAGTTTGAGCTAGCTAGCAGGCTAGCTCGGTGCTGCCCACTCTCATTGAGTAGCTCAAGTTGAAGGCCTGACCGGGGTACTGCAGGCTTATCCTTCCAACTTCTGTTTGCAATTTGAAAATATTAGGTTCAAGAACATACATCTGGTGTATTAGAATGAATTATTTGTACCATGATTGTCTTACACAAAGATTGACCATGAAGATTGCCATTTTTCTATTCACTATAACGGGGAAACAATGCCTGGAATACAGCGGTTGGCCTTGAACTTCAGCGGCATCAATGAGAGGGGGCAGTCGTTCTCCCCTGACAAGTACAGTACATGCCAGCACTGTGAGGAACATTCCTTCTCCCTATTTGCAGTCAGTTCGATAACAAATCACTACCAGTAGACCCTTGCACATTTTGACAAATAGTATGATAAACCCATTGCGCCACATTCAACTGAGTACATACACAGAACATGCTCATTTTCAGTATGATGCAGAACCCAGCAACCCCAAACAGGCTGCTGCACAGAAGACAAGGCAGCCTCATAAATGTCACCATCATTTGTTACTATGGTTTTATAGTTTATCATGAAACACGGCACCCCTACTGTACTATACGTCTTTATGTATGGCCTTGGCATCCACCAACACAATCACTGTCGCCTACCCGACACTAATAGCATCGAACAGCTCCCCTTAATTGAGTTTTTAGCACATAACCAGCCCCCTCTGCTGCACCTCTGCTGTTGTCACGGCCTCAGGCTCCGCTCACATCACCGAGCAGGCTCTCCAGGAAATCTAGGGGTTGGAAGCTGAAATATTTATGATGGGTTCCCTAAAACGAATCAGAGCTTATTCTGAGCCATTTGTTTTACTTGTCAGCTGTCAAAACCTTCATGTATGGAAAGGGGGAGCCAGTCTGCGTCACAAATGGATCCCTATTCTCGATTTAGTGCACTACTTTTGAGGGACCAGACAGGGCTTTGATTCCCATAGGAACAGAGGTCTCGAAATGGAGCTCTCTCTCTCTCTCTCTCTCTCTCTCTCTCTCTCTCTCTCTCTCTCTCTCTCTCTCTCTCTCTCTCACTCTCTCTCTCTCTCTCTCTCTCTGAAGTCAGTCTCTTATCTGCCTGCCCACTGACACACGGAGTCACCGAGTCACCGTTTCAAGGGTTCTAACACAGCAAAGTGTCTCTCTCTATCTGTCTTTGTCTCAATAACTTCCACTTTTCCTCCTTTTCACTGTATTTCAATCTTTCTGCTCTATTCCCCTTGCTTCTCAAAATCACAATTCTATTACTATCTCTGTCCTCAATATTCTTACCCATTCACCATTTCTTTCTCTTGCTCTCTTTATCTGCCCCTGTCTTTATTTCCTTCTTCTATATCTATATCTCCCTCTCTCTATATCTGCCTCCCTCTCTTCTATCTTTTTGTATTTCTTACAACCCTGCTCCTATTTGAAACGTAGCTGTTGCAATTTGTCTCCCACACATAGTCTCTTCCTCTCATCCACCCCCACATGAATATACCCAAAAAGGTTCAGCCACCTAGTGCACTATGTAGGGAATAGGGTGCCATTTGGGTTGTAGATTGTTTCTACTCTGTTTCAATCTGGATTTGTTCATCACTTGGGCATCTGTATTCTGAAAGGAAATAATGGGCTGTCAAGGATTAGCTCTTTCACACCAACCAACCAGACATGACTCATTAGTGAAAGCATATTGTGTCCTGCTGCCTCAGTGCTCTGGCTGCCAGAATCACAAGCAGGCATGTTAAAGTTCCTCTGTCACACAGTGCTCCCTCAGTATCCCTCACCCACCCACCACCTTTCCATTGTTCATATTCACTGTGTCGTGATATTCTGAAACATTTATTTTGCTCATTTATATTATGTGCCTGTTTTACATTTTAAGTATTTGTTTTACTGTGTAAGATTGTGGGCTTAGCCAACAGACTAGAAAATAAAATAACCACACCTTCTGAAGAAAAACACTTGATAAAAAATTATTCATATGTATTTATATATACACCTACTATACCTCCTTTAAAAACAAACAAGGCTGCCTTACACACACGATTACTCTAACACACATTGGTAAAGAGTTATAGGCTACAGTATATGGCGCTCCCCCTCCCAGTCCAGAAGGCCTAGGATGTGTCCCAAATGGCACCGTATTCCCTATACAGTAGTGCACTATTTTTGACCAGAGCCCTGGTCAAAAGTAGTGCACTTAAAGGGAATTGGGTGGTATTTGGGATGCACTCCTCTTCCATCCCTCTCCAATCTCTCCTGTTTGACCCCGCTCCCTCCCTGTGTCCCTCCCCCCAGCCCCCTCAGCCCCGCCCCAGGAGATAGTCCTGCTGAGCCTCAGCTCCACCAGCATCAAGGTGAGTTGGAGAGCGCCCCCTGCAGCCAGCCGCCATGGGGACATTGTCCGTTACACACTGGCCTACAAGGCCGCAACTGGAGAGGACCTGGAGCGCCACGAGGTATCGGACATCGGGGCAGACGTCTCTAGTTACATACTGGAGGGCCTGGAGAAGTGGTCAGAATACCAGGTGTGGGTCAGGGCTCACACGGACGTAGGCCCAGGCCCAGAGAGCCCTGCAGCCCGGATCAGGACCAAGGAGGATGGTATGTCCATGGTTGGGCCCAGGAAAGGGCCTCCTGTCCCGGAGAAGCACTTCTGGCACTAACCCAGCCTGATACCGGGTCTCTACTGCTACTAATACTACTGCTGCTGCTTTCCCCTGACCTGTCTCTGCCTCTGTCCGGCATGTGTGCTCCTCTCTGCCATGGTCAGGCTGGGGACTTTCCTGGCGAAGCAATACTGGCACTAACCCAGCCCTGCTGTTGTAGTAGTACAACTACTGCCACAACTGTTACTACTACTGCTCTCAACTGGGCCTTCCCCAGCGGCCTCTCTGCCTCTCTCTAGCCAGGCAAGGCCCTCTTTCTCTGGGCACACTACTGACACTAACCCAGCGCCGGGACTCTTCTACTACTACTACCGCTGCTCTACTCTTTCTAATGACCTGTCTGGTTTTCTTTGACCACTCTCTTCTTCCTGTCTTTGAGCATGCTGTCATTTTTCTAGCCTGGTAGCTGGCTGGGCGGTCTGTGTTGTCTGGTGATGAGCCTGAGTCTGAGTGGGGATCTGACAGGCTCCATCTCCTCACGCAGATAAAGCTTTAGTTTGAAGTGCTGTGGTGAGTGGATAAATGGGCTGTCGGAGGCTAGCCCACAAGGATGGTCAGCTTTGCATCACCCAGCGAGCACACTCTGTGTGTTTATTACTGACAGAGGACACATCCGAAAATTGCAGCCTATTCCCTATGGGTCTCTGGTCAAACGTAGTGCACTATATAGGGAACTGGATGCCATTTCGGGCGCACATAGAGCATACCGCCTCACATTACAGCAGCACAGTCCAGCATCTGTGTCCACTAAGTCTAAGATGCCATTACACAACATTCTTACAAGGGGCTCCATCGTAACCAGGAATACAATAGGCTCTTTTCCTGAACCAATGGAGAAAGTATCAGCGGATTTGACAGTGCAGTGTTGAGGGTAATTCCTCTTCTCTTCACTGTGTTTCTTCTTTCTCCAGCTGTCCGTCCGTCAGCACAGTGTGGGGACTGGAGCCGTTCCTCCTTTTTTCCCTCCATCTGATAAAACAGGGTTTTTCTGCATCTTTCTCCAGCCGCCCGTCTGTCTGTGGTGACCACAGCTAACAAATGAAGACAGCATGTGCTCTTGACATCTTCCTGACTCCCTCTCTTCCCCCATTTCATCTTTCCTGTCTCTCGCTTTTCCCCTTGCCTATTAATTATGTTAGGCTTTCCACTGTGTGTGTGTGAGTGGTGGTGGTGGGGGGGGGGGGGGGGGGGGGTGACGTGTGGGTGGTAGAGTGATGTGTGGGTGGTGGCTAGGGCAGAGAGAATTGTAATGACTACTCATCTAGCAGCTGCTTTCCTTTCTCTTCGTTGTTCCCATGTTTTTGCATTCTGGTAGAGGCAGGTCTTTTACGGTCCTGTTTCGGGTCAGAGAGCTACAGGGACTGATGTAATGGCTATAGCAGGGTCTCTTTATCGCATTATCGCCATCTCTCCCTCCCTCCCTCTCTCTCTCTCTCGGATTTTATCCATATCTTCCCCTCTCTTTGTTTTTCTTTGTCTTCACAGTGGCAGCAGGGCTTTAAAGAGTAGAAACAGCCAATAATGCTTCACAAGAGACGAGCAGAAGCATCGTTTTAGTTAGGCAAACTGTTCCTCTCCCACTCACTCACATCCACTAACCTTCACTGTGTCACCTCTCTTTCCATCTTCATCTCTCTCTCCCTCTCTCTCTCTCTACATCTCACTCCATCAACCCCCTCCCCCTCCTTCCCTCCCTCTCTTAATCCTTCTCGCTCTCTCCCTCCCTCTATCTCCACCTCTCGCTCCATCTCCGCTCTCTCTCTCCCTCTCTCTCTCTCCCTCTCTTTCTCTCATGCCCCCTCTCTCTCTATCTCTCTCTCCCTCTCTCTCTCCCATGCCCTCTCTCTCTCTCTCTCTCTCTCTCTCTCTCGCTCTCTCTCTCTCTCTCTCACTCTCTCTCTCTGTCTCTCTCTCTCCCTCTATTTCTCCCATGCCCCCTCTCTCTCTCTCTCTCTCTCTCTCTCTCTGCTACAGTTTTCCTCTGCACACCCACTGCATTCTAATCTCACACTCTTTTCATCTCTTTCCGTCTCTCTGCGTCCGTTTGACTTTGAGCTCTCGTCTCTCCCTGGATTGTTCCAGCATCTGTCCATTTCTCAGTGCAGTGGCATCCTCTGTTCTATCCCTCCCTGTCCAATCTCTCTTCTTTGTCTTTCTTTCATCCCTCTACATCCTCTCTCTCTCTCTCTCCTCTCTCTCTCTCTCTCTCTCTCTCTCTCACACACACACCAATAATCCTCCCACCCCCACAGTACAGCAGAACCCACAGTTGCCTGCCTGGCACCCTGTCCAATCACAGTGAAGTCTAATTTGTTCTGTGACACTGTGGTTAGGGTGCACTGGGCCTTGATGGCTGGGCCTCTGTCTCTCAATTCATTTGTTTTAATAAAATGAAGCCAATCTCACAGCCTATAGTTATTGAGATCCAGCAGCAACTGTCAGGCTGTTCTTGATGGTTTGGGGACACATATCAAGCAGTGTGCTGGGATGTCTGTCATGTCAGATGGACCGGGACCTGCAGTAGTCTGCTTTACCTACAGTGAAAGTATCAGAAAGTATTCACACCCCTTAATTTATCCTACATTTTGTTTTCTTACAAAGTGGGATTAAAATGGATTTACAGTAATTGTCATTTTTGTCAATGATCTACACAAAATAATCTGTAATGTCACTAATATACACTGCTCAAAAAAATAAAGGGAACACTTAAACAATACAATGTAACTCCAAGTCAATCACACTTCTGTGAAATCAAACTGTCCACTTAGGAAGCAACACTGATTGACAATAAATTTCACATGCTGTTGTGCAAATGGAATAGACAACAGGTGGAAATTATAGGCAATTAGCAAGACACCCCCAATAAAGGAGTGGCTCTGCAGGTGGTGACCACAGACCACTTCTCAGTTCCTATGCTTCCTGGCTGATGTTTTGGTCACTTTTGAATGCTGGCGGTGCTTTCACACTAGTGGTAGCATGAGACGGAGTCTACAACCCACACAAGTGGCTCAGGTAGTGCAGCTCATCCAGGATGGCACATCAATGCGAGCTGTGGCAAGAAGGTTTGCTGTGTCTGTCAGCGTAGTGCCTTTGTGCAAGGAGGAGCAGGAGGAGCACTGCCAGAACCCTGCAGAATGACCTCCAGCAGGCCACAAATGTGTATGTGTCTGCTCAAATGGTCAGAACCAGACTCCATGAGGGTGGTATGAGGGCCCGACGTCCACAGGTTGGGGGTTGTGCTTACAGCCCAACACCGTGCTCTCCAGAGGTAGCCTGACTGCCATTAGGTACCGAGATGAGATCCTCAGACACCTTTAGTCCAGGTCTGGGATGAGATCCCTCAGGAGACCATCCGCCACCTCCTCAGGAGCATGCCCAGGCGTTGTAGGGAGGTCACACAGGCACGTGGAGGCCACACACACTACTGAGCCTCATTTTGACTTGTTTTAAGGACATTACATCAAAGTTGGATCAGCCTGTAGTGTGGTTTTCCACTTTAATTTTTCCAAATCCAGACCTCCATGGGTTGATCAATTTGATTTCCATTGATAGTTTTTGTGTGATTTTGTTGTCAGCACATTCAACTATGTAAAGAAAAAAAGTATTTAATAAGAATATTTCATTCATTCAGATCTAGGATGTGTTATTTTAGTGTTCCCTTTATTTTTTGAGCAGTGTATATTGATTCTATAAGTATTCAACTCCCTGAGTCAATACATGTTAGATACAATACATGTTACTTTTGGCAGCGATTACAGCTGTGAGTCTTTCTGGGTAAATCTCTAACAGCTTCCCACACCTGGATTGTGCAACATTTGCCCATTGATTATTTTCAAAATTCTCCACGCTCTGTCAAGTTGGTGGTTGATCATTGCTAGAATACCATTTTCATGTCTTGCCATAGGTTTTCGAGTAGATTTAAGTGAAAAATGTAACTCGGCCACTGAGGAACATCAACTGTCTTCTTAGTATGATTCCAGTGTAGATTTCGCCTTGTGTTTTAGGTTATTGTCCTGCTGAAAGGAGAATTCATTTCACAGTGTCTGGTAGAAAGCAGACTGAACCAGATATTCATCTAGGATTTTGCCTGTTCTTAGATTCATTCCATTTATTTTTTATCCTGAAAAACTCCCCAGTCTTTAACAATTACTGGACAAGCATACCCATAACATGAGGCTGCCACCACTACGCTTGGAAATATGGAGTGGTACTCAGTAATGTGTTGTGTTGGATTTACAAAATGTTAATTAATTTGCCACATTTCGTGCAGTAATACTTTAGTGCCTTGTTGAAAACAGAATGCATGTTTTGGGAACATTTTATTTTGAACAGCCTAACTTTTTTTCACTCTGTCAAGTAGGTTTTTTATGGAGTAAAATGGAGTATAGAGTAACTACAATGTTGTTGATCCATCCTCAGTTTTCTCCCATCACAGCCATTAAACTCTGTAACTGTTTTAAAGTCATTGGCCTCATGGTGAAATCCTTGAGCGGTTTCCTTCCTCTCCGGCAACTGAGTTAGGAAGAATGCCTGTATCTTTGTAGTGACTGGGTGTATTGATACACGATTCAAAGTGTAATTAATATCTTCACCATGTTCAAAGGCATATTCATTGTCTGCTTTTTAACGTTTTTACCCATCTACTAATAGGTGCCCTTCTTTGCGAGGCATTGGAAAACCTCCCTGGTCTTTGTGGTTGAATCTGTGTTTGAAATTCACTGGGGTATAGAGATGAGGTAGTCATTCAAAAATCATGTTAATCGCTATTATTGCACACGGAATGAGTCCATGCAATTTATTATGTGATACATGTTTACTCCAGAATTTATTAAGGCTTGCTTTAAGAAAGGGATTGAATACTTTTTGGGCGACCCAAGAAATGTCAGTTATAGATTTATCTTGTCATTAAAAGCAAGTCTAAGAAGCATTAGAACTGTTCTATGTGCTCTATTTCTATTCTTCCTGTTCTTAAGTTTCATGTTTGTCTTTTACTTTTGGTTTTGTACACCTGCTTCAAACAGCTATATTTTCGATTCTTCAAAGTAGCCACCCTTTGCCTAGATGACAGCTTTGCACACTCTTGGCATTCTCTGAACCAGCTTCATGGGGTAGTCACCTGGAAAGCATTTTAATTAACAGGTGTGCCTTGTTAAAAGTTAATTTGTGTAAATTATTTCCTTCTTAATGCGTTTGAGCCAATCAGTTGTGTTGTGACAAGGCAAGGGTGGTATACAGAAGATAGTCCTATTTGGTAAAAGACCAAGTCCATATTATGGCAAGAACAGCTCAAATAAGCAAAGAGAAACGACAGTCAATCATTAGTTTAAGACATGAAGGTCAGTCAATAAGGAAAATGTCAAGAACTTCGAAAGTTTCTTCAAGTGCAGTCGCAAAAACATCAAGCATTATGATGAAACTGGCTCTCATGAGGACCGCCACAAGACAGGAAGAACCAGAGTTACCTCTGTTGCAGAAGATAAGTTCATTCGAGTTACCATCCTCAGGAATTGCAGCCCAAATAAATGCTTCAGAGATTTCAAGTAACAGACACACCTCAACATCAGTTGTTCGAAGGAGATTAGAATTCAAGGCACACTTCACCAGCATGACTACCACAGCATTCTGAAGCGATACGCCATCCCATCTGATTTGCATTTGGTGGGACTATCATTTTTTTTCAACGGGACAATGACCCAACACACCTCCAGGCTGTGTAAGGGCTATTTGACCAAGAAGGAGAGTGATGGAGTTCTGCATCAGATGACCTGGCCTCAAGAATCACCCGACTTCAACACAATTGAGATAGTTTGGGATGAGTCGGACAGCAGAGTGAAGGAAAACAAGTGCTCAGCATATGTGGGAACTCCTTCAAGACTGTTGGAAAAGCATTCCAGGTGAAGCTGGAACACAACAAAATTTTGAAAAAGTCAAGGGTTCTGAAAACTTACTGACAACATGGCCACCGTCAGATCCTTCTCTCTTCTCCTCTCTATCTCCTCTGCTACAGTGGGATGAGTGACCCCCTAACTGACTTTGCCTATACATTCCCAATCTGTCCCAGATCTTTATTGAATTACCTGCTGAATCACTTTCCCGCTGCCCTGAGCTGACAAGCACATGATGTGCGCTTGATTGCATTCATGCAGTGGGATTCTGGGAAAAAGTGCATTAGCAACTTCATTCATGTGGACCTGAGTAGAGGGGACATTCTAGAAACAAGAGAACATGGCATGAACCTACTCTGTCTCTGCACCTCGGTTTCCATGGAGACTCCATGGGAGTGAGTGGGAGCTCTCTGTCTTTCTGATGAGTAGCAGACAGCCAGGGAAGGATTGAGAAAGAAAGAGAGCTGGGTAGCAGAGAGAGGGAGCAATAGATGGAGAAAGATGGAGACAAACTATCACAGCTGCCCTCAGTTTGAGTCCAACATCCCTGTGCAGCCCCAACACTGAGAGATGACAGTATGTTGTTTGAAAACAATAGGGTTTATTGTTACTCTCTAAAAAGAATGATGGGTAAAAAATAACCCAATTTGGGTTATTAGGAAACCCATCGCTGGGTAAATATTTGACAGAACACACGCTGGGTTATTTTGACCCAGCCAGTTGGGTTGCATGGATAACCCAACATGTTGGGATATTGGGATTACCCAAACATGGGTTAATTTAACCATGAGTTGGGTTTTATTCATTTTCATGTTGGATCGACCCAGCAGCTGGGTCTTTTTTTAATGTAATCCTTAGGTTATTTTCAGGAGGTGTGGCTAATTGGGGATGTGGCTTTCAGATAGTTATTTTTGGCCATCCATCTTTATCAATTATGTTCGTACACTGCAAATGAAACATTTTCTTTAAAATTCTTGCACTTTAAATTTTCAAATATAATATGCATATTGTTATTTGCATACTATAACAAAGTGGTAATCATCCCAACATTGGGTTTTCCGAAGGCTCTTAAGAAACTAGTACGCTTTCTCAAAGCTACAAAAATGTTAGTGTTCAACCTCAATATGTGATAACAACATAGCAGAACAGATCAACCAGAATTACATTGACTGTCACGGTATCCAAAAATAACTATCTGAAAGCCCCACCCCTAAAAAGCCACGCCTCCAGTCTTCTCATCAGACCGGCTGGGTCATATCTCAATAACCCAGCATCAACTTCCCAACCTTGCTCTTTTTAAAGAAAACAACCCAACTAAAACCTATTCCCCCTCAGGAGACTGAAAAGATTTGACATGGGTCTTCAGATCCTCAAAAGGTTTTACAACTGCACCATCGCGAGCATCTTGACGGGTTGCATCACGGCCTGGTATGTCAACTCCTCGACCTCCGACCGCAAGGCATTATAGAGGGTAGTGCGTACGGCCCAGTACATCACCGGGGCCAAGCTTCCTGCCATCCAGGACCTCTATACCAGGTGGTGTCAGAGGAAGGCTCTAAAAATTGTCAAAGACTCCACCCACTCTAGTCATAGACTGTTCTCTCTGCTACCGCACGGCAAGTGGTACCGGAGCGCCAAGTCTAGATCGAAGAAGCTTCTAAACAGCTTCTACCCCCAAGCCATAAGACTCCTGAACATCTAATCAAATGGCTACCCAGACTATTTGCACTGCCCCCCCATCCTCCTTCTACGCTGCTGCTACTCTCTGTTATTATCTATGCATAGTCACTTTAATAAGTCTACCTACATGAACGTATTACCTCAATTACCTCGACACTGGTGCCCCTGCACATTGACTCTGTACCGGTACCCCCTGTATATAGCCCCGCTATTGGTATTTACTGCTGCTCTTTAATTCATTATTTGTTATTCTAATCTCATACTTTTTTTTAGATATTTTCTTAAAACTGCATTGTTGGTTAATTAAGGGCTTGTAAGTAAGCATTGCACTGTAAGGCCTACACCTGTTGTATTCAGCGCATGTGACAAATAACATTTTATTTGATTTTGATTTGATAAGTGACCCAATGCCTACAACCCCAGCGGTTGGGTCATCCAAATAACCCGGCAATTTTGTCAGTGTACGCACACTTTGGACAAGTCTGAAGACAGGATGAACAATTTACATCCAGCAGTACTCTGGATTGAAATCCTTGAAGACCGAACTTCAAAGACTTCAACAGCATCATGAGTGTGTCTGTGTATACGTGCTGGGGTTCTCTACATCAGTTCCTCTTCCATTTTACATAGGCATGGCGTGTGTTCTAAAAATGGGACCCTGTGGCCTACACGGCGCACTACTTTTGACAAGTAGTGCACTGCACAGGGAATAGGGTGCAATTTGGGATGTAGACTTGGGCTTTGTATTTATCTGTTAATACAAGAGCCATATTGACTTTTGTTCTTCTGAAGGTCGACCGAGGCGGCAGGATTCTGCAGGATTCTGGAAGCTTGCAGATGTATTATGAGGTTAAATGGTTCCAATTAGCAGAGCTGCTGTGCATAGTGCTGACTGGCAGATACTGAGCTTTTCCTTTCCGTTAGGATATGTAGTGTTGCGTTGGTGTAGAGTACTACACTAACAGTCTGCTTATATCTATGTATTAATCTCTTAATACAGGCCTTTTCCTTTACCGCTTCCTGTCCTTTCCTCCTCACTCTCCGCTGCTTCCTATTGACTATCATTATCAAGCCAATCTATCTCCGCTCATTTCTATTGACGTCATAGTTGTATTAACTTAAAACCTCCCCGGGTAGCTGATCATGCATCCAGCTCATAATTAGCCTGTTTAAATAGCAGCTCTGCTCTTCCTCTGCCATGAAACAGTAAGTCTGGCCACTCAACCCAGCCGCTGATGTCCCCCCCAAGAAACCACGAGACGCTTTGATTTATCTAACCTTCAAAGGGAACTATGCTACCTTCATATTACCTTTGAACCTCCACAGACCTTTCAATGTTTCTCAATAGGTATGTTTCTTTGATGAAGCTTTGATGCCATTCCGATAGAGATCTAGCTAGCTACAGAGCACAGTGTTTGAAACAGGCTTGCTTGGTCATCTTAAATTATTCTCTGGTTACATCTGAAATACGCACCGCCATTTTGGACACAGGTTTAAGCCTAGCTGTAACCCTCAGTCAGAGTTGAAGCTTAACTTGTTACCTGCAGTACGCTCAATTTATTATGTAACCTCTGTTACCTGTTATCCTTTTCCCCCAGTGCCCGGAGCCCCTCCCAGGAAGGTGGAGGCTGATGCCCTGAACTCTACAGCCCTGAGGGTGATGTGGAAGCCCCCCCTCCAGGTGAAACAGCATGGGCAGATCAGGGGGTACCAGGTGGTCTTCTCACGACTGGAGAATGGAGCGCCACGAGGCCAGCCCAACATCATGGACGTCTCCCTACCCGATGCACAGGTACTGTCCCACTGCCAGTGCCACAGTGTCCCAGTCAGACCTGGGTTTCGAATGGTATTTGAAATATTTCTACAACTTTAACTGCAAAACAATGAATACGTAAGATGTGCTGAGCTTGCCCGGCCATTTGGCACTCCAGGAAGGCTCAAGCAAACGCTCAAAGAACCCACCCAGGTCTCTCAAACTCTCAAAGAGCCCTCCCATTCACCTCACACAGTTCTTAGTCACTCATAATGGAGAACTGGCGGAGATTTTGTTCAGTAAGGAATGATCGTTACTCTCTGTCAGTGGCAGAGAATGGTGGTCAGGTAATCACTATGATTAGTTAATTAGTCAGTCCTCTTAACGTGATTGAAAAGGACCTGTGTATTTCCTATGTATTTGCCTTTAAAAAACACAGTGAACAAATCCCCCTTTTCCATTTCCTCTTCAGTGGAATAAGGCAGGGATGGAAATACCAAGATAACTCTGTTCAGTCTCTAGCTATGCTGATGATGAAAATGCATATTCTATGTAGATATGAATGCGGGTTGGTCTGCCTTTTATGTAGATGAGAATGTCAACTCACTGCCTTGTTTTTCTAGGAACATTATTGTATTTCATATTGTTGCTGGGTTTAGTATTACTCGAAAATGAGGAATATGAAAAAGCATAGATTTAATCCTGATTAGGGTTGCTCACACACACACATATACACACATCTCTCTCTCTCTCTCTCTCTCTCTCTCTCTCTCTCTCTCTCTCTCTCTCTCTCTCTCTCTCTCTCTCGCTCTCTCTCTCGTTGTATTAGGAATGCTTATAAGAGGATCTCTAGTCATATTAGGAGCTTGTGAGAGCATGCCTTCCTTCTCTCTGAAGCACACAGTGTCAAGCACACGGTGTCAAGCCCTCCTCCAGTTCCCAGCTTATCAGTGCTAGCACCCTTTGCCATTCTCCTCAGATAACTGCAGACAAGCCTAGCTGACATGGTAGGTATAGAGGTGTGATGAGATGTACAATGAGACAATTCACAATTCACTGCCATGTCTGATTCTGATGCTGAGTCACAGCGGTTCGTTCAGGCAGAGCTATTATCCACATCACTGATATTTGTATTGACGTGCTGTGAATGTATTTTGTCTCTGAACCTTACACCTTAGCATGTATTTTTCCATAAAGCTGTAAAGCTGTACCAAAATGTTACTCAATTCCCTACACAGTGCACTTACGTTTGACCAGAGCCCTTTGACCCTTACACATGTCTTAATTAGAATTGATCAACTCTCGCATCCCTAGCATGTTGATCTGACGATTCCTTTTACTTCACAGTGAAACAAAATGGGAGCTATAGGGAGATCGGGCTGGTTCCACCAACCTACTGTTTTTGCCGTGACCAACCATTTCCCGTGACCTTGCTATCAGACAGCCACCCAAAGATGACTTCTTAAATCCCTGTTCCTTGATGGCTGCTGCATCTCGTCTTTGACACACACACACACACACACACACACACACACACACACACACACACACACACACACACACACACACACACACACACACACACACTCACATCCTGCACCACTTCTTGGCCAAGCTGAAAGGTCAAGTAGACGTACTGTGTGAGGGCCTATCGTTCATGTCATTTCACGTTGTGTTTTTTTTTCTCTCTCCCAGAGATAAGTTTCACCTCTGATTTCCTTCATGAGGTACATTCCTGTCTTATCTGGGCAAGGAGCAGCTATTCTGCATCCCCCGATCACATCTGTGACACCCAGATGCAGGCAATGACGCACATACACATACACATACACATATATACACACACACACACGCATGCACACACACACTCATGAGCACTTACACATGCATGCACGCACACAACCCTGTACGCAAGCACACACGGATGTGCACACCCACACAAACACACACATACGCACACATACAGTGCCTTGCGAAAGTATTCGGCCCCCTTTGCGACCTTTTGCCACATTTCAGGCGTCAAACATAAAGATATAAAACTGTATTTTTTTGTGAAGAATCAACAACAAGTGGGACACAATCATGAAGTGGAACAACATTTATTGGATATTTCAAACTTTTTTAACAAATCAAAAACTGAAAAATTGGGCGTGCAAAATTATTCAGCCCCTTTACTTTCAGTGCAGCAAACTCTCTCCAGAAGTTCAGTGAGGATCTCTGAATGATCCAATGTTGACCTAAATGACTAATGATGATAAATACAATCCACCTGTGTGTAATCAAGTCTCCGTATAAATGCACCTGCACTGTGATAGTCTCAGAGGTCCGTTAAAAGCGCAGAGAGCATCATGAAGAACAAGGAACACACCAGGCAGGTCCGAGATACTGTTGTGAAGAAGTTTAAAGCCGGATTTGGATACAAAAATATTTCCCAAGCTTTAAACATCCCAAGGAGCACTGTGCAAGCGATAATAATGAAATGGAAAGAGTATCAGACCACTGCAAATCTACCAAGACCTGGCCGTCCCTCTAAACTTTCAGCTCATACAAGGAGAAGACTGATCAGAGATGCAGCCAAGAGGCCCATGATCACTCTGGATGAACTGCAGAGATCTACAGCTGAGGTGGGAGACTCTGTCCATAGGACAACAATCAGTCGTATATTGCACAAATCTGGCCTTTATGGAAGAGTGGCAAGAAGAAAGCCATTTCTTAAAGATATCCATAAAAAGTGTTGTTTAATGTTTGCCACAAGCCACCTGGGAGACACACCAAACATGTGGAAGAAGGTGCTCTGGTCAGATGAAACCAAAATTGAACTTTTTGGCAACAATGCAAAACGTTATGTTTGGCGTAAAAGCAACACAGCTGAACACACCATCCCCACTGTCAAACATGGTGGTGGCAGCATCATGGTTTGGGCCTGCTTTTCTTCAGCAGGGACAGGGAAGATGGTTAAAATTGATGGGAAGATGGATGGAGCCAAATACAGGACCATTCTGGAAGAAAACCTGATGGAGTCTGCAAAAGACCTGAGACTGGGACGGAGATTTGTCTTCCAACAAGACAATGATCCAAAACATAAAGCAACATCTACAATGGAATGGTTCAATAATAAACATATCCAGGTGTTAGAATGGCCAAGTCAAAGTCCAGACCTGAATCCAATCGAGAATCTGTGGAAAGAACTGAAAACTGCTGTTCACAAATGCTCTCCATCCAACCTCACTGAGCTCGAGCTGTTTTGCAAGGAGGAATGGGAAAAAAATTCAGTCTCTCGATGTGCAAAACTGATAGAGACATACCCCAAGCGACTTACAGCTGTAATCGCAGCAAAACGCAGCATGTCCTTCCACTTCATGATTGTGTCCCACTTGTTGTTGATTCTTCACAAAAAAATACAGTTTTATATCTTTATGTTTGAAGCCTGAAATGTGGCAAAAGGTCGCAAAGTTCAAGGGGGCCGAATACTTTCGCAAGGCACTGTATATCTCACCCTGTGAGTGAATGTGCTTTTTTATATTTAACCTTTATTTAACTAGGCAAGCCAGTAAATAACTCATTCTTATTTACAATGACCGCCTAACCCGTCCAAACCCTGCCCTAACCCGGACGACGCTAGGCCAATTGTGTGCCGCCCTATGGGACTCCCAATCACGGCCGGTTGCCCTAAAAGGGCTTGAAGGCTCATATTTGTTTATATTTTTTTGTCCCCCCCACACTCTACAAAGAAAGTCCTGCAGGCTCTAGTTTTATCTTATCTTGGTTATTGTCCAGTCATATGGCCAAGTGCTGCAAAGAAGGACTTAGCTAAGCTTCAGCTGGCCAAGAACTGAGAGGCAGGTTTTGCACTTCATTGTATTCAGAGGGCTAAAATCATTACAATGCATGCCAGTCTCTCGAGGGCTAAGAGATAAGGAACGACTTACTGCTGCCACTTACTGTGGCAGTAAGACTTACTTTGCTCCCTCTCCGGCCTCTAGGTCACCAGGCTGCTCGTTATGGCGCACACCTGTCACCATCGTTACGTGCATCAGCTTATTATGACACTCACCTGGACTCCATCACCTCCTTGATTACCTGCCTTATTTATGTCACTCCCTTTGGTTCCTTCACCAGGGGTCATTGTTTCTGTTTCTCGTCTGGGTGCTGTTAGTGTTTCTTGTTTTGTATTATGTTACGTTTTGTTTTATTAAAACACTCACTCCCTGAACTTGCTTCCCGACTCTCAGCGCACTCGTTACAACTGCATCATTTCTTGTTTTTACAAGAAACATTCATGTGAAGGAAATTCCTAATTGTTTGCATTGTCAACTTACACACAGCACTACACGCACCCTTACCCCACCAGACATGCCACCAGGGGTCTTTTCACAGTCCCCAGGTCCGGAACAAATGTAAGAAAGCGTACAATACTATACAGACCCGCGTTTGCATGGAACTCCTTTCCATCTCATATAGTGCAAGTGAACAGCAAACCTGGTTTCAAAAAACAAATAAAGCAAAACCTCACGTCACAACGCCTCGCCCCTATGGGACCTATTTGTTGTGTGTATGTCATGTGTTACCGATAGATGCACACGCACTCACACACACGCAAAATGTTTTAAATGTGCGTACAGTATCAGTCAAAGGTTTGGATACACCTACTCATTCCAGACTCTTTTTTTTTTTTTTACTATGAAGACATCAAAACTATGAAATAACACATGGAATCATGTAGTAAATCAAAATATATTTTATATTTGAGATTATTCAAAGTAGTCACCCTTTGCCTTGATGACAGCTTTGCACACTTGGCATATAAGTATAAGTCACTGAATCGACATATCTCTACACGTACAGTGTGGAGCAATACACACACACACACACACACACAGACACACACACATACTCAAACATCCACGATACAGACTCACACACACACACATTCTTTTCCTACTACCTTCATTCATAGAGTTTTGTCTGTTTTTATCTGTAATGTATCTGATTAATTGTATCTTGCCAAGCCAGTGGAGCGTTTTCATTTTAGAATACTGCAGTAGTTTCCTTAGTCCTCTTCATTGGAATCTGTTCTGCCATGCATGTGGCCTTATTTGGCTGAATCTTTCCACGGTGTGTTGTTTGGATCTCTGTCATATACAACACACACACACACACACACACACACACACACACACACACACACACACACACACACACACACACACACACACACACACACTCTGTGTTGTTGGATCTCTCTCGGTCTGTCGTATACACATCACACGATTTTATGTGATGGATTGATTCCGTCCCTGGTGCGGTGCTGAATCACTTTAAGTGGGCTGTTTTGCCAGGCTCAGATCTTTATGCCAGTGGAGAGCTCCTCATACCATGGCGGCTGGCTGTGCTGTGTCCATATTTATGGTGCCTGCGTCCTTGTCAGCTCCATGAAAAACAGGCTCTCTGGCCACTGCTACTGATGAAGTCTGGGGACTAGATCTGTTCGAAAGAGGCCATAACCATTCCCCTCGGTTGCTTACACAGTGTTACACACCCAAGGACAGAGAGAAGCTCATTGCAGAGAAACATATTAGCAAGACTAGAAGCTGTGATCACTATAGACCTACCGACCAAGGGCATAGAGAGAGAGAGAGAGAGAACAGAATTTTAGTGATAGAGAAACTCTAGAGAACACATTAGCTAGACTATAAGCTGTCATCACTCTACACTCTCAATGTTTGAACCTAAAAGGGTTATTTTACTGTCCCTATAAGATAACCCTTTGAAGAAACCTTTTTGGTTCGGAAACCGAAAAGGGTTCTACCTGGAACCAAAAAGGGTTCTCTTCTCCCATGGGGACAGCCGAAGAACCCCTTTGGAGTGTAGGCCTAGTAGTGTGTTGTTTATCAGTTGAAGGAAGCTTTTAAAATCCCTTCGCCATTTTACTGTGGCTGTGGATGGTCTCTATAGAACAGCAATCAAGCTTGGACTACTGCTCTCTTCGTCACGCTTATGACAAAACCCTTAATGACAGAGTAAATTCCACCATATCAAATTATTGGCCGTGGGGGTTAGAGACACTGAGGAACATAAAGGCTTAATTGCCTGCCAACTCCCTGCCCTGTGCTTTACGACGCTTATATCGTTTTTGTTTATACCTGACTCTCTCCTGTGTCTTTCCCTCTCCTTCTCTTTTCTCTCTCTCTCTCTTTCTCTCTCTCTCTCTGCTCGTGAACAAACAGAGTGTTGTTTTTCTACACGCTGGTTGTTTTGAGGTTTGAAGTCAGGCCTATTTTTGGACACCTGGAGCGGAAGGCTTGATGGTTGTGAAGCGGAAGGCTTGTCTGATCAGATAAAACGGTCCTAATCTATCAAACGCTAATCTGTGTCTCCTGGAGCTCGGGAAAAAAACGGATGCTTCAGCAGAGACTGGTCACTGGGAGAGGCAGGGGGAGAAGGAGATGGAGAGAGAAAGAGAGAGAGAGGAGGGAGAGATCGAAGAGAGAGCGGAGGAAAAAGAGAGAGAGAAAGATAGGAGAGAAAAAGAGAGGGAGGGAGAGTGTCGTTGTGTGTGGGTGGTAAGGGGTGATTACCTATAAACAAGGGCAGCATTGGTGCTTGAAGCCCACACTCTGGCATATATTTACTGCACAGAGAAAAGAGGAGAGAAAAGAGGAGAGAAGAGCCCTTCTCTCTTTCTGGTTGCCTTCACAGTGCGTGGTGTAACTTCACAAATGGCAGTACACACATTCTCTTTGACAAATAGCTACCACTTGAAGGTCCCAGTTGTGTACGTTGTTAGTTGTTTGTGTCTTCTACACAGGTGTAGCCAGCAGATACTTTCCAAACACTTCAGTCGAAAGCTATAGTGCTGCTTATTAACAGTAGTACAGTTGCTTCTAACAACGAGATAGTCTTCTCTCCTACCATGTAACATGTATCCCTGAGGTATTTCCTTAGTCATGTTCAAGGAGAGCTGCCAGGCATGCTTCAATATGTTTCAGGCAGGCATCTGTGTGTGAAGCTAACCGCAGCAGTACATATACCGCCTACTGCCGTGCATGACCACAGTAATGTTTGAAAGCTCACTGGACGACCGACCACCAACAAAACTAAATGTTCCGAAAAGGATTGTAGTCGCTATGCTTTCTACAGGACAGCCAATGGGACACACTTCATTAAAAGAGAGATGGACAGATGGAGAGGGAGCGAGAGAGAGAGAGCGCGAGAGAGAGAGAGAGAGAGAGAGAGAGAGCGAAAGAGTGCGAGAGAGTGCGAGAGCTGTCACAGTCAAGTGCCAGGAAGAAAGTAATTTGATCACAGGAAATGATGAGATACATTGCACAAAGGAAAATTGTATTATCAACTATAGATATAGCAATTTTATAATGAGACGATGTTGTGTCAGTGTGGGTGCTGCACTAACTGTGTTATAAGTGTCTGCTACTTAAAAGGATGTTTTCAGCTGAGGTCTTTAGTTCTAAGTTGGAAAAAGCAGGCACTATACAGTCTACTGTTGTTTCTATTATAAAATAGAAAGGATTTGTTATCCTATAGCTGTTATCCCATATATTTTGTTTTATTCGGTGTCAGAGGAATGATGAAATAAAGAAAAGTACAACACATCCTGGCAGACCTTTGCACCCTAATGCTTGTCTCGGTGTTGCTGTGCGGAAGGTTTCCCTCTGTTCCTGCGTTCTGTGAATTATTGGATCCTTTAGCAACATCTGCTCAGATAATTCATCCTGACAGAGCATCTCTGAGGCTTTCTTTTAAAGTTGCAGGTCCATTATGATATTCTGAGAGAGCAACTTGGCATTCTGAGAGAGACCTTTGCACCCTAATGCTTTTCTCTGGGTTGCTATTCTGAAAGTTTCCCTCTGTTGCTGCGGTCTGTGAATTATTGGCTCCTTTAGCAACATCTGCCCAGATAATTCATCCTGACAGAGCATCTCTGAGGCTTTTTCTTTCAAAGTTGCAGGTCCATTATGATATTCTGAGAGAGCAACTTGGCAATTAGAAATGCCAGATGGGCTAATTGTCCTAAATTGATCACTAATAATCAGAATAATTTGTGAGTGCTCTTATCTGTAACTAACTTCTTCTTCGCCTGAGGAGGAGTAGGAAGGATCGGACCAAAATGCAGCGTTGAAAGTGTCCATGATAATGTATTATATCAGAACACAAAAAATACAAAATAACCAAGTGAAGGAAAGAAATGACAATGGAAACAGTTCTGTATGGTGAAAACACAGAAAACAACTACCCACAAACACCAGGTGGGAACAGGCTACCTAAGTATGGTTCTCAATCAGAGACAACGATTGACAGCTGCCTCTGATTGGGAACCATACCAGGCCAAACACATAGAACTATAACACACAGAACAAACATAGAATCCCCACTCCAACTCACGCCCTGACCATACTAAAATAGCGACATAAAAAAAGGTCAGGACGTGACACTTATCGACCATTGGTGTCCTGATAAATCCTACCTCAGCTAACCAATGTGAACTTTCCTCCACATCTAAATGTGAGGCATTTGCAGCATATTTCAGAGATAAGATAACAAACAATAGGCTGGGTATCAGTCAAGCGAAACCTGATGAGAAGTTTGATGATTTGTGCCCCAGTCTACCAGGCAAAAGGCACTATGGATTTATTTTCCCTGGTTGACACAGACATGCTCAAGAAAGTGATATCACAACGTAAGCCTTCTACCTGCCTTCTCGATCCTATCCCCTCCACCTTCTGCAAAACAGTTTTTAATTGCATATCAGAAGAAGTACAAGCTGTTGGTAATCATTCCACTTTCCCCACTGCACTAAAAACTGCCATTGTGAAACCCCTTCTGAAGAAAAGTAATCTAGATTCTTCAGCTCTTTGCAATTTTTGGCCAATCTCCAACCTCCCATTCTTAAGAGATATTGGTTTTCAAACAGCTAAAAAAAAAAGTAAGTGCCAACTGTATTATTGAAAAATTCCAATCTGGTTTTTGGGTCCAGTACTGTTCAGTTTATTGTTCAGTAGCATTACTATCTAGAACTAAAGTGCAGGCAGACCAGTGGCTCCTTATAGGTTTACAGTACTTATAGTCACTCCAAGAGGAACTAGGTACTGTATGCCACTTAGTTTATGCGATCCTTACGGGAATTGAACCCATGACCTTGGAGTTAGAGGACCTCTGCTAACAGCAAATTGAAAGGTCTAGTTTCCTATTCATGGAACTGTGCAGCAGGGCAGAGTAGATTATCGCTGTAGTGTTGTCCAGAGTCCTGCAGTCCAGTAGCATTGACCTTTCTGGTGTCAGTGAGTGTGTGGCTCAAGCAGTGGAATACCTTTTGACCTGCATTGTGTGACACATACTGCATGAACAGTGCCCAGGCAGAGGATACATCCCAAATAGCACCCTTTTCCTTATATAGTTTACAACGTTTGACCAGAGCCCTATTATGCCCTAGTCAAAAGTAGTGCGCTATATAAGGGATAGGGTGCCATTTAGAACACCTCCTCTGTCAGACATCCACTCACAAACACATGGTCTATTAGTGTTGGAGCGCTCTGTGGTAGTCTGTTTACCGGTCAGGGCTTCCAGTTCCGCTCACTAACTAATTTCACACGGGGTCAAACAGGCTAAAGTGACTTTGACGTGTTCAGTTTGGCCCTCAGGGACCACTGTCACACAGCCGTGACCTCACACACAGACGGGCAGCTACTCCAAGGCTACAGGGTCATATAGAGTTCAGTCCCATCCTACACTCTTCACCTCCCCACCTCCTCCTTTAAAAACTATAGTAAATACTCACAAAATGTTCTATCAAAGAGCTTTTCCACTCAATTCCGCTCAACTTAAGCGAAATGCACTCTCTTTTCTCATGGTTCACTGTGTAAGGACAATGTGTCAATCTTTTACCTGACCCTTTCCCTTCCCTCATCTTCGGGTTATTGACTTTGTTGTCAAGTGTTTTTATGGGTTCTGGAGATAAACATTTGTGTTGTGTGACGGAATAGCCTCCGGCTAAGTCATTTCTGTTTCGGGAGTTTTTCACATCACATACAGTATAAGTCCACAGAATGTCTGTAGCTCTATCTGAGGATGTTGCCAAAGATGTTTTTAAAATGTCACTTCAGCTTCTGGAATAAGCTTATCCCATTCAATAACTGTTCTTCCAAGCAACTGAGACTGCTATGAAGGAAATAGTGTATGATCAAAAGTTCTAAATGGGAGATATTACGATTCCGGGTAGATATGAACACACAATTCCAGACAGAATCATTCCTAGTGAAGGAACACAGCAGTTACTTTAGGAAACAGAGAGACAGTTCCTCAGACTATTTTTTATTCTGCCTAGTGTTTGCTGTACTATGATGATGCATCTTTCCATGATTTAGTGCACAACGTGCACTTCCAATAGGGGACCCGGCTATATAGCTGATTCTCAGCTCGCTGTCCCCAGCCCTGCAGGCCCAGCAGTACACCCGCCCTG
The DNA here is from genome assembly GCF_057628025.1 of Oncorhynchus mykiss. Classification (NCBI taxonomy): domain Eukaryota; kingdom Metazoa; phylum Chordata; class Actinopteri; order Salmoniformes; family Salmonidae; genus Oncorhynchus; species Oncorhynchus mykiss. The sequence goes on from NC_143025.1 coordinate 35,160,518, forward strand.
CAGCTCTTGTTTATGATAAGGTCATTTTTCTAAGCAGCTAGAAAAAAAGAAGCGTGCCGCCGTGCCGCCGTGCCCCTTTATCTTTTATTTTCCTTTAGTCAGCAAGGTCGTGGAGTGGAATACAAATCCCATGTGTCTCTGAATCAATTCTGCTGTGGCACCTGCTACGTGTCGTGGGTTTCAGTTGGAGCGGGCGAGAGAGCGAGTCAGAGAGAGAGGCAGAGTGAGAGAGAGTGAGAGAGAGAGAGACAGACTAAGTTTAATCTCTATCAACCATTACTGCCTTTACTTAGAGGATGAATAGCCTCTACTGGCTAGGTCTGGCTTGGGAAGTATGGGGATTAGGGATGGACAGGGCAAGCTTATTGGGGGGCTGGGAGGGGGCTGGAGCCTGAATGTAGAGTTTAAGGGGCTCTGTCCAGCTTTATTTGAAAGGGAAGTGTGAATGAAGGGAATAGGTGGTGCAGGTACCTCACAGCGAAGGAGAACAATTTAATCCCCAGACTGGCTGCTGAATAAGCAAAAGGGCTCTAACCTCTGAAGGTGAAATGTAATCTCAACTCAATGACAGACACATTACAGCAGCACAGGAGAGGATCTTGAGCTCTCTACTTCTCTCTTTCTCTCTCTCTCTCTCTCTCTCTCTCTCTCTCAGTGAGACTCTTCCACTCATGCACGCGCGCACACACATGACTGGGAAAGGGGGATACCTAGTCAGTTGTCCAACTGAATGTATTCAACTGAAATGTGTCTTCCGCATTTAAAGCCACCCCTCTGGAAGCTGCATGGTCTTCTGTAATGTATGAGGCAGGAAGCTGAGAGGTTGAGTATATGTTGTGTTGTGCGGTGGAGTATTGAGTATGAAAGGAATAAACAGGAAGAAGAAGCACAGATCAGACAAAGAACGCAACAAATCTCCTCCTCTAACTCGCTCTATTGTCTTTGTAATCTCCCTCCCTCTAGTTCCCATACCATCTCTGCCAGTATTTTCGAGATCTGAAGTGTAATGTCATGGGAGTTGCATCCTTAGGAGCCTCTCTCTCTCTCTCTCTCTCTCTCTCTCTGAGAGAGCTTGTTATAGTCAGCCATTTGAAGACCCAGTTAGACTCTAATAATGAATGCATTCTATTTCCATACCCTATTTAAGAATTAGCAGCGTGCTCAGCTCAGAGGCAGTGTTTTCTTTTTATTGCCAATCTTCCTTTTTGTTTTGTCTCTTATCGTATCATTCTGGCTTTGATGTCAACCTTCTTTAATATTGGCCACCTGAAATATAAAAAAGGCTTCAATTATACCAATGGAAAAACAAGGCAGTTGATTTGTGTCTCAAAACCAGGCCATTTTTTTAAGAGTTATGCATTTGTTGGGAACCTTTACGTTTTCTCAAGGGTTGCAGGAGGTTGGAAGAACGTTGCAGGTAAGTTGGCAGTGTTCTCTTGGCTTAAACAGAAGACTGACCTTGTGTTTTGATAATTGCCTTTAACTCTGATCGATGAACCCACACAGTAGGTGTAGCAGCAGGGTACTCCCACCAACACAGATTCCCCCTCAGGACATGGTGCAGTGCTCACTAGATGGCGCTGTGGAGAGCAACCACCCTTCTTCCACCCATCTACCTGTATTCATTACTGCATGTTAACCCTTTCCCTCCCCCATCGAGCTTCTTCTCCCTCTCTACCAGTCACTAATTACCTAAACAGACACATTGAGCATGCCACTATTGTAGTGCCTGTAGTATAGCCTATGGCCCTTTTCCTAACTACGGATTTTTTTTTAAATCACTTATTTTTTTGTTCTGTCTGTGCTGTTCTGTGTTTGACCTCTCTCCCTCCATTCTGTCTGCTCCCTATCATTAGTGGAACGTTGAGGATTCGACGGACTATGTGAGTAGGAGACATGTGTAGTGTGTGCTGGGTGCGGTGCCGTCAGTGAGGGCCGTTGGGAGTGCTCTCTGTTCTCCATCTCTATCCCAATTCCTCTCTCTCCATCTCACTGTCTGTCTGGGGACTAACACTCTCTCCTTCCCTTTCCCTCAAGCAGTTAGACTAGGAGCAGTTAGCTGTAGAATTGAAAGAGATAGACAGGGAAGTATCTCTTGCCAGACTCAGGACATACTGTCTGTGGTAGCGGAAAGTCTTGTGAAACGGCATGAAATTGACCATTTCCACCCTGTTATGTCCTTTATATAACTGTATGGAGTTGCTCCTCTTCCTGAAAACGCCATGTAATACTGTGATATTAGAGGCATAACCTACACGTGACCTTAACGGAGCATATTTACAATGCCATAGCCAAGTCCAATTCCCTCCGCTCCATTCTCCATACCCCTTTTTTCCCTAGGCCATTTTCACCCCTTATTTCCACTCTCTATTTTCACTATCTATCTCTCTGCATCCTCTTTCTATCTAGACCTTCATATACACATAGATAGTCATGCTTCTCCACCTTTACTCTCCGTTCTTCATTCCGTCAGCAACCTTCTCACAGCAGGTCCCTGTCCAGAGTTCAACTGAACTTTTCATCTCCTGTTGTGAAGTTCTCATGTAGACCCCCCCCCTCTCCTTTCCTCCCAATCAGCTTGGACTCCTTACTTACCAAGTGTGTTGTGTGAGATTGGCTGGTGGTGCTGGGAGTGTGTCGGTGTAGGGCTCGGAGTGTGCAAGTGTTGAGGGTGTAGGTAGGGGAGTGTGTGGGGAGTGTTGGGGGAATGTGTGAGGATTCTGGTTGGGAGGCGTGGAGCCCCGGGGGTACTGAGGCAGAACTGTGAGCTCTAGTCCGTGTCCCAGATGGCCCTGTGTTCTCTTTATTTGTTTCTGCGGCTGGTGAGAAAGTGCTGCTGAAGACATGATGCACACTGCTTAATGTGCACTCACACACATGTGCACTCACACACTTTGTACATGGTGAGTGTGTGTGTGTGTGTGCACACCGGCTTGTGTGTGGGGGGAGGTGTGTGTGCGTGTGTGTCTTGGCAGCACTCTCTCCATGGCTCAGTAGTGTCGTTGTGTTGCGTGAGAACCAGCAGCACCTCTCGTCTCTGAGGCATTACTGCTGTAAATCTTCTTTTGTTTTGGTTCCCAAGAAAAAAAAGGTGTTTTATTTGTGTGTAATTTTCTGTCCAGACCAAGTAATGTGTCTCCCACTACTTTCCCCAGTCAGAATAATACCTGTCGAGCTCTCTGTCTACCTGCCAGGTAAGGTATGGTTGTGCAAACAGGCACGCATACGCACGCACGCATGCACACACACACACATACAAACAGACGTGCGTGTTGTGTTATAATAGTCCTGAACCTTGCTGTGCTCTGTCAAACAGAAAACAGAAACACAACTTTAGCTAACAGAGGCTCCTGAGTCCAGAGCTCTCCGCTGCCACACTTGAATCACCTCAACCACATTTTGCTTTTAGTAAGAAGTGGATTTACAGTTGTGGTGGCCACTGGGACTGTGAGGGCTGCTGAACTTAATGTTATGTTGTGTTGTTGAATACACTGTCTCCCGCAAATTGACTGCCCTGTGAACTCCTTTTCCTGTATGTTTATATGCTGTAATGGAAGTTGCACATGGCTCAGTGATGCATACTGTTATGGTGTGTTTGTTTGTTTGTTTTTCTCATGTTATGTATTGTTGTTGTCGGCAAATTGAGAGAGAGTGTGTGTGTGTTTGTGTGTGTGCGTGCGTGCGCGCTCCGGCATATGTGCGTGCTCCTGTGCGTGCGTATCTCACTTCGTATTCTGATACCGTCCTAGTAGAGACAGAGGTCCCTGACTCACCTTACAGTGTCAAAGGGAAATCCAGTTCAAACAGCACAGAAACTCCCACCGGGACTGGAAATGTCTGCTCCGGAGCTTTTCAGATTGTAGCGAGGGGAAAGAAAAAGGTATCAGACTGACTGGAGCATCTGTTCCTAATGCCGAACAGGTAGTGACAACTCCAGATTGTCAGTTCAGAGTCTGCAGACTAAGCACAGCGTTTTTAGGAGCAGGAGCTCAGGCTTCCTGCCTTCTCTTGGCCTCTCTTCTGTGGCTACTTATGGAACCACAACCACAGCTCCAGATGAATGTATCTTCAGTTTCCCAGAACCCATCACACTTATATGGGAGATGTGTGTCAATAATAGGCCGCTAATGGAATATTGATGCATCACTCATTATGTCATCGTAGCTTCAGAATTGAAGATACTGTATTAGGCTGTGGAGATTTGACGCATTCGAGATTAGAATGTATCTTACTTTGGGTGCGTTCGTAAATTCACTCTGGCTATCTACTCTGATTTCTGAGCACTCTCAAGTGAGTGTGCCAGAGCCTAAAACAACTGATGAATTTACGAACGCTCAAAATCTGATGAATATGGCCGGTGTCAGTAAACATCAGTAAAAAAACGTCATTAAATTGTTGCCAGCAGCACAGTCACCAACCCTCTGGATAACATGAAAACAGCCTAACCAGCTCTGCAAGGGTGAGTAAAATGGTCAGAGTGAGTTGTTCTCTTATTTGTGTCTGGAAGTAGCTAGCAAGCCAGCCAATGTTAGCCAGTTAGCTTGGGTGCTGGACTTCCGTTGTGAGGTCAGAACACTCAGATCAAGCCGACTCCTCACCAGAGTGTCCAGGGTGCGCTCTGAACTCTCCGAGAGCGAAACACTCTGAATTTACAAATGGACAACTTGACAAAGCTCTGAATTTACGAACGCCCAGAGCGCACTCTGAGCACACTCTGGCACTCCAGATTGAATTTACGAACACACCCTTTATGTTCGCCACTTTGTCATCATAGAGCTATTCTCAGGCAGTTACTAAAAATGAATAAAACACCAAAGTGACTGTTCAGAGCTCCCGTGTGAACACCAACTCAGCAGTATAGTTGTTCATTAGGCCTGATAGTCGTGTAACTGTAAGACAGTGGCGTACACTGTAAAAACAAAAAACATGTGACACGTTTATAACCTAAATGTCAGTGTTTAAAACCAAAATATTAGACATTTTGACGTGCCGATAGGTGTTCTCATCTTAAACACAGGCGTTTAGAATGCAAGATTAAAACATGATAGTCAGCTTTTTCCAGTCAGTTTCCAACCAGGAGAACACAAATAATGTATAGTCTAAGTGTTCAGATTTAAACACTAGTGTTTACTTTCCCGTCGTCCTTTTTAGAGTGCATTTAGTCTTTGATGTAACTTTCTATGCCTTTTATTCAGATTAGTGTTAGGAATGTCGGCTACATTTCAGCACAACGAAACAGGACATTTGATTCAATAAATATTTTAAATCTCGTGGTGTTATTGTTACTCGACTGTGTGAGTAACTCTCTGAGTGAAAAAGACGTGGGTGGGGCCTCATTATCATATTTCCCAGCATGTTTTGTTGCAGGTTGATTTTTGTGTGTGTGGGGGAGGTGTGTGTGCGTGTGTGAATACTTGCGCACAGGTGTGTGTGTCTTGGCAGCACTCTCTCCATGGCTCAGTAGTGTCGTCATGTTGCGTGAGAACCAGTAGCACCTCTCGTCTCAGAGGCATTACTGCTGTAAATCTTCTTTTGTTTTGGTTCCCAAGAAAAATTGTGTTAATATAGCTTATTTGTGTGTAATTTTCTGGCCAGACCTAGTAATGTGTCTCCCACTACTTTCAATCAAATGTCCTGTTCATTTGTGAACACCTATACTGTATATCCTAAGCGTTCAGAACTTTCTTCTCGTCAGCCTATTCCTGTTCTGAGAACTGAAGGCTATTCCATGTGAGAAATTGCCTAGAAACTGAAGATCTCATACAACTCATACTCGTCTGACTGACGAGTTTCAGAAGAAAGTAAACTGAGCCTGTAATCAAAACCACAAATGCTGATGCTCCAGATACTCAACTAGTCTAAAGAAGGGCAGTTTTATTGCTTCTTTAATCAGGACAACAGTTTTCAGCTGTGCTAACACAATTGCAAAAGGTTTTCTAATGATCAATTAGCCTTATAAAATGTTAAACTTAGGTTAGCCAACACAACGTGCAAAAACAAGGACATTTCTAAGTGACCTTATGTAAAGTTGAAGTCGGAAGTTTACATACACTTAGGTCGGAGTCATTAACCTCTCGCACCTCGACAACAGCCAGTGAAATTGCAGGGCGCCAAATTCAAAACAACAGAAATCACATAATTAACATTCCTCAAACATACATCCACCAATTTAAAGATAAACTTCTTGTAAATCCAACCACAGTGTCCAATTTCAAAAAGGCTTTACTGCAAAAGCACACCAAACGATTATGTTAAGTCAGTACATAGTCACAGAAAAACACAGGCATTTTTCCAGCTATAGAGAGGAGTCATAAAAAGCAGTAATAAAGATAAAATTAATCACTAACCTTTGATGATCTTCATCAGATGGCACTCATAGGACTTCATGTTACACAATACATGTATGTTTCATATTTATATCCCAAAATCTCAGTTTACATTGGCACGTTATGGTCAGAAATGCATTGTCTCAAACAAACATCCGGTGAAAGTGCAGAGAGCCACATCAAATAACAGAAATACTCATCATAAACATTGAGAAACGATACAAGTGTTAAGCATGGAATTATAGATGAACTTCTCCTTAATGCAAATTCTGAGTCAGATTTCAAAAATCCTTTACGGCGAAAGCACACTTTGTGATTATGTTAGGTCAGCTCCTAGCCACAGAAACTCAAGGCGCGTGCACTAATTCCAGACAAAAGTTTTTAAAAGTAGAATAAAAGTTAGTAGAAACATGCCAAACAATGTTTAAAATCTATCCTACGGTTGTTTTTGTCAAAAATAATCAATAATATTTCAACCGGACAAAAGCTTCGTCAGTAGGAAAGGAGAAACAAGAAAGGTGCGTTCACGATCAGACACATGGCTGATGAATGGAAATTTCCACTTGCCACTGATTGAAAGTGCAGTATCTCCCTCATTCTTCAGAGTAAAAGCCTGAAACAATGCCTAAAGACTGGTCACATGTTGAGGAAGCCATAGAGGTCATGGACTGGGCCCCAAGTTTTTGTATGGTGGATGGGCTTTCAATGGAAAAACAGCCTTTCAAAAGAATAGTACTGTTATACTCACAGACATTATTTTAACAGTTTTGGAAACTTTAGAGTGTTTTCCATTCAAATCTACTAATTATATGCATGTCCTATCTTCTGGGCCTGAGTAGCAGTAGCATTTTTTGTTAACAAACTATAGTTTTTGCAAGTCAGTTAGGGCATCTACTTTATGCATGACACAAGTAATTTTTCCAACAATTGTTTACAGACAGATGATTTAATGTATAATTCACTGTATCACAATTCCAGTGGGTCAGAAGTTTACGTACACTAAGTTGACTGTGCCTTTAAACAGCTTGGAAAATTCCAGAAAATGATGTAATGGCTTTAGAAGCTTCTGATAGGCTAATTGATCATTGATCATTTGATTCAATTGGAAGTGTACCTGTGTATGTATTTCAAGGCCTACCTTCAAACTCAGTGCCTCTTTGCTTGACAACATGGGAAAATGAAAAGAAATCAGCCAAGACCTCCAAAAATTGTAGACGTCCACAAGTCTGGTTCATCCTTGGGAGCAATTTCCAAAAGCCTGAAGGTACCACGTTCATCTGTACAAACAATAGTACGCAAGTATAAACACCATGGGACCACACAGCCGTCATACCGCTCAGGAAGGAGACGTGTTCTGTCTCCTAGAGATGAACTTACTTTGGTGCGAAAAGTATAAATCAATCCCAGAACAACAGCAAAGGACCCTGTGAAGATGCTGGAGGAAACCGGTACAAAAGTATCTATATCGACATAACCTGAAAGACCGCTCAGCAAGGAAGAAGCCACTGCTCCAAAGCCATCATAAAAAAGCCAGATTACGGCTTGCAACTGCACATGAGGACAAGGATCGTACTTTTTGAAGAAATGTCCTCTGGTCTAATGAAACAAAAATAGAACTGTTTGACCATAATGATCATTGTTATGTTTGGAGGGAAAAGGGGAGGCTTGCAAGCTGAAGAACACCATCCCAACCGTGAAGCACTGTTGGCAGCATCATGTTGCCAATGTTGTGGGGGTGCTTTGCTGCAGGAGGGACTGGTGCACTTCACAAAATAGATGGCATCATGAGGGGGGAAAATCATGTGGATATATTGAAGCAACAGCTCAAGACATCAGTCAGGAAGTTAAAGCTTGGTCGCAAATGGGTCTTCCAAATGGACAACAACCCCAAGCATACTTCCAAAGTTGTGGCAAAATGGCTGAAGGACCACAAAGTCAAGGTATTGGAGTGGCCATCACAAAGCCCTGACCTCAATCCTATAGAACATTTGTGGGCAGAACTGCAAAAGCATGTGCGAGCAAGGAGGCCTACAGACCTGACTCAGTTACACCAGCTCTGTCAGGAGGAATGGGCCAAAATTCACCAAACTTTTTGTGGAAAGCTTGTGGAAGGCTACCCAAAATGTTTGACTCAAGTTAAACAATTTAAAGTCAATGCTACCAAATACTAATTGACTATATGTAAATATCTGACCCACTGGGAATGTGATGAAATAAATAAAAGCTGAAATAAATCATTCTCTCTAGCATTATTCTGACATTTCACATTCTTAAAATAAAGTGGTGATCCTAACTGACCTAAGACAGGGAATTTTTACTATGATTAAATGTCAGGAATTGTCAAACTGAGTTTAAATGTATTTGGCGAACTGTATATACAGTACCAGTCGAAAGTTTGGACACACCTAATAATTCAATGGTTTTTCTTTCATTTTACAATGTTCTACATTGTAGAATAATAGTGAAGACATCAAAACTATGAAATAACACATATGGAATCATGTAGTAACCAAAAAAGTGTTAAACAAATCAAAATCTATTTTATATTTTAGGTTCTTAAAAGTATCCACCCTTTGCCTTGATTACAGCTTTGGACAACCAGCTTCACTTGGAAAACTTTTCCAACAGTCTTGAAGGAGTTCCCACATATGCTGATCACTTGTTGGCTGCTTTCCTTCACTTTGTGGGTCAACTCATCCCAAACCACCTCAATTGGGTTAACCTCTCTAGGGTATGTGGGCGTCCCACCTGGCCAACATCCAGTGAGATTGCATAGCGCCAAATTCAAATGCAGAAATTCTCATTATAAAAATTCAGAAAACAAAACATATTTTATATAGGTTTAAAGATTAACTTCTTGTTAATCTAACCATGGTGTCAGATTTATAAAATGCTTTTCGGCGAAAGCATACCTAGCCCAGAACATACCCAGCCCAGAATATAGCCCAGTTGACAAATTATTACAAACAGTAACCAGCCAAGCAGAAGCGTTACAAAACTCAGAAATAGAGATAAAATGAATCACTTACCTTTGATGATCTTCATATGGTGGCAATCAGAAGACATTCATTTACTCAATAAATGTTCCTTTTGTTCGATAAAATGTATCTTTATATCCAAAAACCTCTGTTTTGTTTGCACATTTTCTTCAGTAATCCACAGGCTCAAACGCAGTCAAAACAGGCAGACAAAAAAATCCAAATTGTATCCGTAAAGTTCATAGAAACAGGTTGTTTTTAGCCTAAATAATCTATATTATTTCAACCGTACAATAACGTTGTCAATTTGAAAGGTAAACAAGAAATGCACTCTCTCGGGATTGCGCATGAAAAAGCTCTGCGACACGGTAGGGTCCACTCATTCAGACTGCTCTTACTCCCTCATTTATGAGAATACAAGCCTGAAAGAATTTCTAAAGACTGTTGACTTCTAGTGGAAGGCATAGGAACTGGAAATTGAGTCCCTAGTCAATGGATGCTGTAATGGCATTGAATACAAAACTACAAAACCAACAAAAAAACTACTTCCTGAATGTCTTTTTCTCAGGTTTTCGCCTGCCAAATCAGTTCTGTTATACTCACAAACACTTTTTTAACAGTTTTGGAAACTTTAGAGTGTTTTCTATCCAAATCTACCTACCAGTTATATGCATATCATATCTTCTGAGCCCGAGTAGCAGGCCGTTTAATTTGGGCATGCTTTTCATCCAAAATTCCGAATGCTGTCCCCTACCCTAGAGAAGTTACGGTCCGGTGATTGTGAGGCCAGGTCATCTGATGCAGCCCTCCGTCACTCTCCTTCTTGGTCAAATAACACTCACACCACCTGGAGGTGTGTTGGGTCATTGTTCTGTTGAAAAACACAAACAAAATGGGATGGCATATCACTACACAATGCTGTGGTAGCCATGCTGGTTAAGTGTGCCTTGAATTCTTAATAAATCACAGACAGTTTCACCAGCAAAGCACCCCACAACATCACAGCTCCTCCTTCATGCTTCACGGTGGGAACTACACATCCGGAGATCATCCGTTCACCTACTCTGTGTTTGGAATCCAAAATCTCTAATTTGCACTCATCATACCAAAGGACAGTGTTTCTAATGTCCATTGGTCATGTTTCTTGGCCCAAGCAAGTCTCTTCTTCTCATTGGTGTCCTTTAGTAGTGTTTTTTTTTTGTTGCAGCAATTTGACCATGAAGGCCGGATTCATGCAGTCTCCTCTGAACATTTGATGTTGACATGTGTCTGTTACTTGTACTCTGTGAAGCATTTATTTGGGCTGCAATCTGAGGTGCAGTTAACTCTAATGAACTTATCCTCTGGAGCAGAGGTAACTCTGGATCTTCCATTCCTGTGTCGGTCCTCATGAGAGCCAGTTTCATCATGGCACTTGATGGTTTTTGCTACCGCTCTTGAAGAAACTTTCGAAGTTCTTGAAATGTTCTGGATTGACTGACCTTCATGTCTTAAAGTAATGATGGACAGTTGTTTCGCTTTGCTTATTTGAGCTGTTCTTGCCATAATATGGACATGGTCTTTTACCAAATATGGCTATCTTCTGTGTACCACCCCTACCTTGTCACAACACAACTGATTGGCTCAAATGCATTAAGAAGGAAAGAAATTCCACAAATTAACTTTTAACAAGTCACACCTGTTAATTGAAATGCATTCCAGGTGACTAAAAATCAAATCAAATCAAATTTTATTTGTCACATACACATGGTTAGCAGATGTTAATGCGAGTGTAGCGAAATGCTTGTGCTTCTAGTTCCGACAATGCAGTAATAACAAGTAATCTAACTAACAATTCCAAAACTACTGTCTTGTACACAGTGTAAGGGGATAAAGAATATGTACATAAGGATATATGAATGAGTGATGGTACAGAGCAGCATAGGCAAGATACAGTAGATGGTATCGAGTACAGTATATACATATGAGATGAGTATGTAAACAAAGTGGCAGAGTTAAAGTGGCTAGTGATACATGTATTACATAAGGATACAGTCGATGATATAGAGTACAGTATATACGTATGCATATGAGATGAATAATGTAGGGTAAGTAACATTATATAAGGTAGCATTGTTTAAAGTGGCTAGTGATATATTTACATCATTTCCCATCAATTCCCAATTCCCATGACTACCTCATGAAGCTGGTTGAGAGAATGCCAAAGCTGTCATCGAGGCAAAGGGTGACTACTTTGAAGAATATCAAATATCAAATTAGTTAAGGTTTAACACTTTTTTGGTTACTGCATGGCTCCATGTCCTATTTCATAGTTTGATGTCTTCACTTTTATTCTACAATGTAGAAAGATAGTAAAATTAAAGAAAAACCCTTAGGTGTGTCCAAACCTTTGACTGGTAAGGTTATTTTGGGATATAACATATCAGTTTTCAAACCATGTATAATAATAATCATTGAGTTAAAGCCGCATACAAACATGGTTTATTTTTTGATTTCTTAAGGCAGTTCCAAAATTCAGGTCTTTCAGCCTAGCTTAGAGCTTTCTGTGGTAGTGTGGGGGCAGCCGGTGGAAAATACAGAGCGTAGGGGTTGGTAATGTTCTCTTGTTGCGCCGTGATTGGCTTAGTGTTCTGTCACTCATGGGGACACTACGTCACTGCCAAAATCTAAGGGTAAGAGCTTGAAAATTCAAGCCCCTTGGGTGCTAACATTAGAAGTGCCCATCCAAGAAGGTTCAAGGTCATTGATAAAATGACGTCAAATCAGGTTATATCTACAGTAGCTTTGATTGAACTGATCATGTCAACATCCTACTTTCAAAATCTTAGTTAGCAGTTATCATCATGAATCAAATCAACAATATACTGGCAAATCCTTTTTAATCCGTGTCCTATGAACAGAAATAATTAAGAGAAATTATAGATACAATATTTCGGTGCTCTTCGGCCATTGGACATAAACATAGAACAACAAGTTGGAAATCGCAAATTCAACATTGAGTGGTTTGGAAGGAATCAGTGGCTAACTGCAAGCATTGCAAAGCAATCACTACCCTGCTATTCAATGGAGTGGGTGTGTGGTCCCATTTCTGGCTTTAAGGGTGGTCTCTTTTCCAAGCTTAAAATGACAAATATTCAACATTGGCCATGTTGTCAATCCAGCATAATTTCTGCCGTGCTCAAAACAACTGTTTAACTTGGAACTGGGAAATCTGACTTCAGTGAGTTCAAGACAACTGGGATTTCGGGAATAAACGAGCTCCGACTGGGAAAATACATTTAGAAAGGTCGTCCAACTCGGAATTCCAAGCCGGGAACTCTGGCCTCTTACTAGAGCCGCGACCTGGAGGTCACTGACGTCATCATGATTCAACCTTGTTTTTTCCGAGTTCCCAGTTGTCTTGAAAGCACCATAAATCCAGAAAATGCTAGACTTTGATGACAAAGTTTGACGACAAAATTTGCCCACGAAGAACTCCCGCGCCACCTTCCTGTTCAAATGAGCACAGCAAGGTGACTCCAAAAATGTATTGTACACAACTACATAAATGATGTAATATGCCAGTGAGATACCTATACTGCAGATAAGAAAGTAATACTAAGTGTATGTTGTGTATTAAACTGTTAGTAGCCCATGTGCCTGACCCTAATAATTTGCTCCCTTTTCCTCTCCTAATTTTGCCTACTGTTCTGACTTGGTGGTGCACATGTAGCCTATAACCTGTTTAGAGAAATGTCATCTTTGAATATTGTAAGAGCTTTCATTGTCTGCTTTTATGCCCACTTTATTTATCCTATGGTTCTGACTTGGTGTACAGGGAGAACACTGTAAGAATGGCCCATGTTCTGAATTCTGTTGCTGTACATTTAAAAAGTGCTTAACAAATATTTAGATTGACTATGGCCGTCCTCTTATCTGCCTCTTATCTGCTTGTCGTCCCCTTATGCCATAGTTTGTTCATCTCAATTGTCAGTAAAAACCACATTTGTTTAAGCAAGTCAGCCATTTCAGCTATGCTTTTTTTAAAGGCAGTAAATGAGCCTGAATTAGCTGTTTTGCTGCCAGACGGGGCTCTGCTGATAGACAGGTGTAGCAGTGGCAAGGTTTTGGGACTGCTGTTGTGACTCTGCTGTTGGGACAGCTTTATGTAGGCCCTAACATTTTGTGGGCACAGTTTGTCACCGTTATAGTGCAATCAATGAATTGTTTAGTGTTGTGTTGTGTAGTGGCTTTGCCGGCATGCGTCCCCAAATAAAAAAAATGTGTTGCCCCACCAAGATTTACGTGCAAAAATTGACACGGGCATTTGGTGTTTACAATCCAAACACTGTGACGTGTTTTTATATAAATTATAAATGTCTTGACGTGTTTAAAAAGTGTTGCAGAAAAGTGTTTAGTTATGTGTTCAGATCCTAAACACTTGGATTTCACAGTGTAGGAACCCCTGGTGATTTAGGGTGGAGGTTTAGAAAAAGGAGGAGGTGGAAGAGAGGGGTGAAAGAAGTAGGTGGAGAGGACCAGAGCGTTTGATCTGGAGTCTACTGGAACTGGAAGTCATGACAACTTGATTGGCTTCAGTTAAACAAGCCAGGACAGAGTTCCCTTGGATGCAGAATAGAATCTTTCATCATGTCTTGGCTGCGTCCCAAATGGCACCATATTCCCTTTATAGTACACTACTTTTGACCAGAGCCCTATAGGCTCTGGTCAAAATGGGAATTGGGTGCCATTTGGGATGCAGTCTGTCTTAATGTTAAATGTTTAATCTATTCCCTCCTTGGGAATCCATCCCTACATTCCCAGAGAACCCGATATTCGTCCCTCCCCTCCTCCTCCCCCGATCCCTCTGCATTTGAATAAGAGAGAAGAGCCTGATTAGATTTTTATTCCAAATGAAAGAGAGAAACCACTCCAGCGCCAAAACTAAAAAGGAATACTGTACGATAAAAATAATGAGGCTTTTTAAAGAAAATTAATAGCTCCAGATGACTCGTATTCCCTCTCATCTTGAACCCCCCCCCCCCCCCCCTGGAAGATGAGACGGCTGCTTCTTAAACCCTAAGTGGGCGATCTTTGCTCAAAATAGCCTACTACGCCAGCCTGCTCTGCTCAGTAGCATGTCTGTGATTACATGGCTGCATCATAATTATCAGAAAGGGAAAGCCTTATTTTTATGATTATCATGCAATAAAGATGTGAGAGGCTACAGCCATGAAATCATAATTAAAGATTGGTTTGGGCTCTGGAAAGCAGAGCTGGCCATGTCATTCCTGTGGCTGCTAGCTGCAGTTTCTTGGTCTGTTATCTCATCTGCTCTCGGAGGGCTGTGCTGAGCTCCATGCCCCAGGCACTTACAAGCTGGCACCATGGGTGGTAGGCTGATGGGTGAATGAGATGGGGGGATAGAGGGATGGGTGGATGAGTCTCTCTGGGTGTTCTCAGTTGGAAACCCAGCTCCTGTCTCTGACTTTCGCTCTTCCGTCTCAAGCTCATTCATCACAAATGACACAATATTCCCTTGATATTGCATTACTTGAATGCCTGTGTCACTATGGGCCCTGTTCAAAAGCATGCCTGTGTCCCAATGGGCCCTGGACAAAAGCATTCCTGTGTCCCTATGGGCCCTTGTCAAAAGTACACTCTAAGAAAAAAAAGGTGCTGTGTAGAACCATATAGGATTCTTCAGATTGTCCCCATAGGGGAATCCTTTTTTGTGCTGGGTATAACCTTTTGCAGGGGGTTCTGACTAGAACTCTTTATTTAGGGTTCTTCAAAGAACCCCTGTATATGGTTCTACCTAGAACTCTCTATGGAGGGTTCTGCCAAGAACCCCTTTGAAGGGTTCTACAGTGAACCCTTTTATCTTTGGAGGGTTCTTTGAACCCTTTATGAAGGGTTCCACCAGCCTAATTAGCCTTTAAAATATACATATTTACGAGAATACAATACTGTAAATAATAAAGCCTTTCTTTAAGGGCCTAGTTATACCCTAACAGAGTGATGTTAGGAATCTCCTGGTTTACAGGCCACATCAGGCCTGCAAGTCACATTATGCTGGCTTGCAAAGTGATGTGTGATTCCTATTGGAATCCAGCCCGGGTTATCCAACAAGTGTAATTGTTAGTTACCCATAACCTGCATTCAGAATGACTGCCAGAGTAGAGAAGATTGAATACTGAGACGACCTCAATCATCTAAACAGGAACAACAATTTCAGTAACAAGCGCAAAAAACTCTAACAGATTGAATTAGTTTAGAAAACTGTATGTTACTTATATTTTTTGTGTAGCATGAAATTAATCAACACATGAAAAAATACAAATATTACAGTAAATTAAACAATTACAGTACCAGTCAAAAGTTTTTGCACCTACTCATTCAATGGTTTTTCTTTATTTTTACTGTCTTCTACGTTGTAGAATAGAGAAGACATCAACACTGTGAAATAACACATATGGAATCATGTAGTAACCAAAAAAGTGTTAAAGAAATCAAAATCTATTTCATATTTCAGATTCTTCAAAGTAGCCACCCTTTGCCTTGATTACAGCTTTGGACAACCAGCTTCACTTGGAAAACTTTTCCAACAGTCTTGAAGGAGTTCCCACAAATGCTGAACACTTGTTAGCTGATTTTCCTTCACTCTGCAGTCCAACTCATCCCAAACCATCTCAACTGGGTTGAGGTCGGGTAGTTGTGGAGGCCAGGTCATCTGATGCAGCACTCCATCACTCTCCTTCTTGATCAAATAGCTCTTACACAGCCCGGAGGTGTGTTGGGTGATTGTCCTGTTGAAAAACAAATTATAGTCCCACTAAGCGCAAACCAGAAGGGATGGAATATCGCTGCACAATGCCGTGGTAGCCATGCTGGCAAAGAGTGCCTTGAATTCTAAATAAATCACTGACAGTGTCACCAGCAAAGCACCCCCACACCATCGCAACTCCTACTCCATGGTTCACGTTGGAAACCACATGTGGAGATATTTTATTTGTCACATGCACCGAATACAACAGGCTTTAAAGTGAAATGCTTACTTACAAGCAATTAACCAACAATGCAGTTAAGAAAATACCTACAAAAAAAGTAAGAGATAAGAATAACAAAACATTAAAGAGCAGCAGTACAGTAAATAACAATAGCAGCGCTATATACAGGTGGTACAGGTACACAGTCAATGTGCAGGGGTACCAGTGTCCTACTCTGTGTCTCACAAAGACACAACAGTTGGAACCAAAAATCTCAAATTTGGACCAAAGGACAACCAATAAATATCGTTGCAGAAATGTGACCATGAAGGCTTTATTCACACAGTCTCCTCTGAACAGTTGATGTTGAGATGTGTCTGTTACTTGAACTCTGTGAAGCACATATTTGGGCTGCAATTTCTGAGGCTGGTAACTCTAATGAACTTATCGTCTGCATCAGAGGTTACTCTGGGTCTTCCTTTCCTGTGGCGGTCCTCGTGAGAGCTAGATTCATCATAGCGCTTGATGGTTTTTGCGACTGCACTTGAAGAAACTTTCAAAGTTCTTGACATTTTCCAGATTAACTGACCTGGTCTTAAAGTAATGATGACTTTCATTTCTCTTTGCTTATTTCAGCTCCCTCCACAGATTTTCTATGGGATTAAGGTCTGGAGACTGGCTAGGCCATTCCAGGACCATAAATGTGCTTCTTATTGAGCCACTCCTTTGTTGCATTGGCTGTGTGTTTTAGGTCATTGTCATGCTGGAATACTGTCATGCTGGAATACCCATCCACGACCCATTTTCAATGCCCTGGCTGAGGGAAGGAGGTTCTCAGCCAAGATTTGACGGTACATGGCCCCGTCCATCGTCCCTTTGATGCGGTGAAGTTGTCCAGTCCCCTTAGCAGAAAAACACCCCCAAAGCATAATGTTTCCACCTCCATGTTTGACGGTGGGGATGAGGTTCTTGGGGTCATAGGCAGCATTCCTCCTCCTCCAAGCACGGCGAGTTGAGTTGATGCCAAAGAGCTCCATTTTGGTCTCATCTGACCACAACACTTTCACCCAGTTGTCCTCTGAATCCTTCAGATGTTCATTGGCAAACTTCAGACGGGCATGTATATGTGCTTTCTTGAGCAGGGGAACCATGCGGGTGCTTCAGGATTTCAGTCCTTCACGGCATAGTGTGTTACCAATTGTTTTCTTGGTGGCTATGGTCCCAGCTGCCTTAAGATCATTGACAAGATCCTCCCATGTAGTTCTGGGCTGATTCCTCACCGTTCTCATGATCTTTGCAACTCCACGAGGTGAGATCTTGCATGGAGCCCCAGGCCGAGGGAGATTGACAGTTCTTACATTTGTGAATGATCGCACCAACTGTTGTCACCTTCTCACCAAGCTGCTTGGTGATGTTCTTGTAGCCCATTCCAGCCTTGTGTAGGTCTACAATCTTGTCCCTGACATCCTTGGAGAGCGCTTTGGTCTTGGCCATGGTGGAGAGTTTGGAATCTGATTGATTGATTGCTTCTGTGGACAGTTGTCTTTTATACAGGTAACAAGCTGAGAGAGAGAGAGATCTACATTTTTTATTTGTGTCATGTGCATGTACTGTATGTTTGTGCGGTTTGTCTATGTGTGCTTGGGTTTTATGTATGATGTGCTCAGTGTTGACTTTTTATTGGTTTGCTTGTTATAGCCAACAATTGACAGTTAGATACAAACTGCTTTAAAGCCTTTGGTTCTGCCCAGTCAGAGAGAGAGACAGGGAAAACCTTGGAACACTTTGACTTACCTTCAAGAGTGTCTGACTTGTACTGTGTCCCAAATGGCTCCCTATTCCCTAGTGCACTACGTTTGACCAGAGCCATATGGGTACCTGGTCAAAAGTAGTCCACTGTATAGGCAATAGGGTGCCATTTGCAAGACGTGTGATCAAATCTGTGACAACTGTATTTGTTTTTCTGTTGTGTAATTCCACACTGGTCAAATGCTTTTTCTGGATTTCTGGATTGTATACCTAAAAATCATGAAGAATGAGGATATATTTAGAAAATGACTCAGACAGTACTGAGACACAGTAACCTCATGAGTGATGAGTACTATCCAACTCTAAAATGTCTGTTATGGCAACAGTACTTTTTCCTTCACACAGACAGTATCTCTTTCATTTCTTTCAGCAACCTTGTTTGGGGTAAGTTGTAAAATACAGCAATGACCCTACCATCTGACAATATAACCAAATGTTAATGTTTCTGCACCTGAGGGACACAGACACATAGTAAATAAAGTGAATCATATTGAATATGTATCTCTTCATCACGTAGAACAAGTAGAGGCGGAATCTTGAGTACAGCCAATCTTGACGACAGATATAACGATGAGGACAGATCATCTTGAAGAATGATCAATTTTAGATTTCTTCCCAAGCAGTTTATGAGTACCAAGCTGACCCCTCTTACAATAATCCAATGAACACAGTTAGTATATACACTCAGTGGCCAGTATGTAGGTACACCCATATTATACCGGGTCGGACCTGCCTTAGCCTCCAGAACAGGCTGAATTCTTTGGGGCATGGAGACGTTGCTCAATTGGTATCAAGGAACCTAACATATGCCAGGAAAACATTTCCCACAACATTACACCATCGCCACCAGCCTGTACCGTTGACACCAGGAAGGATGGGGCCATGCTGCTTACGCCAAATCCTCACTCTGCCATCAGCAGTAATAGTAACCAGGATTTGTCGGACAAGCAATGTTTTTACACTCCTCAATTGTCCAGTGTTGGTGATTGCGTGGCCACTGGAGCGGCTTCTTCTTTTTTTTCCTGATAGGAGTCGACAAGGACAGATGAGTTGTGTGTTCCGAGATGTCGTTCTACACACCACCATTGTACTGTGCCACTATTTTCCTGTTTGTGGCCAGCCTTTTAGCGTGCATGATTCTTGCAATTCTCCTTCGACCTCTTATCAACGAGCTGTTTTCGCCCACAGGACTGCCACTGAAAGTATGTTTTTTGTTTGTCGCACCATTCTCGGTAAACCCTAGACACTGTCATGCGTAAAAAGCCCAGGAAGCTGGCAATATCTGAGATACCGGAAATAGCGTGCCTGGCATTGCCGATCATACCATGCTCAAAGTTGCTTAGGTCACTCTTTTGGCCCATTCTAACGTTCAGTAACTGAATGCCTCAATGCCTGTCTGCCTGCTTTATATAGCAAGCCTCGGCCACGTGACTCACTTCTAGAAGCGAACCATGTGGCGGTGTACCTTATAAACTGGCCACTGAGTGTATAAGGTTTAATCTCAGTTCTTACAGTATGTCACCACAGCAACATGGGAGTACCAAAATTGTTCTCTATTTATTTTCAAACCATTTGAGCTTTGTTTGTTCCTTTACCTTCTCTGCAACCATTTCTCAGAAAGAAATGCAATGCTTTGAGAGTATTTCAAATGCTACACTGACGTATGGTGTGTGTGCGTGTGCGCTTGACTGCCTAACCCTACCAGAGTGTACTGAACACAGTACAGTGGATGAAGGCTGGGCCATTGTGTTAGGCATCATCTCATCATAGCATTAGTCTGACATGGGCTGTTTGTGCATTTCTCTCCAACAGGAGACTGTCATAACTGGCCTGCTCCCTGAGACCTCTTACTCTGTCACTGTGGCAGCCTACACCACCAAGGGAGATGGGGCACGCAGTAAGGCCAAGGTGGTCACCACAACAGGAGCAGGTGTGTAGAGCTACACACAAACACAAACACACACACACAGGAGCAAGTGTGTACAGCTAAATCATTGCTCCTTCTTGATCAGGTGATTATTGTGAAAGAGAATGTTTTCTTCCAAAAGGGCACTGCAGTACAAATATCAATATCATCATAATGAAAAATATAATCTAAAATAACAAGTAGGAGAAAGTCGTATGCATAATAATAAAACGGATACAGTGCATTCGGAAAGTGCACTCTGGTAAGGTTAGGGTCAGACCCCTTCCCCTTTTCCACATTTTGTTATATTACAGCCTTATTAGAAAATTGATTACATTTATTATTTTCCTCATCAATTTATACACAATACCCCATAATGACATAGCGAAAACAGGTTTATGTACATTTTTGCAAATGTATTTAAAAAACTTGCTCAGGTGTATCCTCTTTCCATTGGTCATACTTGAGCTGTTCCTAGAACTTGATTGGAGTCCAGCTGTGGTAAATGTAATTGATTGGGCATGATTTAGAAAGGCACATACCTGTCTGTATAAGTTTCCACAGTTGACAGTGCATGTCAAAGCAAAAACCAAGCCATGAGGTCAAAGGAATTGTCAGTAGAGCTCCGAGACAGACAGGCACAGATCTGGGGAAGGTTACCCAAACATTTCTGCAGCATTGAAGGTCCCCAAGAAAACAGTGGCCTCCATCACTCTTAAATGGAGGAGGTTTGGAACCACCAAGACTCTTCCTACAGCTGTCCGTCCTGCATAACTGAGCAATCTGGGGACAAGGGCCTTGGTCAGGGAGGTGACCAAGAACCCAATGGTCACTCTGACAGAGCTCCAGAGTTCCTCTGTGGAGATGGGAGAACCTTCCAGAAGGACAACAATCTCTGCAATTCTCCACCGATCAGGGCTTTATGTTAGAGTGGCCAGACGGAAGCCACTCCTCAGTAAAATGCACATGACAGCCCGCTTGGAGTTTGCCAAAAGGCACCTAAGGGACTCTCAGTCCATGAGAAACAAGATTCTCTGGTCTGATAAAACCAAAATTGAACTCTTTGGCCTGAATGCCAAGTGCCACATCTGGGGAAAACCTGCAACATCCCTATGGTGAAGCATGGTGGTGGCAGTATCATGCTATGGGGATGTTTTTCAGCGGTAGGGACTGAGACACTAGTCAGGATCGAGGCAAAGATGAACAGAGTCCATAGAGATCCTTTATGAAAACCGGCTCCAGAGCACTCAGGACCAGTATAAATGGTGAATGTGCAGTAGTACTCACTCTGACTGGCTTGACCTGAAACTGCCCTTTTACTCTGACTGCTCACAATGGTTGCCTCCCAAATGGCACCATGTTCCCCATATAGTGCACTACTTTCGTCCAGGGCCCATTAGGTGTGTTCAATGTCATTTTAAAGTATTTTTTATGTCATTATCCTAATGATCCTAATCCCTCTCTTTACCCATTAGTCCCAGGCAGGCCCACTATGATGATCAGCACCACCATCGGTAACACAGCCCTCATCCAGTGGCAACCTCCGAAGGAGATGGTGGGAGAGCACATGGGCTACCAGCTGCAGTACAAACGCATGGAGGAGGAGTCGTTCACCGTAAAAGACTTCAAGAAGATAGAAGACCACTTCACCGTCACCGGCCTGCACAAGGGCGCCACCTACATCTTCAAGCTCTGTGCCAAAAACCGGGTGGGCAACGGGGAGGAGTACGCAAAGGAGATTACCACGCCTGACGATGTGCCCAGTAGCTACCCCCAGAACCTGAGCGTTGTGGGCCTGACCACCACCACAACCAAGCTGGCCTGGGAGCCTCCGGTGCTGGCTGAGAGGAACGGGAAGATTGTCCAGTACATTGTGGTGTACAGAGATATCAACAGCCAGCAGAACCACACCAACAGGTAATATTCAATACCAATGTAAATAAAAAAATGTAAACACCTTCTGAGACATTGATAAACCACTTAACACAGAAAGTCCTCACTTTATCTCAATGAAGTTCATCTTGGATAGTCCATCGTCCTAAAACAGAGGTATCTTATCTTCCCTTATCTTATCTGCCTCAACAGCACGACAGAGACCCAGATGACCATCATGGGGCTGCAGCCTGATACCACCTATGATATCAGGATCAGGGCATTCACCAGCAAGGGAGGGGGACCAATCAGTCCTAGTATACAGAGCAGGACCATGTCTACCGCCATGCCAGGTGAGTATGCGGTGGACATACGCAATGCAGGCGTACACACAAACCCGAGTGTGCGCATGCGAACACACACACACACACACACACACACACACATACTGAGAGCATGATCGTGTCGACCTCCATGCCTTATGAGCTCTGCTTATCTGTATAAATAGTCTCACACAGATGCAGACAACACCAGACCCACATGCACACAGGCATGCAAACACACACACACACACACACACACACACACACACAGAGCAGATGGTATGGGAGAGGAACAGATGCGTAACTGTGTGTGTGGAAGCTGGTGGCAACTGGACAAGAGTGGCAGAACCAGTCCAGCGTAACCAGTACAGCAGTACATCAGCACCATGGAACACTCCTTTCATGTTCATATTAGGGCACATATGGCTGATGTGGAAATATATGCTAAGCTTCCTGCTACTAGCTATTCATAGTCAAATCTAATGCACAGAGGTCTAGGAGGCAGCTACCAGATACTGGGATTCAGATCCCACTGCTTTACACCCACCAGTTACAGTGAAGTTTAATGTAGAGGAACACTCATGTGAGTAGTTCCCCTGATGTTTTATCATGCATATATTTATGTTCAAGTGTAAATGCAATAACATCTCTTAATGTTACCATTACAAAGTATGGGTCACTGAACATTAGTGAACTATTATGAATTAGATATCTCTCCAGAGACTCGTTTCATAATCTGTTTGTCTGCTCTCTATCTGCTTTGTGTCCCTTACTATTTTATCTCCCAAGATGCTCTAGGGTTCCCCTAGCTCTATCATGTTACAGCAAGTACAGATGACAGTGCTCTTTTATAATTTACCCTCTGTGTGTTTCCTCTGTCTCCGTCACCTCTGTTTCACCCGTCTCTCCCCCACCTAACCTCTCTCTTCACTCTCTCCCCACCTCACCCTCTTTCTCCCCCAACTCACCCTCTCTCACCAACTCCCTCTGTCTCACCCCTCTCTCCTCCACCTCACCCTGTCTGCCTCACCTCACCCTCCTCTCTCCCTCAATCTCACCCCTCTCTCTTCCGCCTCACCCTCTTTCTCCCCCAACTTCCCCAGAGTTCACCAAAAACTTTGGTGTGAAAGCCGTGATGAAGACGTCAGTGCTGCTGACTTGGGAAGTGCCAGAAACATACAAGTCTCAAGTGCCTTTCAAAGTAAGTAAAGACAACTCCATCCTGATAGCGTGCCTTTCTCCTGCACAGATTGAGGGAATTGCATTATGCGTGAGTGACGCCACTTTTGTCAGTGGACAATGGAAAGAAGGCTCACACAACACAATGGAGGGGCTAGGATTGAAATATATATTGAAATATCATGGGAATGAGGAAGGATATGGCCAAGCTTTAAATAATAGGTTACGATTTATATTCCATCACACGTGGTCCATAACTGTCATGAGGTTCATATAGAAAATGACACAAGGAAGAAGGGAGAATAAAATCATAGTGCACTCTAAAAAATGCTGGGTTGTTTGGTTGACACAACTACTTTGTTGCAGGTGTTGTGTCACTTACTTGGGTTGTTTTCTTAACTGCTTGGTTATTGAGATATGACCCATTGGGTCAGAGCGGGAAGACTGGAGGCGTAGTTAAGTAGGGGCGTGGCTTCCAGATATTTTTTCTTTTGACAACCATGAGAGTAAATGTCATTTCTGTTCACTGGTTCTGTTGTATAGTTATCACATAACAAAGGTCAACTTTTACATTTTTGTAGTTGTAATGATACTCTCAGAAGTGTATGAGTTTCCTTAAAGCCTTTGTTTGGATTTACAAATATGTAATAAGTTAAATGTTACTTTTAATGTTTTCTTCTTTGCTGGGATTTGATGGTGGTGTGCCAACCAGTGTTAGACGCAATACCCCCACCTAGTGATTGGGAAACTAAACTAAGCTTTCTAATGCATTGAGCATTGACAGCTAATTGTGTCAAAAATAGGTTCATGAGGCTTTGATCAACACAGTGTACAGTAGTGGCACCTGCTGGTCAAAATAATTTAAAACAGACAAATTATTATAGATGACGTCCTACACGCCATAGCAGGTGTGCAGGGTAGCCTTTTTGCCTTCTACCAAAACCAATACCAAACCAATTACGTGGTTGTTTGTAAAAATGAAGCTTTGCACGTCATTGATCACGTGCTTCTAATAAAGTAATACAAGCAGGCACACTGCTTCAAAGTAAACTTGTCCGTAAGTCTTTTTGCCACAACTTTGGATGTATGCTGGAGTCATTGTCCATTTTGGATGACCCATTTGCGACCAAGCTTTAACTTCCTGACTGATGTCTTGAGATGTTACTTCAATATATCCACATCATTTTCCCCCCTCATGATGCCATCTATTTTCTGAAGTGCAGCAGTCCCTCCTGTAGCAAAGCACCCCCACAACATGATGCTGCCACCCCTGTGCTTTACGGTTGGGATGGTGTTCTTCAGCTTGCAAGCTTCCCCCGTTTTACTCCAAACACAACAATGGTCATTTTGGCCAAACAGTTCTAATTTTGTTTCATCAGACCAGAGAACATTTCTCCAAAAAGAACGATCTTTGTCCCCACGTGCAGTTGCAAACAGTAGTCTGGCTTTTTTATGGTGGCTTTGGAGCAGTGGCTCCTTCCTTGCTGAGCGGCCTTTCAGGTTATGTCGATATAGGACTTGTTTTACTGTGGATATAGGTACTTTTGTACCGGTTTCCTCCAGCAGGACAAGGTCCTTCGCTGTTGTTCTGGAATTGATTGGCACTTTTCGCACCAAAGTACATTCATCTCTAGGAGATAGAACGCGTCTCCTTCCTGAGTGGTATGACGGCTGCGTGGTCCCATGGTGTTTATACTTGCATACTATTGTTTGTACAGATGAATGTGGTACCTTCAGGCATTTGAATATTGCTCCCAAGGATGAACCAGACTTGTGGAGGTCTACAATTATTTTTCTGAGGTCTTGGCTGATTTCTTTTGATTGTCCCATGATGTCAAGCAGAGGCACTGAGTTTGAAGGTAGGCCTTGAAATGTATCCACAGGTACACCTCCAATTGCCTCAAATGATGTCAATTAGCCTATCAGAAGCTTCTAAAGCCATTACATAATTTTCTGGAATTTTCCAAGCTGTTTAAAGGCACAGTCAACTTAGTGTACGTAAACTTCTGACCCACTGGAATTGTGATACAGTGAATTATACATTAAATAATCTGTCTGTAAACAACTGTTGGATAAATTACTTGTGTCATGCACAAAGTAGATGTCCGAACCGACTTGCCAAAACTATAGTTTGTTAAAAGGACATTTTTGGAGTGGTTGAAAAAAGAGTTTCAATGATTCCAACCTAAGTGTATGTAAAATTCCGACTTCAACTACACACATATATATATATATATATATATATATATATATATATATATATATATATATATACATGTGTGTGTATATATATATATATATATATATATATATATATATATATATATATACACATGTGTGTATATATATATATATATATATATATATATTCAGTCAATAAAAATATAAATGCCATTTAAGATGAATGTATTAAAACTCTAATCTCAACTGGTTATATTATATCGTGGATCATACTCTTCAAAAAGGGAGTAACCTCAGCCGCATGTCGCTTTCTGTACGAAGCCTACAGCTGTGCAATGGCATAGCATTGTTTTGTAAATTTAGCAGACAAGATGCACTTATTTCCCTAGCACTTATCACAGTCAAGACACCTATTTTATAATAAAATATAACAGAATATTGAGAAGTGATTCGCATCTCACGTCCGCAACAGTTTTTCTTAAACAGTGATATTTTCAAACAAGGCTCAATTCGGTAAGTTGAAAGGCACATTTTTCAGGTTCCAAATCAAAATCTGTGTTCTTTTCAATATAGTTTATTATGCCTGAGGGGAGGACGGCTCACAATAATGGCTGGAATGGAACAAATGTAATGGCATTAAACCATGTGTTTAATGTGTTTGATACCATTCCACTGATTCAGGTCCAGCCATTACCACAAGCCTGTCCTCCCCAATTAAGGTGCCACCAACCTCCTGTGACATGTACAAATGGAACACTAGGTTCAAAGCAAATGAACATTGTCTTCAAGACAACATTTTGACCAAATAGTTTTATAGTATTTGAAAAGTGTTGATGTCAGTTCATGTACTTGAGTACATGATTTACTCCTGCTCATCCCTACCCCACGTGAGCGGGGACCCAAAGAAAATTAACTGTTGGTATTGAATCAAATATAAAATAGATTTAGGTTTTATTAACACTTTTTTGGTTACTACATGATTCCATATGCGTTATTTCATAGTTTTGATGTCTTCACTACCATTCCACAATGTAGAAAACAGTCAAATAAAGACAAACCCCGGAATGAGTAGCGGTGTACAAACATTTGACCGGTACTGTATGTGTGTTTGTGTACGTGTGTGTGTTTGTGTACGTGTGTGTGTATATATATGTGTGTGTGTGTGTGTATATAACTAAGCACTCCTCCCTGTGTCTCTATCTAGATACTGTATAACCAGCAGAGTGTGGAGGTGCAGGGGAACCTGAAGAGGAAGCTGATCACGAGGCTGCAGCCAGACACAGACTACAGCTTTGTGTTGATGTCTAGAGGGAACAGTGCTGGGGGTCTACAGCAGCAGGTCTCCATCAGGACCGCCCCGGACCTACTCAAGACCAAACCCATCCAATACCAACACGACCCAGAGGAGGGGGGCAAGCTCACCATCACCCTGCCCAAAGTCCCCACCACCGCCCCTGTCAGGTCTGTCCCATAAACACTGTGGCTGTTACTGTCACTACCACCATCACTCTCACTGCTAGAACTAGGGCTATAACCAACTTCCATCCTGTTCAATGCTGATGTGTCTGCATTGTGGCATGGTTATAAATATGTTACTCCTGCTGTGTCCCTATACCTCTAACTGGGGACCTGGGGGCGATTGTTCCTTAGTCTGGGATCTCCATCTGAGCCCACTGTATACAAGATGGCTATCTAAATCCCTATACCTATTAGTAATATCTATTATTGCCACTACTTGTATTATCCATCCCGTGCTTACTTATCCATCCTGTGCTTACTATAGTTGTAAGCAACAAGTCAACATGAATCCTCCAACACCAACTGTCCCAACTATGTCCTTAAGAAGATAGGGGGTGGCAGGTAGCCTAGTTGTTAGAGCGTTGGACTAGTAACCAAAAGGTTGCTAGAATCCCCGAGCTGACAAGGTACAAATCTGTCGTTCTGCCCCTGAACAAGGCAGTTACCCCACTGTTCCTAGGCCGTGTGGTGGTTCATTTCTTTACTATCAAATGAGGAGAGACAAAATTATCACACAAGTCAGAGTTATACATAAACTAAATCTTTAATAGTGAGAGCTTTGCAATAGCAATGGCTGGTCAGCCCATCACCGTCTCTGATGACCCGTTGAGAGTGGTGAGACAAAAGTACAAAGGTCTTTTCTAGCCAAGTTATACCCCCTTTCAACCTACATGACGAACAACAGATATATAGAATGGGTCACAAGGTTAACATTTGTATGAAAGATACCTATAATACATAGCAGACAGTATCTGCTGTGTCAACGGTTTTCGTTTTATAGACCAGTGTCTGTCCCTCCGACTCCAAACTGGAGCCATCTCTCCCTGGTACGGTATAGAACAGACACATTAACTCATGCTCTGGAATGCTCTTTATGTTTTATCACCCAAAAGACATGGTAAATCTCCTGTCAGTGTTATCTCCCAGAGACCCATCCTCAGTAGAACACACACACACGCAATAGTTAAGAATACTCTATTCTGTTGAAATAAAACAACCATTTGATGCAGTTAAAGTATTATAGCATAATCTTGCAATTTTGCCACCATAGCCGTCATTGAAAATAAGAATTTGTTCTTAACTGACTTGCCTAGTTAAATAAAGGTTTAACAAAAAGAAGAACAGGAAAGGATAGAGAATGAGTTGTCAAGTGTTGATACTGTATGTTGTCTGGGTGCTACTTCATCTGTTCATCTATTTGGCTGGAGGCCAGAGCTATACTGTTAAAAGTAACACCCAGCACTTAAAGGAGTTGAGAGATGATTTGGACAGAGAGAAGATGACGCACAACGGAGGCTAAAGAGGCTGAGCTCGCTGTAATTTAGGTCCAGAAGGCCTTCCTCACCAGACACACAGAAAAAAAACATGGCTTTCCATGCTAATGCTAAATCAATATCCTCAGATGAGCACGAGGATGATGAAGGATTTATGGAGGATGAGGATCTGCACGCACGCACGCATACACAAGCTGTGTCCTCCAGGGCCGCCTGGTTGGAGAACAACTCCAGTGCCTTTATATACGTCCCGCTATTCTACACATCAACATGAATAAATACTATAGTATTCTACACTACGGCATAAATACTATAGTGTTTTTGTAGTGTAGTGTTTTTGCAGACTTTACTGTAGTATTAACTATAGTGTTTTTGACTACATTACTGCAGTATTTACTATAGTGTTTCTTCTTCAAGAAACCTACTGGAGAAATAATAAGATCACATTTTCAATAACTGGTCAGGCTGAACAGATAGTTCAAAGTTTATGCTATTTTCCATACCTGGCATTTAGGTTTTTCACTTATGGGTGGCTCAAATTGCGATATGGGGAAGGGAATGGGCAGGGTATATGCATATTGAATACTGTAGTATTTACTAGTTACTGTTTTTTGCAGACTTTACTGTAGTACTGTGCTACAGTGTTCTTTTGTGAATAATACTGTAGTATTCACTATAGTATTCTACAGGATACTACAACATTCTACAGTACTACACACGATCGAGGGAAAATACAGTGTGTAATATTTGTATTCTACAGTATATTACATTTGACTACTTGATTCTATAGGAAGTACTGTAGTATTCTATAGTCAACTGTAGTATTATTTTGTGTGAGCAGTTCATAACCACCTTGGTATTTTCACGTTTATTTTCAGTGGTATAGCAGTAGAGAGAGCACTATTAGGGATAAGGCTGGCTTTGTCCCAGGCCAGCCTGCTGTCCTGCAATCATTACTAGTAAAAACCTTAAAGAATAGGCTCTATCTAAAAAAAACTGTGCTAGTAAGACACATTTAAAACGGGCGCTATAGGGGAGGGCTGCCGCTTTATCGGCTCTTATTAACCAACCATGCTATTTTGTTTGTTTTTTCGCGTTGTTCATAACTTGTTTTGTACATAAATGTTGCTGCTACCATCTCTTATGACCGAAAAGAGCTTTTGGACATCAGAACTGGGATTACTCACCTCAAATTGGACGAAGAGTTCTTCTTCAATGAGTCGGACGGGAGGGATATACTACTACAGACACCCGACCAGGTCCAGATCCCTGTGATTCGCTGGAAAAGGAAAAGGTTTCACAGGAAGAGATCAGAGAGCCTTGTGAGGATCAGGAGACGAGTGGCTAATCTGCACTTGCCTTCCATCCTGCTAGCTAATGTTCAATCGCTGGAAAATAAATGGGAAGAATTGACAGCACGTATATTCTACCAACAGGACATTAAAAACTGTAATATCTTATGTTTCAACAAGTCGTGGATGAACGACGACATTAAGAACATACAGCTGGCGGGTTATACACTATTGGCAGGACAGAACAGCAGCCTCTGGTAAGACATGGGACGGGGGCCTATGCATATTTGTAAACAATAGCTGGTGCACGATATCTAAGGAAATCTCAAGGTTTTCCTCGCCTGGGGTAGAGTATCTCATGATAAGCTGAAGACCACAAAATCGACCTAGTGTTCATCTGCATTTTTCATAGCTGTCTACATACCACCACAGACCGAGGCTGGCACTAAAACCGCACTCAATGAGCTGTATTCCGACATAAGCAAACAGGAATACGCTCATCCAGAGGTGGCGCTTCTTGTGGCCGGGGACTTTAATGCAGGGAAACTTAAATCAGTTTTACCTCATTTCAATCAGCATGTTAAAGTGTAACCAGAGGGAAAAAAATGTACACCACACACAAAGCTCTCCCTCTCCCTCCATTTGGCAAATCTGAAAAATCTGACTCTATCCTCCTGATTCCTCCTGATTCCTGCTTAAAGCAAGAAGCACCAGTGACTCGGTCTATAAAAAAGTGGTCAGATAAAGCAGATGCTACACTACATGACTGTTATGCTAGCACAGACTTGAATATGTTCCGGGATTCATCCGATGGCACACCACATCAGTCACTGGCTTTATCAATAAGTGCATCGATGACGTTGTCTCCACAGTTACTGTACGTACATACCCCAACCAGAAGCCATGGATTACAGACAACATTCGCACTGAGCTAAAAGGTAGAGCTGCCGCTTTCAATGAGTGGACTCTAACATGGAAGCTTATAAGAAATCCCGGTATGCCCTCCGCTGAACCATGAAAAAGGCAAAGTGTTCTCAGGATTGTGTACAGGATTAAGATCGAATCATACTACACCGGCTCCGACGCTCGACGGACGTGGCAGGGCTTGCAAACTTTTACAGAATACCAAGGGAAGCACAGCCGCGAGCTGCCCAGTGACACAAGCCTCCCAGACGAGCTAAATCACTTCTATTCCCGCTTCGAGGTAAATAACACTGAAACATGAATGAGAGCATTAGCTGTTCCGGACGACTGTGTTATCACATTCTCTGCAGCCAGTGTGAGTAAGACCTTTAAACAGGTCAACATTCACAAGGCCGCTGGGTCAGACGGATTACCAGAATGTTTACTCCAAGCATGTGCTGACCAACTGGCAAGTGTCTTCACTGACATTTTCAACCTCTCCCTGTCTGAGTCTGTAATACCAGCATGTTTCAAGCAGACCACGATAGTCCCTGTGCCCAAGAACACTAAGGTAACCTGCCTAAATGACTACCGACCCATAGCACTCACGTCTGTAGCCATGAAGTGCTTTGAAAGGCTGGTCATGGTTCACATCAACACCATCATCCCAGAAACCCTAGACCCAACCCAATTTTGCATACCGCACCAACAGATCAACAGATGATGCAATCTCTATTGCTCTCCACACTACCCTTTCCCACTTGGACAAAAGGAACACCTATGTGAGAATGCTATTCATTGACTACAGCTCAGTGTTCAACACCATAGTGCCCTCTAAGCTCATCACTAAGCTAAGGACCCTGGGACTAAACACCTCCCTCTTCAACTGGATCCTGGACTTCCTGACGGGCCGCCCCCAGGTGGTGAGGGTAGGTAACAACACATCCGCACCTCTGATCCTCAACACGGGGGCCCCGCAAGGGTGCGTGTTCAGTCCCTTCCTGTACTCCCTGTTCACTCATGACTGCAAGGCCAGGCACGACTCCAACACCATCATTAAGTTTGCTGATGGCACAACATGGTAGGCCTGATCACCGACAACGATGAGACAGCCCGTAGGGAGGACGACAGAGACCTGACCGTGTGGTGCAAGGACAACAATCTCTCCCTCAACGTGATCAAGACAAAGGAGATGATTGTGGACTACAGGAAAAGGAGGACCGAACACGCCCCCATTCTCATCGATGGGGCTTTAGTGGAGCAGGTTGAGAGCTTCAAGTTCCTTGGCGTCCACATCACCAACACACTAACATGGTGCAAGCACACAGTCGTGAAGAGGGCACAACTAAACCTATTCCCTCTCAGGAGACTGACAAGACTTGGCATTGGTCCTCAGATCCTCAAAAGGTTCTACAGCTGCACCATGGAGACCACCCA
The DNA here is from genome assembly GCF_057628025.1 of Oncorhynchus mykiss. Classification (NCBI taxonomy): domain Eukaryota; kingdom Metazoa; phylum Chordata; class Actinopteri; order Salmoniformes; family Salmonidae; genus Oncorhynchus; species Oncorhynchus mykiss. The sequence continues at coordinate 35,192,484 of NC_143025.1, forward strand.
GACTGGTTGCATCACTGCCTGGTATGGCAACCGTTCGGCCTCCGACCGCAAGGCACTACAGATGGTAGTGCGAACGGCCCAGTACATCACTGGGGCCAAACTTCCTGCCATCCAGGACCTCTATACCAGGCAGTGTCAGAGGAAGGCCCTAAAACGTTTTCAAAGACTAGCCACCCTAGTCATAGACTCTTCTCTCTGCTACCGCACGGCAATCGGTACCGGAGCGCCTAGTCTAGATCCAAGAGGTTTCTAAACAGCTTCTACTCCCAAGCCATAAGACTTGTTAACAGCTAATCAAAAGGCTACCCAGACTATTTGCATTACTATCTTCTATGTTGCTGCTACTCTCTGTTTTTATCTATGCATACGTAGTCACTTTAATAACCCTACCTACATGTACATATTACCTCAATTACCTTGAAACTGGTGCCCCCGCACATTGACTCTGTACCGGTACCCCCTGTACTGCTTTTTAATTATTTGTTATTCTTATCTCTTACTCTTTTTTTGTGGTATTTTCTTAACTCTATTGTTGGTTAAGGTCTTGTAAGTAAGCATTTCATTGTAAGGTCTACACCTGTTGTATTCGGCACATGTGACAAATAAAATTTGATTGGATTGATTGGATTTACTGTAGCTCTATGCTACTCTCCCATTAGAGCAGAAAGCAATTTCTTCAAGAGTTCACTTCAAATGTTAACTAATAAAAAATCAGAGGCCCAATGCAGAACCTGCAATTTCAGAAAATGTATTTTTTTTTACCCCTACTACTCAGGCAGACTTGTGAATTACTTGGACTCAAGTGTTTGTTTCTAAAAAGAAACTGTGAACATCTAAGCCGTAATAAGCAGCGCCAGCATGAGTGAGAAAAAAAAACAAAAAAACGAATTTAGCAATACAATCAGTATCTTAATGCCCTGGCCAGACCTTTTCATCACACTCTGGATTAGAGCCAGACACACACACACACACACACACACACACACACACACACACACACACACACACACACACACACACACACACACACACACACACACACACACACACACACACACACACACACACACACACACACACACACACACACACACACACACACACAGAGCCAGAGTAAACATCCGAGCCAAAGCCAAACTTATCCTACTATTCCTCTGGTGACAGAAGTTAACTACATAGGTTTAACTGGGCAAAGATGTTGACGCATAAGAGGGGGGAGGTGTGTGTGTGCATAGCATACATGTGTTCGCCTATCAGGGGATTCATTATTTGGTATGAGAAACTACATATCTATGTTCGAGTATGGATGGATTGAGGCCTTAGCAGAGCCTGAATGTTATGACAATAGAGATATCTGAGATATGCTCAGGCTTACCCAAAGGGACAGCGTGTTACACACACATGCATGCACCCATGCACACACACACACTCATGCTCACTCACTGCATCGCACACACACATTGGTTTTTACAATCCAAGTGGGGACCAAAACATCTATTCTCATTCTAAATCTTATTTTCCATAAACCTAACCTTAACCAAGCCCTAACATTAACCCCTAACCCCTAGCCCCTAACTCCTCAGCCTAATTCTAACCCTAATTGTAATCCTAACCCTAAACCTAACATCTAAACCTAAAATCTAATTTTTTCCCTTTTGGGGACCGGTTGAAATGTCCCCACTATTCAAATGTTCCTTGTTTTACTATCCGATGAGAGGACTTTTGGAACCCAAAAGGATAGTAAAGTTAGACCACACGCACACACACACGCACGCACACACTCACACACACACACACACACACACACACACACACACACACACACACACACACACACACACACACACACACACACAAACACCCTGGTCGTGCTCAACCTGCCTGTCTCTCTCTCTACAGATATTACTACATAGTGGTGGTTCCTGTCACACCAGCCACACTACACAGGTGGGAGAACCCTGAAGATATGGACTTGGATGAGGTGAGTGCGTGTGTGTGCGTGTGTTAACTGCACCTCCTCTGGGCACAGACCAAAAAAATCCCTTTCTTCCATAGCACCAAGCCCATTAAATATGAAGCATCTTTAAAACACCTCATATATTTTGTCTCTGCCCCCCCCCCCCCCCCTCCAAAAAAAGAACAAGACGATATCGACAGATCATGCTGTGAATTGCTGATTACAGAATTCTCAGCTTTCACTACACATGTAAATTGCAATTTTTGCCCTTAACAGTTTGTCTATGCTGGGCAGGATGGTGATTTCCATTTTTAAAAAATAAGCTTTTTATTTTTCATTTCAAGTTTTGCTTCTCCTGAGTGTTTGAGGCACTTAAAACACTCCTAAATAGCTGCTCATAGCATTTTTTTGCTTTGTTTTATTAATGTGGACCTTTTGGGCTTCAATACCTTTCTCGTGAGTTTGCTTTCTCTCAATCTACTGTCGTCTGCAGAAAAAGTGCAGCCTCTTGAATATCCAAAAACCATAGAGCGCGTTAAATAAATATGCCTGCATCCAAAGCACCTTTGAGACAGCAAGATCTGCTCTCTCATTGTCAAAGCCTTTTCTTTCTCTGCAATCTAAAACATTGCTATTGCTGCCGTTTTATAGACTAGAGAAACTGTATTTTCGGTATGAAATGGGTCGGTTGAAGTCGTGTTGAAGAGCGGAGAAGAGAAACAAGGTTATAGGGGGGGGGGGTTCACATAAAAATGTAACGTGGACTTTCTAGGAGTCAGTAGAACTGTAGAATACTTCAGACATATATACACACACACACACACACACACACACACACACACACACACACACACACACACGCACAGGAACAAACACACACACACACAGGAACAAACACACAGGAACAAACACACACACACACACAGGAACAAACACACACACACACACACAGGAACAAACACACACACACAGGAACAAACACACACACACACAGGAACACACTCCTGAGACTGTCTAATAAAGCTATGACCTCTCACCACAGCTGTAGGTCAGAAAGAGGTGCGAGTGGTGAGAGAGACAAGAGAGGAGCAGCTCACTGTGGACAAGTGTGAAACCTGGCTGCAGGACCAAGATGTTATAAAACTTGAATTACTCTATGCATCATTTGCAGTGTAAGATTTTAACCCACCTGTGAGCCTAGAAGCACAATTCATTGTGGCCTATGGGCGCAGTTTATGAACACATATTTATTTGATGTGAACAGTATGCGTGTTCTATATTACTGACTATATAGTTGCTACAGAATAAAAACAAAACCCCAAACTGGACAGATAGATAATAAAGTGAAGTGCCTTGCTCAAAGCCATAATGGCAGGAGATTGTGTATCTTTGAGTCTTCGCTCCAATTGGCACCCTATTTCCGACATAGTGCACATACAGAATGGCGCTATTTGGGGTGCAGATAAGTATTTCTCTCTGATGTCATGTCAGCTCCTGGAGGCTAGTTCTGACCAGAGCCTGAAGAGGAGACAGACCCAAGAGTTCCTCAGACCCTACATCGCTGCCAAGATGGATGCTCTCCCAGACACCTTCCCTCTAGGAGACGAGAAGAAGTACAACGGCTTCTACAACAAGCCACTACCGGGCCAGCAGCAGTACCTCTGTTTCGTACTGGCTGCCCTCAAAGGCCACGAATCTGTAAGTGAAACAACCACTTCTCCCTATCTATAGATACTGTAGTCCTGTCACAAACACAACTTCCATACGGTATCACCATCCCCGAGATACATGAACATCCAATGTAGAATCAAACTCAAAAGACTAGTACTGTTAATACAACAGTAAGGATGTGTCATATACTGTAAATGCCCCTTGAGTCTGCCATGTGTATTCTACACAGTGCAGCCAGCCAATTATTTGATTTTAGCACAATCAGTTGTTTTTGTTGTTGCGATACTCCTCGCGTCTCTCAGTGACACAGCTAGATAACAGGTGAGCCAAGACTTCCGCTGGCGTCGCCATGCCACACGCTGCATGAAGCAGCAGCACTGTGTGACTCACGTCTGTGTAGTGAGTCACGGTTACGTGTCACAGAGAAACTATGAGCCAGCGTCGCAGTCAGAGTTCACTCAGTGTGGTCGTCATTTAGAGCATGCACTCACTGGTGTCCTTGGTCTTCACTGCAGAAGTTCAGACAGCTCCTCAGCCTCAAAACACGTCTCCCCTATCTATTTACTGTACATACAGTGCATTTGGAAACTATTCAGACCCCTTGGATTTTTCCACGTTTTGTGTTTTTTTTTCTCATCAATCTACACACAATACCCCATAATGACAAAGCAAAAAAAAAAATCAAAAAAATACAATTATGAAATATCACCTACAGAAGTATTCAGACCCTTTACTCAGTACTTTGTTTTTGCACCTTTGGCAGCTTTTACAGCCTCGAGTCTTCTTGAGTATGACTTCAAGTTTGGCACACCTGTATTTGGGGAGTTTCTCCCATTCTTCTCTGTAGATCCTCTCAAGCTCTGTCAGATTGAATGGGGAGTGTCGCTGCACAGCTGCCATTCCAAATCATGTCCAATCGATTGAATTTACCACATGTAGACTCCAATTAAGTTGTAGGAACATCTGAAGGATGATCCATGGAAACAGGATGCAACTGAGCCCAATTTCAAGGTAAAAAAAAAAAAACTGTTTTCGCTTTGTCATTATGGGGTATTGTGTGTGGATTGATGAGGAACAAAAATGTATGTAATCAATTTTCGAATAAGAGTATAACGTAACAAAATGTGGAAAACGTCAAGGGGTCCGAATACTTTCTGAATGCACTGTATACTGCATGAGGAAATGATGGCGTGGTTGATAAAAAAATACAAAAACATAAATCGATTTTTACAACCATTGGACCACCAACTCTCGACAGTGCCAGCCCATTGCTATGCCTTTCTTCATCTTCTGGGAAGCAATACATTGTGGAGAGAAAGGAGAGTTGTGTATTGTGTTTTTGTTCAGCTAGAACGTGGTTATTTCTCTTTAACAGAGTGACAGACAGACACATAACAGATCTGTGACCCAGTAAAGTGAAATATTATTGAATCTAAGTCATGCCTGGCCAGATAAAATAGCAGGCTAATCACGTTCATGGGAAAACAGGGAAGTGAGCTCAGCTTTATAGTTATGGCAGGGTTGATGGCAGGATGGAGGAAGGAGGAGGAGAGAGGAGGAAGAGGGAGGCGGGAGACTGGAGCAAAAGGGCACTGCAGCTTTATGTGGCTCCCTTGGCTGGTAAATATGCCTGGAAGTGTGAAATTGGATAAAAGAAACAAGCCATATAAACAGTGTGATCACTTACAGCAGGGAAGAGAGGGAGAGAGGGAGGAGGGGAGGTAGCATTAGAGAGAAAGGGTGTCAGTTTCATCTGAGGGGACTGGAGAGAACCGGATGGGAGTGATGGAGGGGTGAAAAGAGTGAGGGGTACAGAGAGAGAGATAAGTCTGATGGAGGAATGGAGAGTGGTAGAGGGAGCCTTGGGGAAATAATATACAGTACTAAGAGAAGAGGAATGCAGTAAAGGTTTTATGGATGAGATTTTCTTTTTTTTATGGGGAGATTTTATGGATGAAAAAGAGAGTTGTTTAAATGACACAGAGGGAGGCAGAGAGACAGAGACGCCATGAAAATAGGGAGATGGACAGAGGCAAATAGAGGAAGAGACAGATTGAAAGAACGAGAGCGAGACAGGACGAAAGAGAGAGACCGAGACACAGACAGAGAGGTCGTAGCCTGAGGATTAAGGGAGGGGGGAGTGGGGGGTCCTGGTGCTCTGCCCTCACCTCAGACACACCCAGAGGGGATCGTTGTCGATATGTTCAATAATCATCTTAGTGTTTAATGTTACACTGATCTCCTCTCATTGACAATGACTTTTTAGGACCTATCTGCAAAATTATGATTCTGAGATAAATGGCTTCAAAGTTCCAAACCCTCAATTATTGAATTTAAGGATTTATCAACATGAACTGGGGTATTTAGAGTACTTTATACCGCAGAGCTGGTGAATACTCGTTTCCGATTGGCCAGAAGGGCATTCTAAAATAGCGATCATGACGCAATAAGCGCCTACACACACAGACCCTACTTGCTACAAAGTAACATCAAGCTCAACCAGCAACCACACAAACCGAAATTGGATACATCCAAAACACAGATCCAAAGAGGAAAAACTTAGCTCGCTAGCGTTTATTTATTTTTGCAGAGACATGTTTTATTGGAGCATCTGATGACCTGACGTGGTGAGTGATGACCATGAGTTTCTTTGGTCCTTACCGATGCAGTCATGACGCAAGTGGCGCTCTGTCAATAACAACGCTGTGTCAACAACTACATTTTGACACAAATGCAGATAGAAACGTATGGTCCCAAGCTCTTGAAAATGTGCCACGTATTACTTCCAATGTGTTATCGAGAGAATGATTATTGAGAGACCTCTTAACTTTTTACTACAGTGGGCTGAATCAGGGTCACACAGAGTGTTTCTTGGTAGTCTTAAACAAATCTACGCCTCACACACATTTAGGCGACGACTAAACCGGAAAACAGACGTGGTTCTTCCATTGGAACTTGGTGGTGCTTTTAGATGGTTGAAAGCACAGTGATTGCACGTTGGGAATTCAACCAACCTCTGGCTGTCTTTTTGAGTGGGTGAATATACGTACTGTAGGTTGAAATCTCATTGATCCACATCTCAGCCAAATATTACCCAAATGTTCATGTTTCAATGTTGTGTTGTGCCCAGTAGGAAGCCTTATTGTGGGAGAAACTATTGGGAAAAAATAAGACTATTCACCCTATGCACTCCTCGGTCTTCTCTCCTTCCCTTCCCTTCCCCGCATCAGCTCTGCTTTTCACTCACTTTATTATCTCTCCAATACACAGCATTCCCATGCTGCATTTGTAAATGTAGAGGCGCTGGCAGTACATTATTCACTCACTCTATGGGCTGTGTTTCTATCAGATAGTGCTTCTCAAATTGATCACTCCCAAAGTTTCCCCCCTCTCTGAGAATATCTAAATGTCCTCTTTTGTTTGGGCTTCCATCCACTGTGTCTAAGAGGCGTGACTGCTGCCATTTTTCAAATAAAGTTTTGTGCTGCACTGCCTGCTGCACATTGCCAAAAGTATAAGAATGAGCTGCGGAGAAGAGAGAGAGAAGAGGAGCCCGGGAGAGAGAGAATAGAGAGACCGAGACAGAAGAGGGAGGGACGAGCCTGGAAGCGATGGAGAGAGAAAGAGGAAGCCGAGAAATGAGCTCAACATGAACAGTTCTCAGAGATGTCAGGCTATTCATGGCTGTTTCTATCATTGAGTCGATCAAGACCCCAGGTCTTTCTCAGCAGGTATCAGAATATGGGATGCACCATGACCTTTTGACCTTGAACCTTTGTGCAAAGGCTTTTGGCCCATATGAGTCCTTTGTTTATGCAGGATATGACTGCAACCATCTTCATCAATATCAGATGCATATTTTCAATGTTTCCTTTGAAGACGTCAATTTATGCTGTGGTGAAACATTCAGAAGACTCGACAGTAACCCTTGTTTTGAGTACTCCTCAACTGGGCCTGACAAGTGCTAGCCACATGTAAACCTGTTGGCATGGCCTCAGTGAAAGTTGTTGGGATTTCCTCTGCCAGTTATTAAACAATCATTTTAGCAACACGTCTTAGACAGCAAAGGGGTTGCAAATGGGACAGAGAGAGAGGTAGAGCGAGGGGTAGAGAGATGGGTAGAGAGAGAGAGAGAGAGAGAGAGAGAGAGAGAGAGAGAGAGATCTTGATGGAGGATTAGACTCTGTCATTGTGTGTAGTCCCTGCTGTGTCCGGAGAGGGTGACTAGTGCAGGGGAGGATGCGCATCAGCGGCCTCTGAGGACAAAGCCGATAAAGGTGACAACTTTTATCACGCCCTCTGGAAGCCAGCAGAGAACCCGGGGCCAACTCTGTCTCACTGGCGTCAGTACAGTATATCACAGTCTCACTAATTGACATGGCAGGGTTAGAGGAGGGGAAGAGCAGGAGAAGAGAGCAACAGAGGCTGAAAATAACTCAGGGTCAGGGGCAGAGAGGAGCGAGGGGAAGGGGACAGACTTAACTACCATGGAGCAGTTGTGAGTGGGCGATTGCTGATACAGGGGCAGGATCTGGAGTTTGTTTATCTGCTCGCAGCATATGTGTACTACTCTCTGAGTGTATTTAGTAGTAGCTTCATCTGCATCAGCACTTAGGCTACAGTAAGCCTATACCTCTCTCCCGGCTTGCGTCTGTGCCACCACAGTAAGCAGGCACATGTAGTGACTGCAGTGCTCTGTGTGTTTCTACGGCAACTGGAATGAACGCCTTTGTCAGCACCAGTTAATGTTTTTATCAGTTAAAAAGGCATTAAAACCCCATTAAAAAGGGAGTTGTCATAAATTTCTCTCTCTCTCTCTCTCTCTCTCTCTCTCTGATCTCTCTGTGATCTCTCTCTCTCGCTCTCTCTCTCTCTCTCTCTCTCTCTCTCTCTCTCTCTCTCTCTCTCTCTCTCTCTCTCTGATCTCTCTGTGATCTCTCTCTCTCTCTCTCTCTCTCTCTCTCTCTCTCTCTCTCTCTCTCTCTCTCTCTCTCTCTCTCTCTCTCTCTCTCTCTCTCTCTCTCTCTCTCTCTCTCTCTCTCTCTCTCTCTCTCTCTCTCTCTCTCTCTCTCTCTCTCTCTCTCTCTCTCTCTCTCTCTCTCTCTCTGTGTGTGTGTACCACAGATCCCCTTTTCATCTTCAAGTTTTTTCCAGAGAGGCTGGGTACAATGGATATGGCTTGGCATGATGCTGGCGTCACATAACAAAGCTAAATGGATCAATTTGCAAAGCGTAAATAGCTTAAAGTAACTGCGCTTGTTGTCACTTTGTGGCTGACAGGTTGGGGAATTTTCACTCTATTAAAGAATGGAGCTAGCTACAAATACACCTCTCTCTCCTTCACCAGATGCCTGGCTGATGTTAGTCTCCACCAGACACAGCGTTAGATACGGGCTAAGGCAGAGCTGTGAAGAACTCTGTATAGGGCTACGATAGCATCACGTTGAGTTAGCACCGCGTTTCCAGGCGCCTAACTGATGTCAGCCACTGACTTTCAATCAGGCACTGGGTTGGACAAGGGATAGCACACAAGAGCAACAGAGCTCTAAAGTACTCCAACGGGCTTGAGACTACACAGGTCTCAAGGTTAATAGAGCAGTGTTCAGCCTCCAACCAAATGATAAAGCCTCTCCATTCTGAACAGGGGTTTCTGTGTGGTGTCCTCCTCCTTCTTCTCTCCTGCAGCAGAAGACGTTTGCGGCCAGCCCATACTCGGACCCCATCACAGTGAAGCTCCACAGCGGCATGGCTCGCCATGCTGAGGACCCAGAGATGCTGTGGGTCATGGGCCCTGTCCTGGCCGTCGTACTCATCATCATCATCGTCATCGCTATCCTGCTCTTCAAGAGGTAAATACACTGCCGCGCCAACTATTTCATTGCTGCAATGAATGTGCGTCACGGCACTCTAGTGTTTGATGTGGATCGTTTTTCACAAGTGCCCGCAACTGTACATGTGTGCTTGTGTTCTCAAAAAAAGTGACATTACTGCTAAAGGCAGTGAGGACACAACTGATAACTACAAACTTTGATAGTATGTGAAATTTCGAAAATCGAGTGTGCTTTAAATGCCAGGACGTACTCATTTTGGCATTTCATCTAGTAGAATTCGCTACACAATTGTGAGGAGTAGAAATGTCTCTCCAGACTCACGTGTGTAGAGCAGACAGTATCAAAAGAGGTGGTTAACTTGCATCGGCATGACAGTTGGCACAAATGCACATATACACTACATGACCAAAAGTATGTGGACACCTGCTCGTCGAAACATCTCATTCCAAAATCCTGGGCGTTAATATGGAGTTTGCTGCTATAAAATCCTCCATTCTTCTGGGAAGGCTTTCCACTAGATGTTGGAACATTGCTGCTGGGACTTGCTTCCACTAGACCGTTAGTGAGGTCGGGCACTGATGTTGGGCGATTAGGCCTGGCTCACGGTTTGCATTCCAATTCATCCCAAAGGTTTTCGATGGGATTGTGGTCAGGGCTGAGCAGGCCAGTCAAGTTCTTCAACATCGATCTTGACAAACCATTTCTGTGCATGGGGGCATTGTCATGCAGAAACAGGAAACTGTTGCCACAAAGGTGGAAGCACAGAATCGTCTAGAATGTAATTGTATGCTGTAGCGTTATGATTTCCCTTCACTGGAACTAAGGGGCCAAGGCTGAACAATGAAAAACAGCCCCAGACCATTATTCCTCCTCCCCCAAACTTTACAGTGGGTTAGGTAGCATTCTCCTGGCATCCACCAAACCCAGATTTGTCTGTCAGACTGGAAGATGGTGATGCGTGCAGCGTGATTCAACATTCCATAGAACACGTTTCAACTGCTCCAGAGTCCAATGGATGCGAGCTTTACACCACTCCGTCCAATGCTTGGCATTGCGCATAGTGATCTTAGGCTTGTGTGCGGCTGCTCGGGCATGGAAACCCATTCCCGACTAACAGTTTATGCACCGACGTAGCTTCCACAGGCAGTTTGGAACCCGTATTGAGTGTTGCAACAGGGGACAACCAATTTTTATGTGCTACACACTTCAGCCCTCGGCGGTCCCGTTCTTTGAGCTTGTGTGGCCTATCACTTCGCGGCTGAGGCATTGTTGTGCCGAGACGTTTCCACTTCACAATAACAGCACCTACAGTTGACCGGGGCAGCTCTATCAGGGCAGAAATTTGGCGAACTGACTTCTTGGAACGGTTGCATCTTATGACGGTGCCACATTGAAAGGCTCTGCTCGATTTTGTACACCTGTCAGCAACAGGTGTGGCTGAAATAGCCTAATCCACTCATTTGAAGGGGTGTCCACATACTTTTGGATAGTGTATTTGACCTCATCCCAAAATATGCTAATGAGCCCCACCAGTACATTGCCCCCACTGATGAATGGTGATCGTACTTCATATTCTAAAAGTTGGGTAGAAACATGTCTGATTATACTTACAAGGTACCGAACTGTACCATGTGAGTTCATATGTGTACCTGGGAAGTGTACCTTTCACTTTGTTTTTGCACCGCAGGGAACAACACTGTACCATAGCCCATTTTTTGAGAGTGTTAATTCATGTTCCAAGGGATAACCATGAACCCGATGGCAGTGCAGAAATATTGACGCACTCAACCAAGTGTGGTCACAGTATAAAAATATAAAACGAATTGAAATCAGAAAACAGCAGTATACTGTCATTTTATAGAAATAACACCTTCAAGTTGTTGTATGTACTTAAAGCAAAGTGCAAAAAATGTATTCTTGGCACTATACACCATACAGTGCACTCTGAAAGTTTTCGGACCCATTGAATTTTTCCACATTTTGTTACGTTACAGCCTTATTATAAAACAACTGTATTGTTTTTTCCCCCTCATTAATCTACACACAACACCCCATAATGACACAGCAAAGGCAGGATTTTAGAAATGTTTGCTAATTTATTTATTTTTTAAATAAGAAACAGAAATATAACATTTACATATATATTCAGACACATTACTTAGTACTTTGTTGAAGCACTTTTGGCAGTGATTACGGGCTCGCATTCTCTTCGGTATAAAGCTACAAGCTTGGCACACCTGTATTTGGGTAGTTTCTCCCATTGTTCTTTGTCAGGTTGGATGGGGAGTGTCACTGCACAGCTATTTTCAGGTTTCTTCAGAGATGTTTGATCGGTTTCAAGTCTGGGCTCTGGCTGGGCCACTCAAGGACATTCAGAGACTTGTCCCAAAGCCACTCCTGTGTTGTCTTGGCTGTGTGCTTAGGGTCGTTTTCCTGTTGGAAGGTGAACCTTCGTCCCAGTCTGAGGTCCTGAGCGCTCTGGAACAGGTTTTCATCAAGGATCTCTCTGTACTTTGGCCCATTCATCTTTCCCTTGATCCTGACGAGTCTCCCATTACCTGCCACTGAAAAACATTCCCCCAGCATGATGCTGCCACCACCATGCTTCATCGTATGGATGTTGCCAGGTTTCCTCCAGATGTGACTCTTGGCATTCAGGCCAAAGAGTTCAATCTTGGTTTCATCAGGCCAGAGATTCTTGTTTATCATGGTCTGAGAGTCTTTAGGTGACTTTTGGCAAACTCCAAGCAGGCTGTCATGTGCCTTTTACCTGAGGAATGGCTTCAGTCTGGCCACTCTACCATAAAAGCCTGATTGGTGGAATTCTGCAGAGATGGTTGTCCTTCTGGAAGGTTCTCCCATGTCCAAAGAGGAACTCTAGAGCTCTGCCCGGGTGACCATCGGGTTCTTGGCCACCTCCCTGACCAAGGCCAGCTCTAGGAAGAGTCTCTGTTTTTGGGGACCTTCAATGCTGCAGATATTTTTTGGTACCCTTCCCCAGATCTGTGCCTCAAAACAATCCTGTCTCGGAGCTCTACGGACAATTCCTTCAACTTCATGACTTGGTTTATGCACTGACATGCACTGGCAAATGTGGGACCTTATATGGACAGGTGTGTGCCTTTCCAAATCATGACCAATCAATTGAATTTACCACTGATGGACTCCAATCAAGCTGTAGAAACATCTCAATGATGACCAATAGAAGCAGGATGGCCCTGAGCTTAATTTCGAGTCTCATTGCAAAGGGTCTGAATAAATGTTGTTGTTTTTTTTACATGTTAAAATGTCTAAAAACGTGTTTTCGCTTTGTCATTGAAGGGAATTGTCTGTAGATTGATGAGGAAAATAGTTTATTAATCCATCTTTTAAAAAAGGCTGTAACTCAACGACATGTGTCTGAATACTTTCCGAATGCTCTGTATGTACAAGGGTAAGTGGACACCCCTACAAATGAGTGGATTCGACAATTTCAGCCACACCCGTTGCTGACAGGTGTATAAAATTGAGCACACAGCCATGCAAACTCCATAGATGACCGGCAGTAGAATGGCCTTACTGAAGAGCTCGGTGACTTTCAATGTGGCACCATGATAGGATGTCACCTTTCCAACAAGTCAGTTTGTCAAATTTCTGCCCTGCTAGACCTGCCCTGGTCAACTGTAAGTGCTGTTATTGTGTAGTGGAAATGTCTAGGAGCAACAACGTCTTAGCCGCGAAGTGATAGCCCACACAAGCCCACAGAACGGGACCGCCGAATGCTGATGCGCGAAACGCGTAAAAATCTTCTGTCCTCGTTTGCAACAATGCTGAGTTGCAAACTGCCTCTGGAAGCAACGTCAGCACAAGTACTGTTCGTCGGGAGCTTCATGAAATGGGTTTCCATGGCCGAGCAGCCGCACACAGCAGCCGCACACAAACCTAAGCTCACCATGCGCAATATCAAGCGTCGGCTGGAGTGGTGTAAAGCTCGCCACCAATGGACTCTGAAGCAGTGGGAATGTGTTCGCTGGAATGTTGAATCACGCTTCACTATCTTCCAGTCTGACGGACGAACCTGGGTTTGGCGGATTCCAGGAGAATGCTACCTGCCCGAATGCATAGTGTCACCTGTAAAGTTTGGTGGAGGAGGAATTCCGGTCTGGAGCTGTTTTTCATGGTTCGGGCTAGACCCCTTAGTTCCAGTGAAGGGAAATCTTAATGCTATATCGTACAATTACGATCTAGATGGTTCTGTGCTTCCAACTTTGTGGCAACAGTTTTGGGAAGACCCTTTCCTGTTTCAGCATGACAATCAATACTCCCATGCACATAGCGAGGTCCATACAGAAATGGTTTGTTGAGTTTGGTGTGGAAGAACTTGACTGGCCTGCATTCGTTGGAGTTCAGTGGTTACTCCATCAAGACAGATAGACATTCATCTAGCCTCAGCCTGAAGTCCTATAGGCTCTGTGAGACTCTCTCCTTGGAGTGGGTATTGATATGGGAGGTATCTCAGTCAGGTGCCTGTGGCTATGCTCTCCCAGAGTTGGCCCAGCCGTGTTTTCGCTGCTCTCTTTGCATGTAGCTGTCCTTAGAGCTTCTGACTGAGCTAGCATAAGAGAGAGAGGGAAGAACAGGGGTTCCATATGCTTCTTCCGCTAATAATGAAATCTCAGCTAGCTAGCACACTGCTGGGATGGGACGAGCTGGTCCTCCTTTCTCTGTCTTCTTCTATCTGTTCAACTTTCTTCTCCTCTTTTGTCACCCTTCTCTCTTACTGTTTGTTCAGTCTTTGAGTTGCTGGGCTTGTGGTAGTGTAGCTCTCCTTACTTCTTAGACGCTTCAGCTCTGCTTGAACAAAAAAGGGAATCATGTGTTTGACTTGATCATTAAAAAGGACTTAATCATTTAAAAAAGCATTCCAAAATGCTTGGCCTCACCTTAATTCTCCTCACTCTGGCAATCAGAAGGAGCCAGAACTCAACTCGCTCTTACACAACAACCCAGGAAAGTAATAAGC